>NC_050076.1:1245248-1845248 GCF_009764565.3 Dermochelys coriacea
CTTTTCCCCTTCCTGTCCTGAGCTGCAGGGTCGCATTATTGTGCTCTGTTAACTGAGTTGGATGCACTTCGTTTGTAGTTGGAGCACTTCCCGTTTCTGAAGTGTTTGGGGACCTGAAAGGCATATTGCCTTTCCTAATAGTCCACGCACCCAGACGGCTTCCCATTCCTTTGGAATTCCTGCCAGGCCCCGACGGTCGGGGCCAAGCTCAGACTGATTTAACTTCCGGAGGGGTGGACCTCACGCCCGGCAGCTGGAAGATCTGCATTGTTGGGGATTCCGTTCCCTCTCCCGTGGCCATTTGTGCTACAGCGCTGTCTAGTCTGATAGCTGTGTGGACTCTCTGCAGTGCCGCTTAATCCCATGGCTTCTCGTTCTGTCCTTGCTGGCCAATGAGATTAACTGATCTCTGCCCCCTAACATCCTTCTACGTGTCTGCAGACAGTTATGTCTCTGTTCAGTCTCTTCCCTCCTGCACCAGCGTGCCCTGTTCTGACCTTTCCTCATAAATCAAGGCCCTGTCCCCTTCTGAGCTCTCCCTCCTTCGTCTCTGCAACTGCAGGGCCCCAGACTGAGTGCAGGGGTTCAGGTGAAGTCAGAGGAGACTGGAGACTTCTTTCCTGCGGCACAAGCCCTGATTCAGACACCCCCGAATTCTGGACAGCTCAGGTTGTGACTGCGCCTGTCTTTGTAATGGGCCAAAGCAAGCACCCCTCTCAGGAGCCAAGGTCTGTCTGTTGGGAGCAGGGTGCTTGGAGTGAGCCGGGCGAGCAGCGGAGAGGAGTCAAAGCAGAGCACTCAAGGAGGGGTCCATTGGACGGATGGCACCAGCCTGAGTGGAGTGGGACCCACCTGGAGGTGGCTGGCAGGGGAGCAGCCAGCGAGAGGAGAGAGGAGCAGACCGACTGATGCAGCGCGAGCCTGTCACTGCCCAGGATTAGCCCAGGACTTGTGGCCTACATCGTCATAACTCACACCGTATAACGCAGGGCCAGGTGCTGGCCTTGTTGGGAGGGACCAATTGTGTCACAAGTGACACCAGCATGGCACTGTTACGCCGTGTGTTAATCTCACTGCTGCCCTGCAGCAGGGCTCCCCCACAAGCTCCTGGAGCAGGACCTGCTGTATGAAATCTCCAGTAACAACCTTGACCCTTAAACAGCGCTTCACAGCCTCAGTGCTCGGCTCCTGCACAGATTGTTCCAATGGTTAAGAGGTCTCCTGGGTAGCAGGATTAGCCTGTCGCTGGAGCTTGGGGCATGGGCACAGCCTTAAAACCAAAACAGTGCAGCATTCTGTCTGAAATTCAGCAACAGGCATCCCTTCTCCCAGGGGCCAGCCATAGCATACGGATGCAAACAATATATATTTTAATATGGCTAAATGTCAATGTATACATCTGGGAACAAAGAATGTTGGCCTCACTTACAGTATGGGGACTCTATCCTGGGAAGCAGTGATTCTCAAAGAGATTTTGGAGGTTGTGGTGGATAATCAACTGAACAGGAACTCCCAGTGTGGCACCGTGGCCAAAGAGGCTAATGCGATCCTGGGATGCATAACTGGGCATCTCAAGTCAGAGTAGAGAGGTTATTTTACCTCTGTATTTGGCACTGGTGTGACAACAGTTGGAATCCTGTGTGTCCAGTTCTGGTGCCCCCAATTCAAGAAGGATTTTGATAAATTGGAGAGGAGTCAGAGAAGAGCCACGAAAATGATTAAAAAGATTAGAAAACCTACCTTATAGTGATAAGCTAAATAGATTGAGCTCCTTGAGTCTAAGAAAGGGAAGACTAAGGGGTGACTTGATTACATCTATAAGTACCTACATAGGGAACAAATATTTGATAATGGGCTCTTCAGTGTAGCAGAGACATATCTAACCAGATCCAATGGCTGAAAGTTGAAGCTAGACAAATTCAGATTGGAAATAAGGCAACAAAAGTTTAACAGTGAGAGTGGAATAATTTACCAAGGATTGTTGTGGATTCTCCATCACTGAGAATTTAAAATCAAAATTAGATGTTTTTCTAAAAAGAAACTGCTCTAGAAATTTTTGTGGAGCAGTTCTCTGGCCTGTGAATCTATGAATCATTTTTTCTGCATCTTTCCTCCCACTCGGTCACCTGGTTTCTTTGCCCTGTGCTTGGAACTGTGGTTCCAGTCTCCTATTTCTGCCCCCACATCAGGGAGAAAGAGGAAGTATCTTCTCCTAGCTCAAGCAAACCCCTTAGCACATCTGTTGCCTTCAGTCTGGTGCACACCTGTGGCAGGTCCTGGCACTGATGGTGGATACACAGATCTACACAAAAATAATAAAATCGACACAGGGGCTTTCCAGGATACAGCAAATTCATAATAACTTCATAACATCAACCAGGATTAATAAGCTGCACAGACACTTACAAACATATCCTATATCACCCCTATACTGGGGCTGGGGATAAAATTATACTCAGATCACATCAATATAGAATCATAGAAGATTAGGGTTGGAAGCGACTTCCGGTGGTCATCTAGTCCAACCCCCTACTCAAAGCAGGACCAACCCCAACTAAATCATCCCAGCCAGGGCTTTGTCAAGCCTGACCTTAAAAAGTTCTCAGGATGGAGATTCCACCACCTCCCTAGAGAACCCATTCCAATGCTTTACCACCCTCCTAGTGAAATAGTGTTTCCTAATATCCAACCTAGACCTCCCCCACTGCAACTTGAGACCATTGCTCCTTGTTCTGTCATCTGCCACCACTGAGAACAGCCGAGCTCCATCCTCTTTGGAACCCCCCTTCAGCTAGCTGAAGGCTGCTATCAAATCCCCCCTCACTCTTCTCTTCTGCAGACTAAACAAGCCCAGTTCCCTCAGCCTCTCCTCATAAGTCATGTGCCCCAGCCCCCTAATCATTTTCGTTGCCCTCTGCTGGACTGTCTCCAATTTGTCCACATCCCTTCTGTAGTGGGGGGACCAAAACTGGGCTCAATACTCCAGATGTGGCCTCACCAGCGCCGAATATGGCAAAGAATGAACAAGACTTTGCTCTCTAGAGTGACATGTGCTGGAAGTTTTCTGAGTCATGCTGCAATTGTTATATGATACATTTCCTTTTGTGCACAGAAAAGGAGCAATGTTATTCATCATTCACTACCTATTCCAACATTGCTTCTATTACTTTCAGTTTGAACATCTAGTAACAGCACATTCTGTCTTAAAAACTCTACAAAATCCAGTGTCTTTCTTTTATTGATCGAGCAATTATAATTCTCTGCCTAAGCAAAATTTGTTTACAGAGTAGGACCTTGAGCAATATGAAACCAATGGGGGGAAATGCATTCAGATGGTTGAAGTAAGATCTCCATTCACAGAGATTCAGTGAGGAGAGAAAAATTGCAGATAGAGCTGTATTAACAAATGTCATCCAATTAAAGGGTATCTAATCCCAGAGGTACAGGCTATTATTCTTCCTCCTTCAAAACAGTGTTGAAGTTATATTCCACCTGATGACAGTTTTGTTTTATTTCATGCTTGGTCGGCAAATGTGGGGGTCAAATACTTTGGTAGTTTTTAATTTTAAAACAACAGCATTTTTCAATAACTCCTGAATCCTCTATTGTGCCTTTCACTGAAATATCACCCAGCTACAACAACCAAGCAAGGGCGATAGTGGGTTCTTCGTCACTTGGATGGAGTCTTAAATCAAACCTGGCTGTCTCTTTCTAAAAAATCAGGTTGAAGTAGAGCAACAGTTACTTTATGCTGTCGTGAGTGGAGTGCCCATGAGCTGAGGCCCCCAAAAGCACTGGTTATTTTGCAAATCTTGGCTGTTAGGTTTGTGTATGACAGTGTGGTTCCTGCAGAGACTTTCACTGGCTCTGTCAGCTGTTAGGCATGTTCTGTACTTACAGGTAAGCATCCTTTATACGGCATATCTTCATGCTGCCAAAATAAAAAATTTAAAAAATAAGGCAGCAACTCTTTGAGAATGTCAGACATGTCTTTCTCTTTTACACATTTTTCTAAGATGAATCAATAAAGGGTCTGATTCTCATCTCACACCAGCACAGAACTGATGTAAATCTCTTGGCTTTACTGGAATTACTTCAGTTCAACAGAGGTCAGAATCAGGTCTTTTTTCCCAGCAGTATGTCCACGTTTCTTTGAATCCTGCTAAACTCTTAACCTTAGTGATGTGGCAATGAGTTCCAGAGGCTAACTCTTCATTGTGTAAAAAAAAAATTTCCTTTTATCAGTTTAAATGTATTGCCTTTTAATTTCATTGGTTGCCCCTTATTGTTGGGCAATGAGAGGGAAGGTAGGAGTCTCTGATTTACCTGCTCTGTGCTGTTCGTTACTCTGTATAGCTTTTTCATGTTCCCCTTTACTCACCTCCTCTCAAAACTGAAAATCTCAAATCTTCTCGGTCTCCCCTCAGTTATTTTTCCTATGAATCTTCCAGTCGGTGTCACAGTGCTTGAAAAGCCTCCTATGAGCCTCAGCCTGAATTACTCACCCCTCTTCTTTGTCCCCCCTCCCTTGACTCCTCCAGTAAACGAGGGCAGGAATACAGCATCCACATCAGCACATTTCCTCTTCTGAGTGTGGTTGGCATGTACTTGATGTGGAATTACAGCTCTGCTGATATAATCGCTCCTTAGACAGATGCTTCAATCTATTAAAAGCTGTATCATCATGTAATGGACTAAATCAGCATGATTTATCCAAAAGTAAAGTTTGGGACATTTAAATAGAGAGATAAAGTACACCTCTGGATACAGATATTCATAGATTAAGGTGAGAAGGGACCATTAGATCATCTAACCGACCTCCTGTAAATCACAGGCCACTGAATTTTACCCTGTTGTTCCTGCATTGAGCTCAATGACTTGTGTTTTGGCTAAATCCTCTCTTCCCGAAAGGCATCTAGTCTTGATTTAAAGACATAAAATGATGGAGAATCCACCACTTCCAACGGTCAGTCACCCTCACTGTGAAACATGTGTGCCTTATTTCCAATTTGCATTTCTCTGGCTTCAGCTTCCAGCCACTGGTTCTTGTTCTGCCTTTCTCCGCTAGATAAAGGAGCCCTTCAGCACTCAGTATTTTCTCCCCGGGAAGCCACTTCCCAGCCTGTCTGATAAGAGGAGCAGTCTGAGTTCTTTGGTCTCTCACTAGGAGACATTTTCTCCAACCCTTGCCTCATTTTTGTTGCCCTCTTCTGCATCCTCTTTAATTTTTCAACAATCTTTTTAAAAAAGTGGCCCCCAGAACAGGGACAGGGGGCTCCAGTACCAAGGGGCTCCCGTTGGGTTGTTTGTCCACTGTGACCCCCTAAATCCTTTTCAGGACACAGGATCCTACACATATGACCTTGCATTTGGCTGTGTTAAAACACATCTTGTTTGAATGGGCTTAATTTACCAACTCTTCCAGATTGCTCTGCAGGACGGCCCTGTCATCTCAATTAACTACTCTGTCGATCTTTGTGTCATCCACAGATTTGATCGGCAGTGATTTATATTTACATCCAGATCACTGGTGAAAATGTTGGAAAGCCTCGGGTTCCATTTAATGATGGATCCATATTGACGACTACTTGTTGAAATCCTTCAGCTAGCTGGTCCTTAATCAGTTTAACATGCGCTTCATTGATATTGTATAGTGCTAACTTTGTAATCAAAATGTCATGCAGTACTTAGCCAAACATCTTGCAAAAGTAAGTACGCTAAAGCAACACAATGACCTTTATCAACCCAACTTATCTGATCAAAAAATGAAATCAGGTTTGTCTGACAAGACATATTTTCCATAAACCCATGTTGACTGGCATTAATCATATTCCCATCCTTTACTTCTCTACCAGTTGATGCCTATACCAGCTTTTCCATTGTCTTGCCTGTGACTGACTGCTCTATGGTAACCAGGCCATTCTGCTGGCCCTTTTTGAACATGTGCACATTAGCACTCTGCCTGTCTTCTGAAATTTTCCCAGTATGCCAAGATGTATTTAAAAATTAATATCAGCAGGGTAGAGATTTCCTCAGCCAACTCTTCTAGGAGTCTTGGCTGCCTAGTGGAACTGATGGCAGCAGAGCTGGACCAATTTACACCGGATGCGAATTGGAACTGGGTTTGCAAAGCACTTTGAGATCTTTAAAGGAACGTTGCTATTGGTATAAGTACTGGGCCCAATTCCTCTCTGGTGTAACCCCTGGAGTAACACAATGGATAAATGTGGCCTGTGGTGTTATTAACATTACCATGTCTTGTCTAAAGAGAGAGAGGTTCCCAAACCTGTTCCCCTCCAGCTCATCTCAGACGCTGAGATGGCAGAGAAGATCCACTGCCTGGGTTGCTTGGGCTGATCCTGATCAGTAGTTCTGGCTTCACTCCCATGGGGCATCCCGGAGTGTAATCAAATGTGGTGCTCATGCACAGCGCGGCACGCCCGCCCAGCTCTCTGCACATGCCAGCCAGCCTGTCCCCTCAGGGTGCTGCTGAGAGCCAGGTGACTGAGGGATTTTCTCCTAACTGCAGAATGGGGGAGTGACCCACCGGGCGGCTACGTGACTTCCCCTAGGCCACACATTAGCTGTCTGCTCAGCTCCCGCCTCCCTCTGGGGTCAAGCACGAGAGCCGGTTGGCGTCGCTGTGTGCTGTGCAAGCCTGGGCCCAGCCTGCTCCTGCTGTGCCACCAAACCCCCTTGGACACAGGTGGGCATTTGGGGAATGTCTGAGCAGGCCTGTGATGGATCAGTGACAGCACAAGCAGGCCAGTGGTCCAGGCGAATGGGCTCGGCCCTGCCTCTGACTTGCACCACCTTGCATGGATTGAGGGGGGCGTGGGGGGCATTACTCTGCTTTAGACTAGAAAATGGCCCATAGAAAGGATATTCCCTAGCACCTCTCTCTATCTGGGAGCCGCGCCCTCATCTGAAGATGGCACGAGCCGCCCCAATGGCACAGGATTCTCCGGGAGATGAGGGTGGTACAGACACAACGCGAGAGGAGCTGGCTGGCTGGGTTTTGATGGTTTGATGAACAGTAACTGACTTCTGAAGGAAATAAAAAATGTAATTGGAAATTTGTTTCCTTTCAGATGTCCCTATTGTTTGAAACAAAACAAAACAAAAGACCCCAAACCTCCCAAAATGTCAGTTTTTCAAAAATCAAACACTGAGAATCTTTCCATTTTGGGTTTTCTAAAGCTGAGCATTTTTATCAATATCCAACTGTTTTGCCCAAGGCTGGGGGTTTCCAGAAGAGGCAGGGGCAGACCCATCACTGGGGCATTCCAGGGACTTTTGCTACATGCTGGTTCCCATTGAATCCCATTGCGTTCCTGCGGGACGGTTGGAATGTTAGAGCACCGGGGCAGGTTTCAAACCCTTTATATTCTGGGCTGGTTCAGCCAATTGGAGACGCAGACAGGTTCATCAGTCCCAAGGCCAGCAGGGACCATCGTGACCATCTAGTCTGACCTCCTGCAGAACACAGGCCAGAGAACTGCCCTGCAATAATTCCTACAGTATTTTTTCCCCACAGTTGCCTGCAGCAGATTCTAGAGATATGGACCCACGCCCAAGCCAATGGGTGGCAGGTGTGGGACAAGACAGGATTGTTACAGAATGGAAAGAGCCCAGAGGGAGGAGCAGAGCTTTTCCTCACCAATAGCACCACAGCCCGTAGGCACTGGGGTGGCCACCCAGCTAGAGGTTAGACGAGCCGCAGTGGCAAATACTCTCCTTGACTCTCCGTATGTGATGCTTTAGCTGGATGTGATCCTGGGTCTTGCAGACCCTTCTCTCCCAGGACCTTGTGCTTGAGAGGTTGCATGCCAGCCCCCATCTCCCCGCAGGAGCCAGGCATCTAAGGCCCAGCTTACCCAGCTCTCAGCAGGATTCGGTCATTCTGGGAGTTTCTGCAGGGTGGAGACGCTGCACTCCACCGTAGCGTCATGGGCCTGGGCAACATGCAGCGGACTCAGAAACCCACTGCAGAGGTTCGCAGCTTCTCACCAGAGGGAAATTAAAGAGAAAAATGGCAGCAGACGTCCTTACTGGTGCTATGCACTATCCACCCCAGCAATGGGGCTAGTGCTGAGGGCCAGGGACTGCGTGCCAGCACTCCGATTCCCCACTCTGCCACTGACTTGCTAGATAAATCACTTCCCTTCATGCTCCTCAGTTCACCCATCTGTATCATGGGCATAACACTGCTTGCCTAGCTCTGGGGGGAAGGAAGGGGGATTGTGATGCTCAGCTAATAATTGGAAAGTGCTTTGAGAGCCTCTGATGCAATGTGCTCTGGAAGTGCAAAGTATTAATACAGTACAGGCTGCTCTACTCTGCCCTCACAGACAAGAGTTATATACATTTGCCTTCCCTTTGTTCAACGGCATGCCGGGGTCAGGGCTTCTAGTATGCCCAGTACTTTCTATGTTAAGGGAATAGTAATTGTGCTTTATACGTGGACTCAGAGGGGTTAGAGATTTTTGTCAGGAAATGCTGGTAAATACAGATTTCATTGTATACACACAGACTGAAGAAAAATATCTCCATCAATAATAATCAAAACTTCAGAGAGGCAAAGTAAGAAAAATGCTGCTTGAGAACATATTAGAGTTTGATTTAAGGACATTTACTCTGTAGCTTTTGACGTGATGGTGTCAATTTGTGTTTTAACAGTTATAAAGTTTGAGCTTTTTGAATCTCAACATCTAGTGTCATTAAATAATGATTGTCTGACACCCCCAATGATTTCCCACAATTGTGAATATTTATGTTGATAAAAATACAAAAAAGTTTAAAAATAAACATTGATATAATCCATCGAAATTACAAACAAAGAAAAATCAAATTCTGCTGTAGATAGATTTATGTTCACGCCTTCCAAACCTGCGGTTCCCAGGGATAATGGTAGCATGAAAGGCAATACTGCTAGCCCCGTTCACGCCAGCCAGGAGGAGAGCTGCATTAATTACCTGCAGTAGTTATTGGTCTTGTTTATGATGCAGTGAGTTCTTTCGAGGCTGGTAGGATTTGGGCACGCGGTACATTAAATGTTAAAGGTAGCATCAGCTTCCATGGTAATTTAAGGCTGCCATTTGGGTCTGCTTTATTCCAACTTCCTATGTGCACTGAGGGGCCCGGTTCCTCTTTCCAAAGGGGCTATTGTTAAACACAATGAGCAAAAGCCTTTAAATCATCCCAGTATTTCTTGCTGACTGCGTTTCACTCTCTGCCTGGCTCGAAAACCAGGGTTATTCCTTTTCTTTGTTTTTTCCTTTTTGAAGTACTTTTTGCCAAATTTACACACACACATTTTGCATGCAACTTCTCTCTCTGCTTAAACATGCCGGTTGTGTATTACAGATACATGTTTATGTATTTGTGTACATACATACACACACACCTAGGCACACACCCTTGCACTTCTAAACTCAAAGAGGGGTCACATGGCAAATCAGGAGATGCAATGGAGGGAGGGGGATTGGACCGCTGGAAGCAAAACTAATGACTTGGGAAGGGAGGCACCATCTCCTGTCATACAAAGGGCACGTAAAAGTTCATGGCTCGTAGTTCTGCCCCCACCCATTTCAAAGGGGGCCCGCAGAGGAGTTTTTTAACTTGTGCCCTTATTTTTGGCTTCTTTATGCTGGAGAGGGAGAAAGCTTGACAAGCCTGGTTGTTTTTCAGTAGTTTGAAAGACATGAGCCAATCTCTGATGGGCGGGGAGGAAAGCTTCCCTTCGAGGCAGGTTATCCCACTTTGAAGCAGCTGACTCTGGGCACTCCTGGAGTGGAGATACTGGGCTCCCGGGACCATGGTCTGACCTGATGCGGCAGTCTCCATGGCCCTGTTTTGCTATGTGCTGTGTGCTGGCAGGGCTCAGTTCTGGGTCTGGAGTGCTGGGGAGGGGATGCTCAGAAAGGCTCAGAAGAGATGTTCTGGGGGTAAGGATTTAAAACTGATGCCAACAAAGCCCTGGGGAACAGAACATGGAGGTACCCATGGGGCATACGGCAAGGGCTCCCTCTGCCTCCCTCAGGGCTGAGCGCAGTGATCTATTGCACTCCCAAGCTTGGCTTGCTGGGGTTTTGGCCACCCCCCCCACAACGATGCCACCTGCCCCCCCCAGGAGTGATGCCCCCCCTTTGCCCCAGCAGTGGGTACTGCTGGGCCCAAGCCAGCCCTGAAGACTTTATCTGGACTCTGTTCATCTCAGAGCCAGCCGGGCAGCCCCCTTCACCCAAGTGAGAGCAGACCGTGGGGACCCCAGGACATTCATTGCCTGGTCCCGCACAGGCCAGGCGGTGATGGCCCCGGGGTGAGAACCTCTCTGCTGCCCTGCAGCCCCCACAGAGAGCGTTAGAAGGGCCTGTCGTGCCAGAGCCCCGCCAGGCCGAGCGGGGAGCTGCTCCCCATGGCTAGGGGCTCAAGGAGAGAGACACTGCACGTCTGAGCCTTTCTCAGGACACATCTCTCATTGCAAGTTACTTTAACAGTCAACCACAGTCTGGCCTGACCAGCTGAAACGCCTGCCTCCCTGCTCAGAGTCCCCGGAAGCCTTGAGCGGAGCGTGTGTGTCCTTCCAGCGCTCTGGGGCAGACCAGCATCCCGCGTGCTCGGCCCCGGGCAGACTTCTCCTGGGGGGAGGAGGGACGGGAGGGAGTCCCTCGCCGCGGAGCACTCGCTGACAGGGGAAAGCCCAGCGCACCTGCTGGACAGTGATCAGAGGGGCCTGGCCCTGGTCACTTCGCTGTCTGGATGGGGTCGGAGTTCAGAGCTCAGGGCCCGACGTGGCTGTGGCGTCAGCTCCCTGGAGCCAGCATGTTACACCCCAGAGGGTCTGGGCCCTTGGAGCAGAGCCACCTGGAGCCCAGCTTGAACAGTCCCCGGAAATATGTGTTAACTCCTAACGCTAAACAAGCCGTCCCACCCTGTGCTTCGCTGTGACCCTCTCAGGACCCTCCCCAGCCCAGTGGGAGAGCTCTGTGTAGCTCGAAAGCTTTTCTCTCCCCCCCAACAGTCGTTGGTCCAGTAAAAGGTATTACCCCTCCCCCACCTTGTCTCAGCAAGTGACCAAAACAGATCATCCCAGCAGCATCTGTCTGTCTGATGTGTGTGTCCATCTATCTACCCTCATTGTCGTGGTGTGCAACCTGGGCCTCGGGACACAGCCCCTCTGTCTGCCTGGGCACCCACTCCTAGCAAGGCCCTGGAACGTGCCTGATCCAAACACCTGCATTTTAGAGGATTTCTCTCCACAACTGCGGAGGGTTTCTGCATTCTTAGCTGACAATAGAAGCAGTGACCTTGGCATAGGGTATTTCCTGGAATCAGAGACCAGCTGGGGCTAATCTGCTCCTGCCAGCATGTCGTTAATGCCCAGGAAATGACCTGCACCACAGTCCTGAGTGCTGGGAACCAACACACGTTCTGGCCAAATCTGCTCTTGTAGAGGCATAAAACCAAAACACCCAGACAAACAGATTTCATGTAACAAGCAGCTCCTCCCATGGGGCTTCCGGCATAGGACGTAGCACCAGTGATGCAGGAGGGAGGGGCAGGGCAGTGGCTTTGCAGATCTGCCCAGGAAGAGGGCAGGGAAGTAGTGCGGAGACAGAGCTGATCAGGAATTTTCCAGCACATCTTTCCATCAGGAAGTTTCAATATATGGAAAGCAAAACCGTTTCTGGGAAAGGACCATCTTGCCGAATGGCCAGAGTCCAAACAGGTTTGCAAATACTTTCAAGATTATTGAAACATCCCATTTGACTTTTTTTTTTTTTTTTTTTTTTTTTACTTGAAACAACTTTTCATCTAGAAATTTTATACTAAAAAAGGTTTAAAGATTTAAGGGTCCAAATCAGAGTGAAATGTTTTCAAATCATCATAACCAGATTGACACAAGCCAGAGCTTTTTTGGATTATTATTACATTCCTGACCAGTCGGGGAGCCACATGTGAGCCTCCAACAGGAGTTTACTCAGCAGAAGTCAGTGTCGGTTAAACTGGACTGACTCTCTTGCCTGCCCAAATTAGGCAGCTGAGTGTGTTTATAAAATGAGAAAAGTTAAGATCAGCAGATTCCTGGGTGTGAGAGAAAACAAACAGACAAGTGGGAGAGAGCTCCCACTCTGCTCCTCGGGGAGCTCCTGAATTGTCCGGGCCCAGGGAACAAACAATGCTCACCGCACGCCTCCATCCCTCCCCGCCACTCACAGGGGCAGCCAATGAAAGGCAAATGTGGCTGCTGCTGCTCCCTCTGCGGGCCAGGTTCCCAGGGGTATGGCAAGCGGTGAGAACTGCACCCTGGTGCAAGCAAATTCTGGAGAGCGGCTCAGGCTAAGGGAGCGTGGAAAGCTGTTTAAAGTTGGTTCTGTGCCATGGGGCCCAATTCTGCCCTTGGTTACACCAGTGAAAACCAGCAGAGCCGCTCTGTGTGTGAGCAGAATCAGGCTCTGGGGAGAATGGAGGCTGGCTGATGGTGACAGTTATGCCGGGGGGTGATCTGCTGTAACTTACACCTTCTGAGCCCTCTGCTCCCTGCTTTGTCTGCTCCCCCGTCCTGCTCCATGGCTCCATGACGGCAGCCCAGATGGTGCCAGGGTCAGAGGTGAAGTGTATGTGTGGGGTGTCATATATGTTGGTGAGTGGGTATGAATCTGAGTCAGTCAGAATACCGGAGGGCACTTGGGTGGGTGTAGAGGGGTATGTTATACTAGCTCCCATTCCTCACGCTCTGAATCATAGAATATCAGGGTTGGAAGGGACCTCAGGAGGTATCTAGTCCAACCCCCTGCTCAAAGCAGGACCAATCCCCAACTAAATCATCCCAGCCAGGGTTTTGTCAAGCCTGACCTTAAAAACCTCTAAGGAAGGAGATTCCACCACCTCCCTAGGTAACACATTCCAGTGTTTCACCACCCTCCTCGTGAAAAAGTTTTTCCCAATATCCAACCTAAACCTCCCCCACTGCAACTTGAGACCATTACTTCTTGTTCTGTCGTCTGGTACTACTGAGAACAGTCTAGATCCATCCTCTTTGGAACCCCCTTTCAGGTAGTTGAAAGCAGCTATCAAATCCCCCCTCATTCTTCTCTTCTGCAGACTAAACAATCCCAGTTCCCTCAGCCTCTCCTCATAAGTCATGTGTTCCAGTCCCCTAATCATTTTTGTTGCCCCCCGCTGGATGCTTTCCAATTTTTCCACATCCTTCTTGTAGTGTGGGGCCCAAAACTGGACACAGTACTCCAGATGAGGCCTCCCCAATGTCGAATAGAAGGGAACGATCACATCCCTTGATCTGCTGGCAATGCCCCTACTTATACAGCCCAAAATGCGATTGGCCTTCTTGGTTCCTGCTGTGCAAGGGAAAAGTGCACAGCTGAAGGCAATGCGCTAAAGGGCTGTGCCAGTGAGCCGGGCACAGGGCAGCAAGCAGCTCGCCAGGCACCCTGGGAGGTGGGAAGTGGGATGGGGGCATCCCAATGCCACAGTGTGCTGTGTGCGGTTTTATAGTCCAGTAATCCGCTAGTCTGAATAATTCATTGCTAGTAATTTAACAGTCTGTATTAGATACATGGTTACAATTCACCCAGAGCACCTGAACTCAGTCGCTGGATCCATCTAACCTAAAACCAATAGCCTCCATCAGCCAGCAGCTTCCACATCCTGATGATTCTGTTCGGTCTCTTAAAGCCACAGTAACACCATTGCCTTCTTTTCAGTCTTGTTGTTTAAACACAAATGTATTTGCACACGTGCGCACGTGCGCACTCAGACACAGACACACAGATGCACACACCCACCCACCAGAATTATCTTAACAGCTTTTTATACGTCTTTTAACAGGTCTCTTTTGCCATAATAACAGTCTAATGTCTCTATTTGCTGCATGATTGAAGTTGTTCTGATGACTTCGAGGAGTGATGCCATTTTCATTGTCTTGCTGCTGTGCTATGTGATTTCTTCTTTCCACTGAGTCTGCTCTTGCAGGAAACAATTTCAAATATCTCCATTTTGGTCTAAATACTTGCCCATTATTAGTCATGACCTCATAAGATTGAGGTGCTACCTCTTTTGTTACCGTGGCTTTCTGAGCCCAATTCCTACCATTCCAGATACGTCCTCTATCATTCAGTTTCAGATAAGGTAGTTTGTGAGATTCTGTCATAATAATTTTTTTGATACACACTCGACTGATATTTATACTTATTCCTTTCTTTATATCCTTCTTGAAGAAACATAAATAATCTGTTTCTAAGGTTTCTGTTAAACAACTGGGTGGGTGATAAACCTTGCTGTAATGGGGATGTTCTATAATTTAATAATGCCAAATATAAATCTGAATTTGTTTCTTCAGCTTTCGTTAGTAATCTTTACTATTTTAATACCATTTTCAAATAGCCCATTAGATTGTGGGTAACCTAGACTAGATGTAATATGTTTGAAATTATAGGCTATGGGAAAACTTTTAAACTTTTGACTGGGAAATTGAGGTATTGGGAATGTCATGCCTTAATAAATTAAATCAATGTTTGCAATGACTTCTTTTGCTCATTGTTTTCTAGCATAGGTATTTCAGGAAAAGGCAAAAAATAATCAAGAGCTATAACACATGCATGTCCTTTATATTCAAAGGAATCTAAACAGACTTTACACCAAGGTCTGAAACGTTCTTAAATAAATGTCTGGGGTTGTTTAGATTCAGCATTTCTATAGTTTTGACATATGCCACATTCTTTTACACAGGCCTCTGTTTTGGTTCATTTGTGACCAATATAGAACCTCTCTTGCTCTACATTTACATTTTTCTAGGCCTACAAGTGGCTCATGTATGTGTTTCAACATCTCTGCTGTTAACCCTAAAGGAATTACTACTCGTTACCTTTAAACAGAACTCCTTCAATTGCTGATAAGTCTTGAATAAATTGATTACATGGTTTCAGGGTTCCTTCCCCACTCTGAACTCTGGGATACAGATGTGGGGATCCGCTTGAAAGACCCCCTAAGCTTATTTTTACCAGCTTAGGTTAAAAACTTTCCCAAGGCACAAACTTTGCCTTGTCCTTGAACAGTATGCTGCCACCACCAAGTGATTTAGACAAAGAACAGGAAAAGGATCACTTGGAGTTCCTATTTCCCCCAAATATCCCCCCAAGCCCTTATACCCCCTTTCCTGGTGAGGCTTGAGGATAAACAAGATGAGCACAAACCAGCCTTGGATTTTTAAGACCCAAAAAACCCAATCAGATTCTTAAAAATCAGAACTTTATTAGAAGAACAAAAAAAAGATAAGAGAACAACTCTGTAAGATCTGTAAGTGGAAGATAATCTTACAGGCAGTCAGATTCAAAACACAGAGAATCCCTCTAGGCAAAACCTTAAGTTACAAAAAGACACAAAACCAGGAATACATATTTCCTCCAGCACAGCAAATTTACAAGCCAAAACAAAGAAAACCTCATGCATTTTCTAGCTAGATTACTTACTAACTTTACAGGAGTTGGAGGGCTTGCATCCTTGATCTGTTCCCAGCAAAGGTATCACACAGACAGACAAAAGTCTTTTTCCCCAGATTTGAAAGTACCTTGTCCCCTCATTGGTCATTTTGGGTCAGGTGCCAGTGAGGTTACCTTAGCTTCTTAACCCTTTACAGGTGAAAGGATTTTGCCTCTGGCCAGGAGGGATTTTATAGCACTGTATACAGAAAGGTGGTTACCCTTCCCTTTATATTTATGACGCATGGCTTTGGGTTTTTTTATTATATCCTTTTGCAATAACTGTAATAACCCCTTTGTGAATTCTCCTCCTGTCTAGATGCTTGTACAATTTCTTCCCATACTCTTTCTTATATAGGAAACAAATTTTAATTACATCTACATGTACCTCATCATTATCATTTTCAATTACATTGGTCACATCATAAGCTCTAGAAAGAGTATCCACAACAATTAACAATTTGTCTGGCTGATATTCTAAATGTAAACCATATAAATACAACTGAAAAAAATCATCTTTGTAATGGAGGCCGGATGTCTGTCATGTTCCTTTTTGAAATATTCACTAATGGTTTATGAGCTGTTTCTGCCAGTGCAGATCTACAATACAGAAATATGGTAAATTTTTTGCATGCAAAAACCAGTGTCAAAGCCTCTTTCTATCTGAGCATACTGACATTCCATTTCTGACATGGCTCTATGCATAAGCATGGTTTCCATGGGCCACCATACTTTTGTACTAGAACTTCTACCAAATCTTGTTTGGATACATCTAAAGACAATTTTGTAAGTCTGTTACTATCCAACAGTTTTAATACTTGAGCTGTTTTTATTAATTGCTTAAACTGCTTATATTCTTGTTGATGTTGACATTCCTGTTTCCATTGATTATTTTTACAATGTAAAGCCCTTAAATTTGTTGTTTTTTTCTTCTATGTTAACTATATATTTTCCTACAAAATTGGGGTGACCATATTTCCCTACGCTGAATACAGGACACCTGGTAAAATTACTTGTATTCAAGTGAGTTCAATAGCAATCAATCAGAACTATGCACTACAAACATTCAAATTAATATCAAGTTGACTGAGTCTTTTTATTTACCTTCTTATCTTTAAGGCTTTAGGATTTGCACAGGGAGGGCTGACACACACACTCCAGTATGCCTCTCTCACACTGGGGGTGGTGAGGGTGCCCAAATGACCCTCCCCTTCCTGGCGGCCCCCTGTTTTTGGAGTTGACACTAATATGAACCAGCCCAGATGTCAATTCCAGTAACATACCTTCTACCTGGTGCCTGATGACTTTCCTTGTTGGCTTCCACCCACTCGGAGAGTAGAACTGATGAAAACTGAGCCTATACAGGGGACGGTTTTCCTTTGTTGCTTTCTGGGTTTCGCAGAACAATATTAAGGAGATATTCGCGAACCAGGCCCATGAGATGCGTATGTGAACTTGTTCTCATCCACAGTCTGTATTTGCACTGTGTAACTTCCCGGGGGGAGGAATTTTTTGATGTCAGTCCAGGGCCCACCCACCACCACCGTTACCCCAAATTAGCACCACTATTAGCCTCAGCAGAAAGCACAAGGACTGGGTGAACATGGAAGCTGGAAGTGCAGTCTCATTTCTACTGGCAGAGCCTCACAATCAGGATTTAGAGTCATTAGCAGGAATGGGAGAGGGAAAGTTTATATTACTGCTGCCCTTGGGGCACTGCTCTGGGAGAAGGAGAGAACACGAGTCTCTGGGACTATCAATCCAGTCTCTTCCATGAGCATTAAACTGGCACAGATCCAATCCAGAGCTCCAGAGCGGCCCATGTGTTTGGGGGAGCAGGCTAACGCATCTGAGGGCATCACGCTTTTAGACTTTGAAGGCACAGCTTAGGCAGCAAGTTCAGAAAATGTGGCTCAGTACAAGCCATGGAAAGTGAATAATATTTAGTGTGCAGCCGGGTCCTGGAGCTGGAGAAGGGAGTTCTGCAGCTGGGAGAGCAGGAACGGCTAGAACATGCCACGAAGAAGTGGCTCCTGCCAAGCCTGTTGGACCTTTTTCATCTGTTTTAGTGCTTTGCTTATTGACAGGCATTTCTGGCGCCTGCTTGTCACCATGCAATTGAGCATCACCCACCGGGTGAGGGGGTTCCCTTTGTCCGCAGCAGGTCCCTCTCAGTCTGGCACAGCACTCTGCGCTCTCACCAAAGCAGGGCAGAGGGCAGGTTATGGCCACTGCAGACAATAACCCAGAGGGTCTCTGGATCAGTCCATCACCCTAGGCCAAAAGTCTGCCATGCCCCTGCCACCCACGCAGCACAAGCCCATTGACTGGAGTCCTTGTCTTCTCACAGCAAAGGCACAGTCTGGGCTCTGCCCCGGCCCACCCCAACTTCAGCTTGGCCCTTGACACGAGGAGGGGGCAGGATGAGAGGAGACAAGACATCTTGGCTCATTCCATCCTGCTCTGTTCTCATCTTGCACCCAGAGCCGTGGCATCTCGGCCTTGCGCTGCCCACAAGGCATCCGTAGTGCTGGACATGATGGCAGGTTTATAACATGGACACCTGTCAGCCAGGAACTAGTCTGAGAAACCGCAGCGCTTTGGACACAGACCCCCAACTTGCCCTCGGGGCAAAGGGCTTTCATTCACTACTCCCTGGACCAAAAGACGTTGAGTATCCCAGCTCCAACCCGTGAGTCACCTTGTCACCTGCACCATGGTCCGCCTTTGTCACACAGCGTGCCTCATCCTTGTGAACACCACCACGCTCGCACGCACACCACCCCAAGGACTGGCGGGCCTGTGCCAGTCAGGGCTGAGATCTGACCCCAGCCACCGCTGGCCACCCCCACTCGCTCAGACAATGCTACCCCTGATTGACTCTAGTGCAGCTGAGCCCTGAGTCTCATCACTGGTGGGAAACTTGCCTTAGCAAACCTGCGTGAGTGCGTGAGAGAGACGTGGTAACGGGATTCTGTCCTCGCTGAGGTTACGGTCTGAAATGTGCCTATAATGCACGTACATGAGCGAAAGAGAGAACATTCGGCTCATTATCCCCTCATTGAAATGACCGTGCATCCTCAAGCTGAACAGTCTTTTCCATCTCAGCTAGCAGGCAGGCAGCGGCTCAGCCCTAGCAAGCCCAGCTACGGCCACTGAGGAAAAGAGGGAACAATAATAAATGCCTTTATACAAAGGAAACAATGAAGATGAAATGCAAAGAAATTACCACTAACTGCTACATTCTGATGTAGGGGGTTAAATCTGGCTATGAATATAGAACGCGGATTAACTGCCACCCTGCATGCCTGCCTGCACTAGCAATGCCTTCATGCAGGGCTGAATTAAATGATTGCCAGATAATTACTTACATCCCCTATCCTTGCTGCGAATGGGATGCTGAGGGGAGGGAGTCACACTTGCTCTCACAGTACAGCTTGTAATGCTGCGAATACTGTTAAGAAAATAAAATACAGGAGAGAACTCTCTTATAGTCTCTTCACAGAAGCACGTAGGCAGAATGAGCTGTCCCAGTCCAATAACGGCAGCCATAAGCTAGAGGAATCCTGGGAGAAACTCACCCTGGACAAAGCGTAAATGAGACTGGGGGGGCATGGGCCTTGGGCAGGTCTTCTGCATAGGGGTAAACCTCACCAGTGAGGAGACCTCAATGGTTGTAATAGACTCCTATGAAGACCATAGCTAGCCTTGCATGCAGAAGAGCCAGTCTCTAAAGCTGTAGGTCCAGATTCTCCTCTCCACCATTGAGGTCAATGGAGCTACACAAATGTAAACTGGCACAACAGAGACCAGAATGCAGCCCTTAAAACCAGCTCATGCCCTGTTTGTGTTAATTGGCCTGTCCACATGACAGCCAGCTCAGCAATTTCACAAGCGCAACATTTGGAGGAAAAACTGCTTGTTTGACTGCTCCGTTTGATCGCCATGTTAAGAAATTCTCCCCCAAATAGTCAGTGCTTCATCTGCTATTTTTCTCATTTGTCCTGTGTGGGAGTTTTCTGTCTTGTTCTCTTTATTTTGCCTCCTCTCCTTCGGCATGTCTCCTGTTCGTGAATGGCCAGTATACTTCTGCAGCAGAACTGTGCAGTCATTTCTTAGGTGCAGTTTTCTGTACAGCTAGGGACTGTCCCTGGATTCTAAGAGGTCCCTGAGAAACTTCAGTTGCTGCTTGGGCTGGGACAGGAGACAGGAGGTGTTGTATTGGCTGACATTTTCTTTGTGCATTTTTATGCAAACTCAATAGAGAACGAATGACCAAATAAAGGAATAAAAGTTGCACTGGGCTGGCACCGCAGGGTCCTTAGCTTGGGTTGGGGCAGGTTGATAGAGCCGGGCTTGCCCAGATGTCCAGGGGAAGGGCCCATGGGAATATGAGCAGAGCAGGGAGCGCTGTGTCTACATGCCAATGAGGGGGCAGCATCTCCAGATGCTCTGGTGAGTGTGGGAGCCCAGGGTACCCTGATCTCCACAGACTGTTTTTGGTTTTCAGGGCTTGCCATTTAAGCATTTCACCGCTCAGAGCTGTGCGTTCTCTTACTCAGTGTCTGCAAGCCATCAGAGGGAATTAAAGGCTCATAAGATCCTAAAAGGAAAACAAGACAGCGGTTGTTGCAAGCTTTTCATTTTAGTGAGGTGGGTGGAGATTTTGTTTGATTATCCAGCAGCGAAGAGGAGGGAGGTTTGGTGAGAAGAGAGGAGGCATAAGGCAAAGACATTACAAAGGCAGGGGTTTAGAATTCACTCTGCCATGCCCAGTTCCTGTGAACCTTAACCCCTAGGGCTGCTGCTGGAATAACCGGGGCCTAGCTGGCCTAGCCCTGGTTTGGCTCTCTGGGCCCACTTACTGCACTGGGGTTAACACAGTGCCGCTCTGCCGTCAATGTTGGGTGGAAGCTTTATGGCTGGGACTGGTGAAAGTGAAAGCGTCAGGCTTAGTCCTGGGTAGGGACAGGCCTGGAATTCTTTTCACCCTGCAGTGCCTTTCATCGGGGATCCCAGAGCATAGCACAGCGGGAATGATCTCTCATCTCCAAACAGGGAATGTGGTACAGAGAAGAGGTTACGTGCCCTGCATTGTGTAGATGGCAGAGGTAGGAATGAAACCCAGCCCTCTGCTCTTAACCACTGGTACTCTCTGGGTGTGGTTCAACCACTGCCATTAGCAGTACTATGGCACACCTACCTTTGAGAAACAACGACACAGGGGTCACCAACTCCTGCCACACTGAAACCTAAGTTCTTGGGTGAGGGCAGCAGTGCCGCTGGATGAGCGCGCTGGAGGAGATAAACCACCACAGACACTCAGGAGATGCCCACAGTTACATTGGAAAGTTCACATCTCCGTCCAAGCCTGGTGGAAAAGCAGCACTCGCATCTGCTGTTGGGACAGCTCCCCTGCGAGAAAGGAGGTCCCGCCAAAATGTTTTACAAGAAAAGAGTAAGCTCTGCTGAACTTGGAACACACGCTGGCACACGTACACAGGGGCACCATCCATGTGCCATGGGGAGAGATGGCACTAATGTCTGTGCTGGCAGGAAACAAGCAGGAATGGAGACACAGGAGATGGACTCTGCACTGCTGGGGTGTTGTAGGCTCCTCAGTAGAACTGTGGAGAGGTCTCTGGGCTGGAATAGCAGGCACTGCAGCTGGTCAGGAGCGAGGGTCTCTGGCACAGCTGGTATGGCCCAGGGTGGGAATTGCAGAGGGCACTGCAGTGACTGGCAGAACAGTGTGGCGAGCTGGAATCTGCACAGCACCTGCCTCTATCTCTGTCTCCAGCCAGTGCTAGCCCCATCCCACGTTGTCACTAACTCTCTGTTCACTCCCAGTTTTACCATTAAAAATACAGCGGTGTGGGGAGGAGGGGAGGAAAGGAAAAGCCCCATGACCCAAAGCAGGGGCTTGACATCCACTCCTGCCATGAGGGTGCCAGCAGCAATCAGCCAGATGGCCAGGAGCATCATTGCCAAACCACAACTAGTGCAAAGGCCTTCCGCCCTGGTGCATTGCAGGGAGCTCCCGGAACACGGACACCACGACAGCATGCTGGACACCCTTTGAACCTGCCCGTGAATCATCAGTTTGCTTCTCTTTATTTCCTGCAGAGGCAGTGAGCGGGGCTGGACTGAGAATGGGAGGAACTGAACGTCAATCTGAACGTAAACATACCAACGTATTCAGTCAGCACGGTGCAGCTGAAGAGCCCAGTGTGGCACAGTGTGCCCAGCAGATACACCTCAGCCGGAGGGAGAGGGATGCCAGCTAATGGATGGGAGTGGAGTTCAGTCTCCCATCTCATTCATTCATAGGCCTCTCTGCCGAGACTGTCAATGAGGGGCCAGTTGTGGGGCTGGTTTGGCCACTTTCACACTTGTCTGTGGAATGGACTGAGCCGCGAGGCACCGACCAGGTGTACGCAGCTGTGGGACAGACAGGCCTTGGCTGTCTGGGTGGTGCACGTTTACGCTTCTACGACCTGTGCCTGTCTGCGGAGACAGCAGCCATTTTGTTCTCAGAGCTGCTGCAGCCTGTTACGGAGGAGACACACACACTGGGCACTCTCCTGGAGGCTTCGCCTGTTTTCTTTCTTCTTGTTTTCCTTAATCCACAACAAATCATTCAGAATGGAGGAACAGGTTGGGTTATGTGGCTATGCCCTGAGCTGGATTCAGGATGCTGAGCGGGAGGTGAAAGGCCCAGCAAGCTATCACGCAGGCTCTGTGCCACCCAGTCCTCCAATGACCATGTGACGGGCACCCATAACCCTAGAGCGACTGTGTCACCTTCACCCGCACAGTCTTGCTTGCGGTTCTCCCTGGGCCAAGGCCACCCTGGGTATATCCCACTCCTGGCCCCTCAGGCTTTCTGAAAGCTTGTCCACCTGTGCGGAGCGGCTGCACTGGACTGAAAGGCGGATGTGGCTGTGCCTGCAGAGGCCAAAGGTCTCCCCCCATTTGGGGGCTCTGCACAGCAGGGAGCTGCGCTCAGCCTGGGCTCTGTGTGCTGCTGGGTAATGAGTAAATGGAAATTAATTCAGGTTGGGGCCCTTGGCGCTACCCCAGTACAAACAGTGTTAAATACCATGACTGTCAGCCTCAAGTGCTCCATAACCATGAACCAGTCCCCCCACGTCACAGGATTTTAAGAATTAATAAATCAGAGGTTCTTTTTAATTTGCCATCTTGTTTCTAAACTCTCAGGCGTCCCGGTTTCAAGCTTTACTCTGCAAACACAAGGGCCAGAACTTACTGGATTTTAAAAATGAAAAGGAGACATTCTCAGAACGGGACTCCACGAGCTGAGGGCTTTAACCTGCTCCCCTGCCCCAAATATCTTGTGGCTCACGATAAGACTGATTAGAGTTGGGACACTGAATGCCAGCTCTCCAGCGGGACTAGCGAGAACGGCCCCATTCCTGTGCGCTAGGCACTGGCCCCGCAGCTGCCAAGAGCCAGGCTCTCACCACTCCCTTCTGAAACCTCCCCAGGGAGCTTCACTTTTCCTTTTCCAGCTTTCAGCTCCATCAATCTGATTGCTTGCTGCTGAGAGTGGTGGGCAACGGCAACTGCTGAAGGTACCAGGCATGGCCTAAAGACACCCATGGAGTTTGGTGGAGTGTTAACAGATCATATGCCTGCAGCATGGGCAGGACGGGGGGAGCAGCAGGGAATGGGTAAGTCGCTCACTTTACAAGAGCAAGGTTAATATTGTGCAGTGGCTGGAATATGGCACTTTCCTTTCTTCCTTCATCCCATTAGGAGAGATGGGAGAAGTTTTTATAAAAAGCAACCTGGTCTGATGTGCCAGTACCATTTATACAGGGCCTCACACCTGGAATGAGCCCCCAGATTTTGGCAGCTGGTGGATCCAACTCTGCTCCCATTGAAATCAGTGGCAAAACTCACCTTGACTCCACTAGGTACAGGTCCTCAGCCTGCAGAGCTCAGCCCACCCATGACTCAAACAGAGCCGCCTCTGGGTGAAAGGTGCAGATGCTTAACGATGTGCCACAACGTTGGCTTAGGGCAGGAAGCAAAGCGGAATGTCACATGCAGCCAAACTGCAGCTGCAATTTAGTTAAGGGGAGTGATCATCCTCACGGGAATGACAGCAGGACCCTGGGCTCACAATACCAGACTCAGGAGAAGTATGGTGGACCCAGAGAGAAGGTGCTGCACACATTCCAAATGTGCAACAGGTGTTTCTCCTGCAGACGCTGCCCAGGCCTGGCCCCAGTTAGCTAGTACCAGGGATCACAGTCTGCCATGGCCTGGGAGCTACACTGTATGTGCTCACGCTAGGTACGTTTTGGTCGCTTTAACCTTCACCTGCAGACACATCAGAGGAGATTTACAAGGAGTTCCTGTGTCCCGGGAGAGGGAAACGAGCTAAGGGGATATTCCAGGCATCTTGTTTGGGTTTTGTTTGATTAAATATTCTGAATAACTATTTCAGTGACATGCTGGATTGTGCATACACCAGCAGCCTCTGCACAGAACTAAATTAGGATAATTGTCTTTAATCTCTGGTTCAGTTGTTGCTTTCAGTTCTTCGCACAGCATTAGTTTTTCTTCATGGTTCTTTAAGTAAGCATTACTATTGGGCCTATTAATTACACATTCTATTTCTAATACATCTGCCTGAGAAGACAATGAATCAATCAACCAAGCATCCTTTTGTTGCTTCTTGTCAGAGGGCAAGTGGTCTTCGGAGGAACAGCTCAGGTGTACAGGCAGGCCCCTGTCAGATCATACTGAAAACCAGATCCCTCAGGAGCATGTTGTTTTCCCATGTAAATGGCAAGGCACATGTATTGGCTAATGAGGGAAAGTCCAGTTGTAAAACAAGGTTCCTCAAAGGCTCTTCTTCCCTGCAGTTGTTTGGTTATGTTAATATTTACAGGAGACACCAATGCTTTCCCCTCAAAGGGGGTGCAGGGAGATGTATTTCTGCTACACGCTTTTCTCTGCATCCATTAACATTTTGTACTTCTAAGAAAAGCAAGAATCCAGATGGCCCTGAGCCAGGCTGCAGCAAGAGACCAGCATGTTTAGAGTTAACGCCATCCCTTCAGAAGAAAGGGAATGAAAACCTATGCACACCACCCAGCACCTTGGCTGAGCCCAGCACAGCAAAGCTAAGGGCCATGTAGTCAGCACAGAATTATCTGAGCACCAGCTGAAGTGAGTTGACCCCAGATTCACAGCTATAGTAACACTGACAGATCAGCCAGTTAGTGGCTTCTAACACTGCTACACTCACTCCCAGCTACGTTGCTTTGGGATGGGAGAGAAAAAAAAGTGATCCGGGTAACTACAGGCCAGTTAGTTTGACATCTGTAGTATGCAAGGTCCTGGAAAAAATTTCGAAGGAGAAATTAGTTAAGGACATTGAAGTCAATGGTAAATGGGACAAAATACAACATGGTTTTACAAAAGGTAGATCGTGCCAAACCAACCTAATCTCCTTTTTTGAAAAAGTAACAGATTTTTTAGATAAAGGAAATGCAGTGGATCTAATTTATCTAGATTTCAGTAAGGCATTTGATACCGTGCCACATGGGGAATTATTAGTTAAATTGGAGAAGACGGGGATCAATACGAACATCAAAAGGTGGATAAGGAATTGGTTAAAGGGGAGACTGCAACGGGTCCTACTGAAAGGAGAACTGTCAGGCTGGAGGGAGGTTACCAGTGGAGTTCCTCAGGGATCGGTTTTGGGACCAATCTTATTTAATCTTTTTATTACTGACGTTGGCACAAAAAGTGGGAGTGTGCTAATAAAGTTTGCAGATGATACAAAGCTGGGAGGTATTGCCAATTCAGAGAAGGATCGGGATATTATACAGGAGGATCTGGATGACCTTGTAAACTGGAGTAATAGTAATAGGATGACATTTAATAGTGAGAAGTGTAAGGTAATGCATTTAGGGATTAATAACAAGGATTTTAGTTATAAGTTGGGGACGCATCAATTAGAAGTAACGGAAGAGGAGAAGGCCCTTGGAGTATTGGTTGATCCTAGGATGACTATGAGCTGCCAATGTGATATGGCTGTGAAAAAAGCTAATGCGGTTTTGGGATGCATCAGGAGAGGCATTTCCAGTAGGGATAAGGAGGTTTTAGTACCATTATACAAGGCACTGGTGAGACCTCACCTAGAATACTGTGTGCAGTTCTGGTCTCCCATGTTTAAAAAGGATGAATTCAAACTGGAGCAGGTACAGAGAAGGGCTACTAGGATGATCCGAGGAATGGAAAACTTGTCTTATGAAAGGAGACTTAAGGAGCTTGGCTTGATTAGCCTAACTAAAAGAAGGTTGAGGGGAGATATGATTGCTCTCTATAAATATATCAGAGGGATAAATACAGGAGAAGAATTATTTCAGCTCAGCACCAATGTGGACACAAGAACAAATGGGTATAAACTGGCCACCAGGAAGTTTAGACTTGAAATTAGACGAAGGTTTCTAACCATCAGAGGAGTGAAGGTTTGGAATAGCCTTCCAAGGGAAGCAGTGGGGGCAAAAGATCTATCTGGCTTTAAGATTCTACTCGATAAGTTTATGGAGGAGATGGTATGATGGGATAATGAAATTTTGGTAAGTAATTGATCTTTGAATATTCATGGTAAATAGGACTAATCCCCTGAGATGGGATATTAGATGGATGGGATCTGAGTTACCCAGGAAAGAATTTTCTGTAGTATCTGGCTGGTGAATCTTGCCCATATGCTCAGGGTTTAGCTGATCGCCATATTTGGGGTCGGGAAGGAATTTTCCTCCAGGGCAGATTGGAGAAGCCCTGGAGGTTTTTCGCCTTTCTCTGTAGCATGGGGCATAGGTAACTTGAGGGAGGCTTCTCTGCTCCTTGAAGCCTTTAAACCATGATTTGAGGATTCAATAGCTCAGACATAGGTGAGGTTTTTCGTAGGAGTGGGTGGGTGAGATTCTGTGGCCTGCGTTGTGCAGGAGGTCAGACTAGATGATCAGAATGGTCCCTTCTGACCTTAGTATCTATGAATCTATGAATCTAAAACACTGGTTGGTGTCTATTGGGTTCAAAGACAGCATGGTATTAGCCCAGATGTGGGTTTACGGGATTGAAGGCCCAGCTTTGGTGGATCTTATGAATATGCCCAGATATCCACAAGCACCAGCACGAGAAAGAGAGATTTTAAGTAATTATAAGTAGCAAGCATAGAGAGCAAAGTTGGCTACCTAAGAAACAAAATAAATTCACAGTCTGAGTTCTATAAACTAAATAGGATTTGAGTCAAGCCATGTCTCACCCTGACAGATGGTACAAACAGGTCACAGATCTTCAATACACAGGCTGGGACTCTTCCAGCGTGGGACAACCCTCCCAGTTCAAAGTCTCTGTCCTCCAGACAAGTTTCCAGGGGTTGAGTTGTGGGGGGTGTGAGGCCATGTCATGATGTCACTTCCCCTCTTTTATAGTTTCTTCCAGCTTGCTGGAAAGATCTTTTACTATGACATGGGTCAAAAAGTCTCCATTGTGTACAATTCCTTTGATAGTGGATTCTTTCCTTGATGGGTGTTAATGAGCCATTAATGCTGTCTGGCTACTCCATTGTTGTACCTGAGAGGCTGGTTGTGGATGTTCCCAACCTCACAACATAGTCCAGTAACACACACATAGCCAAACTTCATAATTTACCATGCAATGACAGCACATACAATCCAACAGGATATTAATGTTCAACAGATCAAGACTTTTGAAAGGATACCTCACAAGGCATACTTTGTACAAAACATATCATAATTATATGACAGTGGTGAATATGGAGGCTCCAGGGTGCTACTTTGAGATACAGAGTGCCATACCCAGTTAGACATGTTATCAGAAAAGTTTGAGAGACGCTCCTGCTAGCTGCAGTTGGTTTGACTTCATATTTCTCTTACAAGTCTGTCTATATAAATATAACTTTGCTACTGTTAATAATATAATATACAGCACCTTTCATCCAAGAATATCAGGGCATTGAAACAATTGAATGAAACAATGAAACCTCCCAGTGCCCCTTTGTAAAAATAGCAAATTATTATTGTATGAATTTTACAGGACAGAGGGATGGTTGGATGGATAGAGGACCACTGACTCGGTGTAGGTCACACAGTGAGTCTCAGGAGTCTTGCTCTCTTTCTATTCCAGATGCCACAGCTGTGGCTCTCAGGCATGGGCCCTGGCTGTGAACTGCAGAGTGCTCCTGCAGAAGGTCCTGAGAATGAAGTGCTTGGAGAGCCAAGCAATGGGAATTGCAGCGTGGGGGCTGGGGAAAGGAAGGGGAACAATACCCGCCAGTCTGCCCCTTCCAGCGTGATCTGCGAAGTGAGACACTGCAGGACACACTGCCTGTCTTACGTTCTTTTGAAAACCACAATTTTAAAGTCATACATATGAGAAATGGAGCAATCTGATGGCCTCATCAGAATTCCCAGCCATGCCTCATAGTTAGAGCTTCATAAACCCCAGGATATGCAGTGATCTGAATTCCAGTCATGGATTCCAACTTTACAGACCTCTACAGGCCCTTAGCGAGTTAAATATGCCTCTTCCAGCACAGTTTTATAATAACATTTCAGCGCTGCAGTGCAAAAACCTGGGGTAAAAAACTGAACTGCATGAATTCAGTCTTGGCCTGAATCTGCTCCCATCTGTGATGGTGTCAATCAGCAGTAATGCCTTCGGGGACATGGAGTGACCCCGGTGTCATGAGCTCATGAGTCACACTGACCGTCCGTGTCTGTCCATGTCGGTGTCTCACTCCTAACACCAGCTGGGTGGGATTCACAGTTCATTCCTTGTCAGATCTTGCTACTGAAATAATAGCTACTGAGCACTGTGACCTTCTCAGTCTGTCTGGATGATGGACACAGGGGATGCATCCCAGCAGGTAAACCTGCTTGTGGGAGAAACTTGTCCTCTGGCTGTTCACGTTACATAACCGTGAATGTGAAGGTTTGTGTCCCCGTCATTAAGGGCTCAAGGGCTCAGAAGCGAAATGCCAGTTGTCACTAAGCTCGCTCCTGAGCCCCCGGCTTGGGTCTGGATTCTGAAGATCTCGGAAGCTCTCTTTGAAGTTAGCGTTTTGGATCAGACTATTACTGAGTCAGGGGCTACATGCACAATTTAGATCCAGACCCAGATCAAGAATCTCCCAAGCGTTCAAGGGTGTCAGCTCACTAGGTCTGGTTTGGGCTCATCTGAAACCAGGCCACGGCCTCCTTCTCCCTCAGCCTTCGTTTGCCAGTGCAGTACACGCGGGGGGGGGGGCGGGGGGGGCGTTACTCCCTCAGGCGGCTGACTCAAGACAACATGACCCGCCCCGAATAGGACAGAAAAAGCAAATTCCTATCGGCCTTTATCACAACAAAAATGGCTGGGGAGGAGCCCATATGCTGCAGATTCTCCGAACCAGGACTGTAGAGGGGAGCGACAGCTGAGGAAGGGGCAGTTCTGGGTTAATGCGTACAGGGCAGGGCCTAGTCATTAGATGGGGAAACTTGGGTGCTGCCCGACTTGCTGGTGATTCGCCGGGAGACACGTTTCCCTGTGCGTTTGCACTGAGCTAGCAGCACAGAGCTGCTGGACGTGCGGCCTGTAAGATGAGGTACTGATCATTGTGGTCTCTAAGGAGCCCCTGGGACTTTATGCCGGAGGGTTCTGGCTCTGGGTGGAAGTGGTGAGGTGCAGCTGGGTAATGAGAACAGAGGTTGGTGCTGTTATGCTGGAGGTTGGGGGAGAGCTCACTGAAACTGGGGGGTGAGAATCATCCTTCACTCAGGATAAACGTGAGAAGCAGTTCAGCTCCTTTTTGGAGTCAGATAGCTGAGTCAACAGGAGCCACCGCCCGACACAGGCTGTGGGCAAGCCCAGTGAGCGGCTGAGCTATGCGGGCAGTGGGCATTCACTGGGGATAGGCTGCAAAAGCTGGGGGCCCAGGTATTGTTTGGTGAAGTCATGTGTGTCTGTGGGCAGGAACAGCCAAGTCAGACAGTTGGAGAAGCCCTGGTAACATGGCCACAAGCGAAAGCTAAGAGAGCCTTGGGCAGAGTGCTTGCTGGGCAGAGGCATGAAACCATGAGCAAAGAAACTTGCCTCCTGTTTGATTCCTGCTATTTGAAGGTAACAGGACATTGGTTCCTTGTAAATAAACAGGACTGCATCAAAGAAACACCTGCAACACCTGACTCCAGCATCATTTTCTCTTCCTAGCAGACACAACCTGCAACATCCTGAATGCTGGCAAATGCCTGCCTCAGAAAAGGTAACAGGACTGTGGTTTCCACATGGAGCCATCTCCCTGCTGGAGCAGGGGAGCTGGGAGGTAGCTGGCATTGTGCATTTCACTTCAGATGCAGAATGTCACAGCTGGAGTCACCATGTCCTCTCTCTCCTGGGGGTGTCTGTCCTGTTTGGTTATTGCTTTATGCTGAAAGTTACGTTTTGCTCTTGGTGAACAGAGAAAACCACAAGAAACCCAGGGATTCAGATGCATTTATAAAAGCAACCAAGAGCTGAGAGTCCGTTGCAGAGCCGGGACCAGCATCGAGAGTTATGGTGCCCAGTATGCTCTACTCACTGAAACCCCCTTGCGCTCCCACTAGCATTGAACCATGGAAGTGTTGGGGCAGGGTTTTCATCTCGCTGCTCCTCACACTGCCGAATACTGGCACATAGATACCCAGGTGATGGATGCCGTAGACATATTGAAAAACATAAGAACGGCCAGGCTGGGTCAGCCCAGTATCCTGCCTTCCGACAGTGCCCAATGCCAGGTGCCCAAGAGGGAATGAAGAGAACAGAGCAATTATCGAGTGAGCCTGGTGTTAACTCCCAGCTTCAGGCAGTCAGAAGCTAGATAGAAAAGGAGTACTTGTGGCACCTTAGAGACTAGCAAATTTGTTAGTCTCTAAGGTGCCACAAGTACTCCTTTTCTTTTTGCGAATACAGACTAACACGGCTGCTACTCTGAAACCTGTGAGAAGCTAGATAGACACTCAGACGACTGATGCTGTAGAGACATTGAAGGCAGACAGAACAAAGCCTGTCATTAAAATCTGCCGTGTGCTTTCTGCCACCTCTCTTGGTGTGGAACGTTCCTCCAAGCCCATTGGAGTAACTTTCCCATCGAGTCTAGAACTCAAGGAAACACGGAGCAGACTGAGGGGTCTGAATGGGCCGAGTTTGCCAACGTTTCTTTGTATGTGTTTACGGACGACTACTCATCACACCCTCACTGCACACACTGGACTGACATGGTGCAGCAACTGTGCATTCCTTGTGCATCTCGAGAGAGCCTAGACACAGTGGTTGGTGCCATACAAATAATAAAATACTGTCTTTTGTCCCTCTAACCTGCACTGCATGTGTTTTATGCACAGCAAAATTCTAACTTAATTATGACAATTAAATTAAAACCCTTGCTCTATTGTATGCCTTTCGTTAATTAAGGATCCACTGCTCTGGAGACCCGTGAGACTAAACAGAGGCCAAGTGCTCTGCCTGGAGCCAGCTCACAGCCTAGGAGCGCGGACGGCTCTGGCATCGTAGCAGCTGGGCATTCACCGAGGGCTCCTCTGAGACCCTGGTGTGATGGGGCCTGGGTGGGCCATACCTTAGCTCTTCGCTGACCTGCAGACTGGGTCGGTGCGGGGTGATCAGCTCTGGTGCGAGTGGGACCTTAGGTCTCACCCTGGCAGATCCCAGAGCCCATCACCAACAGACTAGGACAATGGTAATAAAGCCCAATTAATAAATGTTGCTGAGCTTGTCTAGGGTGTCTCCTGTGTCTTCCAGTCCCAGCCCCTCTTGCCAGGCAGATCGCGATATCCCCATCTTATAGCTGGGGCAAGTCAGGGCCAGGGCCAGGGCCAGGCAACCAGCCTTTGCCATCCTGGGGGGAGCTGGGCTACTGCCAGCACTGCACGAAGCAAGCGGAGGTGGGGAAAGTGCATGACCCTGGATCTGCTCCGACTCCCCAGTGCAAGTGTCCTGCTAGGCATGAAGTGGGGAGCAGCGTCTTGAAACCCACCCTGTTTCCTTCCTCCTCCAGCAGGCAGCCCCTGCTACACCCTGGGAAACACTGGGCGAAGTGGGGCAGATTTATGCTCCTAGAGCACAGCCAAAGACCAAATGAGATCCAATGACTGGAAGCTGAAGCTAGACAAATACAGACAGAAATGAGTTGAGTAATTAACCACTGTAACAGCTTCCACAGGGCAGGGCAGATTCTTGCCCCAAGAAGACTACGAATCAAGACTGAGTGTCTTTCTAAAAGACCTGCCCTAGCTCAAACAAAAGCCAGGAGCTGGAGGATGCAGGAGTCCTGGGGTGGAATCCTCTGGCCTATGCAATGCAGGGGGTCAGACAAGATGGTCCCTTCTGGCCCCAGAGTATGTGAAGCATTGCACCCAAAGTTGTAAAGCAAGGCACTGACAGAGCTGCAGCTCGAACCCAGTCTCCTTAGCTCTCAGCATAATTGTCAGCCAAGCACACGCTTTTATCCACCAATTCAATGTTTCACAGCAGACAGACACTGCAGAGCAGTTTGGGACAGAAAGTGGAGGTGGACAGCATGTCCAGGTCAGAGTCCAGCTGGGTACAATTGCACGAGTTGCACCTCTTCCCATACAGAAAATGCCCACAAGAGGTCAGGGCCCCCGACTTGCATCCCATTTAAAGGTTTCAGAGTAGCAGCCGTGTTAGTCTGTATTTGCAAAAAGAAAAGGAGTACTTGTGGCACCTGAGAGACTAACAAATTTATTTGAGCATAAGCTTTCGAGAGCTACAGCTCACTTCATCGGATGCATTCAGTGGAAAATACAGTGGGGAGATTTATATACATAGAGAACATGAAACAATGGGTGAGGTGCCACAAATACTCCTTTTCTTTTTACCATACACACTGTAACAAGAGTGACCACTTAAGGTGAGCTATTACCAGCAGGAGAGCGGGGGCGGGGGAGGGAACCTTTTGTAATGATAATCAAGGTGGGCTATTTCCAGCAGTTGACAAGAACATCTGACGAACAGCGGGGGGGAGGGGCGAATAAACATGGGGAAATAGTTTTACTTTGTGTAATGACCCATCCACTCCCAGTCTCTATTCAAGCCTAAGTTAATTGTATCCAGTTTGCAAATTAATTCCAATTCAGCAGTCTCGCATTGGAGTCTGTTTCTGAAGTTTTTTTGTTGAAGAATTCCCACTTTTAGTTCTGTAATCGAGTGACCAAAGAGATTGAAATGTTCTCTGACGGGTTTTTGAATGTCAAAATTCTTAACAGGTTTCAGAGTAGCAGCCGTGTTAGTCTGTATTCGCAAAAAGAAAAGGAGTACTTGTGGCACCTTAGAGACTAACAAATTTATTAGAGCATAAGCTTTCGTGAGCTACAGCTCACTTCATGCATCCGATGAAGTGAGCTGTAGCTCACGAAAGCTTATGCTCTAATAAATTTGTTAGTCTCTAAGGTGCCACAAGTACTCCTCAAAATTCTTAACATCTGATTTGCATCCATTTATTCTTTTGCGTAGAGACTGTCTAGTTTGGCCAATGTACATGGCAGAGGGGCATTGCTGGCCCATGATGGCATCTATCACATTGGTAGATGCGCAGGTGAACGAGCCTCTGATAGTGTGGCTGATGTGATTAGGCCCTATGATGGTGTCCCCTGAATAGATATGTGGACACAGTTGGCAACGGGCTTTGCTGCAAGGATAGATTCCTAGATTAGTGTTTTTGTTGTGTGGTGTGTGGTTGCTGGTGAGTATTTGCTTCAGATTGGGGGGCTGTCTGTAAGCAAGGACTGGCCTGTCTCTTAAGATCTGTGAGAGTGATGGGTCGTCCTTCAGGATAGGTTGTAGATCCTTGATGATGCGTTGGAGAGGTTATAGTTGGGAGCTGAAGGTGATGGCTAGTGGCGTTCTGTTATTTTCTTTGTTGGGCCTGTCCTGTAGTAGGTGACTTCTGGGTTCTCTTCTGGCTCTGTCAATCTGTTTCTTCTCTTCAGCAAATGGTAATGTAGTTTTAAGAATGCTTGATAGAGATCTTGTAGGTGTTTGTCTCTGAGGGGTTGGAGCAAATGCGGCTTGTATCGTAGAGCTTGGCTGTAGGCAATGGATCTATGTGGTGTGATCTGGATGAAAGCTAGAGGCATGTAGGTAGTAATAGAGGTCAGTAGGTTTCTGGTATAGGGTGGTGTTTATGTGACCATCGCTTATTAGCACCATAGTGTCCAGGAAGTGGATCATGTGTGTGGACTGGTCCAGGTTGAGGTTGATGGTGGGATGGAAATTGTTGAAATCATGGTGGGATTCCTCAAGGGCTTCTTTTCTGTGGGTCCAGATGATGAAGATGTCATCAATGTAGCGCAAGTAGAGTAGGGGCATTAGGGGACGAGAGCTGAGGAAGCGTGGTTCTAAGTCAGCCATAAAAATGTTGGCATACTGTGGGGCCGTGCGGGTACCCATAGCAGTGCCGCTGATTTGAAGGTATACATTGTCACCAAATGTGAAATAGTTATGTGTGAGGACAAAGTCACAAAGTTCAGCCACCAGGTTAGCTGCGACATTATCGGGGATACTGTTTCTGACGGCTTGTAGTCCATCTTTGTGTGGAGTGTTGGTGTAGAGGCTTCTACATCCATAGTGGCTAGGATGGTGTTTTCAGGAAGGTCACCGATGGATTGTAGTTTCCTCAGGAAGTCAGTGGTGTCTCGAAGATAGCTGGGAGTCTACATAGCCAGACAATCCTGCTGTCAGGGTGCCAATGCCTGAGATGATGGGGTGTCCAGGATTTCCAGGTTTGTGGATCTTGGGTAGCAGATAGAATACCCCAGGTCGGGGTTCTAGGGGTGTGTCTGTGTGGATTTGTTCTTGTGCTTTTTCAGGGAGTTTCTTGAGCAAATGCTGTAGTTTCTTTTGGTAACTCTCAGTGGGATCAGAGGGTAATGGCTTGTAGAAAGTGGTGTTGGAGAGCTGCCTAGTAGCCTCTTGTTCATATTCCGACCTATTCATGATGACGACAGCACCTCCTTTGTCAGCCTCTTTGATTTATGATGTCAGAGTTGTTTCTGAGGCTGTGGATGGCATTGTGTTCTGCACGGCTGAGGTTATGGGGCAAGTGATGCTGCTTTTCCACAATTTCAGTGGAACACATCGGCAGAGGCACTCTATGTAGAAGTCCAGTCTGTTGTTTTGACTTTCAGGAGGAGTCCACCCAGAATCCTTCTTTTTGTAGTCTTGGCAGGAAGGTCTCTGTGGGTTAGTATGTTGTTCAGAGGTGTGTTGGAAATATTCCTTGAGTCAGAGACGTCGAAAATAGGATTCTAGGTCACCACAGAACTGAAGTTCATGTTCGTGGGGGTGGAGGGGCAGAAGGAGAGGCCCCAAGATAGGACAGATTCTTCTGCTGAGCTAAGAGTATGTTTGGATAGATTAACAATATTGCTGGGTGGGTTAAGAGAACCACTGTTGTGGCCCCTTGTGGCATGCAGTAGTTTAGATAATTTAGTGTCCTTTTTCTTTTGTAGAGAAGCAAAGTGTGTGTTGTAAATGGCTTGTCTAGTTTTTATAAAGTCCAGCCACAAGGAAGTTTGTGTGGAAGGTTGGTTTTTTATGAAAGTATCCAGTTTTGAGAGCTCATCTACCAATGTGATATATGCCATCATGTGCCAGCAATGCCCCTCTGCCATGTACATTGGTCAAACTGGACAGTCTCTATGTAAAAGAATAAATGGACACAAATCAGACATCAAGAATTATAACATTAAAAAATCAGTTGGAGAACACTTCAATCTCTCTGGTCACTCAATGACAGACCTAAAAGTGGCAATTCTTCAACAAAAAAACTTCAAAAACAGACTCCAATGAGAGACTGCTGAATTGGAATTAATTTGCAAACTGGATACAATTAATTTAGGCTTGAATAGAGACTGGGAGTGGATGGGTCACTACACAAAGTAAAACTATTTCCCCATGTTTATTCCCCCCACTCCCCCACTGTTCCTCAGACATTCTTGTCAACTGCTGGAAACGGCCCACCTTGATTATCACTACAAAAGGTTCCCTTCCCCCCCCCACTCGCCTGCTGGTAATAGCTCACCTTAAATGATCACTCTTGTTACAGTGTGTATGGTAACACCCATTGTTTCATGTTCTCTGTGTATATAAATCTTCCCACTGTATTTTCCACTGAATGCATCCGATGAAGTGAGCTGTAGCTCACGAAAGCTTATGCTCAACTAAATTTGTTAGTCTCTAAGGTGCCACAAGTCCTCCTTTTCTTTATCCCATTTAAAGGTGAGCTGTTCTGCTTTGCTGCACCCATCCTCCGTCAGCTTCGTCAGCGTCTCTCGGCAGCGAAGAAAGGGCGTCGCTGGGATGGGGAGAGAGCAACAGTGTGTGCAAAGCAACTCTGCCCCTCCCTGAGACCGAGCAGGGCCGCGAATGCCACCTGGCATGTTCTGCAGGAGAGCATGGCCTGTTTTCTGCTAGAGATGATCAGTCATTCACATGGGACGGGTTTTGTGTCACTCGGCCTGTCCTAATGTTCAGTGCAGGAGCTGCTGCCAATAAGAAATACAATTCCACCAGCTCGAATGGCCAGTGGAGCTCCAGTGTGCTCCGGGCCCCTCCCCGCTCCCTCACAGCACAGGGACAGGTGCTGCTCTTTCAAACGGAGGATTAGGCCTTCAGGGCTGCTCTCTGCAAACGGCCCAGCTCCTCAGCTGGCTATTGTCTCTCCTCCCACCATTAATGCTTTAGGAAGTAGGTCGTTCTCATTACAGAGCCCTGCACAGCTAGCTGGTGTCCTCACACTAAGCAGGAAATAATGCACCCAAATGCAAAAGCTTCATTAAAAAGCTTCAGATGCCTGAGAGAGACCTTCTGGCAGAGACCATTTCGCTTGTTTTTTTCCTAACTAGGCTGCCCCAGAATCTGGGCCCAGGCCCCTGGTTCATGGCTCTGCCCATCACACTGCAGAGGCTGCAATGCTGTGAGATGCAGCGAGCACCCCTGGGGTGTGTCCAGCCTCGCAGGAAGTACCAAAAACCCCATTTACAAACTCCCCATTCAGGGGGATTTCCAGCTCATTTGTACCAATCTGCCTTCAGATGCATATCCAGGCTACATGCTTGTGGCGGACCCATCTCCCTAAGCTACACAGAGATCACATTTGCTCCCTATATACAGTACATCCTATAGACCTCAACTAAAGGAACTGCAGACACTCCTTCAGGGCAGAGTGCAGCCCACCTACTGAGACCAGCAGCCTCAGTCAGAGGAGCAGCCATCACATTTTAAAGTTCATTGTCTCCCAGGAGCTGCCATCCGCAGGGAATTTCTGCCTGAGTCTGTGCTTTGGTAATTAAAGCCAACTAAGCTGAACAAAATACTTATAGTCAACAATACATAAATGTCGCCCCCCTTTGTGTGCAAACTGTCCACTAGCCAACTGATTTTGAAGAATTTGTTCTTTGAAATTATTCATGGACTGATCCCTACAAACATAGAATCATAGAATCATAGAATATCAGGGTTGGAAGGGACCCCAGAAGGTCATCTAGTCCAACCCCCTGCTCAAAGCAGGACCAAGTCCCAGTTAAATCATCCCAGCTAGGGCTTTGTCAAGCCTGACCTTAAAAACCTCTAAGGAAGGAGATTCTACCACCTCCCTAGGTAACGCATTCCAGTGTTTCACCACCCTCTTAGTGAAAAAGTTTTTCCTAATATCCAATCTAAACCTCCCCCATTGCAACTTGAGACCATTACTCCTCGTTCTGTCATCTGCTACCATTGAGAACAGTCTAGAGCCATCCTCTTTGAAACCCCCTTTCAGGTAGTTGAAAGCAGCTATCAAATCCCCCCTCATTCTTCTCTTCTGCAGACTAAACAATCCCAGCTCCCTCAGCCTCTCCTCATAAGTCATGTGCTCTAGACCCCTAATCATTTTCGTTGCCCTTCGTTGTACTCTTTCCAATTTATCCACATCCTTCCTGTAGTGTGGGGCCCAAAACTGGACACAGTACTCCAGATGAGGCCTCACCAGTGTCGAATAGAGGGGAACGATCACGTCCCTCGATCTGCTCGCTATGCCCCTACTTATACAACCCAAATGCCATTGGCCTTCTTGGCAACAAGGGCACACTGCTGACTCATATCCAGCTTCTCGTCCACTGTCACCCCTAGGTCCTTTTCCGCAGAACTGCTGCCGAGCCATTCGGTCCCTAGTCTGTAGCGGTGCATTGGATTCTTCCATCCTAAGTGCAGGACCCTGCATTTATCCTTATTGAACCTCATTAGATTTCTTTTGGCCCAATCCTCCAATTTGTCTAGGTCCTTCTGTATCCTATCCCTCCCCTCCAGCGTATCTACCACTCCTCCCAGTTTGGTATCATCCGCAAATTTGCTGAGAGTGCAATCCACACCATCCTCCAGATCATTTATGAAGATATTGAACAAAACGGGCCCCAGGACCGACCCCTGGGGCACTCCACTTGACACCGGCTGCCAACTAGACATGGAGCCATTGATCACTACCCGTTGAGCCCGACAATCTAGCCAGCTTTCTACCCACCTTATAGTGCATTCATCCAGCCCATACTTCCTTAACTTGCTGACAAGAATGCTGTGGGAGACCGTGTCAAAAGCTTTGCTAAAGTCAAGAAACAATACATCCACTGCTTTCCCTTCATCCACAGAACCAGTAATCTCATCATAAAAGGCGATTAGATTAGTCAGGCATGACCTTCCCTTGGTGAATCCATGCTGACTGTTCCTGATCACTTTCCTCTCCTCTAAGTGCTTCAGGATTGATTCTTTGAGGACCTGCTCCATGATTTTTCCAGGGACTGAGGTTAGGCTGACCGGCCTGTAGTTCCCAGGATCCTCCTTCTTCCCTTTTTTAAAGATGGGCACTACATTAGCCTTTTTCCAGTCATCCGGGACTTCCCCCGTTCGCCACGAGTTTTCAAAGATAATGGCCAAGGGCTCTGCAATCACAGCCGCCAATTCCTTCAGCACTCTCGGATGCAATTCGTCCGGCCCCATGGACTTGTGCACGTCCAGCTTTTCTAAATAGTCCCTAACCACCTCTATCTCTACAGAGGGCTGGCCATCTCTTCCCCATTTTGTGTTGCCCAGCACAGCAGTCTGGGAGCTGACCTTGTTAGTGAAAACAGAGGCAAAAAAAGCATTGAGTACATTAGCTTTTTCCACATCCTCTGTCACTAGCTTGCCTCCCTCATTCAGTAAGGGGCCCACACTTTCCTTGGCTTTCTTCTTGTTGCCAACATACCTGAAGAAACCCTTCTTGTTACTCTTGACATCTCTTGCATAATGCTGCCTAGGGCTCGCTCGTGAGCCACCTGACAGTTGCAACTATTGCTCTGAGAATTTGTTGTTCAAGATTTCTCTGGTGTACCTGGACATGCTAAGTCACTCGGTTGGCACAGGCACTGCCAGAGGCAATACCTCTTTCTGCAAACATTTTTGCCAGCACAATTGTGCTGAGGTGAGCAGGAGGCAGCGTCAGCACCATCACCATGAATTCCCAGCCAGGCTTCTCCAACAACTGTGACTATTCCTGCCCTGCTCACTCAGCTGCTGCAAGCAGAGTGCCCTCTCAGAGGGAAAGGCTGGTGCAGTTTGCCCACAGCAGGGAGTGAATCATATCTGCCCTTGGGGCTGGCGAGCCCACACCAGGCATTGCACATTTCCAGGTGTGCCTAGAAATCTAGTTAATGGACACAAGCTTTATCACTAACTAGCTGAGCTCCCTGCCAGTGTCCCCTGGGGCTGAATCAGCTGGTGCTGGCATGTGGTAGTTTCACTTGCTTGCGTTCCCATGGCAGAGCATGTGCATGTAGCGATACCCCTTTCTGTGGGAGGAAAGGAAAATAAAGACCTTTTGGAGGGAGGGTCTGAGAATCCCCTGGGATCTGTGGGTCACTGGCAGCCAAGGCCCTGAGATGCTGTTTTCAGTCATTGCCACCCACCCACAAGTTTAGATGTTTACAAAGCCCCCTGCTGTGTGGTGGATGCAAGGGCTAACACACCTGTGGGGAGAGCTCCTGCCCATCTACTCCTTAAAAAGCACCCCAAGGGTTTCTTTCCACTGCGTGCTAAATAAAACGTAAGATCATCCCACAGCATATCAGGGAAAACCCAGAGCCTAAGAGGGCTATGGGGTAACAACCAAGAGAGCCCATCCCCACTCCTACAACAAGTTCCACACCTGCCTTCCTAGCTCACTGCTTTTATAGCCTCCTGATAGCCTCACTCACACCAGCTGTACCCAGCCCAGCAGGGCCGTGCTTAGGATTTATGGTGCCCTAGGCGGGACTATTAAACTGGTGCCCCTATGCCTGACTTGGTCTTAGCAACACAAACATAAGCTTACAGCATTGGAAAACTTGCCACATGCACTTTATTAAAAACAGTTTAACTTAATTAAGCACACTGTAATACTGATGGACTAGCACTAAAGAAGTAGCGCTATAGAAAAAATTCTGATTTATTGATGAATGATGCAAATAATATAATTTTTTTAATTTGTTAACATTTTTTGGAAATTTCTATGAAGAGGTATTGAAACAAAGATTAGTTTTTAATTAAAAGCAATCTTTCTGGCTTTTTTGGATGCAAAATCAGTAATAATGTCATCGTATGAAAAAGACAAAGTGATGTCTTGTTGGATTGCAAGAATAGCAAGACCAGTCAACCGTTCTTGACTCATTGTAGAACAGAGATAGTTTTTAATGAGCTTTAGTTTTGAGAAACTCTGTTCTCCTGATGCTACTGTTACAGGAATTGTCAGTAGAATACGAGTGGCAATGTACGCATTAGGATATATGTCAACAAGTTTGCTGGTATGAATAAACTACAATGTCCATCACCGATTTTGCATGTGGCAATATTGATGACAATGTACTCAATTCTTCTTACAGTTCAAGTCCATTTATATCAAAATTATCACCGTGCTTCAGGAGGCTTTCTCGGTTCTTGCACTTTGTCATTTGCTGCTCTTGTTTTCCTATTTCATTTAATTTAGTTATGTCATACAAAAATCCAAACTGTTCATGGTGTGCTCGTTAGGTATTATTTCATCAACGGCAGATATTGCTTTATCCATCACAACATTAAAAAATTCAACCTCAAATTTCTTTTCTGGATTGTCTATGGGCTTATCCGCGCCTTCATATTCCGCTTGCCTTTTTTCCCTTGAAACTCATGTCATGTTCGGACATGGAAATTTAGGTTCTGCACCGAGTGCCTGTGCAAACTCTCTTGCTGTAACCTGTGCTTCTTTGAATCCATTTTCTCTGTATTTCACTAAAAAGTCTCATGTGTTGTTTAGGAAGGTAAGTGTGGAATCAAGCTGCACCATTGGACTCTGCATTATTTTGCTTACAAGTGAGATTTTAACTAGAATGTCGTACCAAATTATGAAAGATGTTAGAAACTTGAATGTGGATATTTCAGAGGCCAATGACTGTGCTTCACTTTTAGCTTTTGGGTCTCTGGCTTCTTCCAAAATAGCAACCAGTGCTTCGTACACTTCCTCAGATTGATAGCTCAACGTTTTTGCACTTTCTACTCTGCTTTCCCAGCGTGTCTCAGATAGAGGCTTAACAGTAATACCATTGACATGTGCTTTGAATATTTGCCATCATTGAGTGGAAGTTGAAAAGAGCACGTAAATGCGTTGCAGCAAACCTAAAAAAGAAATAGCTTCTACAGAAGACATATCACACAAAATCAAATTAAGGCTGTGGCATGCACACAGAACAAAAAAGGCTCATGGATTTTCTTCCAGCAATCTATCTTGCACGCCAGAAATGCATCCTATCATATTGGCACCATTATCATAGCCTTGTCCTCTAATGTTCATTACGGACAATCCCATTCATTTTAGTTCATTAAGGAGAGCTTGAAGAAGTCCAAAACCTGTAGTGTCCTCTACTTCTAAAAATGTGATAAATGATTCCTTACCTGTAATCTGTGCTGAATCACTAATGTCGACAAATCTCACTACTAATGACATCTGTTCTTGATGACTTATGTCCGGAGTGCAATCTAGAATTATTGGCAAAATATTTTGCCAGAGTAACCAATGAAACAATTTTGTCTCTCACTTTATCACTCATTAGCATGATGAGTTCATTTTGAATTCTTGGTCCCAAATAGTGGTTATGTATTTCATTTTCAGTTACTCTTCGGAGATGTTCACTCATCACTGTGTTAAATTTTCCCAGCAGTTGTACAAGGTCCAAAAAATTGCCATTTTTGGGCTGGAATAATTTCTCAATGCTTCCTCTAAAAGCAAGATTGTTTGTTGATAGATATTCAACAATAGATAATAGACATTCAAGAACATGCTTCTCTGACTCCAGCAATCTTTGATTTTGGGCATCAAGAGTTGTCTGATTTTTTAACCTTACACTCAGCTCACACCATTTGTGCATACTTTCAGTGTGGTGTTGTGCCTTTTCATGTTGTGGTAATGTAATCATTAATATCCATGGTTGCTATCTTAAAATTGCAAGTATTGAAAAACTTGCATGGGAAACAAAATACAGCATCCTTGCATTTAGAGTACACAAGCCACCGTCTGTTGACAATTTCACCATTAGAAAGTCTTTTTTAGTAATTGTTTTCTGTTCTCTAATGTATTTAGGATATCCAAGACCTTTTTTTCTCACAGGGCCTTTCTCAAGTATAATGGTATGGAATTCATTGTTTAAAGATTGCAGCCATGTGCCAATGTCATCTATATCCCATGTTAGTACAGTTTCAACTGTTGTAATTTCTTGTTTTGTGTCTGCATCTGTTTCAAATGATTGTTCTGTGTGTTGTTGTGTTTCTTGAGCTTTGTCTGCATAAAAATTTTCTTCAGCAGTTACTTGATGGTCTTGATCAACTTCGTTGTTTTCATGACATACAAACTTAAGTATAGAACCCTTCTGTGCTTGTACAGCTAATCCTATTTCATCTTTCCCTTTTATTTTTTGTGACCCGGAAAGTTGTTTTCGATATGACATAACTTTTAAGGGTGGTTTTTAAAGAAATAACTGTTTAAATTATTGTCAGATTATCAGAAATATTATTTAAAATAACTAATATAGGATAGCTGTGAGTCTGTGACCTTGAGCGAGTCACAAGGCGCTCCGCCCCAAATGAGACACAGGAGAGTTGGAAACCCATGTCATTTTTACAAAGCCACTTTTTAGTTTTAAATGTATGGTGGGCATAAGTCTTAACGCTAGTTACAACTCTCTATCAACCTTATACTGTAACTAGATCAATGGCATTATCCAGTTTAATGAGCTGGGTTTCCAAGCAGTGGGAAAATATAACCCTAGTTTTACTCCTAGGTAAAGCACAAAGTGACCAAAATGAAATCAGCACAGAATCATCTCATCTAGGTTAAGGTAGCACAGAAATGTTACAGAAGTCCTATTGTTCCTTATCTTTGTTTGGAAAGACATTAGCAATAGCAGCACATTTGGGCCCTGCCAGAAATACATGATAAATCACTGCCTCTAAAGTTCCATCAAAAACTGACGTTTTCACAGCTCTAGCACGATCTGCTGCACAGATTCTTCACAAGGAAGTGTCCCTGGCCTTTTTAACTCATATTAACCATGTATTTACTTTATGAAAGTTGGACAAAACGCAAGACATTGGCTGCCCAACCTCTGGGCTGGCAAAAGCTATACTGATTCACTGGGAAAAAAGCAAGAGAATCTTAGTACAACATACGGTCACTCTATACACGAGTAAGGAGATGAGCATATTCCAGTTGTTGGAGGAGGGCTCTATTTAGCAGTAACAGGGCTATAGGAAAGCCAGTCAACATTATTTGTTTCTCTGATGAAAACTGGCCCACTCCCTGCCCCAAACCAAACTTGTCACACCTAATTGTCAACAACTTAATTTTCTGTTTTCGGCTAAGATATTGATTTTTTTTAAAAAAAGATTGAAATTGGATTCAGGATTGTTAGCAAGCATTTTTGGCAAACACAGTTGCTAAATGACAATCTAAATGGCAACATAGTCCTGCTTCCATGTTTGGCTCACTCACCCCCAGCCTGCTGGTCCAACAGCTGCAGTAGAGGAGGAGATAGGTGGAAAACTGCAGGACCCCAAAATCTACCTCTTGGGGTGCAGAGTGGCAACAGCAGCAGGAAACCCTCAGGTCCGATCACATGCCACTGGGCGCCACCGCCAGCCCAACGGGCCATGGTGAAGTTAGCACAGCGTCTGATCTCAAGGACAGGGCACCCACGGAGCCACAGCTCATTCTGCCCCGCGCAGCTCCCGCCAGATGAGATGGATCACTGCCAGCCCGGGGGAGAGATGCACTCCCCCGCTTGGGTGACCAGATGTCCTGATTTTATAGGGCCAGGCCCAATATTTGGGGCTTTGTCTTATATAGGCACCAATTACCCCCACCTAGGGTGACCAAGTGTGAAAATACAGGATGGGGCTGGGGGGTAATCGGAGCATATATAAGAAAAAAACCCAAAAATTGGAACCCTATCCCCAGCCCAGCCAGCTGTGTGTGACCATTCCAATCCAGCCAGCCCCTGTTGCGTGGGCTGGCTGCCAAGGACGTGAGTTACTTTCATTTCACTTCCTCAGCATGCAGCCAGCCAGCCCCCTCCCAACCCCAGCACCTTACCCAACCCAGCCCTGCCGAGGGGAGGGGGGAAGGGGGGTGCTCCGTGGGTGGAGAGGAGAATGGACGTTACGGGGGATGACAAAGGATACTACCAGAATCGCCCAGCCTGCCTCACCTCCCGCCGGGGGGGGGGAGTGTCACCCTCACAGGTGTGTTCCTTCCCCCCACCCCTTCCCAGAGACCCCAGCAGCCAATCCCCTCCCTCAGACTGTGCTGCAGGCAGGGCATTTGGCTCTCTCTAGGGCCCAGCCCTGCTCTCACATGCTCCACTGCTTCCCGTCTGTCCCAGCTCCCGCAGCTGGGCAGCGTGGTGCCCCAGACATACTGGTGCCCTACACAGCTGTCTATGGCTAAGCAGGGCCCTGCAGCCAAGCCTCCCGGGCCTGGCCCTCTTTCAGCAAGCCCAGGAACCTGCAGGAGAGTCTCTGCTGGGGCAAGGTGTTAACATCTCTTGGCCAGGCTCCAGCCGGTGTGCGCAGAGCCCTCCACTCAATCAAGGGATGAATACACTTTGTGGAAATGGAACAGAGAGGCCTGATCTGAAATATCCAGAGTAAATCTTGAGCCTGGCTGCCCATTGTTGGCAGGGCCAGTCAGCTGTGCAGGGGAATGCCTGGCCTTTGGGCTCGCCCTGGGCTAACACCCTGCCTGGCCCAGGGAGCTCAGTCCAGGTGGCTCGTTCTAACTTCCATCACACTCTGGTTAGATCCCAGCCTTTTCTCGTGCAGCACCCGCCGACTGAGCTGTGTTATCACAGGCCGACCCTAGTGCGGCGCCCGGGCTGGGCTGGGATGCACAGCGAGGTTGGCGTGGAGGGTGAGAGGTCATGGAGTCGGAGCAGCTGGCCCTGCCAAGTTAAATCGTGTGCTGAGGACAGGGAGGCAGGGCTGGGGGTGAGGTGCGATGCTCCTCTCCAGTCACCCAGGACAGAGCAGCATCAGATGGGCTGCTGGGGTCCACCACAGCCTGTGCCCCCGGGGAGGCGAAGGGCTCGCTGGGGCGCTGGGCAGGGGTGCAGCAGAGACCAGCTGCTTGCACCAAGAGCCTCTTTGTTCACTGATGTCATTGACAGTGTCCCCGGTTACGCATCGGCCCCTCTGTCCCGTCCCATAGCCCTTTGGGGATGTCCCCAGCAGCTGGTCTAGGGATGACCAGGCGAGCAGAGGGGGAGTGGCTCAGGAAGGGCAGGGATGAGGGTGCCACAGGAATGGTAGGGATGGTCCTTGGGAGGAGTGCGCTGTAAGGGAGTGCTGGGCACCTGGACGGACAGACGGAGGGAGGGAAAGCACATGGCCCGCTGCTCAGACTCCTGGCGCTCTGACTGACTCCGGTGCATGGCCAGGAAAAGCAGGTGCCCAGGATTTAGGATTTAGAAATTACAGCCCTGTGGAGCAAGGCACCGAGCCGAGCCGGACAGGCAGTCTGCAGCGCTGTGCCACAGGGGGATGGGCCATGCGCGTCTGGCCCTGCTGGGGATGCTCCCTGACCCTCCTGCTGAGGCCTTCGGCTCTGGGGTCGGGGAGCCTTTGGAAGAGGAGCCTCCCCACCCCCTGTAGCTTTTCGTCGTTGTAAATGCTGCAGGGCAGAGGGGTGGGGCCGGCACTGCTCTGCAGCCCTTTCCCTGCTTTAGCAGCTCCTCACTCAGTAACTGCAGCTATTCTGCAGGGACGCCGTCTGGCTGGTATGTCTGGTGATTGTGTAGTTGTGTGTTTCTACCTCAAATAACTCATCCCCAGCTAACTTGCTTCAGCCCATCCATCCACACACTGATACGATACCGGGCAGACCGGCACAGGGAATATGCGACTGCTCAGAGCTGGTCACCCCCTCCCAAGTTGGATCCTGGTGGGTCATGGTAAGGGAGTTGGGTAATTCTCTGAACAGGACCAAACGGCTGTTCGGCCACCACTTCTCCGTGGGGGGTGGGATCTCATTGTTAGGGCAGGGACAGGGAGGCAGGCTCCTGGGATCTAGACTCATCTTTGCCATTGACCTGGGGCAAATCCTGAAACTCAGGGTCTACTTCAGAGCTGGGGTAAGCGGGGGCACTACACCAGTGCCCACGGTTCGTTATCCTGCTGTAAGAGAGGATAATGACATCGCAGGCTCAGTTGCTGAATGGTGGTGAGGCATGAAAGGAGGCCGGCTAGCCCCGTGGTTAGGGTGCACACCAGGGACCTGGGTTTCGTTCCCTTCTCTGCCACAGACTTCCTGTGGGACCTTGAGCAAGTCACTTAGTCTCTCTGTGCCCCAGTCCTGATCTGTACTGTGGGGAAAAGAGCCCTGCCCTCTCTCATGGTGTGTGGGTGTGGGTGGGTAAATACAGTAAAGACTGTGGCGTGCTCAGGCACTATGGTGGCAGGGGCGGGGGGCATGTAAGTGCTCTCAATGAACAGAAACACTTTGCGGTTAGGAGTCCGGCCCAGCAGTGAAGGGGTTAGAGAGTGTGACACTCTGAGTGCTGTCTCTCCTTTAAGTCAAGGTGCAGTCACGGCATTGAGAAAGTAAAGGAACCCGCCCTCCTGTCCTGCTGCATCTTGGTTCCCTTTCAGAGCTTCTTGTCCCCAGGCTCCCTATACCAGGCCCTGTTTGAAATGGGATGCTGGGTGGGGAAGTCGTAATGTAAGAGGAGCCGAAAGTGCCTCCTCCATGCCAAGCCACGCAGCTCCCTCCCTCTGGGCATGCAGGGAACAAGACATGATTATTTACAGAGTGTCCTTTGCCAGCACACAAGGAGATTGGCCTCAGCCCAGCCTAAGCCGGAAACGAGCCAGGCCTCCTCAGGGCCTTGAGCTCTGAGCCGGGAGATGTGTACACAGCAGACACGCAAAGGTGAGCCCCAGGCTGGGCGCAGGGAGACGCACTGGAGCACTTGGTCACTCTTCGCTGAGGATGCTGACTGGCAAGTTGTGTCTGTGCCATGGACGCCTGGAGCAAACACACGTGTGCACTATTGTCCAAACTCACCCTGCCATCCAAAGGGTTGTTGTTAATCAGCTGCCTGGCAGAACTTCATCTTTAACTAAATGATAAACAAACAAAGCTGAACAGGAAACTCTGGAGAGACTAAAATAGTGGCTAAGGACAGTGAGTTGTCCAAGGAGATGGACCTTACGGTCACTGCAGATGCAGTATGTTGACATCAATAGAAAGATTCCCATTAACTTCAAGGGTTTGTCTGCACTGCAATTAGACACCCGCGGCTGGCCTGTGCCAGCTGATACAGACAGAGGGGCTCAGGCTGTAGGGCTGTTTAATGGCAGTGTAGACATTCAGGCTTGGGCTGCAGTCCAAGTTCTGGGACCCTCCCACCTCACAGGGTCTTAGAGCTCCAGCTCCAGCCCAAGCCCTGACATCTAGTCTGCAATTACACACCCCTTAGCCCAAGTCAGCTGGCACAGGCCAGCCAGGGAGTCTAATTACAGCTACACTGTAGACGTACCCCAAAAGACCTGGGCCCGGGCCCTGTGTAAGAGTTGGAGCCAAGTGGCTACACGCACAAACACACCCCAGGCTGAAACAACCTTGACTGAGGGATTCCACATATCTGCTCACTGTGGGTGATTCTACCCCAGAGCAGAGAGCCCAGCAGAGGCCTGGGCACCCTGGGTCCCATCCTTAACCAGGATGGGCATTTTGCCGCTGTCAAGAGGGAAGCATCACTTGAGGCCCTTGTGTGTGGGCTACTCAGGACATAAGAGCGGCCAGGCTGGGTCAGACCAAAGGTCCATCCAGCCCAGTATCCTGCCTTCCGACAGTGTCCAGTGCCAGGGGGAGTGGACAGAACAGGGAATCATCAAGTGATCCATCCCGTCAGCCATTCCCAGCTTCTGGCCAACAACAGTGCACAGCCCAGCCACCCACCATCTACGTGAATATAGTGCACAGTCAGGGCCACACCCTGCCCCTCCGGTTCCCCACAGCTGCCTGCCAGGCAGGAGGAGGGCTCTGTCCGAGTGCCGGCAATGCAGTGTTAGCTGTCTGGTCTATCTCCCGTCCTCCCTGCCCATTGTGTTTGTACGGAGGCAGGCGTGTTGGGCATGTAACCCAATGGTGATGCTGCGCTCCGTGTAGGAGCACAGAGGTCACCCTCCCAGAGGGCTCCGGGCACAGCACTGCTGGCCAGTCTGAACACAGGAAATACCAAGCGGCTTTTCCAGCGTGATGTGCAGCCTCGTCTCCAACCAGCCAGGCTTGGGCAGGGCTATCGGACAGAACGTTGGACAGAACGTCGCTCCCTCCACGGTTCCATTGGCAAGGAGCGAGGCCGGAGCAGGGTAAGCTGAATGTGTAGAACTTTATCAGCCCCTGGGCACTGCTCTACCCATGTGGCTGAGCTGCCACCAGCCTGACTCCATGTTCCCTGTTCCCCGGTCCCACCAGGGAACACGGGCCTCTGACTCTGGTTCCACCGCGCATGACCCAACCTTAATAGCATGCACCATCGGAGTCCAGGAGGGGCCAGAGAGTGTGTCCAGGGACAGCAGAGAACAGCAGCCGGCTGCGCCTCAGCTCCTGTGAAATGACAGAGCCACACTATTTCTGAGGCGGGAATGTCTGGGTATTTTTAGTGCTAAAATATACAGTGGGGAGTGCTGAGGGCTTCTCGTGTGAGCTAGTGAGGAGAGCAGTAGCCAGAAAGCCAGGTTCCACTCTGGCTCTGCCACCACCTCCCTGAGGATGACCCTGTCAAGGCACTTGGACTCTCTGTGACCTGGCTGTAACATGGAGGCAAATCACTTGGAAATGTCCAGGTATGTTTACACAGTGCGCTGGGTCTCAGATGCTGCGGGGAGAGCAGGGCAGTGAATGGCTGGAGTTTGGGGTTCACTTGGTTGCCAGCAACCCTTAAGCAGAGAAATCGCCTCCCAAGCATTAGTTCTCCAGGACACTTGGTCTCTTCCTGCATGTGGGGCTGACAAGTCACTGGAACACACTGCACCAGGATGCTCCGATCATGATGTAACATAATCAGTTATGTAACATCATGTGACAATCACAAATGTATAAAGCAGAAATAGGGCAGCAAACTGCCAAAAGCGGAAATGCTTCCCTGATGAACAACGCCTCCAGGTTCACCGCTGAATGAACTGTAATCCCGCTGCCTGAATGAACTGCAATCACTCTGGTTTGCCTCTGTTTTCATCCTCTGAATCAAACATCCCCAGAGAAATACTGTCAGTGTTGGAGGACAGAGTTTTACATTCAGCTATGGTGGAAAAAACACAGTGAATCAAATAAGTAATTTTTGCATCCAGCATCAAACTGTTAGTCAGGAACATTAGGTCACGGATGATTAAGATTAACATGCAGCCCTGGGCTTACAAGCGTCTCAGCAGTTATGCCTGATGCTGCCAAGGAGAGAGGCTGTGCTTTGATTGATTCAGGTAAAGATCTGTGTAAGATCAGTTCCAGCAACACTTTTATAAGAAACCATAAAATTTCTTTTAGGACAACAAACACAAAAGCCAACACCATGCTGACCTGAAGTGCACACGGAGGCTCCCGTGTGTTTGCAAACCTTATGCTGTCTCCCATAACCCTGGGGCTTTCAGATTTTGCATTTTTTCCTGGTGTCATGAAATTGTAGAAATCAGAGATGGGCAAGACCCATTAGTTCCTCCAGCCCGCTCAGGGCCCTGTGTTCTCTGGTACAGCCGGGGTTCAAACCCTAACTGCTGGGATTTTCAAAGGAGCCAAGTGGATTTGGGACTCAATCTCCAGTGAAATTCAGCAGCATTTGGGCTCTTACTCCCTAAGGCACACCTGAAAATGCCAGCGAGGGTTCCCATCACTTACCTTGGTGACAGATATCTCCAGAGTGCAACAGGTACCCAGCCAGTCTCCACAGCCTTCCCTAGAAGGGAAAGGCCCCATATTCCATTCGTGCCACCACCCTGGTCAGCCAGTTCCACCTCCCCCCAACCTGGGATTATTAGGGAGTTTCTCCTGATATGCCCCTCACTTGTACCCCATTAGTTATACCCCTACGCAATCCTGCCCCTCATATGCTACGGAGCAAAGTGAGTTCCTGGAGGAAGAGCAGCCGATGCTAGCTCCAGCCCCTGGGATGTGGAGGCAACGTGGAGGGGAAGAACTCAGAGGAACTGGCAGCATCTACAGAGGGTGTCTGGCCCCAGGCTGAAAGGTGATGCCAGGTCTCTGGGCCACGTGGAGCTCATTGCTACTCCTGGGCCCGTAGCCACCAACACCTTCTGTGAATGGCTAGCCAGGAACCACAGCCCCTGCCCCGCAGGCTCCGAGCTAGCCACAATGCTGGACTATTGCAGCAGGTGCTGCCTGGGCCCAACTTGTAAGCAAGCAGGTCAATGGAAGCACATCACACGGGGCTCTTCCTGCGGCACTGTCTCCCCATAGCTGGTTCAGAGCCCTCCTCAGATCAGGAGCAAGATGGGCTGGATCTCTCGGGGCACTGCATGAGCTGTAGGGCCGAGGCAGCTGACAGGAGCGTGGGTGAAGGGCCAGCAGCACAGTTACCCTGGGTGGAGGCCCCTCAGCTGGGTATTGGGCAGTGCTCCGGTTCTGCTGCATGAGAGCAGGCGCCATGTCCCCTCCTTGGAACGCCTCCAGCACTCCGCCCCACTCAGCAAAGCATGTCCGCATGTGCTGGAGTCTCAGCAAAGCCAATGGGACCTGCCCGTACGCTGAAGCGTTGTGCAGAAACAGGGGCCTACACAACAAGGCCACTGCCCGTCGCCCCCTCGGCTGCCTCCTCAACGCCACGTCTGCCATGGCACTCACAAGTTGTCAATGGAACAATGGTGGTTGGCTAGTGCTTGTGGGACAGCTGGGACAGCTGATATCTGCCCGTTTTAGCGCATGGTGGGGTCCTCTCACCGACCCTGCATCCATTGGTCTACTCCGCCCTTTGCAAACACTTCAGTGGAGTCTGCCCAGCTATTTCACTGCATACCAAGAAACGAACAACCCGGGGCTTGGGTCTCTCCGGTGCACTGATAATCCCGTTAACCTGCCATATGTAAATCATTTCAAAAGGGTCAAATGATAGATAATGGAATCCAGTTTGATCCTCCAGTCATACTATTTTATTTGATACATTTTTCTTTGTAATTTTTTAACAGTACGTTGAACAGTCATGTTTCATCTTTCTCAGAATGACAGCAGAACATTAAATACATCGGGATCTTTTTTTAGATCATCAGCACTGGGCAAATGAAACACGAAACATAAACTAAATCGACTACTTTGGCCGATTCAGAACCTCTACAGAGATTTTAGAGAAGCCAGTATTTCATCTCTACATTTTCTCCTCCCCACCCCCAAACTTAAAAGCGGGGGTGGGGGGGAATAGAGCGTGATCTCAAACACAATAATAACAGTGTCGTCTCTGGCACAGATAATCATTTTAGGGCAAAAGAAGTTTGCTTTGGCAGGTTGCAGCCCTGCAGAATGACCACTGCTTGGACATGCTCTGCTTACTCAGTTTAGAGATAATGGGCCGGAATCAATCACAATGCAAACAATTTATTTATTCCTTTTTTTTAAATGTACCAGCTGAAGGCTTCAGCTGGTCGCAGCTGCCATGATATCGTATGGGCAGAAGGCAGTCTCTTAGATCGTTGGGGTCCAAGCCATCTAGGCATTATAGGTAGGGCCCTACCAAATTCATGGCCATGAAAAATAGCTGCAGTCATGAAATTTACTATTTTTAAAGTCCTATGACCATGAAATTGAACAAACTTGACCGTGAATTGGGTAGGGCCCTAGTGATAGGTTAGAACCAGCTGCTTGTATCAACCTGGAAATATGCTGGATGTCCATACAGATCACAGGGCACAAGTGTAACGAGTTCCGTTCCCCACGGGATGATGTTTCAGAAGATGTCAGGTGGAAACCCTCCCCCACCAGAGAGTGCAGAGCACAAATTTAGTTGCGAGGTGATGAAGACATGGAACAGCCCGATCCTCATCTGGGGCAAATCAGGTGTCTCCACTGATTTACACCAGCTGAGGCTCTGGCCCAGATAACTGAAGTGCAACCCTCAGCCAAAAGGACAGATGTAATTGTCCAGAAAAAGCCTTTGGCTGCTGCCAGTGCAGGAGAGGATCTGTCCAGCCTGCTGAGGGTCTCACTGCTTGCTGCATGGGGAGGTGGGGAAGGGATTTCCCCCGGTCAGACTGGCAGTGATCTTGTGGGGGGAGGGGGGTTCGCCTGCCCCAGCAGTGTGTGGTTGTGGGTCACTTGCCAGGATCATTGGGGTGTATCCCATGTCATCGTTTCCCTGCTACTCTTGGTTTCCAGCAATGGGGCGAGTGCAGAGTCAGACCCATCAGGAAACAAGCATGTGTGGTGGCGTTGTGTGATAGCTTGGTAGCAGTGGGCATACGGGGCCATGTTTGCTTGCGTCTACTGCTACTCCTTTACCCTGCAGAAAGTCCGGAGTTCATTCCGAAAGCTTTTCTCTGCTTGTATTTTACACTCGGAAGCTCAGGTGCTGGCTGACCTCTCTGACGCGGGGCCCGTTTGATGGTGGTAGAGGACCTGGAGACTGGTATGATTGGTGGCATTGCAGCTATGGGAATGAGTCCCCAGCCTGCAAAGATGTGTGAGTAACTCTACTCAGGTTAGCAAGGCCATGTTCCATAAGATTCCACCTGCAAGTAACGTTACTCATGTGCATAAATGTTTGAAGAGCTCTTGTTTGGGGCTGGGAGAGCCATGGCTCGTTTTTCAACCTTGCTGCAACACTGCTTTCTGGCTCCTCCAAGGACTATCAAAGTCCCCCAGGTCAAACAAGGAACTCAGGACATGACAAGTCGAGCACAAAGAGATGGTTGCCTTGGAAAATAACATTTGCAAGGTCATTTCTTCTACCCGACACAGCAGGAGAGGACAGAGACACAGTTCTGCAGCTCAGCCTGAGAGGATGAAATTCTGGCCTCTCTCTTTATTCAAAGGACAGCGCAAGAGAACAGTCAAAGGCACAAGAGCTTTTATTTTAAAACCAAATGCTTAGACTGCAGGAAAACAGGAGAGAGGTTCTCCTCCAGGCGAAACAACTCAACTCCATGGAGACGCTGCACTGCAATTCTGTGCCTCTCCCTTTGCTCTTGTGCCTCAGTGCCACAAACATTACAACAGCCACACAAAGCACTTCGGGCTGGCATTTTCTGTGTCTGGCAGCCAGCCTGCTCACGAGCGGCTTGGATTTACTTTGGCCTGTGGGCTGCAGAGAATACCCCGGGGTGTTTTGCGAAACTTTGCTGTATGCCACAGCTCACAACATGGGGGTTTCAAGATGGTTTAGTTAAGGCTGGAGGAATAAACTTGTCAAGGATTATCAATTATACATGACAATACTGAGTTCTAAGGACACTGGGAGCTTAACGTTGGCCCCAAATGTAGGTTTTAAAGCTCAATGGATATGCCCTTCCCAATTATTTTTCCTGTCATTAGTTCATGCTACACCATGTGAGAATGATTCTGATCTTAGTTACACTGGTGTAATTTTGGAGTAACTCCGAAGAATTCAAAAGCATTACTCCAGTTTTTGCTCAGTCTAGGAGACTCGAGGTGTTGCAGTTCCCTCTCCAAGTTCCCCAGAGCTATAACGTAAGCGTCAGGGGTGAAATCACTCCCATGCAGAGGGCCCAGGCTGTATTTGTGGAGGCTTAGGTGGGACTCCAGGGCAGCCTAGGCCTCATGCTGGTCCTCCACACAGGCATGAATGCCACCCCACAAGCAGGTTCCAAAAGCCCTGCACAGTAGATCCACCTTTTCTTATATGTCATCTATACAGAGATGCACCATGGGTTTCATGGGTGCCGCATCAGGAAGAGCTGGGTAGCTTGGCTGCTATACAAGAGCCTTTTGCATAGTGGAAGATCCTGAACAGCAGGTGAGACGACCTGGTTGAATTGTTCCTGCTCTTTTCTGAGTGGCCCTCTAGGGCACAAGTAGGGCTATATCTTCGAAGTTCCTTTGCATGGAGTGAGCTGTGCTTGCTTTGTGAGCTCACTCTGTGTGTGTGTGTGTGTGTGTGTGTGTGTGTAAGTGCAGGGGTGCGGGGGAGAGGCCTTTGAGCCCTTCCATACAAATAGATGACATTTATCATTGGGCAACAGCCCTGTGCTAACATCATCCTACTGCAATTGCACATTTTTGCCTAAAACCTGTGTTTGTAATTAGGGCTTTCGATTAATTGCAGTTAACTCATGTGATTAACTCAAAAAATTAATTGTGATTAATCACAGTTTTAATCACACTGTTAAACAATAGAATCCCCATTGAAATTTATTAAATATTTTTGGATTTTTTCTATATTTTCAAATATATTGATTTCTGTTACAATGCTTAATACAAAGTGCACAATGCTCACTTTATATTATTATTTTTTATTACAAATATTTGCACTGTAAAAAGGATAAACAAAAGAAATAGTGTTTTTCAATTCACCTCATACAAGTACTGTAGAGCAATCTCTTTATCGTGAAAATGCAACTTAAAAATGTAGAATTATTATTTGTTACATAACTGCACTCAAAAATAAAACAATGTAAAACTTTAGAGCCAACAAGTCCACTCAGTCCTACTTCTTGGTCAGTCAATCACTCAGACAAATATGGTTGGTTACAATTTGCAAGAGATAATGCTGCCTGCTTCTTATTTACAATGTCACCAGAAAGTGATAACAGGCATTCGCATGGGACTTTTGTAGCCAGCATTGCAAGGTATTTACATGCCAGATGTGCTAAACATTCATATGCCCCTTCATGCTTCGACCACCATTCCAGAGGACATGCTTCCACGCTGATGATGTTCGTTAAAAAAATAAGGTGTTTATTAAATTTGTGACTGAACTCCTATGGGGAGAATTGTATGTTTCTAGCTCTGTTTTACTCGCATTCTGCCATATATTTCATGTTATAGCTGTCTCGTATGATGACCCAGCACACGTTCGTTTTAAGAACACTTTCACGGCAGATTTGACAAAACGCAAAGAAGGTATCAATGTGAGATTTCTAAAGATAACTACAGCATTCGACCCAAGGTTTAAGAATCTGAACTTAACTCGCATGGTCTCGATTCTGAGCTCTGTGACAATGGTGGGACAGTTCTACTAAAGCCACTGGGGTTCTTCTGGGATTACACCAGTGTAACTGGGACTAGAATCTGGCCCATGATACCTTTCAGTATTCGTGGGAGACCCATCTCAGGCACAACGGGGTTAAGTGACTTGCCCAGTGTTATGCAGCAAGTCAGTGTCAGGCTGGGACTAGCCCGCGGAGCCCTTTCCTATGTTTCCAGATGATCACTGTGCTGCCCAGTCCTCTCTCTCCTGCTAGCTCTTCTCCATTTATGCTTTGAGGCCACTTCTCCAGGAAACTGTTCCCAGGTTTCTTTCCCTCTGTTCCATCGTTCTCAGACCTTTCTTCTCCAAACCCCAGTTCACCACATCCCTGCAGGAAGCAATCTCTCAGATGCACTGAAAAATGACACCTCTGTCCTTCCCTGCCACTTAGCCATGTTGCCTCTGCATCTTTTCAGGTGCTGTCACTTGCCACTACATCCTCCCACCACGCTGCTCCTTCCCTCCAGCACAACAGCTGCGTCAGGTGCTTCTAAATGGGTATGCACCCAGAGCTCACATGCTATGTCCTGCCTTCCAAGTGCATGACCTTAAACCACCCAGGCACCTCACAGAGCCTGGCGCTGGCTGGAAGTGATGAACCCAGGAAACATGAGTGTATGTGAAATCTCCCCTCCATACCTTCTCCCTGTCCATTTCAGTGCATGGCTCCCTGCGCATCTTCCAGACCCAAATGTCAGGATCATTCTTCAGAACTGAGCCCGGTGTTCTGCCAGGAGTAATCCCACTTGCAGCACTAGATGTACTTAAGGTAAATGATTCACAACAGGCAAGATGGGGAGAGTGTTTTGTTAGAGCCAGCCATGGCCACCTTTGCATTTATCAAAAGTGGGCTGTGTTTTCTCTTCCCCTAATGTTGCATTGTTAGGCAGGTGTTCTCTTCTGCCACCAGTGCAGTGTGGCTATGTGCTGACAGTGTTGATAATGTTGCCTAGCAGGAGATGCCTAGAGCCCCTACATTCTAACGACCCTTAATCAAAGTGGTCTATCAGTGTTCTCCAGACTGCACTACCAGCCATCCCCCTGCGTTAGCACCTTGGCTTCTCTCAATCAGATGATGTCATAGAATCACAGAATCTCAGGGTTGGAAGGGACCTCAGGAGGTCATCTAGTCCAACCCCTGCTCAAAGCAGGACCAACCCCCAACTAAATCATCCCAGCCAGGGCTTTGTCAAGCTTGACCTTAAAAACTTCTCAGGAAGGAGATTCCACCACCTCCCTAGGTAACGCATTTCAGTGCTTCACCGCCCTCCTAGTGAAAAAGTTTTTCCTAATATCCAACCTAAACCTCCCCCACTGCAACTTGAGACCATTACTCCTCGTTCTGTCATCTGCTACCACTGAGAACAGTCTAGATCCATCCTCTTTGGAACCTCCCTTCAGGTAGTTGAAAGCAGCTATCAAACCCCCCCTCATTCTTCTCTTCTGCAGACTAAACAATCCCAGTTCCCTCAGCCTCTCCTCGTAAGTCATGTGTTCCAGTCCCCTAATCATTTTTGTTGCCCTCCGCTGGACGTTTTCCAATTTTTCCACATCCTTCTTGTAGTGTGGGGCCCAAAACTGGACACAGTACTCCAGATGAGGCCTCACCAATGTCAAATAGAGGGGAACGATCACGTCCCTTGATCTGCTGGCAATGCCCCTACTTATACATCCCAAAATGCCATTGGCCTTCTTGGCAACAAGGGCACACTGTTGACTCATATCCAGCTTCTCGTCCACTGTAACCCCTAGGTTCTTTCTTGCAGAACTGCTGCCGAGCCATTCGGTCCCTAGTCTGCAGCGGTGCCTGGGATTCTTCCGTCCTAAGTGCAGGACTCTGCACTTGTCCTTGTTGAACCTCATCTGATTTCTTTTGGCCCAATCCTCTAATTTGTGTAGGGCCCTCTGTATCCTATCCCACTGTATCTACCTCTCCTCCCAGTTTAGTGTCATCTGCAAACTTGCTGAGGGGGTAATCCACGCCATCCTCCAGATCATTAATAAAGATATTGAACAAAACTGGCCCGAGGACCGACCCTTGGGACACTCCACTTGATACCGGCTGCCAACTAGACATGGAGCCATTGATCACTACCCCTTGAGCCCGACAATCTAGCCAGCTTTCTATCCACCTTATTGTCCATTCATCCAGCCCATACCTCTTTAACTTGCTGGCAAGAATTCTGTGGGGGACCGTGTCAAAAGCTTTGCTAAAGTCAAGGAATAACACATCCGCTGCTTTCCCCTAATCCACAGAGCCAGTTATCTCATCATAGAAGGCAATTAGGTTAGTCAGGCATGACTTGCCCTTGGTGAATCCATGCTGACTGTTCCTGATCACTTTCCTCTCCTCTAAGTGCTTCAGAATTGATTCCTTGAAGACCTGCTCCATGATTTTTCCAGGGACTGAGGTGAGGCTGACTGGCCTATAGTTCCCAGGATCCTCCTTCTTCCCTTTTTAAAGATGGGCACTACATTAGCCTTTTTCCAGTCATCTGGGACTTCCCTCGATCGCCATGAGTTTTCAAAGATAATGGCCAATGGCTCTGCAATCACATCCGCCAACTCCTTTAGCACTCTCGGATGCAGCGCATCCGGCCCCATGGACTTGTGCTCGTCCAGCTTTTCTAAATAGTCCCGAACCACTTCTTTCTCCACAGAGGGCTGGTCACCTCCTCCCCATGCTGTGCTGCCCAGTGAAGCAGTCGGGGAGCTGACTTGTTCGTAAACACAGAGGCAAAAAAAGCATTGAGTACATTAGCTTTTTCCACATTCTCTGTCACTAGGTTGCCTCCCTCATTCAGTAAGGGGCCCACACTTTCCTTGACTTTCTTCTTGTTGCTAACATACCTGAAGAAACCCTTCTTGTTACTCTTAACATCTCTTGCTAGCTGCACCTCCAGGTGTGATTTGGCCTTCCTGATTTCACTCCTGCATGCCCGAGCAATATTTTTATATTCTTCCCTGGTCATTTGTCCAATCTTTCACTTCTTGTAAGCTTCTTTTTTGTGTTTAAGATCTGAAAGGATTTCACTGTTAAGCCAAGCTGGTCGCCTGCCATATTTACTATTCTTTCTACACATCGGGATGATTTCTCTCTGTAACCTCAATAAGGATTCTTTAAAATACAGACAGCTCTCCTGGACTCCTTTCCCCCTCATGTTATTCTCCCAATGCCAGGTGCCCTGGAGGGAATGAACAGAACAGGTAATCATGAAGTGATCCATATCCCTGCTGCTCATTCCCAGCTTCTGGCAAACAGAGGCTAGGGACACCGTCCCTGCCCGTCCTGGCTAATAGCCATTGATGGACTTATCCTCCATGAATTTATGTAGTTCTTTTTTGAATGCAGTCTTGGCCTTCACAACATCCTCTGGCAAGGAGTTCCACTGGTTGATTGTGCATTGTGTGAAGAGCAGGTGTATGCTGCTGCCACCTGTGGGGGTGTGTGTCTGATCTGGCAGCCTGCTGCTCCCACTTTCCATAGAGGTAACTGATCACATAAGGGGCCTGAGCCTGGGTCTTGTGTAACAATCAGGAAAAGCAAAGAAATGGCTGCACTGTCCCTTTGTTGGTGCTGACTCAGATCTGATGCCTTAGAGCTGCTGGTTTCCCCCCAGTGCAGAGGACACGGCGGCATTAGCCTGTGTTCCCAGAAAGCAGCCGCAGTGAGCCTGGGCTGACACTGTACAAGGGAATAGAGCTGAGCTCCTGCTGCACAACAAAGGGGAGGCTGAGCTGGGGAATAAAGGGACCTTTACGTGGGTGTAGGTGTAATTTGTGCCCTGTCAGTCCCCTTCCCTCTGGAATGCAAAGGAGCCTTCGTGGAGCTCGGACTCAGGCCTATGGCTAACGATGGGAGAGAACCAGATCCAACATTTGCAAGTTTGTCTCTGCTCTGATGCATCCCTGGCTGCACAATGGGCTGGAGATGCTAAGCCAGCTCGCCTTGCAGTTGAGTTCTGCAGCTCAGCCTCTCCATGGCCGGCTTTGTTGTGCAGGAAGAGATCAGCTCCATTCTCCCCGTATGTCCTCAGCCAAGGCTTTCAGCTGCTGATTTCTGGGAACGCTCAATGTACGTCCGCACTGCAGAGTTAACTCGGGTGGGCAGCACCTGGGTCTAGCACCTGGGTTAATCTCACCCAGGGGAGAGCAGCCCCACTGCAAGACCTACCCGAGTTACTCTGTCCTCACTGGACTGCACTGCCCCATATGCACGCCTAAGACTTCTGGGAGCCCAGCCCCTGGGTCTCAGCGCAGCACTAAGCTCCGCAGTAGAGCTGGGCCAGATTTTTTGACACATTTTCTGGATAAACTTGGGTACGTATTCAGTAGCATTCACTTGAAATGTTTCAGTGGTTTCTAAATGAATGTTTCAATTCAACAAATTTTTTTGGAAAAAAAATCGTTCTCACTTCGAATTGAACTGGAATTATTTGGGAATTTTTTGGTTCAGCCCCCAAACCAAAAAATCCGTTATTTGCTCGGCTTTCCTTGACTCAGACTTGGACACCCCTTCCCCACAGGGGTTCCTGAGACCCTGGGTCTGAGCCCTGAGTTAACATGGTTTTTGTGTAGATGGAAGTGGGGTTTGGCTTGAATTCCAACCCTGGCTTACGCTGCAGTGCAGACACACCCTTAGAAAAAGGCTGCCTCACCCGCTCCTCTGGGCTGGCTGGAAATCAGCAACCCGAAGACACCAGGATCTGTTTCTGCACCAACAAAAGGCAAATCTCCCAGTTCCTTTGCTTTCCAGACTGTTTATCACCTGAAAGTTGTGACTAGCCCTGGGAAGGCTTAGCGCTGCTCCACGGTCCCCGTTTCAGGGCCCTCCGAGGAGCAAGGTGATTATCCTTGAGAGCAGCCGTGCAAGGCAGGGTGCCTCAGTGCCCCAGGGGCGCTTCTCAGAGCAGACCCAGGAAAGAGAAGGAAAGCGGGTGTGAAAGGGACTGCAGGCAGCACCCACCCATTACCCTTGCCAGCCAATATCCTGATCATGCAGCACAGCTCAGGAGGGAATATACAGATGGCTTAAAGCTGATCCTGGGCCGGCTGTATGTGAGGTCAGGCCTCAGGTGTCCATCCGATGAAGTGAGCTGTAGTTCACGACAGCTTATGCTCAAATAAATGTGTTAGTGTCTAAGGTGCCACAAGTCCTCCTGTTCTTTTTGTGAATACAGACTAACACGGCTGCTACTCTGAAACCTGTCATTAGAACATCCTCGCTGCTAATGGCTCCAAGAGCCAAATAAGGTAGCTGAGGAATAAATGGGGGAGTAGTGACATATTGGCCATGCCCTTTGCCTGGCCAGGCCCCCTATGCCAGCAGCAGGGGAGGGAATGGCTGGCATAGGAGCTGCCATGCTGGCTGAAGTGCTGGCCCTGTCATGGCTGGCTATGGCAGCTGTAGGGCTAAACCAGCAGCAACTCTGTGCCCAGAGCTGGGCCGATGAGTATATCGTAGTGCCATGGCAAACTAGAAATGGGCCCCAGAAGAACGCTTTGTCAGCATGGGCAGAACGCTGATGGCCCCCAAAGGGGTACAAACCAGTGTGATCATATAGCTCAGGAGAGACGAGCTCCCTGCTCTCAGTTCCAGTGTCCGGCCTGCAGCAGCCCATGGTACCAGTCACATAAGAACATAAGAGCGGCCATAGTGGGTCAGACCAAAGGTCCATCTAGCCCAGTGTCCTGTCTGCCAACAGTGGCCAGTGCCAGGTGCCCCAGACGGAATGAACAGAACAGGGAATCGTCAAGTGACCCATCCCGTCATCCAGGGAAAATCCTGTGTAGAGCCTGGAGCCGTGGGATGGAGCATGCTTACTGGTGCTATAGGGACGGTGCATGCACAGACCAGAACTGTGAGGGGCTGGAACATGCTCAGTTGAGGACAGAATCTTTGGTGATTTTAGCTGAAAAGTTCTAACAAGTCTCTACTGAGTGAGTGTGAACTGAGATTTTTCAAAGGCTTATACTTGGCCAAATGTGAACAGCTTTCCATGGGAACAGCAAAAGGCATGTTGCTGACCCAAAGGCCACATCCTGCCAAATTTCAAGTCCCTGTTGTAAAGCTTGGGGGTACTAGAGCTTCAAAATAGTCACCCAAATTTTTTAGAATTGAAAAACTGTATTTTCCCCTGACCTCATACTCAGAAACATCTGCATTTTTTTGGCTGAAACGTTCAGAAACGTTCAACCTCAGGCAGAGACCCAGCATGGAACGTTTCAGCCCAAATGCTTAGTCTTGCAAAGTTAAAAGCAACTGAAAACAGCATCTTAATAATAGGTGGCTCTATCTGCTCAGTCCCTACTAGCATGTTTTGGTCTTGCTTGCTCATGCTGTGTATTAAATAGATATTTTCCTCAGGCTGCCCACAGTGACCCTAGGTCCCTCTTTGGAGTTAATTAGCTGTTAATTTACAATTCAGCACTGTGTATGAATAGTTCAGACTATCCCTTCCAAAGTGCATTATCATGTACGTGTCTAGAGGGATTCATTCTGTTATTCTTATTTCTATTGTGGGAACTTCCAAAGGTCCCAGCTGGGCTCGGGATCTCATTGTACTCTTGCTGTACAAGTGTCTAGGAAGGCGTGGTCCCTGTTCCAAATAGCTTCATCTGCCAGCAAGCTGCTCATTTGCCCAGCTTTGTCCTAGTCAGAGGAGCAATGCTGGTGTAAGTGAGAGGAGGATCAGGCTCATTAGATGTAGCCAATGACTGAGATGATAGGAAATTCTTAGTATATATAACAGTGTAACATAAACAACATGAGATGAATGAAATGAAACCAGGTCGATAGTGAGCAATGAGCCAGTAGCGCAGACACATGGCTTTCCTGGTGACTCAGTCAATACTCCAACTTGAAAAAGAATTGGCAAAACACAAACTTGCAAAACATAAAGACATATCCCATGTGTTCTGATCTCGGGCAATAAAACTTACCTGACAACAAAATCAATCAGCCTTTCTGTCATTAAACCTCCATTCCACAGGACAGACCTCTAGTAAATGCTCTTGGCACCAGCTCAGTGTACATTGCACAAAATGGATCTGTGGAAAATATATGTCACAAGAAAAAGGGCTAATCAACAAATACTGAGTGATTTGAATGAATTTATCATCCTGTTAGAGAGGCAGGAGTTAATGAAATAAAGGGCCCATTATGGAAAGCATGGAGTTTATTACATCAAGCTATCATCAACTTTAATTTAAAAATCTCCTTGCAAGAATGCCTGAGTGAACACTTGTGGAGCATGGCAAGCTGACTAATCCTGACTTTATTTTAACACTTGTGCTGTTCGCGTGGCTCTCACAGGGTAACTGCATGTTACTATTTACACAGCTTGTAATCAGATGCTCTTTTAGGTTTAGAAATCAGCATGATATTTAACATCACCATAAAGAGTTTGGTTTTGCTGAACAGATTGCCTTAATATCATTTTTGCAGCCTAAAGGAACCGAGTCGCACATGCTGGACCCTAGTATACGTCGAGTACACAGCAGCCCTAGCGATCCATCCCACACACCCCTGACTCATTAGGACAGTGGGGGTGACTATGGCTAGGTGTACACCACGAGCGAGGGTGTGACTCCCTGGTTAGTGCACACATATTCCCACTAGCCCGCACTGAGCCAGTGTGAGTGTAAAGATCTGTGTACCCGTTATAGCTAGGGTAGGTCAGTGGAGGCCTGGCTGAGCTGTGCCCAGTACATATCCACCCGTTTATTCGGCATGGCTCAGCCTGACTACAGAGCTATTTACACTCTCACTAGCTGGCGTGAGTATGTGTACATGAGCCAAGTGTACACGTAACCTATGGGTTTGTAGGTCTAGGTCCATGCTGTACAGAGGAACACACAACTCCCAGATGGGAGGCTGGGGCTATGGGGCCTGATCCTGAGCAGAGGGAGTTGTGGGTTCTCCACACTTTTCACGATCAGGCCTACAGTCACGTTTCTATCGATGGGGACTGGTGCTCATTGGGACAGTAAATGTGCATTTCTGAGCACGTTCATGCTGCCTGTTTGGTACTAGGACTGCACTGAGCCCACCTCACCATGCGTGCACATGTCTGGGATTTGCAAGCACTCATCCTGTAGCAGGTGTGCAAATAAGCATTCACATACACGCTTTGCACAAGCAGCTTACAGGCAGGTTTACAATGTCCGTGTCTGCGGATGCTTTTCATGTTGGTGTCGTGCTGGGATCTCAGTATTGTATTCCAAAGGGTTTTGCTCTCTCCTCCAATGGGAACCCTTCTGTGCCTCTAATACGTTTGTTGTCCACCTTTGGACTCCTAGTTCCACTCTTTCTTTTCCCCTTAGGATCAGGCCCTTAATAAGACGAGGAATATGGCTCTTGGAGAGATCCTGGGCATGAACTGGTAAATTCAGATTTCTTAGTTCTCACTTCTGAGAATGCGCCTACAATAAAAACACAACTGGGCACGAGACAGATAAAAAGGCCACTGTTCATATCCAGCTGAACTGCCACTTCCCAGCTCTGGCTTGGCTGCATAGCAAACCCAGAGCTTGGCTGCATAGCAAACCCAGAGCTGCTTCTGCCACTTGCAAACAACTGAATAATGTATGAAGCCCAGCTGCTGGAATTGGAATTCATCAGGTCCAGAAGGGACAGGCCATTCCTGAGCCCCAGGAACCACTTGAGGAAAATTCATTTGGATTGCTCCTGTACTTTGAACAAGGTATTTTATGCCTTTGCTTCGCTTGAGGCTACACTCATGACAGTCTTATATTTAGAGTGTATTAAAGTGCAGTCGTAAACCTTCAGATTTATTTACAGAAACACTCTTGGGGCACCACATGCACTCTGTGTAATTTCACTCAAGCTTTTCATTAGGCAGAACTTGAATTATGCTACTATCTGACCACAGATACCATTAGGGATTGGCTGGGTTTTAGGGATGATGAGATGATACAGATGCTGGGCTGGGACTCTGAGCATTACATGTGGGTTCATTGGGATTTAGCTACTAGAACCTTTACATATGATATTAGGAGAGTCTGCTATGCTCTAAGTCAAACTCCCTTCTGAAAGCAGGGCTATTAACTCACCAGTCACCAAGAGAAATACAGGAATCATAGAATCGCAGAAATGTGGGACTGGAAGAGACTTCAAGAAGTCATCAGATCCAGCCCCCTGTGCTGTGGCAGGACCAAGTACACTGACAGGGATTTGTCCAGCCTGCTCTTAAAAACTTCCAGTGACGGGGATTCCACAACCTCCCTTGGAAGCCTGTTCCAGAGGTTAACCACCCTGAGCCTTGGTCTACACTAGGAGTTGAGGTCAAATTTATCAGCGTTAAATTGATTTAATCCTGCACCCGTCCACATGACAAAGCCCCTTTTTTTTTTTTTTACTTAAAGGGCTCTTAAAATCAATTGCCTTACTCCACCCCTGACAAGGGGATTAGTGATGAAATCAGCCTTGCCAGGTCAAATCTGGGGTACTGTGGACACAATTAGACGGTATTGGATTCCGGGAGCTATCCCAGAGTGCTCCATTGTGACTGCTCTAGACAGCACTCTCAACTCAGATGCACTGGCCAGGTAGACAGGAAAAGGCCCGCGAACTTTTGAATTTCAATTTCCTGTTTGGCCAGTGTGGCAAGCTGCAGGTGACCATGCAGAGCTCATCAGCAGAGGGGAGCATGATGGAGTCCCAGAATCGCAAAAGAGCTCCAGCATGGACCGAATGGGAGATACTAGATCTGATCACTGTATGGTGAGATGAATCCGTGCTATCAGAACTACGTTTCAGTTTTCGAAATGCCAAAACATTTGCCAATATCTCCCAGGACATGAAGGACAGAGGCCATAACAGGGACCCGAAGCAGTGCCGCGTGAAACGTAAGGAACTGAGGCAAGCCTACCAGAAAACCAGAGAGGCAAATGGCTGCTCTAGGTCAGAGCCCAAAACATGCTGCTTCTATGATGAGCTGCATGCCATTTTAGAGGGTTCAGCCACCACTACCCCAGCCTTGTTGTTTGACTCCTTCAATGTAGATGGAGGCAACATGGAAGCAGGTTTTGGGGATGAGGAAGATGATGATGATGAGATTGTAGATAGCTCACAGCAAGCAAGCGGAGAAACTGGTTTTCCTGACAGCCAGGGACTGTTTCTCACCCTGGACCTAGAGCCAGTACCCCCCGAACCCACCCAAGACTGCCTCCCAGACCCGCCAGGTGGAGAAGGGACCTCTGGTGAATGTACCTTTTAAAATACTATACATGGTTTAAAAGCAAGCATGTTTAATGATTAATTTGCCCTGGCATTCGCGGCTTTCCTGGATGTACTCCCAAAGCCTTTGCAAATGGTTTCTGGGGAGGGCAGCCTTATTCCATCCACCATGGTAGGACACTTTACCACTTCAGGCCGGTGGCACGTACTCGGGAATCATTGTAGAACAAAGCATTGCAGTGTATATTTGTTGGCATTCAAACAACATCCCTTCTTTATCTCTCTGTGTTATCCTCAGGAGAGTGATATCATTCATGGTCACCTGGTTGAAATAGGGTGCTTTTCTTAAGGGGACATTCAGAGGTGCCCGTTCCTGCTGGGCTGTTTGCCTGTAGCTAAACAGAAATGTTCCCCGCTGTTAGCCACGGGTAGAGGGGAGGGGCTAGCCACGCGCTGCGGGGAGGCAAAATGTGACCTTGGAACGAAAGCACATATGCTATGTATGTAATGTTAACAGCAAGGTTTACCGTGAAAGAGTGTACCCATTGTTCTATAAAATGTGTTTTTTTCAATACCACTGTCCCTTTTTTTCTCTCCACCAGCTGCATGTATTTCAAGGATCACAGGATCTTCTCCTTCCCAGAGGCTAGTGAAGATTATAAGGTGAAAAAAACGCACTCGCGATGAAATGTTCTCTGAGCTCATGTTGTCCTCCCACACTGACAGAGCACAGACGAATGCCTGGAGGCAGACAATGTCAGAGTGCAGGAAAGCACAAAATGACCAGGAGGAGAGGTGGTGGGCTGAAGAGAGTAAGTGGCAGGCTGAAGAGAGGGCTGAAGCTGAAAGGTGGTGGTAGAGTGATGAGAAGAGGCAGGATTCAATGCTGAGGCTGCTGGATCAAACTAATATGCTCCAGCGTACGGTTGAGCTGCAGGAAAGGCAGCAGGAGCACAGACCGCCGCTACAGCCCTTGTGTAACCAACCACCCTCCTCCCCAAGTTCCATAGCCTCCTCACCCAGATGCCCAACAACGCAGTGGGGGGGGCCTCCGGCCACGCAGCCACTTCACCCCAGAGGATTGCCCAAGCAACAGAAGGCTGGCATTCAATAAGTTTTAAACTTTTAAAGTGCTGTGTGGCCTTGTCCTTCCCTCCTCCACCACCCCTCCTGGTGCTTCTCTCCTCCCCCACTCCTCCTGGGCTACCTTGGTAGTTATCCCCCATTTGTGTGATGAATTAATAAAGAATGCAATGAATGTGAAGCAACAATGACTTTATTGCCTCTGCAAACGGTGATTGAAGGGAGGAGGGGAGGGTGGTTAGCTTACAGGGAAACAGAGTGAACCAAGGGGCGGGGGGGTTTCATCAAGGAGAAACCAACAGAACTTTCACACCGTAGCCTGGCCAGTCATGAAACTGGTTTTCAAAGCTGCTCTGATGCGCACCGCGCCCTGCTGTGCTCTTCTAACTGCCCTGGTGTCTGGCTGTGCGTAACCAGCAGCCAGGCGATTTGCCTCAACCTCCCACCCCGCCATAAACATCTCCCCCTTACTCTCACATATATTGTGGAGCACACAGCAAGCAGTAATAACAATGGGAATATTGGTTTTGCTGAGGTCTAACCGAGTCAGTAAACTGCACCAATGCGCTTTTAAACGTTCAAATGCACATTCTACCACCATTCTGCACTTGCTCAGCCTGTAGTTGAACAGCTCCTGACTACTGTCCAGGCTGCCTGTGTATGGCTTCATGAGCCATGGCATTAAGGGGTAAGCTGGGTCCCCAAGGATAACTATTGGCATTTCAACATCCCCAACGGTTATTTTCTGGTCTGGGAATAAAGTCCCTTCCTGCAGCTTTTGAAACAGACCAGAGTTCCTGAAAATGCGAGCGTCATGTACCTTTCCCGGCCATCCCACGTTGATGTTGATGAAAAGTCCCTTGTGATCCACCAGTGCTTGCAGCATTACTGAAAAGTACCCCTTGCGGTTTATGTACTCGCTGGCTTGGTGCTCCAGTGCCAAGGTAAGGATACGGGTTCCGTCTATGGCCTCACCACAGTTAGGGAATCCCATTGCAGCAAAGCCATCCACTATGACCTGCACATTTCCCAGGGTCACTACCCTTGATATCAGCAGATCTTTGATTGCGGTGGCTACTTGCATCACAGCAGCCCCCACAGTAGATTTGCCCACTCCAAATTGATTCCCAACTGACCGGTAGCTGTCTGGCGTTGCAAGCTTCCAGAGGGCTATTGCCACTCGCTTCTCAACTGTGAGGGCTGCTCTCATCTTGGTATTCTTACGCCTCAGGGCAGGGGAAAGCGAGTCACAAAGTTCCATGAAAGTGCCCTTACGCATGCGAAAGTTTTGCAGTGTGACAAAGCTCTGTCCTTGCCTCCATGAGTCCCGCGTTTCCTGGTGGATTTTTCTAGCCTCAGAGGCTCACTGTGACCCTCCACATAACCCTTCTCTCTCTAGAGACACGAGTCACAGTCTACTGAGCCATTTTTATCATAAGTCAGCGAGGGAGGTGAGGAGAAGTTATCCTTCCTTGCACAGTCTCTGTTGTCTCCCAGTCTCAGTGATTAATCAGGGGGAAAAGGTGGGGGGGGAGCCCAGGCCCACCCTCTACTCTGGGCTCCAGCCCAGGGACCCCAATAGTATCAGCTATGGTAGCTGATCTTTTAGAAACATGACATGTACAATTCCCTGGGCTACTTCCCCCACAGCAGCCCTCACTTCCTCAAGCTCCACTTCACCCTTACCTCAGGGCCTCCTTCTTTGTGCCTGATATGGTGTGTACTACTCAGCCTCTCCAACCGCGCAACTTCCTCCCACTGCTCATGACATGCACACCCACCTGACTGACTGGGAGGCTTTTAACTAGTTTCAGCCAGTCCCTGATTGGCTTCAGGTGTCCCAATCAACCTAGCCTTCTCCCTGCCTTCTGGAAAGTTCTTAATTGGCTCCAGGTGTCTTAATTGACCTGGAGCAGCTGTCATTTCACTTATCCTGGTATCAGGGATTTGTTTAGCCTGGAGCTAATGTATCTATCTCCTGCTACTCTTCCATAGCCATCTGGCCTTGCCCCGTCACAGCAGCCACTGGGAATCGTCCCAGAACTGCAACACTATGCGGTCCCACCAGTCTGTGCTTGTTTCCCAAGCCCAGAATAGGTGTTCCACTGCATGAACCTGCCCCATTAGCACCATGATGCCCACATTGCCAGGGCTCATGCTTTGAGAGAAGTCTGTGTCCGTGACCTCATCACTCTCATCATCGCGCTGACGTCCAGATTCACTTTGCCAGGTTCTGGTGCTGCATATACTGCTGGATAATGCGTGTGGTGTTTAATGTGCTCCTAATTGACAAAGTGATCTGAGCGCGCTCCATGCTTGCTGTATGGCGTCTGCACAGAAAAAAGGCGAGGAACGATTGTCTGCCGTTGTCCTGAAGGAGGGAGGGGCGACTGACGACATGGCTTACAGGGTTGGCTTACAGGGAATTAAAATCAACAAAGGGGGTGCCTTTGCGAGAAACAGAATGGCCCCCTCAAGGATAGAACTCAAAAACTCCAGGATAGAACTCAAAACTGGGTTTAGCAGGCCATTGATTTCATGGAGGGAGGGAGGAGAAAATGAATACAAAACAACTCTGGTCTATTTCTTGTTTTGAGCCACTTCATCTATCTTTATACATCTTGCTGGCAGCAGACTGTGCAGTACGACCGCTAGCCATCGTCATCTCCTGGTTGCTCGGCAGAAGACTGTTCAGTATGACTGCTGGCCAACATCTTCTGCTGGCTGCTGATTAAAAGACAGTGTAGTAGGACTGCCGATAGGACTGAATCGCCATGAGATGAAACTTAAAAGGGAAATGACCTGGCTGAGTTGCTCCCATGTTTGCCCAGGCGCCCCTGCCCTCATCAAGGTCAGTTAAAAGAGCACCCAGGACTACGTCAATGACAGCTACCAGTCATACTGCACTGTCTGCTGCCAAAAGGCAATAAACTGCTGCTGTGTAGCAATGCAGTGCCATGTCCGCCAGCATCCAGGAGACATATGGTGACGGTTAGCTGAACGGGCTCCATGCTTGCCGTGGTATGGCGTCTGCACACGTAACTCAAGAAAAAAAGTGCAAAACGATTGTCTGCCCTTGCTTTTACGGAAGGAAAGAGGGAAGGGGGGGGCCTAACGATATGTACCCAGAACCACATGCGACAATGGTTTAGCCCCATCAGACACTGGGATTTCTACCCAGAATTCAAATGGGTGATGGAGACTGCAGGAACTGTGGGATAGCTACCCACAGTGCAACGCTCCGGAAGTCGATGGTTGCCTTGGTACTGTGGACACACTTCGCCGACTACATGCACTTCGAGCATTTGTGTAGGGACACACACACTCGACTGTATAAAAACACTTTCTACAAAACCGACTTCTATAAATTTGACCTAATTTTGTAGAGTAGACATACCCCTGAGAGTTAAAAAGTTTTTCCTACTATCTAACCTAAATCTCCCTTACTGCAGATTAAGCCCGTTACTACTTGTCCTACCTCCAGTGAACATGGAGAACAACTGAACAATTAATCACCATCCTCTTTATAACAGTCCTTAACATATTTGAGACTGTTCTCAGATCTCTCCTGAGTCTGCTTTTCTCAAGAATAAATTTGCCCATTTTTTTTATTGTTTGAACCATGTGGCTGGAGCGTGTTGGCAGCTCCCTGAAATCCCTTGCACACATTAGTTACCGGGGCTCTCTTCACAGGTGATACCCTACAAGCTCAGAACTTCTTCATCAATAAAGACATGAACAGTTTAAAGCGGGAATCTCAGCGGGTGGGTCGTGGCCCCGGGGGATCATGCACTGACTGTTGGAGTCCTGCACTCCCATTTAATTTTCTCCCTTTCGTTTAAAAAAATGTGTCCAGTCCTTATGGTTGTGGAGATAACCTCAAAAATGTGAACCCAGCATAAACGGAAGCAGTGATCCCTGCCTGAATCTGCAGACAGCCTGAAACAATGGCTCGGAGAGGGTGAATGGCCTCATTCACTCAATCAAAGCCCGGTGGATGCTAAGATTCTGCAGCCACAGCAGCTGTCATTTCCCCCAAATGCCACAGAATGGAGCATTATTATTATGGGCTATTTTGCTACAACCCTTTTTTCTCCCTGCCCTACTAGAACCTGCTGAAGCTGCCTCTTCCTCTCCAGTTTCTCCTCCTGGGAAAGTAGATTACAATGTATGCTCCCTGAAAACATTATATTTTTACAGTGTGCATGTTCCAAGAAGCCAGGCCAGAGGGAGACTGACAAGTGCCCTCCCAGTGTTATCTTCTCTTCTCTCTAGCTCTGTTGCTTGCAGCCTGACTTTCCTTTCTGGCTGCCTCACACCAAAACACACACCAGGGCTATTGTCAGCAGCCACGCTGCTTTCCACCAGTAGTTGCAGGAGCAAGCAAAGGATTCTGGGTGTGCACACAGCCATGCCATGGAGGTCGGGACAAGGTGTTTGGAGACCCAGCATCTACCGTTATAAAAGAAACCCATTACATTTTTCCAGCGCAAGCTTAAGGGTTTATAGAATGAGGCAAGTATTTGATTAAATGGCAGTGCTGGATGGGAGCCAGCCAAAGCCTCTGAGCAGCAAACCTGACGTCACTTCGACCAGCTCGAGACCTGGGGAAATGGAAATAAATAAATAGCAAGATGAACGGGAGAGAATTGCTAGGAGCAGTGACAATCAGGCTCAGCCCTGCCTATATCATTACTAGTCTCTCTCAGGCTAGGTAGGGGAAACCCAAAGACCACAGGGTGAGGGCGCAATGTGGTTGTGGGGGGGCACAGCCCCTTAAGCAGCAACAGGGTGAGGCAGGTAGCAAAGTCCAGGCCCCTGCTATAGCTGCCATCCAGCCCAGGGCCCCTTTCCACACAGCTGGGGCTGCTGCCCCCCCCCTTGAGACACCCAGCAGCCCCTACCTTTCCCCCCAGGAACCCCTACATCTACCCATCCCAGGAGCCTCAACCCTCGAGGGAGCCCCCCTACTGTTCCTCCCTGAGCCCCCAGAACCCTACTCTGCTCCTTACTCCTCCCCACTGGCTCAGGTCCCTCCCCCATCTTGGTCCCTGGTGCCAGGAGCCACAACAGGCTCTGGCAGGTTGATAGCCCAGCATGCAGATTAGGACCTGGGTGCCGGCCATGCTGACCTGCGCATGTGCCCACTTTACAGGGAACACTGATGATATTCACTCTAGGGTGTGAAGCAAGCTCACAACTGTTAGCAATTATCTTGAGAACTCATTGCGGGCCCAGGGACTGGAGAAGGGCAAACATAGCACCTAGATTTAAGAGGACATGGGAATTACAGAACAGTCAGCCTGACTTCGATACCTGGAAAGATACTGGAACAAATTATTACACAGTCGATTTGTCAGCACCTAGAGGATAACAGTGATTAGCAATAGCCAACATGGATTTGACAAGAACAAATCATGTCAGACCAACCTATCTTCCTTCTTTGACAGGCTTATTGCCATACTTAGTCAGATTCCTTTGAAATGTGGTGTGCCTCAGGCGGGCACAGGATAAGGCTAGTGATCCAAGTTTGGAATCATTTAAGGGAGGAGTTCAAGAGAGATAAGCCCCCCACAATGCCCATTTAAAAATGTTTCTTGGTGGGGTGTTTCTGGCACATAGAGATCAAACTATTTGATGTGATGCAGGTCAAAACGGTCTCAATGGGTCACGTTGGCTAGTGCATGACACCCAATAAATCTTTGGGCAACCCAAACTGAGAAGGGGATATAAGAAAACATTATATTTTTACAGTGTGCATGTGCCAATACAGAAAAATGGCTAGAAAGTTCCCATTCCCACCACTGCATATGCTTTAAAACTCAACTCTTGTAAGTGAGCCAAAATCTCATTTGGGTATTTGGATTGCTTTGAAATTTGGTGTGCCACATGAGGTGTAGGGTAGTGTTAGTGATCCATATTTGGGGTCATTAGACCCAGGGGTTCCTGAGTTACAGCCTCACCTCCAAAAACCATTTCCTTCTGCTGCCTTACACTATTAAACTGAGAAGTACTAGTGGCTGGATGGTTTGCTGTCAAACTGGGAGGACGTATTAAGTGGGGTCCTGCAGGGGTCTGTCCTGGGTCTGATACTATTCAATATTTTCATAATGACTCAGATAATGGAGTGGAGTGTATGCTTATAAAATCTGTGGATGACACCAAGCTGGGAGGACAGGCACTTTGGAGGGCAGGATTACAATTCAAAACAACAGTGTGAAATTGGAGAATTGGTCTGAAATCAACAAGAAGAAGTTCCATAAAAAGAAGTGCAATGTACATCACTTAGGGAGGAAAAATCAAATGCACGACTGCAAACTGGGGACTAGCTGGCTAGGCGGCAGTACTGCAGAAAAGGATCTGGGGGTTCTAGTGGATCACAAATTGAACATGAGACAACAACGTGAGGCAGATGCAAAAAAGGCTAATATTCTGGGGTATTAATGGGAGTGTCTTATGTAAGACATGGGAGGTAAGTGTCCTGCTCTACTCGGCACTGGTGAGGCCTCAGCTGAAGTGCTGTGTCCAGTTCTAGGTGCCAAACTGGAAGATGTGGACAAACTGGAGAGTGTCCAGAGGAGAGCAACAAAAATGATCAAAGGTTTAGAAAACCTGACCTGTGAGGAAAGTTTCAAATACCAGGCATGTTTAGTCTTGAGAAAAGCAGACGGGGGGCAGGGATCTGATAACTCTCCTCAGAGAGGTTAAGGGCTGTTATACAGAGGACAGTGATCAGTTGCTCTTCATGTCCACCGAAGGTAGGACAAGAAATATTCCCTTCCTGCCACGTGTGCTCCCACCTCCAAGTTCCATGCAGGTTGCTACACGCCGTGTTGCATCTCACCCCAGTCCTGATCCTTCGGTGGTGCTCTGGGTCCACCTGCACAGATTCAGTTGGCCTTGAGACTGAAAACTCCCAATGCATCCTGTCTTCTCTCTGTCAGGCTGTTACATTGAAAGCTCTTTGGGGCAGGGACTGTCTTTATCTTTGTGTCTGTACAGCACAGAGAACACGGTCAGTGACAGACAATTAATAAACATCACTAATACAGCCATCTTGTGGACTTCAGCCATCTTAAGCATCTGAGCCTGCAGGTGACGCTTCTTTAGTGGCTACTACAGTATTGAAAAGGGCTTGTCTCTTGTCGGTCCTACTCAGCTCTCCTTCCCTTCCAAGTTATCTCACAGGTTAGAGGCAGAGTTGGCATCATTATTAGAGCCGGGGAAAATCAGAGATAAACACTAGACAGCTGCATGGGTTAATTTAGCTGGCTTGTGTCAGGTGGTTGCATAGCCCCAGAGTGGGGGTGTTTGAGGTGTGCTGGGGCTGTGGTGGTTCACACAGGAGCCTAGGGGGGAAACATGAAAAGCCACTTTTGCCTGAAAATTCCTATTTGTGAATTGTGAGCCAAGGGCTGCTGGAGGAGTCTGTCTAGGCCTGGCCAGCCTGGAGGGCATGGGTGGCCAGGCAGCTCCATGCCCTCAGGCGCCACCTCCACAGCTCCCATTGGCCCTGGTTCCCGGCCAATGGGAGCTGCAGAGCCGGCACTTGGGGCAGGTTAGCGTGTGGAGCTTCCCTGATTGCACCTGCGCCTAGGGGCCACAGGGACATACCAGCCGCTTCCAGGAGCCAGACGGAACCAAGGCAGCCTATCTTAGCCCTGCTGCACCACGGACTGGACTTTTAACAGCCTGGTCAGCATTGCTGACCAGAGCCGTCAGGGTCCCTTTTCCAATGGCCGTTCTGGTTGGAAACCGGACATCTGACAACCCTAGATGGGAACCCAGACGTAGAACCCCAAAACACACACACACACGCACACTAGGTGCCACTCCTGACCCTAACCATATCTGCTCTGCATGGTGCCAGCCCTCCTGCTGCTGCCTTAATCAACAGCTGGAACCTGGATAAAGCAAGATGCAGCTTTTTCCAGTCTCAGCAGAGGCCTCAGTCGTAGTGTCCTAGCATGGCCCCTGTCTCTGCTTCCTCCACGTGCACGCTCGGTGTGGAGATAACTACAGAACTACCTCCCTTCCTCCAGTCAGCCCGGTACCTCTGCCAGCCCATTCAATGCCCACAGCTGCCTGGGATCCTGCATCAATTGTAACAAATTTCAGGCCTCTGTCCTGTTTTGCTTCCTTCCAGCCAGTTGTGGCTGTCTCCTCAGGAACAGACAGCACCCAGCACGGAGCTCTAACCGCCCTCTGACATGGCCTCACAGCGATGGGGCCAGTGGCGGGGCCTGTAAAACACAGCAGCAGGGGTTGCTATTCCTGTGGAAGGAAGCTTCTGTCCCTTTGAATTTAAAAGGCCTCTGGCCACCTGGACTCCGCACCGCATAGAAAGGCTAGGAGGAGGCAACCCAGAGCTCCCGGGCTGTCTGGCTGTTGGCTTCTAAGCAGAGGCCTATCCTTGAAACTTCAAGGTGTCCTGCTTTTAAGTTTCCCCAGTTCCCATTTCACCTGAAAGCTTCACATTGTTCCGGTAATAATCACTTGTGAGCACTGGATCCCAGCAGTGAGCGGGCTTCTGAGCCCAGGCTGAGCTCTCCAAACCAATCACAAAGTACTGATAAAAACCAAAAAGCTCAGCAGGTGTTTTACTGACCAGCAGCTGAGCCCTGCACTGGAGGCTTGATGCAGATTGCTCAACGGGCCTGTGTTTGGCTCTGTGACTGGCCATGAGCAGGCTGAATGCTCAGCTCAGCTCCCCCTTCATCTGCAGTCAATGGGGTGAGGCAGGTGAATGCTGCAAAACAAACTGACCCAATCTCCTCTTTGCACTCTGCTTATCGTAGGCATTTGCACTCATGGGGTCCGTTGCACTGTCTGCTCGCAGCCCCTCTCACCGCTCCGTGGCAGGCACTAGCACAATGCTGTTGTGGTTACTAAATTAACACTAGTACTAGTGATAACACATCTCACTCCCCACTTAGATCATCATACAAGGTGTCATCCCCATTTTCCCAGATGGGACCACTGAGGCACAGAGAGGTCATGGTTGAGGTTTTGAGGTGTTTACTTGCATTCAGTGTTCCATGAAGACACCTGGGCCCTGCTGCTCAGAGATGCTGAGGGCACACAGCTCAAACCCAGACCCTCAGTAGCTATAAATAAGTGTTGATCCTTGACTGTGATGGAGTGATGCCAAGTTACACCACTAAGAATGGGCCTCTTGGAAGCTTATCAGCTCTGACAGTCAGACCCGAGGTACTTCAAGTTGGGCACCCAGAATCAGAGCACATTTGATTGGCCAAGGTCACATACTTCGATGGCACAGCCAGGAACTGAACCCAGGAGTCCTGACAGCCAGTCTACTCCAGCATTTAAGGAAAATGTTTAAATCCTGCCCTCTCCACTGCCCCTCCTCCCCTACCCCGGAAGCCCTTTTCCTTAATTTATTTAGGCATTGGATTTACCTGTTCAGACACATTTCACAAAACACACCTACTTTACAGCTATCAAACAGTGTCCCCTTCTGTTAATTGAATCCCTGTCCTCCCCACAGCATGTTGAGTCCTGGTGCAACACAGCCCCTCTCTGGTCACGCACAAACAGCAAGAGCTGGGGAGGTTTGTGAAAACCTTGAACCTGGTACAGGAGAATGGCACAAACTGTTCAGTGTGGCAGGTCAGGGCTGTGCAGTCTGGCACGATGCCAGCTCCGCAGTATCCAAGAACCTCTCTAGAAAGAGAATTGCCAGCAGGGTGCAGCCGGCAGCTCACCCTAAAGCATCAGAAGGGTTGAGAAGTTTCTGTTCTCATGGAGATTTCACAATCCTGAGCCTCTGCCCAGCAGGGAATGTCATACTTTCCTACAGCAGTTACTCAAAGGGCCTCGCTGATTTCACTTCACTCTGGCCAAGTCCTGCAAGGAGCCGTAGCTTGGAATGGCTTAAAGGGGAGAAATACTGGGGTGGTTTCTCAGAGTAGAAGGAAAACGGAGTTGATCCAACAGTTAACCTAAAGGTTGCTTCCCCATTCAGACACTCTGGGGGAGGTGCAGCACTACACCGTGGCTAATTAACCAGAGTAGTGGTCTCGGCTGGGATTTGCAGAGGAGCCCAAGGACAGAGAGCTGCAGCCCATAGCGATAGGCAGCAATGGCTGGTGCCCAAAATGAGTGTAGGGCTGGTAACCCACCACACACGAACACAACCATTTCTGATCAGTCAACCAGTCTGGGTTCTTCCCCATGCCCCCACTAACTCACTACTGTGACCCCAGCACTGCAGCTGGAAGTGACCAGGCGGCCCCATCACGCTGCTCCCTGCCTCCTCCTTCAACTGGTCACAGACCTGTCTTCATCTTCCCGCCCACTGGCTGCCTCCTTGCACGCTGCCATCTCCCTCTGCCTCAGCTTCCTGGCTTGGGCCCCTGGGATGCTCCAGGGCTGGGGCTTTGAGCTGAGTCTTGGGTGTTACCGGGACTCTGCCCCAAAGAGCCCTGGGAAAGCAGCCTGTGAGCATGTGCAGCCCTCCCTACAGCTCTACTCTGTCAATGAAGGGACGCGCTCTCTTAGGGACTGGGAGCGCACCAGCCCCTCCCTTCCCAGGCTGCACTGGAGGGGCGAGAATCTGCCAGTCCCTGGGTGCGCTCCCAACTGCTGCTCTCTCCAGGGCATTGCTGGACAGAAGGGAGGACGGTAGCCCCCTGAGCCCACTGGGGGCCCAGTGTAGGGGTGCAAGGTGTTCATGGAGGAAGCATGTGGCTGCACTAAGGTTTTCTGTTGTCCTGCGAGGAAGATAAACATGTCGTGAGTTTCCTTGTCCGGTGGGCATGGCAGGAAGTTCCTAGTGAAGATGGGGAGCCCAGTGCTGCCAGAGCGGCTAAGAGGTGTTTCCTAATGGGCTGTTTCCTTGTCTGTGGAGGGACTATCACTGACCTGGCTCTTATCCCTGGCCCAGTGGGTGGCATGTCACAAAATAACATCTCTCTCCAGCACAGCGATGTGCACCCTGGGCCCAGGATTAAGTACTGAGAAAGGTGCCAATAAGCATCCCAATCATCCACCCGAAATGGGCATTGAGATTTCTGCAGCACTTGGGGCCAGACTTCAGTGCCTCCGTGGGAGCTGAGCTCTTTTGAACGTCTGGCCCCAAATGCTACCCAGTGCATGAAGTCAACTTTTGAATTAGCACACAGAGCAGCCTTAAACCCGAGGGGATCCATCCTGCTGGCCTGTGTGATGCAAACGGTTATCCGTGGGGCTGGTTACAATTCCAAACAATCTCTGAGTGCATTTATCTTCCAGCCACCACCTCTGGCTCTGCTGGAATTTCTTGAACCCTTTGTCATGAATAGAGACACACCATCAATAACTTTTATCTCCTAAAGGTCAGAACAGAATGTTTGTCATCTGATTTCTCACTACACAAACCCTAACCCAATTAGCAATTCCTTCCTCCCAGCCCCAAGTTTGGTAGTTACTAATGTTACCAACCATGTAGTTAACCTTCCACTAACAGGAAATCCCCTTGTTCTGCAGAAAAGGACCTAGGGGTTACAGTGGACGAGAAGTTGGCTATGAGTTGACAGTGTGCCCTTGTTGCCAAGAAGGCCAATGGCATTTTGGGCTGTATAAGTAGGGGCACTGCCAGCAGATCAAGGGACATGATCGTTCCCTTCTATTCGACATTGTGAAGCCTCATCTGGAGTACTGTGTCCAGTTTTGGGCCCCACACTACAAGTAGAATGAGGAAAAATTGGAAAACGTCCAGCGGAGGGCAACAAAAATGATTAGGGGGCTGGAACACATGACTTATGAGGAGAGGCTGAGAGAACTGGGATTGTTTGTTCTGCGGAAGAGAAGAATGAGGGGGGATTTGATAGCTGCTTTCAACTACCTGAAAGGGGGTTCCAAAGAGGATGGATCTAGACTGTTCTCAGTGGTAGCAGATGATAGACAAGGAGTAATGGTCTCAAGTTGCAGTGGGGGAGGTTTAGGTTGGATATTAGGAAAAACTTTTTCATTAGGAGGGCGGTGAAGCACTGGACTGGGTTACCTAGGGAGGTGGTGGAACCTCCTTCCTTTGAGGTTTTTAAGGCCCGGCTTGACAAAGCCCCGGTTGGGATGATTTAGTTTGGGGTTGGTCCTGCTTTGAGGAGGGAGCTGGACTAGATGACCTCCTGAGGTCCCTTCCAACCCTGATATTCTATTGTGACAAAGCTCTGGCCTTGCCTCTGTGGGTCCCGCGTTTCCCAGCGGATTTCGCTAGCCTCAGAGGCTCACTGTGACCCTGCACGTAACCTTCTCTCTCCAGAGACAAGGGTCACAGTCTACTGAACCATTTTCATCATAAGCCAGCGAGGGAGGTGAGGAGAAGTTATCCTTCCTTGCACAGTCTCTGTTGTCTCCCAGTCTCAGTGATTAATCAGGGGGAAAAGGTGGAGGGGGAGCCCAGGCCCACCCTCTACTCTGGGCTCCAGCCCAGGGACCCCAATAGTATCAGCTATGGTAGCTGATCTTTTAGAAACATGACATGAACAATTCCCTGGGCTACTTCCCCCACAGCAGCCCTCGCTTCCTCAAGCTCCCCCTTACCCTTACCTAAGGGCCTCCTTCCTCGTGCCTGATATGGTGTGTACTACTCAGTCTCTCCAACAGCGCAACTTCCTCCCGCAGCTCCTGACATGCACACCCACCTGACTAACTGAGAGGCTTTTAACTAGTTTCAGCCAGTCCCTGATTGGCTTCAGGTGTCCCAATCAACCTAGCCTTCTCCCTGCCTTTTGGAAAGTTCTTAATTGGCTCCAGGTGTCTTAATTGACCTGGAGCAGCTTCCATTTCACTTATCCTGGTACCAGGGATTTGTTTAGCCTGAAGCTAATCTATCTAGCTCCCACTACTCTTCCATAGCCATCTGGCCTTGCCCCGTCACACTATGAATAGGAATATTGGGTTAACTCTGCCCAGAGAAGATCAGTGGCAGGGGACTGATCAGAGTTCTTGGCACCTGAACAGCTGCTCCCAAAATAAGTCTAGAAACTGCTTTGCAGAGCCAGTCTTCTGACCATGTGCCCCTGGTATTAGCGATCAGTAGGAGCATCACACCTTTCTGGGACGCCCATGTGACTGCGAGTTGTGGGATGTACAGCGTTCACCTCCACGGTGTGTGGTGCAGTTGTCACCACCTTGGGCACTAACCAGTTTCTGGGCATCGCTGCTCACCCTGCCTCAGGCTCAGGCCTATCTGGACAAGAGGGGATTGGTTCCAATATCGTTAGAAACTCATGCTGTGTGGGCTAGTGGTGTTACCCTGCTGACTGCACGTCTCCGGCTGTATCAAGCACAGAATCCATAGACCAAGAACTTGTTGCTGAAGGACTTCATAAATAATTCAGAACAAGTACATATGAGAATTTCACAGTCTGTTCACGGACAAATTAAGCTCGGTTCCATTCCCAGAATACATTATTCACTGCTAATTATTTGTTCCCATTATATGCCTCCTGCACAGCACATGCTATAACTCATGGGCCAGCTAGCCCAGATGCCTTGGCCACATGTAGAACATCTCGAGCCCTACGCAGAGGGGTCTATTAGCTTGTTGTCTGGAATTTGGGAACCTTTTAGCTCCCAAATTTAGCTTAGTCAAACCTATCTGGCCACAGTGTCAAGGTGCGTGTCTTCTGAAATATGCAGGAAGACAGTGCTACAGCATCACAGATGGTACAAGAAAAACTCCTCTGGCAACTGCTGGCTTCCAAGTGTTCCCCTGTGGTTCTTAGCGTGTCCCCTACTGGGATCCTGCCCCCATCTCAATCCAGCCAGTTAGCAGAATATAAAAAGGGCAGAGGTGGTTGCGACTCCCTGATACTTGTTTGTGACTCCCATGTTGGTTTATACCAAGGGTTCTCAAACTGGGGGTCAGAACCCCTCAGGGGGTTGTGAGGTTATTACACGGGGGGTCGCGAGCTGTCACCTCCACCCCAAACCGCTCTTTGCCTCCAGCATTTATAATGGTATTAGATATATTTAAAAGTGTTTTTAATTATAAGGGGGTGGGGGTTTGCACTCAGAGGCTTGCTGTGTGAAAGGGGTCACCAGTACAAAAGTTTGAGAATCTCTGGTTTATACTATCCAATGGATTGACAGTGGCTGCACAGTATAGCTGCACCAGTGTTTCATTACATACTAATGCAGATTGATTTCATTCTTCATGGAGCTGAACAGGGGTCTGCACTATTCACCCGAGAAACCCTTAGCCATCCTACAGACGTACACTTACTGACCTTTCTGTGCCACAGCCTTCCCATTTGTACCGTCGGGTAATAGCACTTTCCTACTTCAGGGGCTCCGTTCATTCATGCTCGCAGGTGGTCTGAGACCCTTAGAGGGACAGTGCTACAGACATGATGCAATACATTGCTCTGGCTACTTGAAGACCAAAATTCATAGAATCAAGGAACCATAGAAGAGTAGGGTTGGAAGAGACCTCCCACTTTGCTGTGAGACCCAGAGAAAGTCACTTAGGCCAAAATTTTCAAACCTGAGCATCCAAAGTTAGACTCACCTCCGTATTCAGGCTCCCCAATATAAGTGCCCTGATTTTCAGTGATCTGGAGCACCCAAAACTTCCACTGAGTGCAGACATCTAGGTTTGAAAATGTAAACATCAAATTGTGGGCCTTTGTGATTTGCCCAAGCCCACTCACAGCAGAGTCAGAGAACAGCAGTCTTGGTTTCCTCTGACCACTCAACCCCTCTCATCTGGGCATCTGCCTCTGCCCATCCTTCCTCTGGTTTAATAAGGTTAGAAGCACTGCTCTTTCTGAACGAGCTGTTAATCACTGCCAGCTCCTGCATCCGGCCCTCTCCCCCACCCTTTTCATCGCTAGCCTGCAGGCTGGGTTTCTGGTTTCTGCTATGCAGGTGTATCTAGTGCCTGGCCCCCCCAAGCAGGCGTATCTAGTGCCTGGCCCCCCAAGTGGGCGTGGGTGCTTTCTAAATAAAATGATTGTGCTGAAGCAGCACAAATGCCTCCTTTGAGCCACGCCCCACCGTGGCAGCAACCCGCTGCACGGTCTCTGTTGTCCCCTAGAGCCAGTGCTCACCAAGGGGCTTTCAACTGCAGCAGCTGTTGGGCTGCTGGGGGTGAAGAGGTGCAGCGCAGAACACATCAAATCCCTCGCACCGTTTGATGGGGCCCCCACATGGCTCATGCACCAGTGTCTGACTGATGAGAGGCAGAAACTCCTCCAGTGTGGATGCCTTTTATCTGCCTCTCAGTGCCCGGAGGGTTTCATCCCATGTCCCTGTGTGTGCACTATGCTGGACTATTTGTATGAAAAGGGGAACCACCAAAGACTAGTCACCCTGAAGAGCTGACGAGAGCCTGGCTTTCTTGCTACAGCAAAAACCATCATCAGCTCAGTTTACCTGTTGCTAGTAATGCCATTTCCTCGTGGCTCCCACTGGGCCAGATGCCATCAGCTGACTCTGGGGTCACTCCAGATTGCCGTGGAAGGGAGATCACAATCTGTCCCATGTACATGACAATCAGGAGGTGTGACTGCAGCATGTGCAGACATACCCGAGGTAGCTTTGATCGAGCTAGCCTGGGTGACAGCCCAGCGAGCCACCGGCGTACACTCCCACCAGCACCCTGGCTAGCCTCAATGCTGCCAGACACCGCTAAATATCACAGCTAGCTCCGCTATGCCCGGGTGCTGCAATAGCACCTCCCGCCTGCCGTGCAGATGGACACGAAGCCAAGTGTCTTATTGGCACAGCTAGTGACGACCTTGGGCCTGTGGCTCCTGGGTCCCAGCACCCCACCACTCCCAGCTGATAGCTCCAGTCAGAGCGATTGATGGCTGCCTGTGCCATGTGCCTTTGTGCCACCCCGCTCCGCAGCCAGTGCTTTTCCTGTTAGCTTCTGGCTCGGCTTCACATAGCAACCCAATCCTGCTCCACTGGAAAAGCTCCCTCTGACTTCAGTGCTGCCGGGATTGGATTGCGTCCCGAGTGTGCTCCTTGCTCGCTGGCTCACTTGTCTATGCACCGGCAGTTTTTGCATTTGTAACTCACTGGTGCGGATGAGCCCCCGATGCACCGAGAACAGGAGTTCTCACAGCCCCCAGCTGCAGGGCCACAACCTTCGTCCCACACGCCCTAGGCAGACAGTGAGCAGCTGCGTGCACCGGGGAGTGAGTGTGCAGAGCCCACTCGCAGGTGGGGTGGAAGCTGGATGAGACATGTGTAACTGTCCTCAAAAGGCCCCACAAACACTTGGACCACTGCTCTGTATTTCCAGAACGCGTCTATTCCCTCCCACTCCGCCTCATGCCGCCCCCTCCACCTTCCATTTCTATTTTCAGGCCCTCCGACTGCCGGGCTGCGTTGATTTGTTTTTAAACCGTTAGCTTTAAAAGTGTTTAACACCCAATACTCCCCACCCCGCTCCCTGCTATTACTTAAAGTGCCTTTGTGAACAGCTCTGAGATGCAGACAGAAGATGCTGTATGATGGAGCCGAGGGCGGCTGATTTGGCTGAAAGATCATTAAATATCATGATAGAGGTTGGGGCATTGTTACGCCAGGTTTACCCTGGCATTTATATTGAATAATACTCAGGGGTCTGAGTAAAAGTACAGAGTGTTTCTGAGGATGTATACCGTATAATTAGTAATACCTTTTAGAACCACTTCGCTCTCTCCCGCTCCCTCACACACACGGTATGTCTACACAGCAGCTGGGAGATGTGATTCGACTGGGAGTGGCTGGGTCATTACACATACTGAATCTATTTCCCCATGTTAAGTATCCTCACACCTTCTTGTCAATGTCTAAATGGGCCATCTTGATTATCACTACAAAAGTTTTTTTCTCCTGCTGATAATAGCTCATCTTAATTCATTAGCCTCTTACAGTTTGTATGGCAACTTCCACCTTCTCTGTATGTATCTATTGTGACAAAGCTCTGTCCTTGCCGCTGTGGGTCCCACGTTTCCCAGCGGATTTCGCTAGCCTCAGAGGCTCACTGTGACCCTCCACGTAACCTTCTTTCTCTAGAGACAAGGGTCACAGTCTACTGTGACTTATCCTTCCTTGCACAGTCTCTGTTGTCTCCCAGTCTCAGTGATTAAACTGGGTGCAAAGGTGGGGGGCGGGGGAGCCCAGCTATGGTAGCTGACCTTTTAGAAACATGACATGTACAATTCCCTGGGCTACTTCCCCCACAGCAGCCCTCACTTCCTCAAGCTCCACTTCCCCCTTACCTCAGGGCCTCCTTCCTTGTGCCTGATATGGTGTGTACTACTCAGCCTCTCCAACCGCGCAACTTCCTCCCACAGCTCCTGACATGCACCCCCACCTGACTGACTGGGAGGCTTTTAACTACTTTCAGCCAGTCCCTGATTGGCTTCAGGTGTCCCAATCAACCTAGCCTTCTCCCTGCCTTCTGGAAAGTTCTTAATTGGCCCCAGGTGTCTTAATTGACCTGGAGCAGCTTCCATTTCACTTATCCTTGTACCAGGGATTTGTTTAGCCTGGAGCGAATCTCTCTCCCACTGCTCTCCCATAGCCTTCTAGCTTGGAGGGAGGTGGGAAGCTGCTATTCCTGCTGCTAGGCCCTAGGCTCTCCCTGCTGCTCCAGCTGCTCCCCTGGCTGGGCCAGATACCAGCCCCCCGTTTTCTGCTACCTGGTTGCTGGACCCCCCACTCTCGGGTGCTACTATTGCTCTAACTGCAGCCCCGGAGTGGGGTGGCTGCTAAACCACTCCCCAGAGAGGAGGAGTGAGGGACCCCATCCACTGCTGTTGTGGACACCACCACCATCACCACCACCTGAGAGGGGTCCTTTCTGCCTGCCTGGACCACCACCTGGAGTTCCTGGAGCTGCTGCTGTGGAGTCTGTTGCCTGGAGCTGCTGAAGCCCGAGGAGGAGAAGAAGAGGATCATCTGCCAGTGGGGCAGTACCTAGAGACTTTGCTGACCACCGTGGAGGGGGCCCTAAGACTGAGTAATTTTCAAACTGTGCTCTTGTGGTGGGGGTCCTGACTGTGTTTGTAGGGACACAGGGGGTGTGGCGTGGAGCTGCCCCCCAATCCATCTATGTGTCCCCCCAACCCCCACCACTACTACCACCACCGCTGCCCCCTCCACCATCCCCACTGGCTGTATACCATCTGCCTCAGCTCCTGCCTCTGGACTCAGCTGCTTGCTTGGCTTGCCACGCCCTATTTCCACCCTTTGGGCCAGAAGCAGCAGCCAGCTAAAAAAGACTTGTGCAAGTGCACGTGGGCACATGTGCCCCCCCCCGGACTGCCTACCCCCCAGCTTTGCCCTTTACTACCTGCCCCATTTGCCACTTGTAGCTTTGCCCCCTCTTTTGCCCCAGCCCCCCTTACTAGCTTCAGTTTGTTTGCCTGCCCAGCCCATTTCCTTCTGCAGCCTTTGTTTGTTTGCCCCGCCCCAGCCTCTGAAGCTAGCCCCTTGGTTTCCCTGTTCTACCCCCAGACCGCTTAGCCCCTCGCTCCGTGTGCCCATGCCCCCTCCCATGCGCTTGTGCAACTCCCCATTTTAGTTTCAACCCCTTTCACTGCACCCCCAATGTTGTTGTATCCCCCCCTCCCCTAGTGCACCAAAAGGAGCCGGAATTCCACCTTGTGTCGGTGACTGACCCCTAACCCCTGATTGCCCCCCGTCCAGCCCCCCCTTTTGGCGCCCTCCTCCCCTGCCTGCAGCCTAGCGGGGAGGAGTGGTCGACCTGCTTCCCCTCTCCCCTCCTCCTTCTGGTGTCCCCCCTTCCCTCCTTGCTCATGATGGAGGGGGATGAGATGGGTGGGGCTCCTCCAGTAGCCCCAGCTACCTCTCCCCCACCTGCCCCTCTGTCACCCCCCCAAGCTTCTACCTCCACCGCCGAACCATCTGCCACCACTCCCGCTGGGGCACCAGCAGCGACGGGCACCGGGGTGACCTCCACTGCTGCCACGTCTCTCACCCCCTCAGATTCGGGGGGAGTCCCCCCAGCCAGCGGGAAGGGCCAGGGGAAGAAGAAGGGGAAGGGCCCCGCTAAAAAGACCAGGCCCTCCATGGCAGGGGCTGCCCCCAATGCCCCGGCCCCATCTCCGGCTGGGGTGCCTCTCCCCGCTGTTCCCTCCACCAGCTCTGCAGGTGACCCTCCCCCGGCCCCCAGGGCGTACGCCCAGGTGGCGGCAGCCCCCCCGCCTGCTGCTACATCATCTCTCCAGCCCACCGCCTCCGCTACCATCTATAGCGGCCGGGGCCCCTTTCCCACCATGACCAGGAAGCACGGCGTCCGTTGCCTCCTGGTGCCCGCCTCGCCCCACGTGGAGACCTATGTGCGGGCGTTGGCGAGGGTGGTGGGGCCCACGGCCATTGTGGCGGCCTCCAAAATGTATGGCAAGGTCGTCTTCTTCTTAGCATCGGAGGCCGGCGCCCAGGAGGCGGTGGAGAAGGGCCTGGCGGTGGGGGGCGTGTTCGTCCCCTTAGAGCCGCTAGAGGACCTGGGTGTCCGCCTGGTCCTGACCTCCGTCCCTCCCTTTCTGCCCAATGCCGCCCTGTTACCCGCCCTCTCTACCCTGGGGAAGCCCATCTCTGTCATCAGCCCTCTCCCGTTGGGCTGCAAAGACCCCGCCCTCCGTCACGTCCTCTCCTTCCGCCGGCAAGTGCAGCTTCAACTGCCGCCGGCGGCGCGCGACGGAGAGACACTGGAGGGGTCCTTCCTAGTCCCCTACCAGGGGGCCCGTTATCGGGTGCATTACTCCACAGGGGAGGCCCGGTGCTACCTCTGCCAGGCGATGGGGCACGTCCGGAGGGACTGCCCCCTGGCCCGGGAAGGAGGGGCATCCGGAACCCCCGAGCCCCAGCAGGGCACCGGCCCCATCATCGCCGACGCCCCTGGCTGCCCGGCGCCCAAAACCATCCCTCCTCCTTCCCAGTCCACCATTGCTCCCGCTCGGGCCCAAGGGGCACCTCCCCAACTATGCCCAGACGAGCGGGAGAACCCCGCCATCGCTGCTTGCAATCTGGCGGGGCCTGTGGAGGAGGGTGCGGCAGGGACACCGCCAAGCATGGGAGAGGACCCGCCCCAAGGGGAATCTTCCCTCCCTTGTGCTGCCCCACCGTTACCCCCTCGAGTCCCTGAGCCATCGCCTCTGCCCCCTGACACAACCCCTGCTAGCCAGCCCCCAGATGATGCCATGGAGGGCTGGGCCCTAGTCCAGGGGAAGCGGGGCAAGCGGAAGGCTCGAGCTCCGCTCCTCCCATCTGCCGCGGAGGCCCCCGGAAGACCAGGAAGGCCACAGGGCTGTAGCAAGGGCCCCGTCGGGGAGTAACCAGACCGTAACCCCAGCCCCCCATGCGCTGCGAGAGGAGTTGCGGGAGTTTTTAGAAGACGTCCGTGGCTCCCGCAACAAAGTCCAGCTTGCCCTCCAGCGATGGGGGGACTTTAATCAAATCCTCTGGGCCGCAAGGGCCCTCATGGGGGAGGGTAAAAGGACCGGGAGGCAGGGCGCCACGGCCTACCAGCGGGTCCTCCACCGAGGGGGCAGATCTCCTCGCGGAGCCCCTGCTACACAACCCCCAGCTCCGTGTGCAGGTGGCGGAGTCCCGCTCGGTGCACCAGAGTTTGGTCCTGGCAGAGGTCACAAGAGTCGGAGACCTCCTGGACTATGACCGGGGAGACTGGCTGGATCCCCTGACGCTCGCTCAGCGCATGGGGCTTTCCAGACCTTGTACTCCCCGGCGCATACTTCAGGAGGTGAAGGCCGCTTTGCCGCCTGCTGCTCGGGTTCATCTCGACCGGGTCCTGCATGAGGGCACGTCCCGCCCACCCGCTACCCCAGGCCCGCCGGACCTTTTAATTGGACCCCTGCCCCATGGACCCAACCGACCCCTTCACCCCTTCACTAGAAGCCGGCTGCACGAGATGCAGCCGGTCTGCTTTCAAACCGCGCCAAGAAAACATCTCTACACGCTCGTGCTCCGCACCCTTCATGCCCGCACCCTCGTGTCCCGCCCTGATACAAAATGGCGAGATGTCCTGCCACCTTTGGAGGGTGAGGAGCCCCGGTGGGCCAGCCTATATTCCATCTTAGTCCCAAGGCCCGCCGGGGATGTCAGCTGGCGGCTCCTTCACGGAGCCGTGAGCACGGGCGTGTACTTGGCGCGGTTCACTTCAATCCCAGACACCTGCCCCTTTTGCGGCGTGAGGGATACCCTGGCACATGTATACCTGGAGTGTGCCAGGCTGCAGCCCCTATTCCGGCTCCTCACCAATATTTTATTACGTTTTTGGTTGCACTTCTCCCCTCACCTTCTCATTTATGCACTCCCTCTCCGTGGCCCCACAAAGTCACGGGATCTCCTGGTCAACCTCCTCCTGGCCCTAGCTAAAATGGCCATCTACAAAACCAGAGTGAGGAGGTTGGCCGATGGAGTCTCCTGTGACTGTGGGGCCTATTTCCGATCCTCGGTCCGTTCACGTATCCAGGCAGAGTTCCTCTGGGCGGCGTCCTCTGACTCCCTTGACGCCTTTGAGGAGCAATGGGCGCTGTCCGGGGTTCTCTGCTCGGTGTCCCCGTCCGGTTCTCTTTGTTTGACCCTTTGACCGCACTCCTGTCCCTGTTATTTTATTAGTTGTCCCCCAGAATTTTTGGGGTATCTAGGTCCTGTGGATCCCCCTTTTAGGCTAGGGGGGATCCTTTAGCGGTGGTCGGGCTTCGCCCGCCCACTTCCCGGATCCCAATAAGACTACCTGTCTATAGCCATCTGGCCTTGCCCAGTCACACTATATATCTTCTTACTATATGTTCCATTCTATGCATCTGATGAAGTGGGCTGTAGCCAATGAAAGCTTATGCTCTAATAAGTTTGTTAGTCTCTAAGGTGCCACAAGTACTCCTGTTTTTTTTTCAGTTCAGAGAGACACAGATGCTCTAGCTTTGCTTGAGCTAGCGTGTTAAAAATGGCAGTGTGACTGCAGCCGCTCAGGCTAGCACTGGGACACAGCCTCCCACAATCTTGTTCCCAAAGGTCTGTGACCCTGAAAACCACAGCCTGGAAGGATGGCGGGACTGACAGACAAGGGAAGATGAAGAGTAAAATCTGTGTCACTTGGTCTGCGCAAGGCTGGTGGCTGGGAACACGATGATGCTGTGAGCACGGGCAGGGAGGACAAACCATAAAGGAAATTATTCAGCGTGGTAAAAGGGGCAGAACTAGGCTGAGGTGAAGGAAGGAAAAGTTTAAGCTGAATATCAGGGAAACCAGGCGGAGAGGGACGTGCTCTGAGCTGTGGATATAGTGGAGAAACTCGCCATCGTTAGACCAGCTTTAGCCCCACAGCACGCTTGTAAAGGACTTTGAACATTTCACACACATTCTACAAGGCAGCGGGAGGAGACCGGGCATGGAGCAGGACTAAGAACCAGCTTGGGCTGAACCATTTCGTCTGACCCAGTTTAGTGCCTAGAGGGTGCAGAAACGCAGAAATGGGTTCAGCTAGTCCTGTCTCTATCATCCCACAGTGCACAGATGGCCCTTCAAAATCTTCCAGAACCCGCTGCTGCTGGGAAGTGAGGGCACTGTCACTGAAACTGTCTAGGAGAGTGCTGGCATGGACGCACGGCCAGCCTAAACAGGGTGTTAAAGAGAATCAGAATGTGTGGCGAGTATGCACTGAACCAGTTGTTAAACTGGTTCCATCCAACTGCTCCCGCTCCCCAGAGGAGACAGAGCATTAGACAGTGAAAGGGGTGAGAGCCCCATAGCATGGTACATTTCCAGCTTGCCTGGAGAAAACAGCAGGGGCCAATCCCACCTTGGCAGCAGAGGGACTGGATGATCTGTGAGGGCGTTGCCAGCTCTAGTAGGCTGTGCCAAATTCAGTACAGGCAAAAAAAGCAGCAGCTCCAATGGCCTGAATGGCCTCCGCTCTCCTGCTCGCACCCGTGGAGAACTGGGCCCCATGTGTCTATAATCTTCATGCAGCATCCTGCTGAGCCTGTTTAAGCCAATGCAACCTACGCGGAGCAAGGCTGAATGACCTGCCCCCATTCCCTTCTTCACCTGAGCGGGTTCCAGATTTGAAACTGCCTCTGCTTCAGCTGGACAGCTCCCAACCCCGGAGCAAGCCTTGGCCTGCAGCTAGTGTGGAGCACACGTGTGTGCATCACAAACCCACCTACACTGTGCAAGGTGGGAACATACTCAGAATGGGGCAGCCCTGTGTGATGCGCCTCCGTCAGATCACGCATCACTGCCAGCAGCCCGGCTCATCCACTGGAAGGAGGTTCAGGGCTTGTGCAGCAGAAGTAAGCAAGCAGACGATGTTAGAGCTAGAGCTAAGCAAAGCATGGAGAGCTGAAAACCACCTGGTTCAATTCCAACCGAATGCAATTTCCTTGCAATTTTTTCTCAAATAAAAAAAACAAAAATCAAAGTTGTTTTGAATTGATCAAAAACACCCACAATTTTTTTCTGAAGCTGGCCAAAACATTTTGGTTCGATTTGTCCATTTTTGGGTACATTTTGACCTTGAGTGGTTTTTTTTATAGGCCAAATATGAAAATGAAATGCCATTTCAAAATGGACAGTCAAAACAAAAGGTTTGGACTTTTTTAAAAATTTGTTTTTTGGTTTTTTTTTGCCATAACTGTTGAATTCAACCCAAATTTGCAAATCGTTTCATTACTCTGAAAAATGAATTTTTTGGTAAAATTAGTATATTGGCAAAAATAATGTCACCACTTCTAATTATATCATTCCAGTGGCCTATACTCCTCACAGCTGCCAGCTGGTCACCAATTCTGCTCACAGTTGCACCAGTGAATTCAGTGGAATCACTCCCAATTCACATCTGTGTCAGCAAGAGGGGAATCAGACCTCCTGCCTTTAAAAACACAGCTCTCTATTACATCTCTGCCAGTTCAGAGTAACTCCAATGAGTTGATTCTGGGGGTGGATTTTATACGGGGAAACAGATTGGACTGGGGCCCAGAATCCATTCAATGAAGATAATGCATTAACTACATGCATGAAGTACACTGTATGTTTTTCTTGTTTTCTCTTTCAAGTGATAACCAGAGTTCTAGCGAGTGTTGTGAATGTGATCCATCAGCAAGTGGCTCTGCTTCTTGGAGCAGCTAGACCTGGAACCCACAGGGGAGAAGCGATTCTTGATTTAGTCCTAAGTGGCACACAGCCTCTGGTCCAAAAGGTGAATAAAGCTGAACTGGAAAAAGTGCAGAGAAGGGCACAAAAATGATAAGAGGTATGGAACAGCTTCATATTAGGAGAGATTAAAAAGACGGGGGCTGTCCAGCTTGGAAAAGAGACAACTAAGGGGGGATATGATAGAGGTCTGTAAAATCATGACTGGTGCAGAGAAAGAAGTGAATAGTGAACTGTTATTTATCTTTTCACCTAACACAAAAACTAGGGGTCACCCAATTAAATTAACATGGTTCAAGAAAGAACTAGATAAGTTCCTGGAGGATAGGTCTACCACTGGCTATTAGCCAAGATGGTGAGGGGTGCAACCCCCATGTGCTGGACGTCCCTAAGCCTCTGACAGCCTGAAGCTGGGCCTGGATGATGGGGGTGAGTCACTCGATAATTGCACTGTTCTATAGATTCATAGATACTAAGGTCAGAAGGGACCATTCTGATCATCTAGTCCAACCTCCTGCATAGCGCAGGCTACAGAATCTCACCCACCCACTCCTATGAAAAACCTCACCTATGTCTGAGCTATTGAAGTCCTTAAATCATGGTTTAAAGACTTCAAGGAGCAGAGAAGCCTCCCTCTAGTCAACCATGCCCCATGCTACAGAAAAAGGCGAAAAACTTCCAGGGCCTCTCCAATCTGCCCTGGAGGAAAATTCCTTCCTGACCCCAAATATGGCAATCAGCTAAACCCTGAGCATATGGGCAAGATTCACCAGCCAGATACTACAGAAAATTCTTTCCTGGGTAACTCAGATCCTATCCATCTAATATCCCATCTCAGGGGATTAGTCCTATTTACCCTGAATATTTAAAGATCAATTACTTACCAAAATCCCATTATCCCATCATACCATCTCCTCCATAAACTTATCAAGTAGACTCTTTAAACCAGCTAGATCTTTTGCCCCCACTGCTTCCCTTGGAAGGCTATTCCAAAACTTCACTCCTCTGATGGTTAGAAACCTTCGTCTAATTTCAAGTCTAAACTTCCTGGTGGCCAGTTTATACCCATTTGTTCTTGTGTCCACATTGGTGCTGAGCTTAAATAATTCCTCTCCCTCTTCTGTATTTATCCCTCTGATATATTTATAGAGAGCAATCATATCTCCCCTCAACCTTCTTTTAGTTAGGCTAAACAAGCCAAGCTCCTTAAGTCTCCTTTCATAAGACAAGTTTTCCATTCCTCGGATCATCCTAGTAGCCCTTCTCTGTACCTGCTCCAGTTTGAATTCATCCTTTTTAAACATGGGAGACCAGAACTGCACACAGTATTCTAGGTTAATTTGGCAATGTTTATAATAAGTGGGATGTTCTAATTAACAATATTTAAACAAAACAAAAAAATTAGAACCAGGAAGTTAGAAGTCAGATAATTGAAAATGTAGAAGTTTGATAGTTTCTTCTATTTACCTGAAGCCTTCAGATTCTCCCCAAGCCACAGACACTATAAAGGGAATGACAGCAGAACTGCCACTGCTCCAATTACCACAAATAAAAATTTGAATGTATAGGGGTTATTTCAGATTCATTTTCTTTATATTCAGTTGGGTAAATACTCATTTTTTTTGTTAACTAGTAGTAAAAGACAAGGATAACATAGCCTGTTGCAAGACCTCTATAGAAGTTTCATGAGATTTAGCAATGGCTCCAATATTCAAGAGATCCCTTTGATCAAATGTAACTGCATAAATCATGTTTAAAGCTAACCTTTACTGTGCCAGCAGAACAGAACTACATGTAATGGAAGAAAGTTTGCTAGATCTCTATATTGACTATATACATTTATATATGCTGTTCACTCCCTCTGAAGGACCAGGCACTGGCCATGGCCAGAAGGCAGGATACTGGCCTAGATGGACCATTGCTCTGACCCTGTATCTCCATTCTTATGGTCAGTGATTTATTATTTGTGTAGTCCCTGGAGAAGGAGGGAGGTATGCAGAGGCTACAGGAAAAAGTATGAGTAAATTGTATCTATGAAATGAATAACCTAGGCCACCAAACAATAGAGAGAGGCCACAGAAGAGGCATTGGCTGGGCCAAATTCTGGTTTATAACACTAGGGTAAATCTGGAGTAGCTCAGTTGCCTTCAATGGAGTTACCTTGATTTACACCACTGTCACTGGAAGTGGCATTTGGCCTCCTGAGAGGCTGAGAAATCATTAAGTCTCAGAGACTCTGAGGGTGGGGAAAGGGTCTGAAGAGACAGAGAGAGGCCAGATACAGACAGCACCCCACACCCTATGCCAGGTCACAGTCAAGCTACCAAACTAACCTGCTTCATTGCAGGCCCGAGGCCACAGAACTGCACTGCCCCAAAGGCAGCCTCAGGAGAGTTGGTGGCTCTGGCAGCACTGCCCCTTCCCCAACTCCTTGGTGCCCAGGGGTTTGTGCGCACTACAGCATCCCTCTGGGTGGGGCAGCCTCTGCCCGCCTGATGGGAGAGCAGGGCAGTGACCCCAGCTCCTCCCTGCCCTCAGGGGTGACTTGTGCCCACAGCAGCACTAGGCGAGAGCCGTCACTGGGTGCCCCAAGCACAGGGACTGCGCCTGTCGGCCCTATGCCTGGCAGGGTTGGTGGGGCACCTCCTTGCATCCCGGCGAGAATCAGGCCTTGATTTGCTGCTTGGCTGAACTGACCCCACACGACTCAGCAGGCCCGGAGGTTCCCAGGTTCATGCACAGAGGCTGCGTGTGACTATCAAGGCACAGGAAGGGCAGGTGCTATGTTCACACGCACTATTTAAGGAAATGGAGCCATGACGTGGCCCCGCAGATGAAAACCTCTCAGGGACGCTTTACTTAGCAATCAGCACAATGCCTAGTATAGGCAGCCTCGCAGTAAGTGCAGACCAAAGGTGCCCAACACATAACCGCTCCCCTGGCTAATGGCCACAGGAAATGGGTCAGGCATCGTCTGCCCAAATTACCTAGGCACCTGGCTGGCTAAGAGGCCTTTTAGCAGAGCCTCACAGGAGAGATTGAGTCTCCATGATGGAGATCAAAAGCATTAATTAAACCTGTTGAGTCATCGGTCCATATCGAGGCGGAAAGGAGGCTGGGGAAAAAAAATAACTGAGGACCAAGGCCAGAGGGGCTCTGCCACAGAGACCGCTCGCTGCAGGTGGCACCTCCTCCTAGCCACTCTGGGGATTCAGGTCTCAGGCCCCCTTCTGCTGCTTGCTGAATGACCTGCTGCCTCCCTCCCTCCGGCCAGGCCACTCGCTGCATTTCCCTCTGCCCGGGTACAAAGTCTCTCCTGACAAACAGGCTCAGGGGTCTTCCTGCTCGCTGCCCAGCTGGTGCCACTCCTCTGTGGCTGGCAGGGGAGCCTGGCCTGCCCTCTAATTAGCAGCCGAAGTCTGCAGTTCTATTCCTTGCTACTTTTCCCCTGAGCCTTTCCTACCCTCCTAGCTCCCCCCACCCTCCTGGTTTGCCAGCCCACGCTCCCTTCTCCCAGGGAGTGACTATGAACTGCCTCTATAGTCCCAAACCCCAGGGAGCAACAGCACCCAAGGGCTGCAGGGAAGTAGGCTGCACTCAGCTCCCTGGCTTTAGAGAAGCCCTGCCTGTTCCTACACAGGTGAGCATCCCCTAATTAGGCCTTTCCTCTCAGCCTTAATTCTCCCAGCTTGTAGCTGAATAGGTTAATTGGCCCATCTGGCCTCCATTAACCCCTTGGGGGTAGTGTGGGGTGGACACCCCCTCAGGAACCTGATTGAACTGTTAGGCAGTTTGCTGCCCCACAGCCAGCTGATCTCAATTGCTGGTCATTAGCCACAGGAGAGAGGTGAGGCTGGTGGGAGGTGATTACCTGAGCATGGCTACCTCACAGCAGGGTAGGGGATTACACCGAGCTAGTGTTACTGCCACCCTCTACCCGCCCCACTGCAAAGCCGCAAGTGCTGGCGGTACTGGTGTGCACAGGGGTGGGGGCAACATCGAGAGTCAGTGGCTCATCTATTTCAATTTCATAGATCAATAGAGGACAGAAGGGATCAATAGGACCATCTCTTCTGACCCCCTGTGCAGCCCAGGCCAAAGACCTGTCCCAACATAATTCCCAGAGCAGAGCTTTTAGAACAACATCCCATCTTGATTTAAAAATTGCCAGTGATGGAGAATCCACCACCACCTTTGGTAAATTGTTCCCATGGTTAATGACCCTCACTGTTAAAAATTATTATTTCCAGTCTGAACTTCCAGCCATTCCAGGTCGGGTTAGACCTGTATCTGCTAGACTGGATTGAACCCATTATGAAATCTTTGTTCCCCATGTAGGTTCTTACAGACTGTGATCTAGTCACCCCTTAACTTTCTCTTTGTTAAGATAAATAGATTGAGCTCCTTGAATCTATCACTGTAAGACATGTTTTCTAAACCTAGGTTTCAGAGTAGCAGCCGTGTTAGTCTGTATTCGCAAAAAGAAAAGGAGTACTTGTGGCACCTTAGAGACTAACAGATTTATTTGAACATAAGCTTTCGTGAGCTACAGTATCCGATGAAGTGAGCTGTAGCTCACGAAAGCTTATGCTCAAATAAATTTATTAGTCTCTAAGGTGCCACAAGTCCTCCTTTTCTTTTTTGTTTTCTAATCCTGTAATCATTCTTGTGGCTCTGAACTCTCTCTAATATATCAATGTTCTTTTTGAACTGTGGGCACCAGGACAGGACACACAATTCCAGGAGCAGTTGCACCAATGCCAAATACAGGTAACCTCTCCACTCCTACTTGAAATTCCCCTGTTTATGTATCCCAGCATTGCATTAGCTCATTTGGGAGTTCATATTTGGGAGCTAGGTTGGATATTAGGAAAAACTTTTTCACTCGGAGGGTGAAACACTGGAATGCGTTACCTAGGGAGGTGGTGGAATCTCCTTCCTTAGAAGTTTTTAAGGTCAGGCTTGACAAAGCCCTGGCTGGGATGATTTAGTTGGGGGTTGGTCCTGCTTTGAACAGGGGGTTGGACTAGATGACCTCCTGAGGTGCCTTCCAACCCTGATATTCTATGATTATATATTCAGCTGATTATCCACCACTGCCCCCAAATCTTTTTCAGAGTCACTGATTCCCATGATACAGTCCCCACACTGTATGGCCTGCAGTCTTTGTTTCTAGATGCACACATTTCCATTTAGCCATATTAAAAAATGCATATTTTTGCTTGCACCCAATTTACCAAGTGATCTAGATTGCTCTACATCAGTGACTTGTTCTCTGCATTATTTACCACTCCTCCAATTTTTGTGTAATCTGAAAACTTTATCAGTCATACTTTTATGTTTTCTTCCAGGTCATTGATAAAGAGTTGTGATGTTCCCCTCTGGTGTTATCTGGACCGGTGATCTGCTAGGCCTCTCCAATCCTTGACTCTGGGAGCCCGCCTTACCCTGCTCTGCTGTGAGACCCCCACTCCTGAGCTGTTCACACACAGCCTCTGGCATGTAAGCTGTTCCCAGCTACTTGCCAGCGAATGACACTAGCCAATATCTCCAGCCCAGACACAACCCTAGGAACCTCCGTCTTGCAGTGTCCAGTTATGCCCGCTGGACACAGCAAGCTTATATGAGTTCATCAATTTAACAAAGAAATTGATAGGTACCAGGCTTGTTCTCCCAAGGGGAGTCCCTGACACGCTTCAAACCAAATGCACTGCTTCAGGTAGGATAAATAAACAGATTTATTAACTATAAAGGTAGATTTTAAGTGACTATAAGTCAAAGCATAACAAGTCAGCTTTGGTCAAATGAAATAAAAGCAAAATGCATCCTTGTCCTTAAAAACTTAGATGCTTCTCACCAGAGGCTGGCTGGTTACTTTTCAGGCAGGCTCTCCCCTTTGATCAGCATTTCAGTCGTTTGGTGGTGGTGTCTGTAGATGTAGGTGGGAGAGAGAGAGAGAGAGAGAGAGAGAGAGAGAGAGTATGGCAAAATGTCTCTCCCTTTAATCATGTCCTTTCTTTCCCCTTGGCTTTGTGTCATCCCCCGCCTCCCCCACCTTCAGAGTCAGGTGAGCATTACCTCATCGCAATCCCAAACTGCCCAGAGGAAGGGGGCGACTCCCTCGAGGGTCTAACAGATTCTTTTGTTGCTGCCTACGCCAGCATCCTGTGAGGCTGGGCTGGGTTTGTCCCATCCATACCCTGACAAGATGTGAACTGCCTCTCTGTTCTTGGAGAGTTTTTGCGAGGGCTTGCTTTAAGCCATGAGGACACATTTTCAGCCTCATAACTATATACATGAAATTATAATCTATAACCTTACTGTAACAATTACTATAACATCATTATAAAAACCATGCTCAGTGCACCCAAAAACACCCAACATGACAAACTTTGCATTGGATACCACACAATCATTTTATAAAGATGCACATGGGGGTGTAGGGTGTTCCCCTGAGGTACAGAGCGTCACAGAGTTATATAGCACTGGACCAAGAAACAATCCTTGCAGGACCCCAAAAGAAACAGACCCACTCAATGACTATTCCGTGCTGACAGTTACATTTCAAGACCTATCTGTTATCCAGTTTTTAGTTCATTTAATGTGAGCCGTATTAGTTTTATATTCTAGATTTTTTAAAATCAAAATGTTGTGTGATATCAAGCCACATGCCTTGCAGAAATCTATGTATATTACATCACCACTATTACCTTTATCAACCAAACTTGTAATCTCATCAAAAAAAATATATCAAGTTTGTTTGGCAGAATCTATTTGCCATGACCCCGTGTTGATTTGCATTACTTACATTACCCTCCTTTAATTCTTTATTAATTGAATCTTGTATCAGTTGCTCCATTATCTTGCCCAGGATTGATGTCAGGCTGACAGGCCTATAGTTATCCAGGTCATCCCATTTATCCTTTTTTAAAACTGGGACAACATTAGCTTTCTTCCAGTGCTCCAATACTGATTAAAACTCAACATTAGTGGTCCAGCAAGCTCCTGAGTCATCTCTTTTAAAACTCTTGGATGTAAGTTATCTGGACCTGCTGATTTAACAATATCTAACTTTAGTAGCTTCTGTTGAACATCCTCCAAACATATTGGTGGAATGAAAAAAGTGTTATCACCATTGGATGAGACTGAATAAATATGTTTTTCCCCCAAATGCAGAACAGGAATATTTACTGAACACTTCTGCCTTTTCTACATTATTACTGATAATTCTACCATTTCCATTTAGTAATGGCCCAATACCATAGTCAGGATTATTTTTGTTCCCAATATATTTTTAAGAAATCCTCATTATTATCCTTAACTCTGCTGACCATAGACATCTCTTTGCTTTGCTTATCAATTTTCTACAATCCACACTCTCCAGTTTTGATTCTGGTTCAGACTGCACACCAGAAAGGAGGCCTGCTTTTTTGAGCTCTGATCACAAGATGGGTGAACATGTGAGATTTCTGCCATCTTGGGCCAAAGACCTGCAAGAATAGCTTGTGCGTCTTTAGCACCCTTGAAACTGACCGGGACCTTATCAGCCCTGAGTCAGCCTGGAACCTGATCTCCAGACCTGGGTGTAAACACCACCATAACATACCACTACCCCTTGTGTTTCCAGTATGACTTTGCTTGGTCTTTAGTTACATACGTATCAGTCCTAGGTGACTGACTTCTACTTGTCCATCATGTGCTCCTTTAAGGTGAGATTGCTGGTGTATAGTGAAGAGTCATCTCAGCAGAGCAGAAATTGCTGCAGAACTGAAGGTGACTCCTTCAGCATACTGCTGCATTTAAAGTGTGGTTACGCCCTGGGAGCCACGTTGTGTGGCTCCGTGTTCATTGTCTCGCAGTCAGGGTTACTTCTGTCCCCTGCGAAGAGAAGGGTGGGGAACCAGTTCACAAGTGCCACTGAAAACAGAACTCATCTGGGTTTGCACAGCCTTCCTGGATGCTGTCATACAGTCACAGCAGAGCAGCAGAAGCTCTAGGGAAGGGCAGGGCCTTCCTTTACCCGAGGTATGTACCTTGGTATTGTAGTGACTGAAGACTAACCTGGTGTTTGTGATCTGACATACATTCAGGTCTGCAGTTCCCAGGAACAGTGGCAGGAGTTACAGACAGATGTTTAGCTCCAAACTTCCCACATTTTCTGAGATTGTCTGATTTACACATATTTACCGCCTTTAGCATGGCTTTCTGTTTAATTAAAGAACAAACCTATAGATAGACTAGCTCTTGGCTTTCATAACATGTGTAATTCAATTGTAGATAAACTGAACCATTAGAACTATCTTTGAAATACTTAATTGGCCAAGTTTCAGAGTAGCAGCCGTGTTAGTCTGTATTCGCAAAAAGAAAAGGAGTACTTGTGGCACCTTAGAGACTAACAAATTTATTAGAGCATAAGCTTTCGTGAGCTACAGCTCACTTCATCGGATGCATTCGGTGGAAAAGACAGAGGAGAGATTTATATACACACACACAGAGAACATGAAACAATGGGTTTATCATACACACTGTAAGGAGAGTGATCACTTAAGATAAGCCATCACCAACAGCAGGGGGGGGAAAGGAGGAAAACCTTTCATGGTGACAAGCAGGTAGGCTAATTCCAGCAGTTAACAAGAATATCAGAGGAACAGTGGGGGGTGGGGTGGGGGGGAGAAATACCATGGGGAAATAGTTTTACTTTGTGTAATGATTCATCCATTCCCAGTCTCTATTCAAGCCTAAATTAATTGTATCCAGTTTGCAAATTAATTCCAATTCAGCAGTCTCTCGTTGGAGTCTGTTTTTGAAGCTTTTTTGTTGAAGGATAGCCACTCTTAGGTCTGTGATCGAGTGACCAGAGAGATTGAAGTGTTCTCCAACTGGTTTTTGAATGTTATAATTCTTGACGTCTGATTTGTGCCCATTCATTCTTTTACGTAGAGACTGTCCAGTTTGGCCAATGTACATGGCAGAGGGGCATTGCTGGCACATGATGGCATCTATCACATTGGTAGATGCGCAGGTGAACGAGCCTCTGATAGTGTGGCTGATGTGATTAGGCCCTATGATGGTATCCCCTGAATAGATATGTGGACAGAGTTGGCAACAGGCTTTGTTGCAAGGATAGGTTCCTGGGTTAGTGGTTCTGTTGTGTGGTTGCTGGTGAGTATTTGCTTCAGATTGGGGGGCTGTCTGTAAGCAAGGACTGGCCTGTCTCCCAAGATGTGTGAGAGTGATGGGTCGTCCTTCAGGATAGGTTGTAGATCCTTGATGATGCGTTGGAGAGGTTATAGTTGGGGGCTGAAGGTGATGGCTAGTGGCGTTCAAATCAGACGTCAAGAATTATAACATTCAAAAACCAGTCGGAGAACACTTCAATCTCTCTGGTCATTCGATTACAGACCTAAGAGTGGCTATCCTTCAACAAAAAAGCTTCAAAAACGGACTCCAACGAGAGACTGCTGAATTGGAATTAATTTGCAAACTGGATACAATTAATTTAGGCTTGAATAGAGACTGGGAATGGATGAATCATTACACAAAGTAAAACTATTTCCCCATGGTATTTCTCCCTCCCACCCCACCCCCCACTGTTCCTCTGATATTCTTGTTAACTGCTGGAATTAGCCTACCTTGCTTGTCACCATGAAAGGTTTTCCTCCTTTCCCCCCCCCCCCCCCCCCCCCGCTGCTGGTGATGGCTTATCTTAAGTGATCGCTCTCCTTACAGTGTGTATGATGAAACAATGGGTTTATGTTCTCGGTGTGTGTATATAAATCTCTCCTCTGTTTTTTCCACCAAATGCATCCGATGAAGTGAGCTGTAGCTCACGAAAGCTTATGCTCTAATAAATTTGTTAATCTCTAAGGTGCCACAAGTACTCCTTTTCTTAATTGGCCAAGCTTGTCAAGGCCTTACATTTGATTTGTTGGCAACGCTCTGTCTGTCTGTAATCTGATAATTTCTGAATGCTGCATCCAATCAATTCCAATATTTCAGGAAATATTCAAGGCATCATTCCCAGGAACCCTATTGATTTTGGGGAAAACTAGAAAACCAGAAGAAGGAAAATGGGGGACACATGGAGCCCCTGCCATCTGATTAGCACAGCCACAGCTTCAAGCAGCTCTTCAATTTATAGATCAAATAACTGATTGATGGCACCAAACAGCTGCTTCCAGCATAACACCACCCCACATTTGCCCCTCCTCCCCATAGAGTTTAAAATGGTGACATCCTGCATAAATTAGTGCCCAGCTGATTTAGACACAACAACTCCTGCACCTTTGTAGGTTTCATTGTCTCCACAAAGGCCATAAACATAATGGGATCTTTGAAATGGACAGGTTAACTCCATGGTGCAGATTCTACTTGCATTTAACAAGGCAAAAGCAGGACAGAAGCAGATTCAGCAGGATCTGTGTGCACAGAGCTTTGGCCTGAAGCAACCGCTCCAGACATCTCCTTTTCATCCGGTTTCACTTTTGCTGTTAAAAAAATACCATTGTTAACAGGAGTTTGTTCTGTTCGCTGTGTTGGAATCGGTAGTTCTGGTAATAACAGCACTGAAGGGGAAAGCAAGTTATGCACCAAAACACGTGTAAACCTTCTGCCCATCAGAGTTGGCAGCAACAAAGGCCGGATTCAGCATCTAGGGGTTTCATTCCAATAACACAATGCAAAACCGGCTCGAGCCCCCACCCAGTGACCTGGGACAAATATATTTCCCCCCCCATCCCCCCGGGCACCTCTAAGAGGCAATACTTCTCCTCTTGCAAGCACAGAGTCTGAGTGTAGCAAAAGCCTTTTAATAACAGAGAGAAACAATGTGGCATTATGTTGGGGAAACACCACCAACAGGATTCATAACACAACCCATGAGTAAAAAAACCCATCCCAAGCAAATTGGGGCATGACCTTTCCCTTTGGTTCTTGAGTCCAGCAACCCAAAGTCCCAAAAGTCCAACAACCCAAAGTCTCTGTCCCAGTCAGTGCAGCACCAGAGGTCAAAAGTTTATCTGCAGAGTTTTACCTGCCAACCTGGATGGAGATGGGGGGGAGCTAAGGGGCACCTTACATGATCCAAAGCCGATTGCCCCAACCTCTCCATAGGGCTCTGCTCCACTCCATCAGCTGCCCCACAAATTGCTCCATTCTGCCAGGCGCCCCCGTGAGCTGCTCCAGCTGTCCCACAAACCACTGCTCCAAGAGCTGCTCTGTTCTACCAGCCAGCCTGCAAACTGCTCCACAATATATCTTCAGGTCCCTCACTACTTAACACACCACTCAGTGATTTCAGCTCTTAGTAAGTTTAGCTCTTCTGTGATTTCAGCTTGTAGTAGGGGAGCCTCAGTGCTGGTACAGCACAGGCCCAAAGTGAATTCAACTCAGCAGCCTGTAATTAGACTCCTAATGGAATCAAAATTAGCTCTGACATTCTACAGTGGAGAAGGTGCAATTAACATGTAGGGCCCATACCACCAGATATTAACGTTCAGCCTCTCTCAAGTCACTGAGAATTGGAACCCATGTCCCTTGCTTAGCGAGTGCTACTTAGTTGATGGTAAGTGCCTCCACCATAACAAAAGGCCAAGCACAGTTTCACTGTCCTTGATTCACACAATCAGGATAATAATAATTTATTCTTCCTGCCCCAATAACAGAGAAACTGGGGATCCCACAGTAGCCAAAGTGACCATTTGGGCAGCTATGGGCTCATGCTAGGCGGGGTGGCTGTGCCTATGCAAATGAGATCAGCCCCTGAAGTTCTTTTCCACAACTTGCCACAACTCACCACCAGATGTCAGGGAGGAGCTCACCCCGACTCTGCTCACACATGTTAAAACAATAGCGCTCCAGCGATTTCCGCTCGGGAGCCTTCCCAATGTAATTGGCCCAAGAACAGCAGAAGTGCTGTGACATTTGTAGCAAAACAGTTTCTGCCAACTTGTCCTTTTCTCTCCCATTTGTGTGCCGTGAAAAGGCTCAGGCAGAAGGTCTGTACAACTCCCTGATTGCTTTGATTTCCTCCCAGGGATTCCTCAATTTACATGACAATGAAACGATGTTTCATTGTATAAACGAACCTGAAAAGATGTCATTTAAAGGATTTAACAGCTCAACATAGATCCATTCCATTGGTGAGAAGCAGAATTGCAATGTGTTAAACAAGGGCTCGTCTTGTCAGAAAGGAAGCTCTGTGCTTTTCCAGAGATGCTGTGGTAACTCCCTCCCTCCCTCTGCAAGCTCAGAACTATCAGAGGCTAAGGCCTTGTCTGCTGGGAATGGGCCTGCATCCAGCCTTCATCCTGAGTCACCATCTCACTGCCCTGCTGCCGGCCCAGGAGTAAATAAGGAACAGCTGTGATTAACAAACGCGGCGATTGCCCCGTTTTTAGGCGGCGTTATAACCGCAGCTTCCCTGGTCTACACCTGGGGCATGCCTGGGGCAGCCACATCACTGGCTGCTCTCGAGGCCAATTCCCAAAAAAGACAAGACCTATGTAGTGCTGCTGCCAGCCTGAACTCCTTGCACTCTCCATTCACGTTCGTCTGCAGGAGCCTTTAGGGTTTGCTCATCATAGCCCTGAACCTGCAGCTGGATCCATCTGGGTGGACTGATGCCCACACGGGCCTGATTGTAAGATTGGGGCCTGTCTTTATGGATTCTGGGGCTGTGTGAAATATTGACAGCAAAATCTGAACACCTCAATGTCTGAGGTTTCACCGTGTAATTGAACTCACAAAGACAGACAAAATTTATGCTAAATCTAGGACATTTCTGGGGAGTTTTCTTGAAGAGGCTAAATTTAGGCTCCCAGATTGGAAGACCTTGGCCTGAGACCTTATCTTCCAACCAGCTGGAATGCATTTCCATGGCTCTCCAGTGCTGAGATGGGTTCTTAGACTGGGCTATCTACCAGAATGCAGCTTCAGCCCGGAAACCAATCTGTGGCGGGAGGTCAGACTGACGGCAGTGAAAAAGAGCATACCCCCTCTGGGGGCACCTTGGGACACCGGGCGGAATGACAGCCTGAGCAGAGACCTTGAGGGTAATCACACAGCCCATGGTGGTGAGTCTCCCCACCCAGGTTGCCAGACTCAGACTAGTGGGCTAACGCCAGAGCCGTGAAACTAGGTGTGCAGAAGCTGAGGCTGGAGTTCGGGCTCTGAAGCCTGGGGAGGGAGTTCCCAGTGCGCTGGTGTTGGCCCCACTAGCCCAAGGCTAGCAGCCCCGTGAGGCTCTCTGGTGTGTCTGTGTATACATGGTGTGAAGGGCCAGGGTTTTCTTCTCCGAGGGGTCTGAATTCAGGCTCCTGGCTAACACCTGTATTCCATCCAGCCCACCTGGGGCGTGGGGGCAACGAGCGGATAAGAGAGAGGTAGAATGATGCAGACTCACAGCCCTGCCTGCAGTTCAGCCAAAGGCACATGTGAGGCCATTATGACCAAATGAAAAGCAGAGGCTTTAATAGACCCTGGCAAATCTCACTCCTGTAGGGGAGACTGCTTTTGATTCATTTTAACGGCCATTTCCCCCTCTTGCTGCACAGAGTTTCCAACCTCACTCAAGAGGGTTTAAATTTCCCAAATCCATAGTCACCCTTTGACAGCCTGTTTGCCACCAGCCGCTGCAAGCATGGGGGGAAGCAGGAGGATCCGGGTGGCAGCACTGGGAGATGCAGACGCCCTGCAGCTCTGCGGCTCCTTTGCGGCAACTCCAGGTGGCAATGTGCAAACTGAACCTTCCCCCACCCCGCCTTTGCTTTTTATAGAAAACATTCTGGATTCAGTGTTGCAGTCCATGCTAGAGGGGAGCATGCTGGCCCCCCCGACCTGGGGGGAATGCTGGCATGTTGTGGGAAACAGCGGGCTGGGCCTTTCCCCCATTGCCAGTGGCTTGGCTGAGGGTGGCTGTGGAAGCACAGACAGATACTCCAGCGATGGGCAGCACAGGAATGTCAGTAAGTCAGTCAGGTCTAAGGCCATGGCTAAGCCCTGGTCCTTCCACATTCGCAGCGCTCCCTCTCATGGGGTACTATATTTCCTAGCACTAATTCCTCAGCTCAGAGCAGTACTACGTAATGTGCTGCTTACAGTCAGTCTTCCAACTTCTCCAGATAATTACCTTTTTAACAACCACAGTCAACCTGTGGAACTCCTCGCCAAAGGATGTTTTGAGGGCCAAAAGTATAAAAGGGTTCAAAAAAGAACTAGGTAAGTTCCTGGAGGAGAGGTCTATCAATGACTATTAGCCAAAATGGGCAGGAACACGACCACATGCTCTGGGTGTCCCAAATCTCTGACTGCCAGAAGCTTGGACTAGATGGCAGGGAGTGGATCACTCGATAATTGCCTTGTTCTGTTCATTCCCTCTTGGGCACCTGGCATTAGCTGCTGTTGGAAGATAGGACACTGGGCTAGATGGACCTTTGGTCTGACCCAGTCTGGCAGGTCTTATGTTCTTATTTAGGATACATTGATGGTTTGGCCATCCAGTGCAAGTCCCTGGTTAGCAACACCCCACTCCTGCCAGCCTGGATAGCATTTGGCTGAGACAGGCATTCTGTAGCACAAGGTGCTTCACAGCCCACTGCTGAGGCAGTTAGAGCAGGGAACTGGCCATCGAGGTTCGGCAGCCACTAGCCCTCATGTGTCCCACCTTGCCCATAGCTGGGGAGATCCTGTACCTGTGGCACAAGCTTCCTTTGCTCCTGAATCTGCAGAAATCCCTCTGTGGGAGCTTCATGGGCTTTGGGCTCCACAGAGGCTGGCTTTTCCTGACTCTCCTTCTCCAAGAGCTGTAGGGAAAGCAGCACAACAAAGGAGTGTGTCTCCCTGAACTGCCTCCCTCTCCATGCTTTGGAGAAGTCTGGGTGCACCAGAGCTCAGGGCAGGCCCAGAAGGCACGGTTCCTGCAAAGCCAATGAGCACTAGTGGGGCCAGGTGGCAGAGCAGAAGCTGAAGGCTTCTGTGCAGATGCTCCTTGCCTCTTGCAAGATCTATGAGGATCCAGGGGGTCTATGTGGTAAAGGCCAGGGAACCTTGGCTTTTTCCTGGGGAAGCAAACACCAGCGTCCTGGCAGAAGTATGAGTTCTCTCCCCTATGCAGGTTGTGCCCTCACCGGTGAGAATGGGGGCCTAGGGTCAAACACAGCAGTGAGCAGAATCCAGACACCTCCAGGAGAGCCAGTGGGGGGAAGGGTGTTTGCAGCCTTTCGCGTGAGAGATACACGTGGACTCAGAGGCCTTGTCTGCACTGGGTTGTTTTGTGCCAGAGTAGCTGCTCCAGCGTGGACGTGCTGTGCTGGTGTCAGACTGGCTTGCACTGTGACATACCCAGTAAGCTACCAGAGCGATTCACTACACTGTAAGTCTTCGCACTTTGCACCAGTGCTTTGTGGTTCACCCTGATGTAGCAACTCTGGCTATGTCCGCACCAGAGCTGGAGGTGGAATTCCAGCCTGGGGAGACGTATCCATTCTAGCTTTGATTGAGCTAGTGTGCTAAAGCTATCAGTGTAGCTGCAGCTGCACAGGGGGTGGGACGTGTTAGCTGCTCGAATCCAATCCTGTCTGAAGCCCTGCGTACATTCTCGGGGTGGCCAGCCCCTCCTGCTACTATCTTTAGCACACTAGCTGGATCAAAGCTAGCATAGGTATGTCTGCCCAAGCTGGAAATGATGCCTCCAGCGTAGACGTAACCTTGGCATATGAATTCTTCATGACAGTGAGCATCTATTTATTCCGTGTTTGCACAGTAGTTAGCATACTGGGGCCTTGGTCCATGGCAGGGGCCCTGCGATATTACCATAACACATGTAATAAATATAATCACTGTGTGCTCACACCAGTGCTAGCTTCCTAGTCTAGACAAACCGTTGATGCACCAGCAAAATCTCTCCTGCCTCAGTTGTCACAGCCAAGAGAGCTACTAACTAAATGGCTGAAAAGAAACAGAACTCTGTGATGTAAGCTGCCTGGACACTTCAGCAGCTCTTGTCAGTGGAAGCCTGGCTAATTGGGGTTTGCGGAGCCAAGAAGAGCCTTCTGGTTTTTAAGTTAATTTAGTTGTCACGAAAGTTGTTCAGTGGCAAGCCCTGGAGAGACAAGTCCTTGCTTTGGCTACCAGAGAAGGCACATGGCCAGGCAGTGTCAGTGCAATCACCCGTGCGAGGCCAAGTGTGCGGAGGCAGCATGAGCACACCAATGCCACTGGAAAACAGCGCTCCCCAGGCGTGTCCATCCATGACTACAGCCAGTTACTGTCTTAGAACAAAAATGCCTCATGGGAATTCCTGCTGTAGATCAAGCAATTGCCTGCATGGATCCTCCAGCTCATGCTGTGTGAAAACAAATATTAAATTATGAAGAGAGGGAGTGACAGCCTGTGTACTTTCCCTCTGAATCCATGTCCTTTTGCCTAGAGATTTAAAAAGAAATCTGGATATTCCTGAGGGCTGCTGCGACAACTGGGCAGCTGCAGCTTAACCAACAGATTTGAATAAAAGTGAAAATTCTCCATTTCTCATAAGAACAGGAGAACAGCCAGGCTGGGTCAGACCAAAGGTCCATCTAGCCCAGTGTCCTGTCTGCCGACAGTGGCCAGTGCCAGGTGCCCCAGAGGGAATGAACAGAACAGGAAATCCTCAAGTGATCCATTCCCTGTGTGGACGTGCTGTGCTGGTGTCAGACTGGAACTGCCAGGGTCCCTTTTTGACCGGACGTTTCAGTCAAAAACCGGACGCCTGACAATCCTAGTGCTAAAAGGTGGTAACATTCAGACAAAGCCTGACCAGGTGTGGGCCTGGGCCAGGGAGGGGAAGTGTCTGTGAGAACGTCTGTAACTTAGGGCCTGGGCCAGGCCATGGAATGCTGGACGACAAGAACTCTCAGGTTCACAGTGCCCCCTTGAATATCCCTGAGACCGCTCTGTCTCGTGCAGATTGTGTCACATCCCACATTTTTCACCTGTTCTTAGCAGACTGACAGGTCCAAAGCTCCCCCTGGCCCTGATCCTGGAGCCACTGCATGTGTGGAATGAGACCCGGGAGACAGTTTTCTTCTCTTTCTGAGTTTCCTTCAGATTCTCCCCCCATTGCTGCAGTGCAGGGACAGCTTCACCAGTGCTAGGAACAGTGGGAGACCTAGACAGAGGGAGAGCTGGTGCAAGGCTGGCTGGGTTGTAAATCTGCAGCGTGTTTGCCTGCCGCAAACTAACTCACTCTGTGGACCCCGCTACGAGCTCTACAAGTTCCACAGTGAGCGCTGATCATTGGGTTTGAGACAGCAGTAGGTCAGAGCGCACCATGGGACTTTTACTGTGCAGCAGCCGGGTCCATGTGGCCAGTTAGGGCACGGCTGGCTGCAGATCCACACCCCAGCTTGCCACACGCTAACTCTCCATAGAGCAGAGGTTCTCAAACTGTGGTCCACGGACGGTTCCCTCTCAGGTGCGCACCTGGTCAGCCGCACACGAGAGAATGAAGGGCCACCCTCCTAATTAGTGGAGCCGTGCAGGCGTGGCTCCACTAATTAGGTGCCTGGACCCTGGAGAAGATGCACATGTAAGGTGAGGTGGTGGCCTTGGGGGGAATAGGGGGTAGGTGGGAGAGGACAGTGGGGTGAGAAGAGGGAGTGGGGGGAATTTGACATGTGCAGGGCTGCGGCGGCCAGAGAAAGAGGCAACTTTCCCCAGCTCCAGGGCTGCGGTTGCCAGGGACAGACAGAACCCCTTCCCAGCCCAGGTTGGTGGCTGCCATGGCGGGGAAGAGAGAGAGAGACCCCCCTCCTTCCCAGCCCAGCTCGGTGGCTGCCATGGCGGGGAAGAGAGAGAGAGACCCCCCCTCCTTCCCAGCCCAGCTCGGTGGCTGCCATGGTGGGGAAGAGAGAGAGAGACCCCCCCTCCTTCCCAGCCCAGCTCGGTGGCTGCCATGGAGGGGGAGAGAGGGCACATCCATCGCCTTAGAAAGGTAAGACTACTGATATTAAAATATGAGTTGTGTGCTTTTATTTGTAGAACAAAAAAACAAAAAACATTAATTATTAAGGTTTTTCTTATAAAGCACTTTTATCCAAAGCGCTTTACAATAGTTAACTAATGGTACAAACAACATTTGGAAAGATCATTAAGTGGTCCACCGAGACCCTCAGCAATTTTCAAATGGGTCCGCCAAAAAGAAAAGTTTGAGAACCACTGCCCTAGAGACATGCTCGGACACACAGCTCAGCGAGACAAGGCTCCAGGGACTGGCTGACGTGACCCAGTGAGCAGACTCTACTTCCACCAGCTGGCTTGGTAGCCTCAGCCCAGCAGAAGGACTCTGAGAGCAGGTTCCATACAGCTTGCACCCTATCCATACTGCAGACGAATCTGACACTGTGGTCCTTTGGGGTTCAGTTCAGCAGGCAGCATCTCCGCCAGGTGAGCCGGACAAAGAAAGCTCTCTCTTGCTGAGGCATGGTAGCTGTGCTAAGCACCAAGATGGAAGGCCCTCTAATTAGTGAGAGGATAAACTACTTGAAACAAGTTCTGTGATAAGCTGAAAAGACCAGCAGGTAATATAGGTGCGATGCTTTCTATCCAAGGGGTGGGGGGTGCATGGTGGTCCTCGTTACTAACATGCAAACTGAGATGCAGACGCTATCAACAAGGGCTGGGAACTCATTGTTCTCACTGTTACATAGGTGCTGATCATCTGCGTGGAACTGAACAAGGCACAAATCCCACGGTGCCCTGCCCCAAAGAGCTTACAATTGAGAGGTCAGGCAGAGAAAGCCACGGTGTCTGAGCGGCCTAGAGGAAGGAGACAGCTCAGAGAATGGAGTTTATTTTTATTGCTGAGGCCACCGGGAAGACATGGATCTGGAGTGTGGGAGGGGAGAACCTGCCGTGCTCAGTGAGCAGCAGGGAAGAGGTGTGGGAGGAGGTAAAGGCAGCGCAAAAGGGCCTGGGGTGTATCCCAGAAGGTGAGAGCCCAGGCTAGGTCATGCAAGGCCTTGAAACTAACGCTGGTGGAAGTTCGGACTGACAAGGCAGGTGAGACAAGTGCGGCCTCTTTGCAAGACACTGACCCTCCCCCTTGTCAAGGGCAGGCGTGAAGGTTTCTGACATCAAACCCTCTCGCCCCAGACACTTGTAAATATTGTAACCTCCTCCGGAGCCCGGGATCATTACAATCACAGCCCACGGAAAAGCCGTTTCATTAAAGCAAAGTAGCCTTGAGCCCCGAGAAGGCTTGTAACATGGGCTCAGTAGAGATGGAAATATGTGAACCACTCAGGCCTTTGAATTAAGAGTCATTGAAAGAGACTAAGCGAGGCAGCATCTTCCCAGCACAGGGGATAATCGTATAATCCGCTCCCTGATGTGCAGCGTAGGAACAAGGGAAACAAGCAGGGGGTCTGGAGGAGGCATTGTCAAGCATGTGAAAATGCTCGTGTTAGGGCCTCACAGGACGGCAGGGGCAGCCTGCTCTCCGACACCAGCTTTACACTGCTTTGAGCTCCCTTGACTTCAGAGCTGCTCTTGAAGGACACCAGTGTGAGCGAGAGGAGAATCAGGCCCATGGGATGTTAATGCCGCCAGCCATAAAATGCTCGTGAGAGTTCCCTCCCCTAATGCAGTGATGCCCTATGGGTCGGGCAGTCTCATGTACAGCACCAGGCACATTGGCAGAGAGAAACAAATCGGCCAGCTAGCTCCTTTGAACAGATGCTTCTTCTTGCCTTTGTTTTGGCTCCTGGCTCTGTTCTCCAGCGCTAGCCAATCCAGAACATGGGGGTGGCGCCAGTAAAGGCGTCGGGAGATCCCATCAGCCCAGCGAATGCCTCACTGACACACTGCACGCAGCTGCTTTGGGGAGAGCCAAGGCCCTGATCCATGTTAACGTGCATCTGACATCTAGTTCTAGGCAGCTCCCCACGGCTCCCAAACTCCACGCACAGGTGATCCCTGCTGAGAGCACACAGTAATGTGCACAGAGCAGTGTGCGGAAGGGCAGGGAGCGTCTCATGGCTTTGATTATTAATCCTGGCAGTGTCTACGGCCCATCCGAGACTGGGGCCCCATGGTGGTAGGTACAAACCATTCCTGTCGACAGCCCCTGCCCCAAGGAGCTTGCAATAGACAAGATGCATGCAGCTGGGGCAGGGGGATAACATACAAGCTGAGAGAATAATGAGATGCCAGCAAATATCACGTAACTTCCTGTCACAGGCCAGCTGAGCACGCCCTTTTGGCCATTCACCAGGCTGCCGCGAAGGGATCCAGACCCTGAATTCCCAGTGTTTTAAGCTCCTAGAGTGTGAGCACAGTTCAGGCACTGCCCCTGGCTTGGCATCAACAGGCACATTCCCAGGGCACAGATCCTTGGTCTAGCACCCTGTCCTGAGAGCTTAGACCACATGGTCCACTGCCCAATGCCCTCAGGCGCCCTTTATAACTTACCACACCTTCTCCCAGACTCCCACGAACGCTGTGAGGCTTCCAGGGAAGAGTGAACTCTCTCAAGGAGCACACGGTAAGTGTAAACACATGAAACGCACGGACACTTTGCACAGGATTCTAACACACTAGTGCTCTTTACTTAAGCATGGGAAATACACAGAATACAGATCACACAGAACGCAACGAACACCCTGAATGCAATGCCTCTCATTCTAGCTCATTCAACCCTTGGGAGTCTTTGGGGCACCAAGTTTACACACAAAATTATGGGGTCTAAATTAGCTGTTACCACTCAAGAAAGAGATTGTAGAGTCATCACGGATAGTTCTCTGAAAGCATCTGCTCAATGTGCAGCCATAGCCAAAACAGCTAATGGAATGTTAGGAACAATTAGGAAATGGAGAGATAATAAGACAGAAAATATCATAATCACAGAATCATAGCATTGTAGGACTGGAAGGGTCCCTGCACTCATGACAGGCCTAAGTATTATCTAGACCAGTGGTTCTCAAAGCCGGTCTGCTGCTTGTTCAGGGAAAGCCCCGGCGCGCCGGACCGGTTTGTTTACCTGCCACGTATAAAGGTTCGGCCGATCGCAGCTCCCACTGGCCACGGTTTGACGCTCCAGGCCAATGGGGGCTGCAGGAAGGGCGACCAGCACGTCCCTTGGCCCACGCTGCTTCCCGCAGCCCCCATTGGCCTGGAGCAGTGAACCGCGGCCAGTGGGAGCCACGATAGGCCGAACCTGCGGACGCAGCAGGTAAACAAACCAGTCCAGTGCGCCAGGGGTTTTCCCTGAACAAGTGGCCGACTGGCTTTGAGAACCACTGATCTAGATCATCCATGACATGTGTTTGTCTAACCTGCTCTTAAAAATCTCCAGTGGTGGAGATTCCACAACCTCCCTGGGCAATTTATTCCAGTGCTTAACCACCCTGACAGTTAGGAAGTTTTTTCTAATGTCCAACTTAAACCGCCCTTGCTGCAATTTAAGCCCATTGCTTCTTGTCCTATCCTCAGAGATTAAGAAAAACAATTTTTTCTCTGGGTGTCCCTAAACCTCTGACTGCCAGAAGCCTGGGCTGGACAACAGGGGATGGATCACTCGATACTTGCCCTGTTCTGTTCATTCCCTCTGAAGCATCTGGCATTGGCCACAGTTGGAAGACAGGATACTGGGCTGGATGGATCTTTGGTCTGACCCAGTATGGCACCTTATTAAAACACATTTTAGGTACAGATTATGACAACACTGAGTGTACCAGATCTGATGTTAGTTATGGTATGGGGTGCCCTCTGCCATTTGGCATTGGGGGGCTCCCTGGGCCTACCAGACTGTACAACTCTAACCAAATTATATTAGGTTGGCAAAGTACTTATGGTAGGTCAAGAAATCATAAGTCACTGACGCAAGTGCCCAGTTACTGGAATGAATCCAAATATGTCCGTGTGTTATGTTTGTGATTATCAGGAAATAAGGCCAAATTGACCAGGGAAGCTGAGAATAGCACTTTCTTTGTTCGCCTGAACATGATTCTTCCCTGATTGCCGAGGCGTGTTGCAGTTCTATAAACAAGCATTATTTGCAGACTCTTGCAGTGCCATCAGTAGCATGGAGTTTGTGACCTTCTCCACAAAGAGAAAGCTGAACAACAACCCCACTGAATCCTTCCTCTTCCCGCACTGATTACTGAGCCAGCAAGGTAAGCAACCTGGGCCCAGGATCCAGCATTGTTTCTTGTCTTCCATTGTGCTGGCAAACCCAATTGCTTTGCCTCCAGTTTCTCAATGCAGCCAGCCTGTTCCACTGAAGTCAATGCAGACGGGCCCGGGTGCACCAATTCTGAATTTGGCAGTACAGTTTTAGGAGCCTAGGCCAGCAGAATGTTGTAAAGAAGCTTTATTACCAAGACGAGAATGAAGTTTAACCCCTGGGGGACAGACATGGTTGCTGCCTCTACTGGCTGAAGGTTTTGTACCTGGAGATCACCCCACATTTCTTCATCGTAGAGCAGGGTGGTGTCGTGGCTGGGCAGCGGGAGTCAGGACAAGAGCTGTGCCCATCTGTCTGTCTGAGCTCAGACAAACCTCACCTAGCTTCATGTTTCCTTTAAAACTCAGAAGGCAGCCCAGGTTTGTGCCCATTCAAACCAAACTTCCAGCAAGCTCTGAGACGTGTCTGGCTAGACCCAGACCAGAGTGGGGCCCTTTGGTACCCAGCCAGCCTTCTCCCCAAGCCCAGGTGCTGGATCATTTGTCTTCTTCTGTGGAAGGAGGGGAAGGGGGAAGTCTGGTGGCCTAATGTCCTTCTGCCCCCTTTCAGAGACCAACCCGCTGTCATCTCCCCTGTGCTGGTCTCTTCATGGGGTGACCAGCTGGCCTGCCCCACATGTTCTTTGAAGGGGTCAGGACACTCATCTGCCAAATGTCTCATGCAGTGGGAACACTGATGTAAATAGGGGCACAGACGTTGAAGGGCAGCACAGAACGGACCCTACCAGAGCCAGCTGCACTATTTCTTCCCCATTTCCCCACACTCCCTGGTGACTTGCCCCTCTCACAATCCACAGCAGGTGATTCAGGCCCCTTTTCTGGACATGTGCCATTAGCAGCACAGGGCTGGCCTGGCGTCAGCAGGCAGAACAAGGAGGTGAAATGAGCTGCCTCAGGGACGACTGTGACCCTCAATGCCTGCCACGAATGCACTTTCATACACATTTGAGAAAATGGATTAACCTTCAGTTCTACTCTGAAATTCACTGCCTGGCCACTCTCTAATCCCTTTGTTTAAAAAAGAAACAATTAGCCCCTCCCCCCAGTTCCCACAGTCAGCATTTCCCTATTTCCCATGGTGTCAAGCCCAACACAAGAGAACTCAGAGCTCAGACCGAATCCCTCGCCAGCGCTAACCACCGTGGCAAAGCACAAGGCTCAGCTGTGCACGGAAGTACGCACACCGCCGCTGGGGATGGACGTTAGCACCACACACACTTATGTCGAGCCTGCCATCCCCAGGGTCCCAGCATGCTCGCGTTGCAGGGATCGCTAGGCTGGAATGATGCTGCACAGCAAGTGAAGAAGGGGAAGCCAGTATAGAGTGCTCTACTCAGTAAGATCTGCTGGGGGAATCTGGGAGAACAAAATTCAATTACTAGAATTACTTTGAGCAGGGGGTTGGACTAGATGACCTCCTGAGGTCCCTTCCAACCCTGATAGTCTATGATTCTATGAATTTGTCCAGGATCCTTATCCAGACGGCGGCACCTTCAATAGCACAGCTCCCTCTGATCAGGGGTCACAGCACCCCCTCCTCCTGCACTGGTGCTGCTGATAGCATAGGGACAGCTCCCTCCCCATTCACTCTGCATCAACCAGCTGCCTTTGATGTCACACTAGGCGATTGGGTCCATGTTGTAATTTGCTGATGATTATTATGACATGGAGGATGTGCACCACTGCCCTCTACTGGATGGAATCAGAATTGCTGAGCTGTGTGTCATAGGACCTATGCTGTTCTTAGGGTAGGTCTGGACTGCAATCACTGGCTATGACTGCAGCTCAAGCTGACATACTTGAGCTAACTTTAATCTAGCTAGCGCAGCTTCTAGCTTTGGTGTGAGCTAATCCCATGAGGAATTACCGAGCATTCTGGGCAGCCTTGTACAGACCACACTGCCAAGGATTCTCTGCTCCAGGACCCAAGCTAGCTCGGTTAAAGCTAGCTGGGGTGTGTCAGCTTGAGCTGCAATCCTATCAGTGATTGCAGTCCAGACATGTCTTCAGCGTACAACACACTGCCATGATATGGCTAAGCTACATAGACAGGTGTCTGAGGACACTAACGCATTCATGCCATGCAAGCTGGCTTGTGTGCTCAGGCAGTAGAATCTCATGCTTTTAGTTCCAGGAGCGCAGGGTTCAATCCCCCAGACAGCATCCCCTCCAGGGGCTCATGTCAGTGGAGCTCAAGCAGTAGGGGTCTATGCCTTGGGAGCCAAAGGAGCTGAGGTCTCTCCCTGATGCTGCTGTGAGCTTCCAAAGTGACCATGCTGGGCAGTTAGTGACACATCAGTTCTGTAGGTCAGCACCTTCTGGGTCAAGCCATATGGTCCTTTACACCTGCTGCTTCGCTGTCTTGAGCATGATGTGTCCTCTTGGGTTTTCCAGGGAGACGCTCCCACCCAGGTACTGGCTGGGCCTAGCCCTGCTTAACTTGTGAGATGGGTGCTTCCATTCCCACAGCTGGCTGCCATTTCATGAGGTTTCCACCAGTCCCTGGGCTGTCTCCCCAGACATGAGTGCAATGTTACCATATCAACCATCCAAGCATCGCTCTTTAGACCGTTTAGAGCTCTAAGATCCTGTAGACTGAAACCCATTGCTCTGTTGTGCTTCCCAAATGCCCACATGAATGAGAGGCTTTCAACCATCTCAGTTATTCTCCGTCAGATACAGACAGTCCCTGGGCTAAGCTGAAGTGAAAGAATAAACAAAGAGCCTGATCCTGATTTCACACCACTTTTACTCTGGTGTAACTCTACTGACTTCAGCGCAGTGACTCCTACTTTATGCTTTGTCTACACTGGGCTCTGGCGGCGCGAGCTCCCTGCTCACATGCACATACCCGTGTCCACACTTCTCGAGAGAACAGGAGTGCAAAGAGCAGTGTCATCGTGGTAGCAGCAGAGGCTGAGCCATGCCAAGTGCAAACCCACCTGAAACCAGGCTCAGCCGGGCCTCCGCTACTGCGACCCCGACCAGTGCTACGGCGGCTTCCCACTAGCTCGCTGAGAGCAGGGGAATCACCTCCCTTGCGTGGACTAGAGCTGTAGCCTTAGGTGGGTGTAACTGAGAGCAAAACTGGGCCCAAAGACACTAGAGCCTGGAGACAAGAGAGACCATGAAATGTAACCTGTGTAGGCCTGTGTTCCTGCTAGAATGAGAACCGGTGAGCCGGCACACTGACATAATGCCAGAGACACTCCTGCCTCAGTGGCTTCGGTGTAGCTGAAAGCAGAATCTGGCCCCAAGTGGGACTTCGGCTCCAGTGAGATTACCCTTGAGAAGCAGCCACAGACTTCCCATCCTGGGCTCTTCCAACAGGAACAACAACCTGTTTTAATTACAAAACTATAATAGGCTTTCAATTGCTACCCCTTCTTGAACACAGGGAATTAACGACACTTCACAAAGGAAAGTTCCCTCTGCTGGGTTTCTCTGCATATCTGTGGAAGCTGAAAAGCTGTGTCTTATGCTGTAAAAGTCCAAGGCACAGAGACTGTGTGCAACTAGAATTGCTGCAAAGGGAATGGGGCAAGACGCTGGGGCTGTCCGTTGCTGGGCTGAGCATGCCAGGGTAGGCCTGGTGCCCACCAGTGCTGCAATGTGACGTTTAAAGCAGTTGTCTGCGGAGTTAAATTAACACTTCCGAGCTGTACCCAAGACACATGCCGCTCTTTGGATGCAAGTGAAGAATCATGTTTAGAACCAGCCAATAAAGCCTCTTTCGATTTTTTTAATCCATCAACAAGCCCCTGCACATACTCATGGGGAATGAAATATTTACCTAGAGGCATACACTCAAAGGGGGATGCCAGTGTAGTTGTATTGCCATTTCCCTTTTGTCCCTTACATGTTGCTAATGGAGCCTGATTTCCCAGGATTGCCGTCGACAGATTACCAGCATGGCTACCGTTCCTGCTTGGCATGCCGTGGCTTAGGGCCAGTGAAACATCCCCATCCCCCAGAGATGAAGGATGGTCCAGTGGTTTGGGATTCAGAACCCTGCGCTTCCTTTGTGAGCTCAGCCAAGGGCCTCAGTATCTGTGTGCTGCGGTTCCCCACCTGTGCACACGGGATCATGGCGTGGCCCTAGCTCACAGCGGATTGACGTGAGGACAGTAAAGACTGGGAGGTGCTCAGACAGCACAGTAATCAAGGTCACGTTAGTACCACAGAAGGAAGCCAGGAGGCATTGCGGAGTGAGCACCTTCCAGCAGCGGGTGTTAGATCTGCAGATAACAGGGCACATTCTCCACTTGCTTGACCCTTTGGCTGCAGCTGAGCTGCACCGGGTGCCTGACCGGGGAATCTGAGCTTTCATTACCATGTGCAATAGGAATTACACCCTGGGGCTGTCAGCGCTGGGCTGGGCTGATCCGCAGAGCCTCCGAGCACAGGACCCTCCCTCCTTGCAGCTGTGATGGGCAATGCTAGGATGGGCTTCCCCTGGTGGGGCATGGAGGGGGAAATGCAGAACCTGCCCCCCAAAAGAATTCTTATTCTGCATGTTTCAGAGTAGCAGCCGTGTGAGTCTGTATTCGCAAAAAGAAGAGGAGTACTTGTGGCACCTTAGAGACTAACAAATTTATTTGAGCATAAGCTTTCGTGAGCTACAGCTCACTTCATTGGATGCAACGAGAGACTGCTGTAGCTCAAGAAAGCTTATGCTCAAATAAATTTGTTAGTCTCTAAGGTGCCACAAGTCCTCCTTTTCTTTATTCTGCATGTAGAGCGCTCCTGCCCCTGAGGCTCCCCAGGATCTCCTGGTGAGTAGCATTATCCCCCGCTGACACACACACACACACACACACACTGGAGCAGGGGCAGAAGCAGGGATGGGCTCCAGCAGTCTGGACCCCTCGAACACAGAATCATAAAAAGAAAAGGAGGACTTGTGGCACCTTAGAGACTAACAAATTTAGTTGAGCATAATCTTTTGTGAGCTACAGCTCACTTCATTGGATGCATTCCGTGGAAAATACAGTGGGGAGATGATTTATATACACAGAGAACATGAAACAATGGGTGTTATCATACACATTGTAAGGAGAAAAAAGAAAAGGAGTACTTGTGGCACCTTAGAGACTAACAAATTTATTAGAGCATAAGCTTTCTTTTTGCGAACACAGACTAACAGGGCTGCTACTCTGAAACCTGTCATTGTAAGGAGAGTGATCACTTAAGATCAGCTATTACCAGCAGGAGTGGGGGGGGGGGAAGAAAACCTTTTGTAGTGATAATCAAGGTGGGTCATTTCCGGCAGTTAACAAGAACATCTGAGGAACAGTGGGGGGGAGGGGGGAAATAACATGGGGAAATAGTTTTACTTTGTGTAATGACCCATCCACTCCCAGTCTCTATTCAAGCCTAAGTTAATTGTATCCAGTTTGCAAATTAATTCCAATTCAGCAGTCTCTCGTTGGAGTCTGTTTTGGAAGTATTTTTGTTGAAGAATTCCCACTCTTAGGTCTGTAATCGAGTGACCGGAGAGATTGAAGTGTTCTCCAATTGGTTTTTGAATGTTATAATTCTTGACGTTTGATTTGTGTCCATTTATTCTTTTGCGTAGAGACTGTCCAGTTTGACCAATGTACATGGCAGAGGGGCATTGCTGGCCCATGATGGCATCTATCACATTGATAGATGCGCAGGTGAACGAGCCTCTGATAGTGTGGCTGATGTGATTAGGCCCTATGAGGTGTCCCCTGAATAGATACGTGGACACAGTTGGCAACGGGCTTTGTGCAAGGGTAGGTTCCTGGGTTAGTAGTTCTGTTGTGGGGTGTGTGGTTGCTGGTGAGTATTTGCTTCAGATTGGGGGGCTGTCTGTAAGCAAGGACTGGTCTGTCTCCCAAGATGTGTGAGAGTGATGGGTCGTCCTTCAGGATAGGTTGTAGATCCTTGATGATGCGTTGGAGAGGTTTTAGTTGGGGGCTGAAGGTGATGGCTAGTGGCGTTCTGTTATTTTCTTTGTTGGGCCTGTCCTGTAGTAGGTGACTTCGGGTATCTCTTCCTGGCTCTGTCAATCTGTTTTCTTCAACTTCAGCAGGTGGGTATGTAGTTGTAAGATGCTTGATAGAGATCTTGTAGGTGTTTGTCTCTGTCTAAGAGGTTGATATTTTAGATTCATAGAATCATAGAATATCAGGTGTTGGAAGGGACCTCAGGAGGTCATGTAGTCCAATCCCCTGCTCAAGCAGGACCAATCCCCACTAAATCATCCCAGCCAGGCTTGTCAGCCTGACCTTACAAACTTCTAAGGAAAGGAGATTCCAACCACCTCCCTAGGTAACGGCATTTTCAGTGTTTCACCACCCTCCTAGTGAAAAAGTTTTTCCTAATATCCAACCTAAACCTCCCCCACTGCAACTTGAGACCATTACTCCTCGTTCTGTCATCTGCTACCAATGAGAACAGTCTAGATCCATCCTCTTTGGAACCCCCTTTCAGGTAGTTGAAAGCAGCTATCAAATCCCCCCTCGTTCTTCTCTTCCGCAGACTAAACACTCCCAGTTCCCTCAGCCTCTCCTCATAAGTCATGTGTTCCAGTCCCATAATCATTTTTGTTGCTATCCGCTGGACTCTTTCCAATTTTTCCACATTCTTTTTGTAGTGTGGGGCCCAAAACTGGACACAGTACTCCAGATGAGGCCTCATCAATGTCGAATAGAGGGGAACGATCACGTCCCTCGACCTGCTGGCAATGCCCCTACTTATACATCCCAAAATGCCATTATTCTTTTTGGCAGCTGGGAAGCATCCCTTCCACCCCACACTATTGACTCCAGTGCAGGACGACAAGCCTTCTCCGGCTCCAGGAAATGCAGACTCCATCCTGCAAGACTCTGAGCAACTCTGAGCACTAACGGCCCTCCTCGCTCCCTGACTTCAGCAGGCACTCAGCACCTCTGGGAAGTGCTCAGCATCTTGCAGGGTCAGGACCCTCACGTGGCCAGCACCCTGCTGGGAGTGCCGGGGAGAGAGTGGTGCCGGGCCAAGCCGGCCGCTCTCTGAGCGTCTGGTACTTCCAGGCAGACAGTGGTACCCAGGAGGAGCCTGTCCCACTGCATCTGGTCGCTCTGCTTCCAGTTCTGTCCAAACCTAGGCATGCAGAGGAGTGAGGGGATTTGATCTCCTAAATGCTCCGGCAGGAGAGGCTTTGGGTACAGACTGGACAGGGGGCAGCCCAGGGTGTCAGATGTCAGAGGAGGGCTCCCAGTCAGGGGAGGCGGCTGGTTGTGGGACCCATCTACACAGACATGTGCTGCAGGGGGAGGCAGAGGAAAGAGGTTCAACAAGAGATGAGGGGTCCCAAAGAAAGAGTTGAGTGACCCGCTTTATTGACTCGAATGATGTAAGACAGGGGGCCCTCCTCTCAATGCCAGTACGCCCAGTGGGCTGGCCCAGCAGGGCTGACTGACAGTGGGCAAAGAGTTGGGTTGGCTCTAATGGCATCTATGCCTATTCCCTTACCTCTAACCACAAGGGAAGCCCCTAATCCTGGGGAGTGAGAATCTATCGCCCCACACAGCCCTCCCAAAACTAGAGCTCAGCTGCCTAGTGATCAGTTTGCCAGGCCCAGGAAGGTCTAAATGCAACTGGGCCCAGAACTTTGCTGTCAAAGTTTTACATTCTCTTCTGAAAAGAGGCAAAGTCCATATGTAAGTGCCCTAGCATTGCTGGTGGGGAGGGAGTCACAATTCCTTCTTGCTGGTATCAAAATCAGGATTTTGATAACTCATTATTTACAGCTCCTGGTTAAACATCTCACAAGCTTGATTCTTTGAGCAGCATGAGTCACAGGCTGGAAATGATTGTTCCCAACCCTGAAAGAAATAGAAAACGCAGTAATATTGAAACATATTGTAGCAGAGCTATTTGACAGGTGAATTATCTTCCCTTTGTTACCTGCCTGCCAGCGGAGCCATCCCTATCATCTCTGTGGGGAAATACAATGGACAAGGTAGCTAGGTCCTCTCTGCAGGGTGATTTTTCACCACTCTAGAATCACTTGATTATGACTTAGAATCATAGACATATCAGAGTTGGAAGGGACCTTGAGAGGTCATCTAGTCCAACCCCCTGCTCAAAGCAGGACCAATCCCCAATTTTTGCCCCAGATCCCTCTAAATGGCCCTCTCAAGGATTGAACTCACAACCCTGGGTTTAGCAGGCCAATGCTCAAACCACTGAGCTATCCCTCCCCCCTCATCCCATGTCCAAACAATACATGATTCACTTCACACACCAACAAATTGCGGACGCCTCTGGGGTGAAATGTGGCAGCTGTGAACACTGCACAGCAATCTCACCCAACAGCTGAGGACATGTATCCAGATGAGAGTAGGAGAAATTAAGTAGGCAGAATGTAATTAACCCAACCTCATTTAGCCACACACCAAGTTAAGACTCTGAGCCTTGTGGAAAATGGCAAGGGATTATTAGCAGCTACTGTGGTCTAGATTCCAAGCCCTGATAATACTCCTTAGGGCTGGGAGAGTGATGTCCACCCACTGCACTGTACACAGGGAGGATTGGCTTCATCAGCCCCATTTTAGAGATAAAAAAGGAGGACTTGTGGCACCTTAGAGACTAACAAATTTATTTGAGCATAAGCTTTGGTGAGCTACAGCTCACTTCATCGGATGAAGTGAGCTGTAGCTCACGAAAGCTTATGCTCTAATAAATTTGTTAGTCTCTAAGGTGCCACAAGTCCTCTTTTTCTTTTTGCGAATACAGACTAACATGGCTGCTACTCTGAAATCTGTCATTTTATAGATAGCGAGTCTGAGGCCCAGTGCGGGGATGTGACTGGTCCAGTCAGTGCTGGAGCTTGCGGGTCCCAGGGCCTTTCATTCCCATGCCACCCATAGCACTGTATCTGTGCTGCACCTGCAAGGACATGAAGCCCTGGCACCCCACAAGCAGGAGCAGGGGGTTATGGCCGCTGCCTGCGTCAGCATGTAGGGCAGCACATGGCAGGCTGGACACAGTGGCTCCGAAAGGTCCCGGCAGGGCAGGGTAGGGTGAATTTCACAAGCCTGCTTTGGCAGGGAGCTGAGCTAGGTGACCCCCGCTAAAGGGCTTTTCCATCTCTAATTCCTCTCGGTCTGTTTCTGTACCGAGTGCCCCAGTGTGACGTAACCGCACAAAGCCAGAAGGGCGGAAATAAATAGCCACGAGACCCAGCTGACACATGGCCAGGGAGCAGAAAAGCTGCAGGCAAGCCTTGCAGCCACAGAGATGGGGGCTTTCTTCCATGCATGCTGCCTCACCAGTGCTGCTCTCACTCCATGGTACACTCCCCACCCAAGCCTGCCTGGATCCTCCCACTCTCAGGGTTCCCTTCCTTCTAGTAAAACAGGGAGGGGGGAAACAAAGACCAAATTTCCTGCCACTGGGCCGGTGTAGCTGCTTGGGGCGCCCACCCCATGCTCCTGTGCTATTTGCACAGCTTCTGGCCTCAGGTAAATCTCATAGCATATGTGAGACAAGAGGGGGCAGGGAGCCTCTACCAGTCCTTGCACGCAGAGGCCAAACACTCTAATGCATTGTGTCTGCTTGGTGCTGAAGGAGCAATCCAGCCATCACAGGACTCCCTTTGGTAAGAGGATCCCTGGGTGGCATAGAGGTGCCATAGCAGCTCCACATCACTCCCTTCCCAGCTACCAGCTCAGAGAGGGGTCACGGCCCTGGCTGCTGGACTGGCCCCAACAAGCCAGTACACATTAGAGCAGCCTTCAGGCTGGGGATTGGTTAGTGTGGACAAGGCCTGCGGGAGCCACATGGATGCCTCCTGAGCGAAATGGAGCCCAGCTTTGCCTCAGCTCCTGATCTGGATCAGGGAGACATTTCCATGGAAACGTACTCCCTGAGCAGCTGAAATACAGATTCTACAGCTCAAGCTGGCCCAAACGATCGCACTCACTGAAGAAATGCTGATGCCTTTGAGGTTAAAAAGGCGATAACCCCAGCTTGCGATGGGGATGGCCCTAATGATTAACTCCCGGCTGCAGAATTTGTCAGCGCCGTGGCTGTTGTTAGGTGAGAAGATATCAACATCTACCACAGAGCTAATAGGTCTCCCGAAGTAACGGTGAATTGTCAGATATGCTCAGGACGTCTTTCCCCCACATCTCATGGTGCTGAGTGGCTTCCATTTGGACACTGCCTGGGGGAGAATTTATTGTGTTCTTGATGATTCTACCTGAGTGAATTTACATGGTTAGAAAACCCAGGAAACCCACCAAAGAAAGAAGCTGCATGTGTCTGTGGTATGGACCCTGGCAGAATGCCCCAGGCAAGAGAAAGAATCAAATCCCTGCTGAAGGGCACAGCCTGGCGACTTGCAGGGGCTGGGGCCAGAGGCAAATGGCCCATTGCATATGCTCCCCCAGAGATGAGTTGCACAATCAGCAGGGAACGCAGTGAACTCTGCACCTCTCAGGTCAGGCCATTAATGCCCCCGTGATCTCATGCGACGTGGAAATATCACCCTAAAAGATGAACAGAAGGTAGCGTCTGATCCCCAGAGGTCTCTACACACAGAGTCCCCAGTGCAGTCAATGCACTGAGTGTATGGGCAGGACTGGGTCTTTTATCTCCATTGCTAGTGACGTGCGGCTCGCATGACCGGTGAAGCTAAATTAAATACCAATCAGACACTGATGATGCAGATGTTTTAACTAAATAAAAACAACCTGCTCCAGTGAGCTTTGGGGTGATCTTGCCAGGTGGAATCCAGCTTCCTGGTGTCTCCCCACCAGTTCAAAAACCATCATCAACTTGCCAAGAGCAACAGGCAGGAACCAGTCATTTCTAGGCCTCATCCATCAGTCGGAAAGCAGTGCACAAATGCAAAATACAACATTCTCCCAGCTGAACAGTGTAGTTATCAGCACGGGAAGCAGCACATCCAGGCAATTCTTTGGGGGATTATTGGCTTTTGATTGTGATGGCCTTGCTCTACTTCAAAGACATGTCTCCTAGTTACCTGCCTTTTGGTAATGTTCACATACTTTGGGTGTCTAGGGCAAGCAGAAGCTTTGATTCTGAGCTGAACTTAATTCTGCACAGTTAGCCCTGGATTCAACAAGGCAATATACAGTGAGTGCTTCAACTTCTCAACAGTGGCTGGGCACAAAATACACATTTTACAATTTAAAGCTGGAACAAAGCTGCAGGGTTGATATTTTTTATTCTATTTTTAAATGCCCAGTAGCCTATTTTGAAATGAATCAATCATAAAGTGAACTGTGGATGTTTCACACAAGCCAAACATGGCCCCCTCTCCCTCCATGACATAGTCCAAACCTGGACCATACCGAGCCTGCACTGTTTGGGAAGTTGTATTAATTTAGATGGGATATATGGGCCAAAGGTGTTAGCATTACCCTGTCACTGTCCCACGTGAAGCAGTGTTAAACAAGGCTCAGGGTTTGGCATATAGAGACCTCCATCTACTCAGCACCATGGTGTAAACACTGTTAAAAATCCTTTTAACCTTTTATTAAAGATACAGAAAAGAAGGAAACAGTTAATACTATACATTTCGAATACTTTAAGTAAAGCTTTCGTTTTAACATCATCCCTTGTTCCCTTCAGCTGGCAAGAGTTTTCAAAGGAGAAATCCCTTGTGTGATCATCTCTAAGGGGATAATAACCGTCAGTTTGGGGAACAGAGAAGAAGTTAGCAGAGATTAGCTTGAGCGAACATTGCGGTTGCTGCTGTTAAAGTCGGATCCTGTTACCTGACTGCGAGGTGGGGTCTGGAATTCAGATGGAGCTAGCAGAGGTAGCTATGTCGTGTGGGTCCCCCTCTCCGGCCCGGTATGGCCAGGGCATCCCTCAGGCTTAGGACAAAGAAGGTCCAGGATCCCAGGAGACAATGGGGTGCCAGCCATTGGTTAAGCTTTCTTCAGTAGCCTCTGTCCATTCTTTTTTCCCCCCTTTAAAGTCTCTTTCTGTAAGGACCCTACAAAGGCAGTGCTGAGTGGAACAGCCCATTCCCTTATTATTTTGTCCACCAATCTGGCCTAATATCCAACACACTAATTTTGGCCCATTAATTTCTGGCTGCATATCTTCTGTTTTTACCAAACATGATTGTAACATAGTCCTTAAACCAGACCGGTAGGCCTTCCAGTGTACTCTAATTCCATTTTTCTGTCTCCTTTTCTTACACCTGTTTATAACATTCATTACAGAAAACAACTTGACCTATATTCCACCAGCATTTGTTGTTACAGGCGATTGTCACACCTTGTGAACGTTCAAATACTTCTTACATTTAAGCTTACAATGAGGGTAAATGTTTAGGCCCAGTTATCACAACATAATCTACCCAATGCTTCATTACCAGCAGCAGCGTGAGAGTATTGTAGACAGGGCACTTGGTTTTTAGCCCCACACCGTCTAAACCCACCGGGAGCATATCCACAGGAGACAGCAGTAAGAACACCAGTGCCCTCTCAGGGATCGGTCCTGGGGATGGTTTTGTTCAACATCTTCATTAATGATCTGGATGATGGGATGGATTGCACCCTCAGCAAGTTCGCAGATGACACTAAACAGGGGGGGAGGTAGATAAGCTGGAGGGTAGGGTTAAGGTCCAGAGAAACCTAGAGAAATTTGAGGATTGAGCCAAAATAAATCTAATGAGGTTAAACAAAGGACAAGTGCAGAGTCCTGCACTTAGGAAGGAAGAATCCCATGCACCGCTACAGACTAGGGACCAAATGGCTAAGCAGCAGTTCTGCAGAAAAGGACCTAGGGGTTACAGTGGACGAGAAGCTGGATACGAGTCAGCAGTGTGTCCTCGTTGCCAAGAAGGCCGATGGCCTATTGGGCTGTATTAGGAGGAGCATTGCCAGCAGATCGAGGGAAGTGATTATCCCCCTCTATTTAGCACTGGTGAAACCACACCTGGAGTATTGCATCCAGTTTTGGTCCCCCCACTACAGAAGGAATGTGGATAAATTGGAGAGAGTCCAGCAGAGGGCAACGAAAATGATTAGGGGGCTGGGGCACATGACTTATGAGGAGAGGCTGAGGGAACTGGGCTTATTTAGTCTACCGAAGAGAAGAATGAGGGGGGGATTTAATAGCTGCTTTCAACTACCTGAAAGGGGGTACCAAAGAGGATGGATCTAGACTGTTCTTGTTCTGTCATCTGCTACCACTGAGGAGTAATGGTCTCAAGTTGCAGTGGGGGAGGTTTAGGATGGATATTAGGAAACACTATTTTACTAGGAGGGTGGTGAAGCACTGGAATGGGTTCCCTAGGGAGGTGGTGGAATCTCTTTCCTTAGAAGTTTTTAAGGCCTGGCTTGACAAAGCCCTGGCTGGGATGATTTAGTTGGGGATTGGTCCTGCTTTGAGCAGGGGCTTGGACTAGATGACCTCCTGAGGTCTCTTCCAACCCTAATCTTCTATGATTCCTTTATTATTTATTTATTTCAGACAGCATCTACCATGTGCTGGGCACTTTTCAAACAGGAAAGAAGGCCTGGTCCCTGCCTTGTGGGGCTCTCAATCTATTATTGGACTCAACAACTTTGTTGGGTGTTGTTCTGCCTCTCTCACTCATGCTATGTAGCACTTCTCCCAGTGGGTCTGTTTGCAAGCGTAAGTGCAGCCCCACCTTCCTGGGGGTGGGGTTCTGTCCCCTCTAGTGGCACCGAAGCCACTTAGAGATAAATAAGTCTGTTCTACAGCCTTAGGTAAGAGCCAGTTGGCTTTCCGCTCATGCAGTAGAGGCTCATGCACTAAGCTCCAGAGGTCCCAGGTTCAATTCTGCCCACCAATGACTGGGCTCTGTCGGTGTTACATAAGGAGAGGTAAGAAAGGCAGAATCAGGCCCATAACCAGTTAATTTGGAATATCTGGATACTCCACTATTGCAGTCCTGTGCCACAGACCCAGCACTACTCTCATGCCTAGACACCATGGTGATAAGCACCTGTAGAATGGCCTGTAATTGACTAACTAAAGGCAGGCCCAGGATGTGCAAAAGCTGGCCTCATATCTGTGCCTTCCCTTCTGTGTCTCTTGTTGGTCAAGAACAAAGAAGAAAATGCATCCCAGTAAACGGGAACCCATCCACCTTTCTTTCCTTAGCAGCTGCTCTAGCAACTTGTAGCTCTAGACAACCACAAGGAGAATGAGATGCTTTTGCTGCAAACATACATGTTGTAAATTGTGCTGTCCACACAGAAGCAGGTGAGCACTGGAACAGACGTGTCACTGAAGGTAGTGGTGGGTGATCTCCCATCCACGGGCAAGGGACCAACATCTGTACTCAGTTCCTTAGAGTTCCCCAGAGCCTCCAGCATGCTCAAACCCCAGGCTGGGAGGTCCTATGTGATGAGCGGTGTGCCAGGGCTGAGGGAAGATCCTTCACTGAAAACCACACAAAGAGCACTGACGAGCAACTGCCCTGCCATGACAACCCTCCTCTCTTGAGCCCCACAAGTTCAACCATCTCTCCTGTCCTACTCAGCATTGACAAGCAGCTCCTGGAAGAAATCACAGACCCCTACAACATGCAGAGGACCCTCACAGGATATGCAACCACCACTGTCCCCAGCCCCGGGCTGGGATCAGCACATGGGCGAGCAAGTGCTGGCTGAACTGAACTCTCAGCAAGATGGTCATTATGCCTACAGGGAACCCCCTTTTCTTTTCTGGTGTTCAGCTGTAATTACAGCACTAAGGGTTGTGGCTGATGTCTCGCCTTGCTCTGAGTTAGTACAGAAACATTCCCAGAGAAGGGGGGAGTGCAGAGCCTTGAGTGACTACGAACAAACAGCTAATAATTTCAGCACCAGGGATGGAGTGCAGGAAGGTGTTAACCATGCTCAGTGGCTGTTCTGAAGCTGGTGTGGAAGGTTTCCATTAAGGGCAGACATTCCTGCTTGCACACGTGCCCCTTGGTTAGAAGCTGGAAGCTCCTGACCCATCAGTAGTGAGTTGTGTCAGGGGTACAAAACTGGCAGCCATGTGAGCCCCAGTCAGATCCATCCCAGCCCTGCAGGAAGAAGATAGAGCTGCCAGGGGTGAGCCAGACTGATCTGTAATTTTACAGAGATCAGTGGGATTGGGACTGGGACAACACCATAACGGAGCAATCGCAGACTGGATGTCAAATGCCTTCATGGGGTGTATTACTTCACTGAACCAGACACAGTGTGACCCTAACAGCTACAGCCAGTGTCAGTTGTTCTTATTAGAAGTTGTGTCCATGCTCAACATCCCAGGTGCTGAAACAACTGGTTATTGTGTACACTCAGTGTTTTCTCTAGTTGTCAGTATAATACCCAAGGCGAGTCTATGCGACAGCTGATTTCCAATTCACAGCAGTCCCAATCCTTGTACTGATTTTGTAAGGCATTATAAGTATCGATATTTTGGGGTTTAGCCCTGTGTTTATATTCTTCATTTTAAAAGAAAATCACAAATCTCCAGCTGGCAAGGTTAGTCTAGCTTGGGTACCTTGTAACTGCGGTGCCGTAAGGGTTCATCTCTGGAGCGTTATTCAGTAAAAAGAATTTGAAACTGCTGAGAGAGAGAGAGTTGGCTAATTGGCTGCTGGGATTGCTGTTGTCTCTTTTCCCATTATTTGAGGGAGAAGGTTGCCAGGGTGACTGGGGGGGCGGGGGGGTTGCCTCCCCACCAGTGCAGGGATGAGGGACCCCGAGGAGTGCACAAGGGTGTCTCTTCTCTTGGGGCACTGCCCCGCACAAATGGGGGGTGGGGCTACCATCTGCAGCTCATCAGGCTGAAGCTGACAGTGATGGTGGTTCCTGTGGAGCGTGGTCGGTGGCTGATGAGTTCTGGGCTGCCCACGCAACAAGTTTTATTCTGACTCATTTGGAAAAAATTGCGATCTCAGCACTTGGCCCGGCGAGGCGCAGGAGCCCTTCCCAAGAGAGGCTGAACACCTTCATTGCCCAGTGATGTCACCGGCAGCATGGGGCTCCCAGAACCGTGCAGGACCAGGCTCACAATCCTCTCGTTTTAGTTTAATCAGACAGGGTATAAAACACAATGTTTCTGAAATCTCAGCTCCACCTACAGCCCTTACTCACGCCATGCAGTACTTACCTTGGCGAGCAGCCCCACAGCCGGTCTCTCATTCTGGCTTGGTCTTGGGTTGTGAAACAAAGTAAAAACCCCACCGTTTTGTCTCTACACCGAGTCTGATGGAATTCCACTTGCCCCATTTTTTACTGGTGCATCTGATGGGTGCTGGCTACTTGTGACCAAGTTTGTTGTATCTCCTAGTAAGGGACACAGATTCAGGAAATTGGCATGTGAAATTGAGGACATCAGATGGATTGTGCCTTCATGCTCCAACGGCCCAGGCAGTCAATGCTCATCACTCCTCCTGATATCATCATCATCATCACCACCACCACCACCACCACCACCACCACCACCACCACCACTTAATATCACTAAGCAGGACTCACGTACATTCGCTGGGGTATTTCTTGCTGTTTTTAGGAGCACTCATTAACTCCAGATCTTGTAGTACAGAGATGAAAGAGAAGGGACGTCCCTTGTAACAAAGGACTGCTGGCAACCCGACCCTACTTTCGTGGGAGGTTTCACATTTCACAATCCAACAAAACTCTGTTGCATCAGAAATTTCAAGCTGCTCTATTAACAAGCCACATTTGAAGCACCTACCAGCTAAGAGTTCAAATAATTTTTTTTAACAGGAATTGTTAGCTTCCTCCACTGCCCTTCCCACCAGAAAACCCCAGAAACGTCAGATGCTACAAGTCTGAAGGGCACCTAAAGACCAATATCTGCTGGGGACTTTTAAAATTCAGCACTCTTCCCCATTTTTGAAAAAAAGAAGGTGTTAATAACCTGACAGTCGGGAATCTGCTTGCAGATGGCAGACTCTGCTCAGAGCACAGAGTCTCTGGATTTGCACAGATGAGTCTGGGCCTAACAGGCTGGCCTGTGACTCAGCCAGTCTGGCCCTGGCGGAGTGTAGGGTGTTGCCAATGGGACTGTTTGTATTATTATCAATTGTACCAACTACAGGAAGGAAATGGGACAGAATCAGAGCTTGTTTCCCATAGTTTCTACCAGAAAGAGTGACTGGTGTAGCTACACCTGCACACCTCCCGAGTGGAGAAAACGCTTATACCAGCAAAGAGTGCTTTTGCTGTTCTAGAGGATACCAATTACTGAAGCTACATAAGCTGTATCATAGAATATCAGGGTTGGAAGAGACCTCAGGAGGTATCTAGTCCAACCCCCTGCTCAAAGCAGGACCAACCCCAAATAAACCATCCCAGCCAGGGCTTTGTCAAGCTGGGCCTTAAAAACCTCTAAGGATGGAGATTCCACCACCTCCCTTGGGAACCCATTCCAGTGCTTCACCACCCTCCTAGTGAAATAATGTTTCCTAATATCCAACCTAGACCTCCCCCACTGCAACTTGAGACCATTGCTCCTTGTTCTGTCATCTGCTACCACTGAGAACAGCTGAGCTCCATCCGCTTTGGAACCCCCCTTCAGCTAGCTGAAGGTTGCTATCAAATCCCCCCCTCACTCTTCTCTTCTGCAAACTAAATAAGCCCAGTTCCCTCAGCCTCTCCTCGTAAGTCATGTGCCCCAGTCCCCTAATCATTTTCGTTGCCCCCTGCTGGGCTCTCTTCAATTTGTCCACATCTCTTCTGTAGTGGTGGGCCCAAAACTGGACGCAATACTCCAGATGTGGCCTCACCAGTACCGAATAGAGGGAAATAATCACTTCCCTCGATTTTCTGGCAATGCTCCTACTAATGCAGCCCAATATGCCATTAGCCTTCTTGGCAACAAGGGCACACTGCTGATTCATAACCAGCTTCTCATCCACTGCAATCCCCAAGTCCTTTTCTGCAGAACTGCTGCTTAGCCAGTCGGTCCCCAGCCTGTAGCGCTGCATGGGATTCTTCCATCTTAAGTGCAGGACTCTGCACTTGTCCTTGTTGAACCTCAGATTTCTTTTGGTCCAATCCTCTAATCTAGGTCACTCTAGAGCTTATCCTTACCCTCCAGAGTATCTACCTCTTCCCCCCCCCCCCCCCCCCCCCCCGCATCTTAGTGTCATCCATGAACTTGCTGAAGTTACAATCCCATCATCCAGATCATTAATGAAGATGATGTTGAACAAAACCAGCCTCGGGACTGACCCCTGGAACACTCCACTGGATACCGGCTGCCAACTAGACATGGAGCCATTGATCACTACCTGTTGAGTCCGACGATCTAGCTAGCTTTCTATCCACCTTATCGTTCATTCATCCAGCCCATGCTTCTTTAACTTGCTGGCAAGAATACTGTGGGAGACCATATCAAAAGCTTGGCTAAAGTCAAGGTATATCACATCCATCACTTTCCCCATATCCACTGAATCAGTTATCTCATCATAGAAGGCAATCAGGTTGGTCAGGCATGACTTGCCCTTGATGAATCCATGTTGACTATTCCTGATCACCTTCCTCTCCAAGTTCTTCAAAATGGATTCCTTGAGGACCTGCTCCATGATTTTTCTAGGGACTGAGGTGAGGCTGACTGGCCTGTAGTTCCATGGATTCTCCTTTTTAAAAGATGAAGACTATATTTGCCTTTTTCCAATCGTCTGGGACCTCCTCCAATTGCGATGAGTTTTCAAAGATAATGGCCAATGGCTCTGCAATCACATTAGCCAATTCCCTCAGCACCCTCACATGCATTAGATCTGGACCTATGGACTTGTTTATGTCCAGCTTTTCTAAGTAGTCCTTAACCTGTTCTTTCACCACTGAGGGCTGCTGACCTCCTCCCCATATTGTGCTGCCTAGTGCAGCAGTCTAGGAGCTGACCTTGTCTGTGAAGGCCGAGGCAAAAAACAGCGAGTACTTCAGCTTTTTCTACATCCTCTGTCTCTAGGTTGCTTCCCCCATTCAGTAAGGGGCCCACACTTTCCATGAGCTTCTTCTTGTTAACATACCTGTAAAAACCTCTTCTTGTTACTCTTCACATCCCTTGCTAGCTGCAACTCCAATTGTGCTTTGGCCTTCCTGATTACAACCCTGCATGCTTGAGTAATATTTTCATACTCCTCCCTAGTCATCTGTCCAAGTTTCCACTTCTTGTAAGCTTCCTTTTTGTGTTTAAGCTCACCGAATATTTCTCTGTTAAGCCAAGCTGGTCAACTGCCATATTTGCTATTCTTTTTTTTTTGGCACATCAGGATGGTTTGTTCCTGCGCCGTCAATAAGGCTTCTTTAAAATACAGCCAGCTCTCCTGGACTCCTTTCCCCTCACATTAGCCTCCCAGGGGATTCTGCCCATCAGTTCCCTAAGGGAGTCAAAGTCTGCTTTTCTGAAGTCCAGGGTCCGTATTCTGCTGTTCTCCTTTCTTCCTTTTGTCAGGATCCTGACCTTGACCACCTCATGGTCACTGCCTCCCAGGTTGCCAACCACTTCTATTTCCCCTACCAATTCTTCCCTGTCTGTGAGCAGCAGGTCAAGAGGAGCACAGCCCCTAGTTGGTTCCTCCAGCACTTGCACCTCAGGAAGTTGTCCCCAACACTCTCCAAAAACTTCCTGCATTTTGTAGTAGCAAAAGTATTGTTATCTGTTATAACTGTCTCTACATGAGGACTTTTACCAGTACAGAAACGTCACTAGAAAAAAAAAAACCACACCCCCCCACAACCACATTGCTATCCCAGCAGAAGTTTCTAGGATAGGCTTGGCCCTAGACTGTAGCTTTGTTCTGTATTTGTACACTGCCTGGCACAGTGAGGTCCTGCCCTATGTCTGGCGCCTATAGCAGCTACTGCAATGCAAGAAAAAAAAATAAAGTGTGTGTCATTACATCAGATCTTGAATTTGGCCCAGGGAATTTCACTCCCCTCCATGTCCAGTTTTACCTGCAGAATAACTACATACAGATAATTAAAAAGCAACTTGAGCAAAGTGATTACAAAGCAACACACCCAGCAAACTGTGCTTAGGGTTGCCAGGTGTCCAGTTTTCGAAAAGGGACCCTGGTGGCTTCAGTCAGCATCGCTGACCAGGCTGTTAAAAGTCCGGTTGGTAATGCAGTGGGGCTAAGGCAGGCTCCCTGCTTCCCTTGGCTCTGTGCAGCTCCCGGAAGCAGCCGGCAGGTCCGGCTCCTAGGTGTAGGGGCACCGACGCGTGCTCCATGCGCTGCCCCCACCCTGAGTGCCAACTCCACCACTCCCATTGGCCAGGAACCGTGGCCAATGGGAGCTGCGGGGGCGGCGCCTGCAGGTGGAGGCACCTGCAGGTGGAGGCAGCGCTCAAAGCCACCTGGCCCCTCCACCTAGGAGCCAGAGGAGGGACATGTTGCTGCTTCTGAGAGCTGCCTGAGGAAGTGCTGCCAGGAGCCTGCACCCCGCACCCCCTCCCGCAGCACAACCCCGTGTCCCAGCCCTGAGCCCCCTCCTGGACCCAAACTCCCTCCCAGAACCCACATCTCACACCCCAATCCCCTACCCTAGCCCAGAGCCTCCTCCTGCACCCCAAACCTCTTATCCCCAGCCCCAATCCATAGCCCGCACCCCCAGCTGGAGCCCGCACCCCAACCCCCTGTCCCCACCTGGTGAAAATAAGTGAGGGAGGAGGAGAGCAAGTGACTGAGGGAGGGGGATAGAGTGAGTGGAGGCAGGGCCTCGGAGAAGGGGTGGGGTAGGAGCAGGGCAGAAGCATTCGGTTTTGTGCGATTAGAAAGTTGGCAACCCTAACTGAGCTCTTAAAAGCATCTGTCGTTTATTGTGCCACTAGCATTTACTTTATTATAGGAAATACATCACGAACCAAATTCTGCCTCTGATATGTGAGTGCAGCTCCCATTCTAGTTGCCCGTGCATATCAGGAAGGTGAATTTGGCCCTACACTGGCAAATAAATGCATGATCTCTCATCAAGCTCTGATTTATATCCCTGACGCAGTCTCAGTGCTGATGCAGCAGTGTGATCCCACACACGCTGATTCTGTTATCCTTAAGAACAGGGACATACAAAGAGGCTTTGAGCTAGCTGCATGCAGTGCTGCTCTGCTGAATTCCTTCCCCGTCTGGCGCAAGCCAAACGACAGGTAAGGGCAATAGCAACGGGACCGATGTGCAGAGCTGACAAAATCCACATGCAAGAGTGAAGCGACAGCAGAGCCATCTCCATTCCGGGAAGGCTGTGCCTTAAGGGGGTCTCAGCCCTCTCCTAAATGTAGAGACCCAATGAAACGAAAACAATGGGGACAAGCAACAATAACCGCAGCACATCTGACTATTCCCATTCTCTCCCCAGAGGCTTTTTCTAAGAATCCAGTTGCTTCTTCAGCCCTCAGAAGCTGGAAAAATTGGTAGGGACACTCACTAAAAGCCCGCACAGAATAGCACCGCTTACACCAGCCCAGAACTGAGCCAGCAAGCAGCCCTGTGATAACAGACAGTTGAAATGGGAGCTGCCCCACAGGTCATTACTCAGGAAAGGAGGGGACTAGAGGCTGGCCTTGGTAATGAACAACAGAGCTCTGGGTCCCCAGACCAGTACTAAAGAGAAGCTGTACCCTCAGAGAGCTCGGGGGTGGCCTGATGAAGAGAGTAGGCAGCCCCAGTCAAGGCCTCAGGAGATAAGTGTCTGCATTAAAAATCCACATACTGGGATTTCCATCAAATCTTTCCAATACTGCATAACAAATATTACTGTCACACGAACACCACGGCAACATTACACTGAAATGTAGCAGCAATTACTAGGAGCTCAACAGTGACCAGTGCACCTCAAGGTATGGCCTCCTGCAGGGCTAACCCGGGCTCTTACTCGGGGCTTGTCCCTAGCCCGGTTCCCAGCCCCACACAAACCTCTCCCACCTCCGGAATGCAGTGCTTTACACCCGGGCCAGCTGGGCTCTCCCAGGCTGAAGGCTAAAGCCTGGGGGCTACTTCCACTTGGGGTGGTCACTTGTCCACTTTGCAGTGAGGACACAGGCTAAACCACTCCAGGACTGATAGGCTGGAGAGCCATGCAACAGTGGCCAGTGCCAGATGCTTCAGAGGGAACGAACAGAAGAGGGCAAGTATCAAGTGATCCATCCTGTCATCCACGCCCAGCTTCTGGCAGTCAGAGGTTTAGGGACACCCAGAACGTGGGTTTGCATCCCTGACCATCTTGGCCAATAGTCATTGATGGACCTGTCCTCCAGGAGTTTACCTGTTTTGTTTTGTTTTTTAACTTGAACCCAGTTATACTTTTGGCCTTCACAATGTCCCCTGGCAATGAGTTTCACAGGTTGATTGGATGTTGTGTGAAGTACTTCCTTATGTTTGTTTTAAATCTGCTGCTTATTAATTTCATTGGGTGAGCCCTGGTTTGTGTGTTATATGAAGAGGTAAATAACACTTCCTGATTCACTTTCTCCACACCTCTCATGATTTTATAGACTTCGATCACATCCCCCCTTAGTCGTCTCTTCTCCAAGCTGGAAAGTACCAGTCTGATTCGTCTCTCTGCATACAGAAGCTGTTCCATGCCCCTACTCATTTTTGTTGATCTTCTTTGTACTTTTTCCAATTCTAATCTATCTTTTTTGAGATGGGGTGACCAGAACTTCACGCCATGTTCCAGGAGTGGGTGTGCTAGGGATTTATCTAGAGGCAACAGGATATTTTCTGTCTTATTATCTGTCCCTTTCCTAAGGGTTCCTCACAGTCCGTTCAACTTTTTGACTGCAGCAGCACACTGAGTGGATGTTTTCCCGAGAACTAGCCACAATGACTCCAAGGTCTCTTACTTGAGTGGTAACAGCTAATTTAAAACCCGTAATTTTGGATGTATAGTTGGGACTGCACTACTTTGCATGTATCAACACAGAATTTCATCTCCCATTTTGTTGGCCACTCGTCCAGTTTTGAGAGATCCCTTTGTAACTCTCTAAAGTCTGCTATTGACTTAACTATCCTGTCTAATTTTGCATCATCTGCAAATGTTGCCACCTCACTGTTTTACCCCTTTCCCAGATCATTTATGAATATGTTGAATAGGACTGGCCCAGTACAGACCCCTGGGGGACACCACTATTTACCTCTTTCCATTCTGAAAACTGATGATTTATTCCTACTCTTCATTTCCTGTCTTTTAAGCAATTACTGATCCATGAGAAGATCTTCCCTCTTGTTCCATGACAGCTTACTTTGCTTAAGAGCCTTTAGCGAGGGACCTTGTCAAAGGCTTTCTGACAGTCCAAGTGCATTATATCCACTGGATCACCCTTGTCCACAAGTTTGTTGATCCCCTCAAAGAATTCTGAGAGATCAATGAGGCATGATTTCCCTTTATGACAACAGTGTTCATCTATGTGTCTGATGCAAAGTAATTTACATTGGAAAACATAATCCCAACTATATATATCAAATGATGGGGTCTAAATTAGCTGTTACCACTCAAGAAAGATCTGGAGTCGTTGTGGATAGTTCTCTGAAAACATCCACTCAATGGACAGTGGCAGTCAAAAAAGCAAACAGAATGTTCAAAATCATTAAGAAAGGGATAAAAAAGTAAGACAGAAAATATATTGTTTCTATATAAAGCCATGGTACGCCCACACCTTGAATACTGCAGGCAGATGTGGTCACCCCATCTCAAAAAAGATATACATATTGGAAAAGGTTCAGAAAAGAGCAACAAAAATGATGAGGGATATGGAACAGCTGCCATTTGAGGAGAGATTAATAAGATTGGGACTTTTCAGCTTGGAAAAGAGACGACTAAGTGGGGATATGATCAAGGTCTATAAAATCATGACTGGCATGGAGAAAGTAAATATGGAAGTGTTATTTACTCTGTCTCATAACACAAGAACTAGGAATCACCCAACGAAATTAATAGGCAGCAGGTTTAAAACAAACAAAAGGAAGTATTTCTTCACACAACGCACAGTCAACCTGTGGAACTCCTTGCCAGAGGATGTTGTGAAGGCCAAGACTATAACAGGGTTCAAAAAAGAACTAGATAAACTCATGGAGGGTAGGTCCATCAATAGCTATTAGCCAGGATGGGCAGGGGTGGTGTCCCTAGCCTCTGTTTGCCAGAAGCTGGGAATGGGCGACAGGGGATGGATCACTTGATGATCACCTGTTCTGTTCATTGCCTCTGGGGCACCTGGCATTGGCCGCTGTCAGAAGACAGGATACTGGGCTAGATGGACCTTTGGTCTGACCCAGTCTGGCCCTTCTTATGATAATTCTGTTCTTTACTATTGTTTCAACCAGTTTGCCTGGTACTGAAATTAGGCTTATTGGTCTGTGACTACCAGTATCGCCTCTGGAGCCTTTTTTAAAAATTAGTGTCGTATTAGCTACTCTCCAGGCATACAATACAGAGGCTGACTTAAATGATCGGTTACACACCACAGTTAGTTGTTCTGCAGTTTTATATTTCAGTTCCTTCAGAACTCTTGGGTGAAAACCATCTGGTCCTGGTGACTTATTACAGTTTAATTTATTAATTTGTTCCAAACCTACCTGTAATGGGGTGCATGCTGTGCCCCTCTGGTTCAGCCCTTCTCCCCCTCTTCTCAGAGACTCCGGGACACTTCAGGCTGATGCAACCCCTGTGCTCTTTATTTGTGATCAAGCCCCCACCACTAGTTTCCAACTATATACAGGCTTTTTACAACAACTTGGCCTACCACAGGCCTGACCAGCAACAAACTAGGAGACTCCCACGTCCTTATGAGTGAGCAGTCGGCCGGTCATCCCCCACCCCACACTCCTCCCAGTCTTATAGCTCCTGCTAAGGATGCTGGCAGGTGAAGTCAGTTACCAGGCAAGCATCAGGCTATCTATCCAGCCCCAATCCATGTCCCCCTGATTGGGCAGGAGCTGATTAAGGCCTCTCTAGCAGCACCCTGATACACTGCCCTTTTGACATCACAATCTGGGGCAGTTCCTCAGATTTGTCACCTAAAAAGACTAGCTCAGGTTTGGGAATGTCCCTCACATCCTCTGCAGTAAAGACAGATGCAGAGAATTCAATTAACTTCTCTGCAATGGCCTAGTCTTCCTTGAGTGCTCCTTTAGCACCTTAATTGGCCAGTGGCCCCACTGACTGTCTAGCAGGCTTTCATTTGACTGTTTCTCTTCAGTTCCTACCTGTACACCAAGAAACATGCAAAGAACTATGGGATGTGCCCCCAGAAGTCCTTGCAACTCACACTAGTGAGTGCAGCCCCAGTGGGGACACAGTAAGGTGGGTAGAACTTAGCAGTGGGGCTGCTCATCCCTGGCTTATGCAAGTGGGGGAATAGTCCCACTATTGTGGGGAACTTTCTTGGCTTCTGCACTACCCCGGTGAAGTGGGCTAGCGAAAGGATGAGTCCTCGCTCCCACTTCCTTTACCCAGTGGCCTCCCTGCCCTTTAGGACTCCCCTTCTACTCTCCAGTCTGCCAGAGTCCTCGCAACCCCAACAAGGCTGGGCCCAGGATTCCTGGGGGGCTCGACCCCCAACCCTGCTGTGGTCACCTAGGACAGGGGCTAGGGTGTCCTCACTCCGGGGGGCTCTCTCTGCACTGGGCACTTCTCTGACCCACTGACCATTACATACAAGTTAAAGCAAATGCAAGATATTTAATCAACAATTAATTTTAAAAAGAATAAGGAAAAATGGGAAGGTTAAAGGAAACACATCACCCCGCTCCGTGGCAGGGAACATCACAAACAGTGTCTCTGGAACGTCAGGGCAGTTCACAGTCTGTTCCTTGTAAGTCCCCGGCCGCCTTCTCCGGCCCTGGCTGTCCTGCAGGGATGCTGTGGGTTGGACACTTGCTCTGGTGGTGGCCTCACGCTCTCAGGCTCTAAATGGTCGGACCCTTCTGCCCAGTGTCGCCCCCACCCTGTCGGGGTTACGATCTAAGCCTGGCCTGCAGGGCCTCTTGTCTAAGGCGTCTCCCTGCGCTGGGCCCACTGCCCAGGGTCCCCCTCGGTCTCCCCAGCTGCTCACCGCACCCAGCTCCAGACTGCTCCAGCCCCAGCTCCACCGCTCTGTCTCAGCACGGCTGCTGCTGCTCTGTCTCCAGTTCCCTGGGCTGCTTCTTTGGCCCCTCTGCCTCTGGTTGCTGCAGCTCTGCTCCCAGGACAGGTCTGCTCTGCAGGCTGCTTCTGTGACTCTGCTCCCAGCACTGACCTGCTTCCTGGGCTGCTTTTCTGGCCCCTCTGGCTCTGGTTGCTGCAGCTCTGCTCCCAGGGCAAGTCTGCTCTCTCTGTGCTGTGCCTCTGGCTTTGGGGCTGCAGTGCTGCTCCCAGGACAGGGGCTGCACTCTCTGGATCTGGCCCAGCTCTGCTCCCCAGTTCAGGTCAGGCCCCTGCTTTCTCCTTAGCTCAGCCCCACTCTGTCTGACCCAGGTACTTCCAGCTCACACAGAGAATAGGACCTCCCTGGCCTCCCGACTCCCTGATTAGCCTGCCTACCCTGTCATTGAGGCTGACCTAGAGCATTGGCCTCTCCCCATTGTTCCTGGGGGCTGTCAGTCTCAGGGTCCTGATTCCCCACTGACCCTTCCCCCTTTTTAGTACTGGGAGCTAGCAACTAAAACACCCTCACTGAATGTTAGTAAGGGGGCAACAGTCCTCTTACACTTAGGCTAACCCAGGCACTCAGACCCTGTGCCGCTCACCCAAGTTAACTCTATAGTAAAGACATACCCAGACAGGCCCAGGTGCGGGTGGACTGTCTTTTCAGAACAGCAATGAGGCACACTGGCAGGCTGGGGGGAAGAAGCTGGTATTGCCAGTGCCCACCTGTACACTTGCTGGGTATAAGCAGAGAATTTCAGTGCCCACAGTTGCCAATCCAGCACCTTTCACCAGCACTACATTCCCAGGAAAAAAGTATTTTTTTAAATAAAGACACTGAAAAGCTGTAGGGTCCTTTAAGAGGGAAGAGGAGAAATTTACATCAAGAACTGGGTTTCCATGCAATATAAATAGGTTAAAGAAATAAGATAGGAAGAGGGGACACACTGTACATGCCTGATTACTCTTGTAATGCTGATACGCTCCAGATCTTGAGTTATCTGCCACATATAGTAACTGCCAGCTCAGTAGATTTGACCTTCCCAAGGGCAAATCTTATGTCTATACTCATCTTTGCAGACAGACCATTTTCTCACATTCTTGAATCACTGCCATTCTTCAATCAGTCACTCCATTTCTACTTCTTCCCCCTATCTTCTCCCTTTCCAGCTACTAGATGCTGGAGCCGGTCTCCCTTTGAGCAAGGGAACCCTACTCAGTTACATGCTTCTATGTTCTAATCCATCCAGGGGAGCCGGGGGAGGCAATTCCTGTGTCAATTACACATACAGGTGAACATAGCTCATTAATGACTGGAGCCCTAAACCACACAATGGGAAATCACTGATGCAATTAGGAGTTTGTATCTTCTACTTCTGATCAGGTCACTATTTGTTAAAGGGATGCACTCAGAAATCCACCAGAAATCTCCACCATCTCAATCAGGAGATCATCAACTTCTTTACTGAAATCAGAAATACGTTTTCTGTGTTTTTTACAGGAGCCTTTTTTTCAGTTGGCTAACGGGCCATACTCCAGACAAAGTGAATGGCAGAAAGTATCTGATATATAACAATTGCTAACCATAGGCACTGTCATAGTGCCTAGCTGAAGGAAATATATATATATTTTCAATTAGTGGAATTGCTTTCTGATGAGCTGGAATCGTATTGATTCGAAACACTGGACAGCTCAGTGGTTTGATGCATTAGTGTGTTATACTCACTGTAAGTTTGAACTACTGAGAGCCTAAAAAAGAAATCCCACCTGGAGCCCAGACACTTTTCTCACTCTCTCTCTCTCAATAACATCTAATTAAAGCATGCCAGTCTCACTTACAGGGAGTTATTCCCACATTAAAGGGATGCTGACATTTGAGAGTGTGTATTATTAAAAACTGAACTAAATTTGGGGGGGGGAATGGTGCAGATCGTTGCACAAGATGCTGAGTGCTGGTGGGGACTCTTCCATCTGCCCTCATGAGAAGGGGGAATAGGACTCCATTACACCTGGGATTGCTTGTATGTGGTCCTGTTAGAGCTGCCTTCAGATTTTCAATAAACATCTCTTTGGGGGCCGGGGAGGGACACCAACAACTTAGGCGGTCACAGCTGCCGTATCAGATCTGCCCAATGGCTCGTCAAGCCCAGCCTCTTGCAGAGGATAATCCTCAGTACCTCAGAGGAAGGGGGAAAGCCCCATAGTGCATCTGGGCCGTATAGAAGGGAAGAATTCCTTCTGGACCCCTGCAGTGCTCAGCCAGGGCCTGACAGGTGAGGCACAAATGGCTAGTCTCGCTGTAGGTTTACTGGGAGCAGTGCCGCTGTAGCACTTAAAAGGACTTAGACGGGATCAGGCCTCATTGTGCTAGGTGCTGCACCAAATCAAATCTGCTCATCAGAAGATAACTGTTATTATTGGCATCGATCAGCCAGTTTCTTAATGTGGGTCAGACAGGGCCTGATCCCTCTGTGCCCACTGACGCTAGCGTGGAGCCATTAACTGGGAGAGGAGTAGCTCCCTCCCCCTGTGTTGATATGGCCCCCCATCATCTCAGCAGCTGAGCACATCACAAGCATTAATTCATTTGCCCCCCATTACATAGGTCTATGTAATGGGGTTCGCTGACTGCAGGAGCACCTCCTCATGGCCAGGCGTGGCATAGCAGCAGTCTTTCACTCCGGCACCCCTGCTGACAGTCACTCCGGTAGTCTCTCTTCTGTAACTCAGCCCTCCAGCCAGGTCAATATTTAGGTCTGCCCTTTTCAGGCTAGCAAAGTTCCACAAACAAAAACCCAACAAATCATTCCAAGACCTTGGGTCAGGTCTCTGGCCCCTGACTCTGGGCTCATGCCACTTTGCCAGTGGCTGTTTGGGGAACCCAGGCCCACCCTCTACACTGGGTTCCACGCCCAGGACCTTATAATCAGCAGAAAGGGACTGCAGACTCCCTCCCTGTAGCTCCCTCTTCTTCTTGGGAAGGCCCCCATGCCCAGACTTTGTGACCTGCCCAGGACTTAGAGCCTCACTACTCTCCAGATATTCCTAAAGAATTGTAGAAGCCCTTTTTTTTTATTGGGCCCCATTTTCCTTGTATTCTTTATAGATGCTGAAAGGAAAATTGTTACTTTAAGGCCTCTGAGTTTTCTTTCTAAACAAACACCTCCTGTCACTGGTACAGTCTTTACAATTCCAGAAGAGATGATCTATCATTTCCTGGACTTTACAAGCTAAGCACAAACCATCTTTATATTTGTTAATTAGAAATAAATTACTATTTAATCCACAATGCCTTGCTAGAATTCCAAATAAAGCCACTTCGCTCTTCCTCTCAGGGCCTTGGATTACAGCAACATTTTCAACTCCTGGGCATACATCTCAGAATTTTTTCCCCTCCATTTTGCTAGCCCACAGGTCTCGCCATTCCTTCCTTAGCTCATTTTTTATTAGGTGTTTAATTTGCTACAGGGGATTCCTCGGTCAACCTGCTCATGATTAATTGCACTTTTTGCCTGTTTGTGTGCCAGTGTATCGCCTGTTATCCCGGCGTGCACCAGGATCCCTGCTATTACTATGGTGACATCCAGTTGCACCCCTTGGGCTGTTAGCAGTAATATCACATTAAGAATATCATGTTTGTGGTCAGTCTCACCACTGTCAATTGCCTGCAGCCCTGATAAGGAATTGGACAGGATGGCCCCAGCAGCTTGCGCACAGCTAAAGCCTCGTTTAGTATTCGTCTCCCTTCTGCTACAAGTACCCTCTCCTCATACTAAGCAGCCTGATCTGCCAGGGGGGCTTCACCATCAGTTGAGCCTGGCTCTCCCTCCAGGTGCAGTCAGTTAAACATTACTGCCCTCAGACCCACGTTAACCTATTCAGGGCCCGAGTTATTATAAGCCCCATTTTACAGATAGGGAACTAAGGCTCAGGGTACTTGCTTCTGCACTATTCAAATCAACAGGAGCTTTACCATTGACTTCAATGAGCACAGGGTCAAGACCAGACATAAAGTGATTTGCCCAAGGTCACACAAGGCATCTGTAGCAGAGCCAGGAGCTGGAAACAGGTCTCCTGAGTCCCAGCCCCATCTCTGAACCACAAGACCAGCCTTCCCTCCAGCTACAACAACTAACTTTCAGAGCTCCACAGCCCGATGCCCTGCTCCTTGAGGAAACATTCCTTATTACTTGTTTTAATTCCCCTATGACTCAATTCTTCTGAATCAGTATAAATGGGAGATGTGACAGAGCATACAAACCCCGCGCCAGGGCTCAGTGAACTGCTCTGGGCTCAGGCAGCCCCACGCTGCCACACCTGCAAAGCATCGTGCCTTAGAGGAGGAGCAACCCAGCTCAGGCAGGCACAGACAGTGGAAGAGAAGCAACCTGTACTCAGAGTGACAGGGAAAGAGCTCCAGCACCTGGCTGTAGTGATGTTGCCAGATTCAAAGGGAAGAGACTTGTGAGTCTGAGACTTTATCTGTGAGGCCAGGTATCTGATGCCTATATGTTAACCACTGGGAAAGAAGGGTCTGGTAGGAAGTGATATAGGGAGGCAGCAGTATAGCTCCTGAGTGGTGCAGGACTTAGCTGCTTACACTGGGCTTTAGATTGTAACCCGGCAGAGAGGGTGGGCCTGGGTTTCCTACCAACTCCTAGGAAGGGTCAAAGGCAGAAGCCAACCCCTGATCTAGAGAGTCTAAGGCAGAGAAGGCCCTGAGGACAGAAGATCCTGAGACTCAACTCAGGTGCCAGACCTGGAGACTCCTTGTCTAACTCAGAGGGCTTCCCTGTTGCTAGACTTTTTATATACCCTGAAAGGGGCAGACCTAAGGGTGAGTCATTGAAGGGGCAGATCACCACAGGAGCAGAGTGGCTATCAACAGGAGGTGCCAGGAAACAAGAGAACCTGCCTGACCACTGAGTGGCACCTGTGGTGAGTGATCCCCTTCGCAAGGGGACAGGTCAGCTTTTACTATATGTGTCCTAATTGTGAAGACATCAGTCCCCTCTGAGCAAAGGAGAATATTTTTCAGGACATGAGATATTGCAGCTGGAAATAAGACTCAGAAACAATGAAATGGGATCTGTGCCACTGCCGCAACTCACACATGCACAACGGAGCTAGACACAACTGTTTCCACTCACATGCACACAATTTGGCAAAAGTAACTGTACTGTGGGCCAAATCTTTACCCCTTTACTCCAGCAAAACTCCCTTCAAACAAGATCATAAAGGCTTCAGCATTCAGTCCTGTGTGCATTAGTATGCAAATTGCCTCTCTTTTTTTTCCTAATACAATTCTTGTATTCTGGGTTCTATGATTTTCATGCTTGCTGTTCTGAGAATATCCATGGAAGTAATACTGGCACTGCACATCAGTGTGCAGCCACGCTCTGATTTGATTTTTATTGTTGTATGTTTCTTATAGATATTATCCCCCAACTGTCCATAAGTCTCAGAATTATTTTTCTTTTTACAGCCTGAATTTTAAGTTGCTCCAAAGCCTCCGCCTGAAACACTGCAGAGTAGAATATGCTGCAAGTCACATTACGCAATTTTGTGTTGCAATCCAAAGAAAACAAGTTCTTCTTTTTGACAATTACCAAACTACTTAATTGGGCAATTTTGCTGCATTTGCACTTTTTCAGATAATAACATTCCTTAGAGAGTGAAAGAATAACTCTATCTGCATGAAGAAAAGGAGGATTTGTGGCACCTTAGAGACTAACAAATTTATTTGAGCATAAGCTTTCGTGAGCTACAGCTCACTTCATCGGATGCACGAAAGCTTATGCTCTAATAAATGTGTTAGTCTCTAAGGTGCCACAAGTCCTCTTTTTCTTTTTGCGAATACAGACTAACACGGCTGCTACTCTGAAATCTATCTGCATGAGAATTATTGCTGTTTATGGCATTACAGGAGGGCTATCCACGTTTCCTGGGTACTTTAGTTGTTGGAAAGACCGCTTTCTGTGATTGGTGTTAGTGCCAAAATCAAACCAGGTTCATAAAAATTAGAGATGGGCCTGAATCAGAACTACAGCCCTGCATAACATCACCCCTAAATTTGAACCTGGATTGAGACGTCAAATTGGCAGATAACCCCTAATGGGCTGAACAAAACCCCTGGACCCAAACAGCCCAATTTGGGGGGATTCAAATCCAGAATTCAAGTTTTGCAACTTGGGTCCATCTCTGACCCAACAGTCTACAATCCTCTCTGGGAGCTTTGAACAAACCCAGTTTCAAGCCAACTCAAGATGGTTTTTGGTTGGTATCCAAGTTATACAACACTCTCTATTTTGTGTGGGTCAGACATGAAATCAGATGAAATCTGAACTTTGAATTAATTCTAACGAGAAACTCAAGTGAAGCTTGTGGGTGAGGAGTGAAGAAACCCAGTTGGTCAGAAACTAAATAAAATAGTTGCACAAACCTTTTCAAAGCAGCACCTTTCATGCGGCAATATTTGCATGTGCCCAGTCACTCAGACTGGCAAGCAGAGTCCAAGGATAAGGGCAGAAAAGCTGGCTTGTTGCTGTGAGTATCCAGTCCTGAATTACATCCTTTAACAATTTAGGATGAACATCCCATCTTAAAACTCTTTAGTGGCCCCCTCCCTTTGTTGGCCAGCCACTGGTGTAACATTGAAACAGTCCGTGAACTAGTTATTTATGGAGCAAGGGGGCTTCCTCTGAGCAGTCATGCATGCATGCATGCAGGAGTTTGCCTGGGACTGGTAAGTATCCGAGTGTGTGTGTTTGCTTGCTGAGGAAGTATCCGAGCGTGTGTTTGCTGGGAGGGAGCCTGAGTGAGTGTCTGATTGCCTGCTAGCCTGCAGGGGGCGGGCATTAGGGTGTCTGTGTGTTTGCGTCAGGGAAGCCTGGCTGTTTAAAAATAGCCAGAGCCTCGCGAACCAGCTGAGCAGCGGGGACAGCAGAGCAGCTCACAGCAGGAGTTTGCCTGGGAGTTCGCCTGGAGGGAGCCCAGTGAGGCTTACATCTTGCCAACGTCTCTGAGGAAGCTCATAGTAGGTAGGTGATATGGAAGGGGGGGGTTCAGCTGTTGTGACCTGCACTGGATGTGCCATGTTTGTCTTTCTTCCACAGGACAGAAGCGACTTTGTCTGTAAAAAGTGCAAGCTGGTCTCCATATTGGAAGAGAAGATTGAAGGTCTGGAGCAACAGGTAACGACCCTGCGTTGTATACGAGAGACTGAGGATTTTCTGGACCAAACTCAGGATAGCCTTCTAGGGGCACAAAGCTCTAAAGATTGTAGAGCAGGTTGCACAGAGGAGCCAAGAGGCCAGTGAAGAAGCTTGGCAACATGTGACTTCCAGAAGAGGTAAGCGGAATGTCCGGGTTCCAGTAACACAGACACAGGTAACTAACCGCTTTCATGTTCTCTCCACAGGTACCAATGCGGAGAGTGGACCAGATGATATGTCTGGGGGGAGAAAGCAGAAGGAGACTCCGCTGGTTGGGAGGCATGAGATGCGATGTCCTGAGGTTGGGGGTTCCACGACCACCACTCCCAAGAGGAGAAGGCGGGTGGTGGTGGTCGGGGACTCTCTCCTCCGGGGGACTGAGTCATCTATCTGCCGCCCTGACCGGGAAAACCGAGAAGTCTGCTGCTTGCCAGGGGCTAAGATTCGTGATGTGACGGAGAGACTGCCGAGACTCATCAAGCCCTCGGATCGCTACCCCTTCCTGCTTCTCCACGTGGGCACCAATGATACTGCCAAGAATGACCTTGAGCGGATCACTGCGGACTATGTGGCTCTGGGAAGAAGGATAAAGGAGTTGGAGGCGCAAGTGGTGTTCTCGTCCATCCTCCCCGTGGAAGGAAAAGGCCTGGGTAGGGACCGTCGAATCGTGGAGGTCAACGAATGGCTACGCAGGTGGTGTCGGAGAGAAGGCTTTGGATTCTTTGACCATGGGATGGTGTTCCATGAAGGAGGAGTGCTGGGCAGAGACGGGCTCCATCTTACGAAGAGAGGGAAGAACATCTTTGCCAGCAGGCTGGCTAACCTAGTGAGGAGGGCTTTAAACTAGGTTCACCGGGGGAAGGAGACCAAAGCCCTGAGGTAAGTGGGGAAAGCGGGATACCGGGAGGAAGCACAGGCAGGAAGGTCTGTGAGGGGAGGGCTCCTGCCTCATACTGGGAATGAGGGGCGATCAACAGGTTATCTCAAGTGCTTATATACAAATGCACAAAGCCTTGGAAACAAGCAGGGAGAACTGGAGGTCCTGGTGATGTCAAGGAATTATGACGTGATTGGAATAACAGAGACTTGGTGGGATAACTCACATGACTGGAGTACAGTCATGGATGGTTATAAACTGTTCAGGAAGGACAGGCAGGGCAGAAAAGGTGGGGGAGTAGCACTGTATGTAAGGGAGCAGTATGACTGCTCAGAGCTCCGGTACGAAACTGTGGAAAAACCTGAGTGTCTCTGGATTAAGTTTAGAAGTGTGTGCAACAAGAGTGATGTCATGGTGGGGAGTCTGCTATAGACCACCGGACCAGGGGGATGAGGTGGATGAGGCTTTCTTCCGGCAACTCACGGAAGCTACTAGATCGCATGCCCTGATTCTCATGGGTGACTTTAATTTTCCTGATATCTGCTGGGAGAGCAATACAGCGGTGCATAGACAATCCAGGAAGTTTTTGGAAAGCGTAGGGACAATTTCCTGGTGCAAGTGCTAGGGGAGCCAACTAGGGGGAGCGCTTTTCTTGACCTGCTGCTCACAAACCGGGTAGAATTAGTGGGGGAAGCAAAAGTGGATGGGAATCTGGGAGGCAGTGACCATGAGTTGGTTGAGTTCAGGATCCTGACGCAGGGAAGAAAGGTAAGCAGCAGGATACGGACCCTGGACTTCAGGAAAGCAGACTTTGACTCCCTCAGGGAACAGATGGCCAGGATCCCCTGGGGGACTAACATGAAAGGGAAGGGAGTCCAGGAGAGCTGGCTGTATTTCAAGGAATCCCTGTTGAGGTTACAGGGACAAACCATCCCGATGAGTCGAAAGAATAGTAAATATGGCAGGCGACCAGCTTGGCTTAATGGTGAAATCCTAGCGGATCTTAAACATAAAAAAGAAGCTTACAAGAAGTGGAAGCTTGGACATATGACCAGGGAAGAGTATAAAAATATTGCTCGGGCATGTAGGAAAGATATCAGGAGGGCCAAATCGCACCTGGAGCTGCAGCTAGCAAGAGATGTCAAGAGTAACAAGAAGGGTTTCTTCAGGTATGTTGGCAACAAGAAGAAAGCCAAGGAAAGTGTGGGCCCCTTACTGAATGAGGGAGGCAAGCTAGTGACAGAGGATGTGGAAAAAGCTAATGTACTCAATGCTTTTTTTGCCTCTGTTTTCACTAACAAGGTCAGCTCCCAGACTGCTGTGCTGGGCAACACAAAATGGGGAAGAGATGGCCAGCCCTCTGTAGAGATAGAGGTGGTTAGGGACTATTTAGAAAAGCTGGACGTGCACAAGTCCATGGGGCCGGACGAATTGCATCCGAGAGTGCTGAAGGAATTGGCGGCTGTGATTGCAGAGCCCTTGGCCATTATCTTTGAAAACTAGTGGCGAACGGGGGAAGTCCCGGATGACTGGAAAAAGGCTAATGTAGTGCCCATCTTTAAAAAAGGGAAGAAGGAGGATCCTGGGAACTACAGGCCGGTCAGCCTCACCTCAGTCCCTGGAAAAATCATGGAGCAGGTCCTCAAAGAATCAATCCTGAAGCACTTAGAGGAGAGGAAAGTGATCAGGAACAGTCAGCATGGATTCACCAAGGGAAGGTCATGCCTGACTAATCTAATCGCCTTTTATGATGAGATTACTGGTTCTGTGGATGAAGGGAAAGCAGTGGATGTATTGTTTCTTGACTTTAGCAAAGCTTTGACACGGTCTCCCACAGCATTCTTGTCAGCAAGTTAAGGAAGTATGGGCTGGATGAATGCACTATAAGGTGGGTAGAAAGCTGGCTAGATTGTCGGGCTCAACGGGTAGTGATCAATGGCTCCATGTCTAGTTGGCAGCCGGTGTCAAGTGGAGTGCCCCAGGGGTCGGTCCTGGGGCCCGTTTTGTTCAATATCTTCATAAATGATCTGGAGGATGGTGTGGATTGCACTCTCAGCAAATTTGCGGATGATACCAAACTGGGAGGAGTGGTAGATACGCTGGAGGGGAGGGATAGGATACAGAAGGACCTAGACAAATTGGAGGATTGGGCCAAAGAAATCTAATGAGGTTCAATAAGGATAAATGCAGGGTCCTGCACTTAGGATGGAAGAATCCAGTGCACCGCTACAGACTAGGGACCGAATGGCTCGGCAGCAGTTCTGCGGAAAGGGACCTGGGGGTGACAGTGGACGAGAAGCTGGATATGAGTCAGCAGTGTGCCCTTGTTGCCAAGAAGGCCAATGGCATTTTGGGTTGTATAAGTAGGGGCATAGCGAGCAGATCGAGGGACGTGATCGTTCCCCTCTATTCGACACTGGTGAGGCCTCATCTGGAGTACTGTGTCCAGTTTTGGGCCCCACACTACAGGAAGGATGTGGATAAATTGGAAAGAGTACAACGAAGGGCAACGAAAATGATTAGGGGTCTAGAGCACATGACTTATGAGGAGAGGCTGAGGGAGCTGGGATTGTTTAGTCTGCAGAAGAGAAGAATGAGGGGGGATTTGATAGCTGCTTTCAACTACCTGAAAGGGGGTTTCAAAGAGGATGGCTCTAGACTGTTCTCAATGGTAGCAGATGACAGAACGAGGAGTAATGGTCTCAAGTTGCAATGGGGGAGGTTTAGATTGGATATTAGGAAAAACTTTTTCACTAAGAGGGTGGTGAAACACTGGAATGCGTTACCTAGGGAGGTGGTAGAATCTCCTTCCTTAGAGGTTTTTAAGGTCAGGCTTGACAAAGCCCTAGCTGGGATGATTTAACTGGGACTTGGTCCTGCTTTGAGCAGGGGGTTGGACTAGATGACCTTCTGGGGTCCCTTCCAACCCTGATATTCTATGTTGCAGCCAGTCTTAGACCTGTGCATGCGATAACACTTCTGATGGTAACAAGACAGGCACTGATTCAAATGCTCCAGCCTTGCCTTTCTATTAACCACAGAACAAGTTTGTTTCCTCTTTTCTATTTCAAGATCCTGCAAAAGGGCATTGGAACCCTCATTGTTCAGTGAACTGACAGGGAACGGGTTGATAATCTAGGATGACTATTGGAAATGAGACCTGCTGCTTTAAACGACAGTCCGCCCAGGCTGGTCACAACACAGGAGCAGGGCCTTAGATAGCAGATTCTGTCCAAGGCCCACAGATCGCTTTACACCCAGCAACAAATGAGACCTCGCAACACTCCCGTACTGTGCCTGTCTCATCACCACTTAGGCTTTGGTCCTAGCCTAAGTCTGGGGGCATGGTCCCTGCGGGAAGGGGACTCTGCACACGGATCTCCACTTTTCTGAATGAAGGGGTGACGGTCAGCCACTTCCCCGGCAGTGCCCCCACTTCTGGAACCTTGAATAAACTCCAGGAGAACATGGGGGAGGGGATGAGGATTGGGGAGGCCCTAAGTGGGAGGACAGAGAGAAGTCCACCCTCCATTCCCCAATCTGGGGCATTAGTGACTTTTCCATTTTGCACTGAGGAGCTTCCCACCCCCGCACCCTTTAAAGGCAGGAGCCTGGTGGCAGCTGCAGTCAGGGGTTAGGGGACGTGGGGCTGGCAGAAGGCCTCCATGGAGGGAAGGGAGCCAGGCCTACGATTCACACCCAGCCCTGCTCCAGATGGAACAAGGTGGCCCTCTCCATATCCCCCTCCCCAGGTTTAGCTCAGGTGGGAGCAACATGGCTCCAGGCTCGCACTCTGACACCACAGGATCCTTAAAGCCCACAAGCTGGCCAGATTCTCGGGTTTACATCTTCATCTGAAAACCAGCATCTGCCGACGGGGGGACCTCTACCACCAGGCGGGAGGGATGGGTCTGTACTGATGCAGGAAGAGCCGGACCTTGACACCAGCCCCGTGTCCTCCGAGGTCTCCCATCCACATACCAGCTCTGCCCTGCTCAACCTGAGAGAGGGTAAAGGACTGCAGCAGAAAGGGCTATGAAATGACAACATATCTCATGGTGCTTTGCAGAAAGACAGCTGTGTGCTCACTCAGCCACATGACACTTCAGGGACCATGGATTGGTAGGACAATAACCCTGGAACAGATGGAGAGAGATGTCAGGGTTATTTTTATCAGTGTGCCATCTCCATATATTATACTTTTTTGCTTGAGAAATTTCCCCAAAGGGATGTAACAGAAGCAATGGATGCAACACCACAAGCATCAATAACTCCTGCCATTACTAGGCTCCGTGGTCACAGCCAACGATCAACCTTAAAGTCAGAGGGCCAGACACAGCAACTACTAAGATACCCTGTGCGGTAGTGCAGCATTCTGTGTATGTGTCTGTGAATATTCCTGCCTTTCGCACGTCTCCTTCTCTTAGGTCAATGAAAGGGTTGCCAGTGGGAGACAACTGGCCAGCCACTGCCTGGAGATGTAGAGTTGAATGCTCTTCCAGCAAAATCAGTCATTTCAGCTACGATAATCACGGTTTGCATTAAGGCCCCACTCCTCCACCGCGATTCACTTGAGCGGACTTCGGCATCGCTTGGAGCCCTCCTGCTTTCAATGACTGAGTCTGCCCAGACCGGTCACAACGCAGGAGCAGGGCCTTGGATAGAAGATTGTGTCCAAGGCCCTCAGATTGCTTTACACCCAATAACAAATGAGACCTCCAGCTCCCTGCACCGTCACTATCCAGTATAAAAACGGGGTAGGCAGAGTTCTCCTCTTTCCTGCCAGGCCTGGTGCATTTCTAGGCAATTAAAGCCATGTTTAGGTAGGGGAAGAGCTGCTACCATTGGCATCAGAAACAAGATGGGTGAGGTCATACCTTGTATTGGACCAATGTCTGTCTGACCTGAAAGGTTTTCTTCCTTCCCCCCCCGCTCATCTTAAGTGATCACTCTCCTTACAGTGTGAATGATAAAACCCATTGTTTCATGTTCTCTGTGTGTGTATATAAATCTCCCCACTGTATTTTCCACAAAATGCATCCGATGAAGTGAGCTGTAGCTCACAAAAGCTTATGCTCAAATAAATTTGTTAGTCTCTAAGGTGCCACAAGTCCTCCTTTTCTTTATGTGAATACAGACTAACACGGCTGCTACTCTGAAACCTGTCTGACCTGAGAGAGACCTGAGGGTGACTCAGAAGCTCGTCTCTCTCACCAACAGATGTTGGTCCAATAAAAGCTATTCTCCCTCCCACCTTGTCTCTTGAATATCCTCAGACCGACACGGCTACAACAACACTACCTACAACATTTATAGCAGGCATTTCCAGATCATGTCTTAGGTCTAAATGCACCAAAATGAACTAATTTGCCCTCTGAGTCTTCCCCTCGGTCTCTGAAAGGAAAGCTTGCAATTGAAGCAGCTCATGTTCACTTAAATATTTCAGCAGAATTCATGTTTGACTGAGGCTTCGGTTGATCCTTAAATGGAGCTTTCCATGGCAGTAGGGCTCTGTTTGCCAATGCAGGCATGAAATGAAGTTGCCCTGTGTTTTTAAGGCACACAAACCCCCTATCTGTCTAGTGCTTGTCTGCTGCCCACCTTCCCCAGAGCAGCGGGGCACCCAGCCAGTCCAGTGGGTCGCAAGGAAGGAAGGCAGCACGGCAGGTAGAATGAAGGAGCTGCAGAGAGACGGTCGTGAAATATTGATGCACTCATGAAATACTCAGCTTGCTAGCAGCCCAGGGAATGTTTCGGAGCCCCTGACAGCGTGCATGTGGCACCCCTCTTTAAGGGGCGTCAGACATCGCACTTCCGAAGAGCGGAGGTAGCGGTGCCTTTGTGGCCAAGGGAAATTATATTAGAAATTATCTCCAAAATTACCTCTCCACCCCAACATTAAAAGAATATTAAGAAGGCAAAAAATCAAGCACTCAAAAGTTGGGAAGTGCCTGAATTATGGCAGAGTTGTGCATTGCCCTGGGCATGGGGCCCCTCGCACGCACTCCAGGTGCAGACCGTGTGGCGCACCCCTCTTGACAGTGCGGACTCTGCAGCGCAAATGCCTAGGCCCTGAAACTAGTGCTGCCCCCCTCAGCCTGCAAGCAGCGCCCGCATGTTCTCCAGATTCCCACCAAAGGTGAGAGTCCTCCTGGTATACAGGTCACCTCCTCCGAGGTCGCAATAGTGAAGCTAACAGATGCATGGACAGATTTTGCACAGGATTCTGAAACACCATTGCTCTTGTCTTTCCATGAGCGACGCATGTAGCAATACAAAATAAGCAGCGCACCTGTATGCATCTCGCTGCCTCAGGTTCCCCACCACCCTGGAGAGTTTTAGGGGCTTGGACAGAGTCCTCTGGGATGTCCAGAATCCTTCCCCGGAGCTCCTGGCTTCTCTTCAGAATCATGGAGCCTTTCGAGCTCAGCTGGCCGTGTCTTCTGTGACCTGGGCTGGTCCCCCCTTTAAACCAGACCCCAAGGCTACAAAAGCATGCCCATGTCTTTCCTTTTCCTGCCCCAGGCTTCCTAACGTCTAGGTTAATGACTGTCCACTGTCCCTGTTCTGGGAGAGACGTGCTCCAGCCCCTGCCAGCGAATGGTGGAGCCCACATTGAGGCTTTCCATGTCATCAGCCAGAAGCCACACATCGTACGGAGTGACTTCCCGGATCGCCAGGTCGGCCGTGCTCAGTAACGGGGTGTGAGGGGCACAGGATTACTGATGCTGGCCAGTGGCAGTGCTGGGGCGAGAACTCCTGGGCTCCTGCTGGCTCCCAGCCCAGTCCTGCTCAGCCTCTCCTCTGCCCAGCCTCCCCTGAGCCCGGGCACCTCTGCCAAGCCCTGGGCAGCTCCGGGTGAGGCCTCTTGCCAGTGGGCCAGGGAGGCTAAGTCCCCCTTGGGGCGCAATGGGATGGGGGTGGGGCAAAAGGTGGGAGCGGCAGCGAACCAGCGGAGCAGCGGGGACAGCAGAGCAGCTCACAGCAGGAGTTTGCCTGGGACTGGTAAGTATCCGAGTGTGTGTGTTTGCTTGCTGAGGAAGTATCCGAGCGTGTGTTTGCTGGGAGGGCAGGGAGAGAGCCTGAGTGAGTGTCTGATTGGCTGCTAGCCTGCAGGGGGCGGGCATTAGGGTGTCTGTGTGTTTGCGTCAGGGAAGCCTGGCTGTTTAAAAATAGCCAGAGCCTCGCGAACCAGCTGAGCAGCGGGGACAGCAGAGCAGCTCACAGCAGGAGTTTGCCTGGGAGTTCGCCTGGAGTGAGCCCAGTGAGGCTTACATCTTGCCAACGTCTCTGAGGAAGCTCCGTAGTAGGTAGGTGATATGGAAGGGGGGAATTCAGCTGTTGTGACCTGCACTGGATGTGCCATGTTTGTCTTTCTTCCACAGGACAGAAGCGACTTTGTCTGTACAAAGTGCAAGCTGGTCTCCATATTGGAAGAGAAGATTGAAGGTCTGGAGCAACAGGTAACAACCCTGCGTTGTATACGAGAGACTGAGGATTTTCTGGACCAAACTCAGGATAGCCTTCTAGGGGCACAAAGCTCTAAAGATGTAGAGCAGGTTGCACAGAGGAGCCAAGAGGCCAGTGAAGAAGCTTGGCAACATGTGACCTCCAGAAGAGGTAAGCGGAATGTCCGGGTTCCAGTAACACAGACACAGGTAACTAACCGCTTTCATGTTCTCTCCACAGGTACCAATGCGGAGAGTGGACCAGATGATATGTCTGGGGGGAGAAAGCGGAAGGAGACTCCGCTGGTTGGGAGGCATGAGATGCGATGTCCTGAGGTTGGGGGTTCCACGACCACCACTCCCAAGAGGAGAAGGCGGGGTGGTGGTGGTCGGGGACTCTCTCCTCCGGGGGACTGAGTCATCTATCTGCCGCCCTGACCGGGAAAAACCGAGAAGTCTGCTGCTTGCCAGGGGCTAAGATTCGTGATGTGACGGAGAGACTGCCGAGACTCATCAAGCCCTCGGATCGCTACCCCTTCCTGCTTCTCCACGTGGGCACCAATGATACTGCCAAGAATGACCTTGAGCGGATCACTGCGGACTACGTGGCTCTGGGAAGAAGGATAAAGGAGTTGGAGGCGCAAGTGGTGTTCTCGTCCATCCTCCCGTGGAAGGAAAAGGCCTGGGTAGGGACCGTCGAATCGTGGAGGTCAACGAATGGCTACGCAGGTGGTGTCGGAGAGAAGGCTTTGGATTCTTTGACCATGGGATGGTGTTCCATGAAGGAGGAGTGCTGGGCAGAGACGGGCTCCATCTTACGAAGAGAGGGAAGAACATCTTTGCCAGCAGGCTGGCTAACCTAGTGAGGAGGGCTTTAAACTAGGTTCACCGGGGGAAGGAGACCAAAGCCCTGAGGTAAGTGGGAAAGCGGGATACCGGGAGGAAGCACAGGCAGGAAGGTCTGTGAGGGGAGGGCTCCTGCCTCATACTGGGAATGAGGGGCGATCAACAGGTTATCTCAAGTGCTTATATACAAATGCACAAAGCCTTGGAAACAAGCAGGGAGAACTGGAGGTCCTGGTGATGTCAAGGAATTATGACGTGATTGGAATAACAGAGACTTGGTGGGATAACTCACATGACTGGAGTACAGTCATGGATGGTTATAAACTGTTCAGGAAGGACAGGCAGGGCAGAAAAGGTGGGGGAGTAGCACTGTATGTAAGGGAGCAGTATGACTGCTCAGAGCTCCGGTACGAAACTGTGGAAAAACCTGAGTGTCTCTGGATTAAGTTTAGAAGTGTGTGCAACAAGAGTGATGTCATGGTGGGAGTCTGCTATAGACCACCGGACCAGGGGGATGAGGTGGATGAGGCTTTCTTCCGGCAACTCACGGAAGCTACTAGATCGCATGCCCTGATTCTCATGGGTGACTTTAATTTTCCTGATATCTGCTGGGAGAGCAATACAGCGGTGCATAGACAATCCAGGAAGTTTTTGGAAAGCGTAGGGGACAATTTCCTGGTGCAAGTGCTAGGGGAGCCAACTAGGGGGAGCGCTTTTCTTGACCTGCTGCTCACAAACCGGGTAGAATTAGTGGGGGAAGCAAAAGTGGATGGGAATCTGGGAGGCAGTGACCATGAGTTGGTTGAGTTCAGGATCCTGACGCAGGGAAGAAAGGTAAGCAGCAGGATACGGACCCTGGACTTCAGGAAAGCAGACTTTGACTCCCTCAGGGAACAGATGGCCAGGATCCCCTGGGGGACTAACATGAAAGGGAAGGGAGTCCAGGAGAGCTGGCTGTATTTCAAGGAATCCCTGTTGAGGTTACAGGGACAAACCATCCCGATGAGTCGAAAGAATAGTAAATATGGCAGGCGACCAGCTTGGCTTAATGGTGAAATCCTAGCGGATCTTAAACATAAAAAAGAAGCTTACAAGAAGTGGAAGCTTGGACATATGACCAGGGAAGAGTATAAAAATATTGCTCGGGCATGTAGGAAAGATATCAGGAGGGCCAAATCGCACCTGGAGCTGCAGCTAGCAAGAGATGTCAAGAGTAACAAGAAGGGTTTCTTCAGGTATGTTGGCAACAAGAAGAAAGCCAAGGAAAGTGTGGGCCCCTTACTGAATGAGGGAGGCAAGCTAGTGACAGAGGATGTGGAAAAAGCTAATGTACTCAATGCTTTTTTTGCCTCTGTTTTCACTAACAAGGTCAGCTCCCAGACTGCTGTGCTGGGCAACACAAAATGGGGAAGAGATGGCCAGCCCTCTGTAGAGATAGAGGTGGTTAGGGACTATTTAGAAAAGCTGGACGTGCACAAGTCCATGGGGCCGGACGAATTGCATCCGAGAGTGCTGAAGGAATTGGCGGCTGTGATTGCAGAGCCCTTGGCCATTATCTTTGAAAACTCGTGGCGAACGGGGGAAGTCCCGGATGACTGGAAAAAGGCTAATGTAGTGCCCATCTTTAAAAAAGGGAAGAAGGAGGATCCTGGGAACTACAGGCCGGTCAGCCTCACCTCAGTCCCTGGAAAAATCATGGAGCAGGTCCTCAAAGAATCAATCCTGAAGCACTTAGAGGAGAGGAAAGTGATCAGGAACAGTCAGCATGGATTCACCAAGGGAAGGTCATGCCTGACTAATCTAATCGCCTTTTATGATGAGATTACTGGTTCTGTGGATGAAGGGAAAGCAGTGGATGTATTGTTTCTTGACTTTAGCAAAGCTTTTGACACGGTCTCCCACAGCATTCTTGTCAGCAAGTTAAGGAAGTATGGGCTGGATGAATGCACTATAAGGTGGGTAGAAAGCTGGCTAGATTGTCGGGCTCAACGGGTAGTGATCAATGGCTCCATGTCTAGTTGGCAGCCGGTGTCAAGTGGAGTGCCCCAGGGGTCGGTCCTGGGGCCCGTTTTGTTCAATATCTTCATAAATGATCTGGAGGATGGTGTGGATTGCACTCTCAGCAAATTTGCGGATGATACTAAACTGGGAGGAGTGGTAGATACGCTGGAGGGGAGGGATAGGATACAGAAGGACCTAGACAAATTGGAGGATTGGGCCAAAAGAAATCTAATGAGGTTCAATAAGGATAAGTGCAGGGTCCTGCACTTAGGATGGAAGAATCCAATGCACCGCTACAGACTAGGGACCGAATGGCTCGGCAGCAGTTCCGCGGAAAAGGACCTAGGGGTGACAGTGGACGAGAAGCTGGATATGAGTCAGCAGTGTGCCCTTGTTGCCAAGAAGGCCAATGGCATTTTGGGTTGTATAAGTAGGGGCATAGCGAGCAGATCGAGGGACGTGATCGTTCCCCTCTATTCGACACTGGTGAGGCCTCATCTGGAGTACTGTGTCCAGTTTTGGGCCCCACACTACAGGAAGGATGTGGATAAATTGGAAAGAGTACAACGAAGGGCAACAAAAATGATTAGGGGTCTAGAGCACATGACTTATGAGGAGAGGCTGAGGGAGCTGGGATTGTTCAGTCTGCAGAAGAGAAGAATGAGGGGGGATTTGATAGCTGCTTTCAACTACCTGAAAGGGGGTTTCAAAGAGGATGGCTCTAGACTGTTCTCAATGGTAGCAGATGACAGAACGAGGAGTAATGGTCTCAAGTTGCAATGGGGGAGGTTTAGATTGGATATTAGGAAAAACTTTTTCACTAAGAGGGTGGTGAAACACTGGAATGCGTTACCTAGGGAGGTGGTAGAATCTCCTTCCTTAGAGGTTTTTAAGGTCAGGCTTGACAAAGCCCTGGCTGGGATGATTTAACTGGGACTTGGTCCTGCTTTGAGCAGGGGGTTGGACTAGATGACCTTCTGGGGTCCCTTCCAACCCTGATATTCTATGATTCTATGATTCTGCCCCTCACACATGGTCTGTGGGCTCAGGGTGACAGGGGGGAAAGCCTGGAGAACCTAGAGGGACTTGCTGGCTCTTGGCAGCCTGTGGGGGAGAGCAGAGAGCTGGGGGGTTGGAGGTGGGGGGGCCTGAGGCACCTGGGCTGGGAGCATGTTCAGTGCACTCTGTGGGGATGGAGCATGCTTGCTGCAGACAAAATGTTCAAAGATTTTAGCTGCCTGTCTTGTAACAAGCTCTAACAGAGCATAGGCAAATGGGGTTTTTTCCAGAGGCATATAACTCAGCCAAATCTGGGTGGATTTTCACAAGGGCAGCAAAAAGCACCCCCTGACTGCAGACACTCCTCTGCCAAATACACAGTCCCTACCCCAAAGCCTGGAGATGCTAAAACTATACAAATAAATAGTGATCCAAATTTTATAACAGGGGTAAAAGAAACTATTTTTTCCTAATTTTGTCTCAGAAACAGCTCAAATGTTTTAGCTAAAACCTTCCAAAAAGTTCAGTCTGAAACAGACACCCTGCAAGGAAAACTGCAGCCCAGTTTAAAGTTTGGCAAAGTTATAAGCAACTGAAAACAGGTTCTTATAATAGAATTTGTTAGGCAGCCTTAACTAAAGGTGGCACCGTCAGCTCTGTCTGCTTGTTAAAGCTCAGCACGTTATACGCAGGCCCCCCTCACTCCATGGAGCCAGACTGCCAGAATTAGAGAATCCCACTGCTACGGTAGGATGTTAGGCTGCCCCAGAGATGCTACAGGCCTGATTCTCTGCTGCCTTGCACTGTGGGTCATCAGGTTTTCCTGTGCACAGGGTGGGTAAAACACTGCCAAATCAAAATATGGCATTGCATCCACTTTGCACCTCTGTAAATGAAAACACGTATTACTAGGCTGCAGGAAGACCCAGCCAGAGCCCTCTGGCTAAATAACTTCCCAGCCTTTTGCAGAGTGTGGAACTCAGAGCTGAAGTGCATCTATGGACATGACGCTAACAGCATTTGGAAAGTTTCAGATAGTCAAGTCACTGTGCAGGGACCCAACAGCTGAAAGTGTGTCCCTGTGGTACCTCTTCTATATCCTTCAATATTACGACTATGTTAGAGCACCATAAGTGCATTTGCCACAGTACAAACCTTTCTAGAACATTCTTTGCCCTGCCCTTCCACGAGAAGCTCACAAGACCCAGACTTGCTAACGCATGCTCATCCTCCCCAGTGTCAGCAATTTCAGGGGGACTGTTTGCATGAGTGAGGACGACTCGCACAAGTAAAGGTTGCAACACTGGCTCTTGATTCAGACTGAGGCTGGGCATTCCGGATCCACAGGAACCCAAATATCTCGATATTTATATTGGCGTGTAGGTTGTCACAGGCTTTTTTAATGGTATTTATGGAAATACTGGGAGGAGATTCCAGCAGCACCATAAAACCCTGAATCTGGCTTTATTTCAGCTTAATAGATGGCTCCATGAAACACTGGAAAGCCTGTGGAAAGCAGAAACAGACACAAATGAACCCTTCAAACCCTAGATTTAGATCCAGAACTCCGCAAATCTCCATCGTTGAGATCTAAGCTTTTGGTTAGATGCAGAGCCGACAGTTAACTTCAGTTGTTAACCCACAACTTCAGACGAACCCTTCCTAGCTTCCTTTATTTGTTTCCCTTGGGCTATTTTGGGGCAGCAGAGAGTTTGTTACACCTTTGACTCAATGTATATTTACAGAATGATCATTCCGGGGGAAGAGGGCAGGAGGGGACAAAGAAAGTGTGACATGCCCAAAATGTTCTGTCTCTAACTGTTTTGACCAATTTGTTTTTTCCAAAAAGAAAAGCAGTACTTGTGGCACCTTAGAGACTAACAAATTTATTAGAGCATAAGCTTTCGTGAGCTACAGCTCACAATGCATCCAATGAAGTGAGCTGTAGCTCACGAAAGCTTATGCTCTAATAAATTTGTTAGTCTCTAAGGTGCCACAAGTACTCCTTTTCTTTTTGCGAATACAGACTAACACGGCTGCTATTCTGAAACTTGTTTTTTCCAATGTGTGTATCCTGGAAACCCCACTGGAGCCGAGAACTCATTGACCAGGGTGCCAGTCCCCGTCACTCCATGCAAGCAACATCAGATGGATAAAGAATGCTGTCGCACAAGAGTTTAGCTGGCATTTTAAACAGAGAATGAAGCTAACAGATATCCCAGCCTGCCTCCTCCCGGCCCATTAGCCAATAAGCTACTGTTGTGCAGATCAGGATGAATGTTCAGGAGTGAAGGTGATGAATTTGGCCTTGTGTTTGTAGGACCAATTTATCCCTGGTGTGACTCCTCTGAAGTCAAAGAGTGCTGCTAGGTGAGGCTCTGGCCCACAGTATATTTAGACGCAGATGAAGAGGTCAGATTACAAAAGAGAAGTGACCCTACCGGCAGGAACAAGCCTCCTTAAGAGGCTCTCCCTTGGAGAACAGTCATCTGCAGCGGATTGAAGCGATAGCCTCGTTACTTCTTCCTAGGGCTATGTTTAGCTCTCAGAGTTTTCTCATGAAGCCAAGATGAGCTGCATGCACTGCTTAATGTCATTGTTCTGCCAGAGCAGGTTTTAGTGAGATGCGTTTTTTTCTTGTAAGAAATAACTAATTAGACCTGACATTTGAGAGTGTCAGGTTGGGTATCAGAATAGCTCTCTCTCTATTGCATTACTCGCAAAGATCCTACAAGGAACAACAGGCATAAATATCCATGAACAGCCTTCTGTGGATGTGTTCTCCAAGACACACAAATGTTCTAGGACAAAGAACACACAAGAAGTAAATAATACTTACAGTTCCAATAGTCTGTAAAGCTGAGCAGAAATGAATGACTGTTACACAAACCGGACAGGGCACTCCAGATCTTGACTAATCTAGTTGTCTGATAAGAAGATAAGAACTCTTAGAAAGGGCCCATTTGCCAATGGATGCTAATTCTTCGTAATACCCCTCTGTGCCTGGAATGACCCTCACATCTCTGCCTCAGGCTATTTTGCTGGCGATAAGGTTCTGTTTTTCTTCTTGCATTTTGCTTCTCAATAAAAATACTCACAACAAGGCAATAAGCTAAAGCCACATAGAGACAACGCTACTGGAAAGGATTCTGATTAACGTTTGAGCATGAAACTTAAAAAAGGAGATCGACCCTTCAAATGTCCTTCCTAAAATAATGGCCATGTACATACCTGGTTTCCCATCACCCAGGATAGACTCTGGAGAGCATTTATCAGCTCGCCGCACTGCCCCGGGGCAGCAGGCTTTGATGGCAGAGCAATGCACTGCCATACCCAATGTCTCCCCAGACTTGGACATTCTGTATCATTGAAATACATCTTCTACAGCAAAGGAACATCTGCATGATCTGTTATAATCTGCTCCCCGCCTCCCAGCACACCCAGGGCTCCTCCTCCCTCCTGCCGCACCCAGGCCCCCCCCCGCCACACCCAGGGGCCTCCCCGCCTCCCGCCACACCCAGGGGCCTCCCTGCCTCCCGCCGCACCCAGGGCCCCCCCCCACCCTCCCGCCACACCTAGGGCTCCCTGCCCTCCCTTTGCCTCCCACTGCATCCAATTTACTGGGCTATTTGGAGGACCTGGTCCCAAGTGTGGGGCAGAAGCCAGTAGCAGTCCCCAGTGGTGAACTCATAGGTACAGTGCCAGAAGAACCCACTGGCTAGAGTTAGGGGATGACATACTCAATGCTCAGGGCATCTCGGTCCACCTGTGATGAAAGGGGCTGTAGCCTGGCACCACCTGGCTTGTGGATTAAACCCAGGCCTACCTGTGTCATGAACACTGGTCCTGCCCTGCTCCCTCCTGCCCACCCTGACATGAGCCACTGCCTTCGTGCCACTCTCCCAAACCCAATTCTCCTCCCCCCCGCCTCCCCACCGAGCAGCCCCTGGCCGGGCACCCGCTGTGTGGGGCATGCACAGTAGCCCCTATACACCAGTGCTGCTAAGATCCACTTCCTGGCTCGTTTTGGGGGGCCAAGGAGACAGGCGCCATTAGCTCTGTTCTGATCCCACTGGGACACAGCCTCAGCCCTCTCTGAATGCTAGAGACGAGTTTGGCCAGGAAATTCCCATCCAGATGAGAAACTCTGCCCTCTCCTCCAGGGTCAGGGTTGGCTGATCGGCCGGAGCCAAGGGCTGGGGTTTGGCCCACCTCTAAGTGAGGCCCCATTTTGGAAAATGAGTTCCTGGAGACAGGGGTGACGCTACGTGCTGTGCTTCCCGGCCCAGGCTATTTTAGTCTGGGCTGATTCTGCCACACACCATAATTACCTCCTCGCGACAGAGACGCTCATCTTGCTTCCAGCAGCGCACTCTGTAATTAACTCAAACCAAACAGCCCCAGCCCATAGTTCCCCGGCGCGGGCTGTTTCCCTCAGCAACAGTGATACACTGCTCAGCTCCTCCCTGAGGGCAAGGCCCCCGCAGGTGCACACAGCACATCCCCTCCAGGGAGTGCAGGCATCGTGCTGGAGACCAGAGGCGCCTTTGCTTTCTGTCTGCAGACTGGGGAGATGGCAGCACCCGGCCCCCAGGACATCTCCTGGAGAGAGGGAAACGGGAAGCAGCAGCATCCCAACAGCTGTCTCCCCCTCTTCTCTTCCCCCACCCTGCAGTCACCCTCCTCCCAACTCGCTCCTGAGAAATACCAGGAGCCAGAGCACCTTGGAGCTCGCTGCCCCGAGCCTGATTCTGCACAACACTGAGGCACCATTCAGGGCAACCGCACCTGTATTCCCCTCCATGCTACCTCCTCCGATATCACCTCTCTGGCAGAGACCCGCATCGCTCTCCGGCTGGCCAGGGGTTTTCCGGGCTGCACAGGTCCCTGCCTGCCCTGTGATCGTCTCAGCAAGACAGCGGGCCCACAGTGGCCAGAGCTGCCACACCAGCCTTTCTAAGCAAGCCGCAGCCGGGCCCTCTGCCCCTGCACGGGCCTGGAGCCAGGAAGCAGCAAACCCTGGCCTAAGGAGCAGCCCAGCAGGGAGGTGTTGGGAATCGGCTGCTCCAGCGAAGCAGCAGCAGCTAATGACTGGCTCCCTCCATGATTCCCAGCTGGAAGCTACAGTGCGGCCCAGCTCTGTGGGGGGTCAGGAGAGACAAACGCTCCCCCGCGGGGCAGGCAGACCCTGCGCTGCCCTAAGGTGAAGGGAGGGCTGTGAACCTTGAGCTGAGGGGGTCCATCCAGGGCAGGACTGTCCCTTTCACTTCTCCCTATATCTTGCCTTTGTGTGGCAGGAGACTAAACGAGCCTGTGCAGAAGGCAAAGCAGATGGATGTGGTGATTGGTTTGTCCCCAAGGAGGTGGGTCCTCTACGCCAGCACTTTTCTTCAAGGGTGAAAACGTTATAGAGAAAACATTAAAAACCAGAAAAGAACCTACCCACCTGCTAATAAGTTACCCGAGATCAGCCCAGCTCCAGCAGCTTGCGGGAGTCAGTTCTTCAAACCCCACAGGGCTCTGTCTGTGGGCATAAGTTCATAACAGCCTTCGCTCAGAACAAGCGCCCCCATGAGTAGGTTATCCTCTCCTCTCTACAGTGTGGGCTCTTCTCTTCAGAAACCAGGCACAAGTAATCAGCAGATGCTGGTCCTCTCCTCAGGGCATAGCTGGAAAAGGCTGGGTTTTTCCATTCACCTCCCCTTAGAGAGTTCCCAGGAAATCCACTCTATGTACATTGTCCCAAAAGACTGTTGTGGTCTGCCATATTGTTCAGTGGAGTTCTTTGATTTTCCAGCCCCACAATAATGCAGCAGGTTCCCATTCAATACAATGGACCCCAGAGACACACATTTAATTCAGTGATGGTTTCCCAGGGTGCTGCATGAAATCATCATCTGTCATACTGAGGCCCTTCAGCTCCCCTTGACCTCAGTGGGACTTGTGTGTGCTCAGCACCTTATGGGGTCATGCTGGCTGGCTGGAGGCAGGATCAGGCCCATGTCAGCAATCTTATAGCAATTGCTCCTGTGGCCAGCATAGCCTGCAGCCTGTTTGACATGCAGGCTTTTCAAGGATTCATTCATTATCTATCCCCAATCAGTGGCCGCGGAAAATGCACCAGCCCCCACTGGCACAGACATCACTCAGAGTTCTGCCGCAGAGTTCAGCAGAAGCAGGACCCAGCCTTCCAGAACCAGCCCCACAGCCTTTCTCCCACCCGCTGCTTTTAACCACCCCCCCCTTTCTGAGCCAAGCTCTTCCCAGCCACGCCTCAGGCCTCAGTGCCTGGCAAAGGCTGGGGAGGGTTGAGTCCAGGGAGCGACATGGCCCAGCTTGCTCTGGCCTCCCAGACAAATCAGTCAACACGTCACCGTGGATTGGGAGCAGCCTTTTTCTGTGTTGTCAGACGGCTCAAGCCATAGCCTAATGAAAGAAAAGGTTTTACAATTTGCAGCCAACTCCCTGTTCTCCATGTGACCACTGGTGACTATTATCCCATGACTCCAATCACCCTGCCCCGGTCTGCCTGCTGACTTGAGACCAGGCATCCTGACTGCCTTGTTCTTTGCTGAGGGCACATCCACGTTTGTTTTTTAATGCAGGGGGTTGGTTTTGTTTATGTTCCTGGGCCTTTCACCCTGAAAGATCCCAGACATGTCACAGATGGGGGCCAATGCTGACGACGTTACTCATGTAAGCAGCCCCATTTCAGTCACCAACAACCAAACACTGTCAGTGCGCAGGGTCTGAGGTTTTGGCTTTTACAGCGTTGGATGACAGAGGATGCTAAATGAGCTGCCATCCAATGAATAAACTGACCTTATTCTACTCTTGCAACCTCATGCTGCCTAGTCATCTCACTCCTCCTGGGCTCCTTGTAGCATTCCTGTGCGGCCAGCTCATCCACCCCGCTGCCAGCTCATCTGCCCTGCTGCCAGCTCATCCGCCCCGCGGCCAGTATACACAAACATCCACCTGCCCCGGGGGGTGTATTGCTGTGCTGAAAGTTGAGCTGCACAGGGAGAAGGAACTGGGCTCATGCCCTCTTAGCTTCTGCGGGACGTAGAAAGAAGGGCAGGCCGGCTTTTTCTAAAGAGGAAAAAATGCAGGGGAGGTTGTGCTGCTTTTTACATGGCCAGGCTCCAGTTGCAGGAGGGGGTTGCGGTCTCCTTCGGATGGCTGGCAGTGGCTCCTGCTGGGGAGCCATGAAGGATTACAGGCTGGGTCAGGAGCTAAGAAGGGCACTCACTCAGTGCTCTGCAGGGCAGGGGATTTCCAGCCCCAGGGTCTGCAGAAAATCTGGTTTTGGCTTGTGTTTGGCCTGTTTTCTCACTCCTGCAGAGGCAGGTGCCTGAGAATGTTGGGGTCTCTGGCAGGACGGGCTCAGGAACAGGAGCCAATCACATTTTGAAAACTCTCTAAGCCCGTTCTGAAATAGTTTCCTGTGCTGAAGTCTGGGGCCTTAGCAAACCCTGGCACAGTGCAGTGCGGCCCAGGGAACAGAGTTTTCTTTGGCCCTGGTGTTGTTTGGGATGACCTGCATAAGTCATGAGTGGCAGAGCCATGACTACGTTATGCAGGTCACCCCAAGTGAGTGCCAATAAAAACTGTTCCCCACACCCCACCATCATGTACGCTCTGTCTTCCCTGGCCAGATAGCCACGGGGTTTGCTATCACAGTCGGGGGAGAGCGGTGGGATGGCGCATTCCAATGAGCAGATTCTTCTGCACAACTAGCACAATCTCTCTGCCCCAAAGGCACCCGTTCGCTCACACTGGCACCCTGGGAAACAGTTTGCTAAGGGGGCCTGTGAAATACTTGGTAGCATGTAAAGCTCATCTCTTCTCCCTACATAGCCATCCGGCCTCCTCCACGAGATGAAAGTTGCCTCCATTAAGACTGTTTGGGGGGGTTGTTTTTTTAATAATGCTGGTTTTGGCTGATGCTGGAAAATGGGATGATTACATTGTATTACATATCGGAGACCAACCAGCAACAACAGAGAAAGGGCAGCCAGGAGACCATCTGTTTTCCAGCACAAGCTAATGGAAGAGAATTAGACTGCCAGATAGGGAGTTTGACTCATCTTGACATATATTTAAAGAACCGTAGCATTCGCATTGCTGCCTTCCAATTGGGAGGTTGTGGCCTCACACTGTATTTAGTACAGAATACAACGTATTCGTCATTTCCATTCGGGGGTGGGGGCTGTCACAAAATACTATAGCCACTTTTTAATACATTTCTTACCAGCTTGCACTCATTCTACCCAATCAGATCCTCTCCCCTGCCTGGTGTGCTCTGTGACTGACAGTGTAATAACGCTAAGCACTTAAACAACCTTCCATCTGAAGATCTTAAAGCTCCTTTTAATTTAAACATTAGTTTTTACAACCTCCCTCACAGGCAGGTAAATATCGTTACACCCATTTTTCAGAGTGCACCATCAACTTGAAATGATCATTCTGAAGTCTAAATCCTGAAGCCAATTTCACAAAATGTTCAAAATCGCTGCAAGGCCCCATACCTGCCACTTCTCCCCTGCCACTTTTTGTGGGTTTACATTATGTTCTGTTCTCCCCTGTTGCCGTGTGAAGGACCCATATGAAGGACAGGGAAAACTGACTGACTACGCCTGAATCCTGCCAACATTGCTGCATGTGAGTAACTTTACTCACATGTATTGAGTGTGTGCAGTCAGGCCCTAACTTATTTGACGGGGAAACAGAGGCTGGCAATGCCCAGTCAGCAAACAGGGGAAGAAATAGAAACAAGTATTTATTTTTGTCTCCTCTCTTTCAATTACAGGCATCGTAGGCAGCATTTGGAAAATTATATGGGTAAAAATAATTCAGACAAATGTGTAATTTGTCAGTTGACTTGCCAAAGGCTGCACATGGAGTGAGTGGCAGAAACAGAAACAGACTCCAGGCGGGCTGGTTCTTAGTCACAGGCTCTAGCCAGTAGATGAAAACCTATAAACCACATTTTTACATCATGCCCGTTGGGACAGGATTGCTATCCTTTCTGTCACTATATCATTTGAGAGGGCTGTTTCCTGGCCAATCGATTATGTGGTGTCTGTTACAGCCAAGCTCAGTTAGTGACAGATAGATGTCAGTTTTCTTGTCCAACCCAGACTCGCTGTCGAGAACGGCCGCATGTACTGAGAGCTGGCAAAAAGCCAGTCAGACCAAACCTGTCATTGACCCTATCCATCCAGACCGAGGTGGATGGCTGGAGAAGCTGTTTATGCCAGTGGCTAACAAGGGTGCTTGACAGGTAAATTCACAAACATCTGCTCCCCATTTGGAGCACCAGTGACCCAGCCATCCAGGCTTCACTTTCCCTTTGCAGCGGGGCCCCTGGGAAGCCATGCCTGGGATGTTCACTGTATCTCCAAGGGGAATATAAGGGACCGGTGGGCTCCCTTTGCAGCCCATACACAGAAGCAGCATCAGGGCCTGAGTCACCAGCTGGGATTGTGGAGGTGTTTGCAAGTGCAGCAATCGTTACTTGAGTCAGGCTCTGATTCCTGACAGACCCACTACAGTCCAAGCAGAGGCTGCTCACGCTCCCCCCTGCCCCCACCCCCAGCCTGTCCAAATGCCTCACCTCAGACCTGTAGGGACCAACAGAGTCCAGCCTCCGTGCCCCTTTCAGTCCTTGGCTTCTTGCCGAGGCAGAGAATAAGCGTGCAAATGAGTTGGTGGTGTGTGTGGCGGGGGGCACTTGTCCCATCAAAACTGCCCAGAGACCACCAGTGTTTGGTCACAGTGCTGGGCTGTATAAACCCTGCAGCAGCCTGGAAGGGGTTAAGAAGCTGCTCTGGGCTGGAGTAGCCCACCCCCGCCCCGCTGCCAGGGATAGAGCAATTTAAAAGGCGGAAACTCAGTAGTTCAATAGTGGGCAGCTCTGGGAGGGGAGCAGCGCCGGGCGTCCCAGCTTCCAGGAGGAGGTCCGTGCCCTGGCCTAAACAGAACTCCACCTCCCTTAACGCCACGGAAGGCTGTAGCCTATAATTGTGCTGGACAGCCAGCAGACTTTGTTGAATGAGGACCCACCCAGGACCCGCTGAAGGAAGAGAGGCCAGGGTCCTGGATGGAACTATCTGCGTGCGTCTTTCTCTTTTGTTTGTTTTCTTGTGCTGCTCCTGAGTTGTTTGTTTGTCCCTCAGGACTCTGACCAGGAGCGAAGAAGGGGGAACCAGAAGGGCTCAGCACAGGGCTGAGAACTTGTCACTGCCAGAGAGCTACGGCGCACGCCCCTGAAGCACCAGGGCTGGAGCATCAAAAACCAAAGGGCAGGCCGCGTAAGGATCGGCTCCCTGGCAGTCACTAATGATCTAAGGCCGTGCAGACTCCTGGCTGAGACAGGAATAGCCTCCTAGCCCTGTGACTATTTCCAGCACTTGGAGCCATCTGCTCGCCCCAGGCCTTACAAGTGTCACCCAAGGGGCTAGGTACATTCTTTTGATCTGCTTAGAGATACTTGCAAATTAGCACGTGCACAGGGGACTCCAACACTCCCCGGGCTGTATGTGCACAGCAAAATAACGAGCAGCTCAGGCTGTTATACGACCCAGGTCTAGAAAAAGGGACCAGCTCTTCCTTTTCTCCCCCAGCCCTTCTTCCCTCCCCTGTGTTCCAGGGATGCTCCTTCAAACCTGCCGTGTGGGAAACACACCCACCTCCTCCCAATGCCCTCATTCCAGCGCACTCCCACTCAGGCTGCCTCAGACCAGAGGAGGAGTACAGCAAATCCATACACAGAGAGTTTGTTTCTTTGCTCCAGTCACAAGTGAGGTTTTAATAAATCCGGTTAAAATGCTGTAACGAGCTGGTTTTAGCATAGGCAAAACAACAAACTGGGGCCTTCTGTCTAGTGCAAACAATTCCCATGCACACACGGGGCCTGCTCCTGCTCCCAGTGAAACCAGATCAGTGGGAACCCCTCCATCCAGGTCAACGTGAACTCTGGTGCTGCTAGCCTTGCAGAGAGGATTTTCTTCCACAGCAGTAGCAGTGCCCAGGAGGTGATTAAAAGGTTTCCCTGTGGCTACAGGCACACAAGCTGTTCTTCGGAGGGGAGAGGCATGGGTGGTGCTGGTGGCCTGCAACGCACTGAAGCAAACACAGATTATGTAAAAGTAAACATGACTTTATCATTTCCTGCAGTTGGTGTTTGGATGGAGGGTAAATCAAACTATTAACGAGCTCTCTTCAATGAGCATTCCTTAGTACAGACCTAATAAGAAACAGATCCTCCTTATGACTTTAAGAGGGCAAAACCCATCTTTTTTCTCTCCTCTCTCACGCTATGGAGGAGGGGTGGGGGGGCTAGAGATGAATATATTTAGGGGGAGTCCTTTGTTTATTTCCTGATTTGCCATTGACAGGACAGGTGCCCCCCAGCAGAGGATGAGCCCCTACGGTTATGGTTAAGAAATTTGGAATAAATAAATACAAAATGATTCTCCCTCGTTTTTCACTTCATGCCCCACAAATCTCTTCCAGCAGTGGTATCCTTCCTGGGGGAGCGAGATTGGAAGCGGAGCTTCCCATGTCAGATTTCAAAGAGACATTCTCGAAAGTATGCAGATGACCTTGTAATTCAGAGCCTCCCCTGACAGCAGCAGTCAGGAGTGAAGGACCCACAAACTCCTCCCAGGATTCCCTAGTTTTTAAAACAGTTTCACCCCAGATTTCTCTCTCTGGAAGTACGGTCCAAGCCCTGCAGTCCTCACTCAGGCGACACTCTGAGGAAATTAAATGGGGGAGTTTTGCCTGACTAAGGGCTGCAGGATTGGGCCTTAAGGGGTATGTAGCTCCAAATAATCTTACCCAATTATGTTCAAATACCTTTAAAAATCATTTAAATTAGTTGCATATTGGACAATCCATCTAGGGTGACCAGATAGCAAAAGTGAATAATCGGGACACGGGGTGGAAATAAGCTCCTATATAAGACAAAGCCCCGGATATCATGACGGTCCCTATGAAATCGGGACATCTGGTCACCTTAAATCAATCAGAACGCACCGTCCCTTAGCGAATGAAACTTGTTCAACTACCACATCTCACATCTGGGGCCAGTCTCCTCCTCTCCCTCATTAAAAATCATCTCTTCCTGTATAAACAAGGCTCATCTGATCTCCTTCGTAGGACGGGCTCATTTCAAGGCCCTTTTAAAAACCTCTCACTAGTGCGGCTAAGGATTTTGCATTGTGTTTTACTGTACCTAGCAGTTTACGGGCACAGACACTGCTAGCCTGCCCCTCTAATCACTGGCTTTTCTGCATTTGCCTCAGTTAGAGCACATCTGAAGAAGGGGTTTTTTTACCCATGAAAGCTTATACCTAAATAAATCTGTTAGTCTTTAAGGTGCCACCAAACTCCTCATTAGTTAGGGCACAGTCACTGTGAAAAATATTTATACATAGGAAATGTCTTACTAATTAACCTCTTAACTGATACCTTCACTCTGGGACAAAGGACACCAGGAAGATCTCTCCTACCTTGGGATCCTGCTGCTTACAAACACATTTACAGAGAAAAATAACCCCACAGTCCTGGAGGGATCTGGCTAATTGACTTCACTGCTTATCTCCTGGTAGGTTACGAAATCTGCAAGGGTTGAGGGATCACAGCAGCCTGCTGCTTTGGCAGTACTCACCGCAGCTGGCAACTGGAGCCCAAACAAGGGACAGCTGTGTGGAATTTACAACAGAAAACCATTCTGCAAGCTCAGGGGAAGTTACCGAGGCCACCTGGACACTTGCCCAGGTTAGCATTGCTGACCAGTTAGAGCTCCACGTTGGTTCCTCTGATCTGTTAGACCCCTGTGGGTTGGAGCATCCTGCTACGCTGCCCCTCCCATCCCCATCCTGGTGAGTTTAGGAGGGGACACAGCAGCAAACATGGATAAAGTGCCTCCCACATACAACAGATTGATGCCAGCCAGAGTGACAAGTCTTCAAACAAGCTAGAAACATCTCTTAGACCTTCTGCATTAAAGCGATCAGGAGAAGCCATCTTTGCAGATACCAGGCCTTATACACATTCCCATTATTAGTTTGATCCCAGATTAAACACTGGGCGTGAGTAGGTAAAATGCACATCACACAGTGCATTCTATGACAGTGCAGCACTTTTACCTAGCTCCAAAGTTGCATTGCCTTAGCTGACACCTGCAAACTGCCTCTCCACACTCTAATTTACTAAAGCTATATTCAAAATGGATCTGATTTTGGAGTTTATTATTTTCCCCTGCTCTTTACAAGAAAAGACCAAATTGCCATACCTGGCCTAGTTCTGTTAAATTATTGTCATCTTTATTATCTCCACTGGTGTGCAAACGGAAACGGTGGTGTCCTTAAAAATAACAAAATGTATTCCATGTACATTTTTTCCATATGTACAAGTGAACATCCACACTTACATTTTTCTTTTGCATAGCAAAAGATATAGAACACTGAGATAGGAGAACATGGGATCGGGTACAAAAAAAAAAAGGCTAAAAAAATTTCACAACAGTGCAAAAATATCTTACACAACAGCATGGAATGGACAATTTTTTTTTAAAATATATAAAAAGGAAGAAAACTCCCTCTCAGATATTAAACGTTTCATTGTAAACAAAATGCAACATCTCTCCCTCAAGACAGCGATTTGGAGAATTTGGCAGATCTTTAGGGGTCTCTAGTCGACAACCCAAAGCTCATGCACCGAGACAGCCAAACTGCTCCTGTCCTACTTGAGAACGAAAAAATATTTTTTAACAAGAGGTGGAAACTGCCAATGAAACCGAGACGCTGCTCCTGTGACACGATCCCTGGGGAACTGGAACGGGGGGCCAAGCGAGCCCGCCAGCTGCCCAGGGACAGACACCCAGGGAATCTCATCTTGTGAGCGCACAGGATTGTGTAAAGCATTGCACGTATCTCCCCTTGGCTTTCCGTCCTGTGCAAAGTCTGCCCTTTGCGCCCCTGTTCTCCTGGGGCCCCGCAGCGTTCCGTGCCGCCCCACCGGCTCCCCCAGCCAGGCAGCACCGGTGCCCGGGGAAGGGCCGGGAGCCCGGCGCGTCCACTGGCGGCTTCCCGGAGAAAACAAGCCTCAGCCCGGGCCCAGCTGGGCACTGCCGAGCGCCCCGCGGAGACGGGCGGGCGGGCGCAGGCGGCGTCCTCCGGCCGGGGGGCTCAGCCGGTCTCGGGCTCCTGGCCGCCGCCCCCGTCCTGGCCGCTGCTCTCGATGGAGGACTCGCTGCCCGTGCTCTCCCCGGACAGCAGCCGGGTGACGCGCAGGTCGGCCCGCAGCGCCCGCAGGTCGTTGCCGATGCTGAGCTCGCCCAGGTCGCTGATGAGCTGGCTCAGCTCCGGGCCCTCGGGGCGGCCGGGGCCCGCCCGCAGCAGCAGCGGGGCGCAGCCGGGCGCCTCCAGCACGTCCTCGCACTCGAAGTGCCCGGCGCGCTCCTCCTGCGCCTCGCCCAGCAGGTCCTCGGCGATGGCGCCCAGCTTGGGCGCGCTGCGGCCGCGCTCCGCCGGCGGCTTGTAGCAGCTCTGCCCGCGCGGCGGCTTGCGCGGCGGCGCCAGCGGGATGCTCCGCGCCCCGGCCAGCTGCTGCTGCTGGTGCCGCGCGTCGTCGCGCTTCTTCAGCCGGCGGAACTCGGCCAGCGCGGCGGCCGAGGTCTGGTAGAGCAGCAGCGCCATGGCCCGGGCCTTCTCGGGCCGGGAGAGCAGCACGGCGTGGCAGCGCAGCGTCACCGCCTTGTGCTTCAGCTCGTGCCGGTAGATCCAGGCGAAGACGCGGGGCAGGCGCGGGTCGGCCACGCAGTAGGTGACGCGGTGCAGCAGGTAGAGGTGGCCCGGCCGGCGCGGGGCCCGCTCCTCGGCGTGCGCCATGCGGATGCCCTGCGCGCCGATGGTCAGCTTCATCTTGGCGCCCTGGCGGCCCGCCTCGCTCTTGGCCCAGATCTTGCCCACGGCCAGGTCGGTGCAGCCCTCGCCCTTGGCCTGCAGCGTGGCCGCGTTGCCCAGGTACAGCACCGTGTAGGTGGGGTCCTCGCTGCTCACGCGGAACTTGCGCCGCTTGGAGCGGAACATGCTGCCCACGCGGTGCAGCGCGCCCTCGGGGCAGGCGCGGGCCAGCGAGCCCAGCGCGGAGCAGCGCAGCCTCACCGCGTAGCCCTTGGGCTTGCGGGCCTGCCGCGGCTCCTCCGCCCGCAGCTCGAAGCGGTTCCGCCGCCAGGGCAGCATCTCCCCGCCAGCCCGCCCGCGGGCCCCGCGCCGCGCACGGGGCGGCCGGCCCGGGCGCTGCCCGGGGCAGAGCCGCGCTCGGTCACCGGCCCGCCGGGCGCTCGGTCACCGGCCCGCCGGGCGCGCGTCCCCCCCCGGCCCAGGCGCCGCCGCTCCGCGCCGCTGCCCTCCCGCCGGGCATCCTGGCCGGGCGGGCCGGGGCCGGGCCGCGGCGCGGCTGATATAGGCTGGCGCCAGGCAGGGGCGGCGCTGGAGAGGAGCAGGGGGAGGAGAGCAGCGCCGCGTCTGCAGCGGGCCGCCCGCCCCGCGGCTCCGTGCCCGGCCGCGGCAGGGGGAGGCCGGGCTGAGCGGCGCCCCGCGGGCGCGGGCGCGGGCGCGGGCCCTGGGCCGGGGGCAGGAGCGACCGGAGCCGGCGGTTGCGCTGGAGCCGCGTCCCGGTTAACGGCGGGGCGTGTCCGCGGGGGCGCCCCGAGCAGGGCCGGACCCCAGTGCGCCGCGCAGGGCAGCCCCGTTGGCGTCCCCGGGCAGCCGGCGCTTCGCTCTCCAGAGGGGGCCGCGCCCCCTCGCTGCGGGGAGTAGAGATCTCGCTGTGCTTTGGGGCTCGTCGCGGGGTGCTGCCGGGCATGGAGCCTGCGGCTGTTGGGGGGGGGGGTTACCCGCTGTGCTGTGCCACGTGCAGGGGACACGCCGAGTTACAGGTGACATTTGCCTTTGGCTGAGGGCTGGCAATCCTGGGGGGGCTAAGGGGTGGGTGTGAATGTGATTGACACATGATGTCAGGCCAGTTTGGGGTGAGGCCTCCTGGGCGTATGCACCAAGGTCTCTTTTTTTTCCAGTGGGCTGCCCCTGCCAGACCCAGCTCTGACAGTGGATGGGTCATTTGCAGCTTGATTCAACACTAGGCCCATTCCACAGCCCTTGCCTGCAGCCGTGTGTGGGAGGGGTGCTCCGCGCCCCAGCTGGGCCCGCCAGCCCCTGAGCCAGCAGCCTGTTTAAAGAACATGCCATGCAGCTGTGCAGTCAGCCTTCTACCTGCCGAGTTCCAGGAGGTGGGCAAGGCCTCTCCCCACCCAGTCTAAGGGGTGGAACAACTCTGGGCCCAAATGATTTTGGGGGACAACTAATAAGAAAAGAGGGACAGGCGTGAGGTCATAGGGGGATAAGTAGGGAACCAGAGGGGGACACGGAGCAGAGAGCCCCGGACATCACCCACTGCTCCTCGAAGGTGTCTAGGGAGCCAGCAGCCCAGAGGAACTCTGCCCGGATACGTGAACCAAGGGAGGGTCAGAAATCGGCCCCACAGTCTCAGAGCGCCTCCCCCTCTAGCTTCCTCCTCCTGGTTTTTTAGATGCCCACTTTGGGCAGCGCCCGGGGCGGGGGAGGGTTGATGAGGCGGTCTCATGACTTTGCGGGGCCACGTATGGGGTGTGCATGGATCAGGAGTGCAGGGAAAGTGCAGCCAGAACCTACAAACAAGGTTCTGGAGGAGCCAGAAAAGGGACTGCAACCTGGCGCACTCAAGATAGATGTGCGCCAGGGTCTCCTGCATGCCACAAATGGGCAGGTCTCGGGGAGGGAGTTGAGCTACGCCGAGTACACACCTGTGCTCACGGCCCCATGAGCTGAGCCAGCTGATAGCAGCCAGCCTTCCAGGTGAGCCTGCCCCCTCAGTTGCATTGATCTGTGAGGTCAGAAGAACTCCACTGAGCGTGTTCAGGATGTCCCACTGATGCACCCGGGGTGAGAAGGGGATCTGCCCGGCTGTAGCAAGGACAGCTGCCTGGAGGCGCAGCCCCGCTAATGGGCTGTATTTACTCCACAGCTGCCCACGCTCAGTTCATCTACATTGGGGGAAAAGGTGATGCGATAGCAAACTGAGCAGCCCATGGGCTACCCCTCCCAGGGCTCACTGCAGCAGTGCTCGTAATAAACAAGGGATGGATGCAGAATGTCCCCGCACCAAGAGAGGTCAGGCCCTTCTTTGGGTACTCCCAGAGGGACGGGGTTCCTCCCCACCTAATGTGGATCCTTTGGAAGAGTGAGCGTTGGCTTTATGCCCGCACCCAAGGAACTCCATTTCAAAACGGTTTCCTGGAAGAAGGTGCTGCCCTCTGAGTCTTATACCCCAGGCTTCCCCCCCTTGCAGTCTACTCAGTTCACATGCTGGGTGGCAGGAATGGTCCATAAATGGGTCGGAAAAGCGGCTACAGAACTGAGCTGCTCCCAGCACCGGGCTGGGAATTCAGGGCGGGGCTCATTCTATCTGGATGTGGGCACAGGGATGCACCTCTGTCGCTGGCTGCTCCAACGGATGTCTGCACACCACAGCAGGAAGGATGCCATGCACGGCTGAAACCGACTGATGAAAAGGACTTCCCCACTCTTCCTTCTCCTCCTTGCCACCTTCCCCCAGCGGCTGGCTCTGCCCATAGGAATGGAAAGATCTGTTTGAGAGAGCAAGTGACCTTACCACTGAGTCACTACCTTCGGACCACAGGCAAATAGCAATGCAGCTGGGACTGAGTAAGCCATGCTTGAACAGTGTTTCAGAGTCCGTGGAAGGGAAGCTACCAGGCCACAGACAAACAGGCATCACTTGTAACTAGGGCTGTCAAGCGATTAAAAACATTAATTGCAATTAATCGTGTGATTAATCGCGCTGTCAAACGATAATAGAATCCATTTACATAAATATTTGTGGGTGTTGTCCACATTTCAAATATATTGGTTTCAATTACAACACAGAATACAGAGTGTACCGTGCTCACTTTATTTTTTCATTACAAATATTTACATTGTAAAAAAGAAAGTATTTTAATTCACTTAATACAAGTACTATAGGGCAATCTCTTTATCATGCAAGTTGAACTTACAAATGTAGAATTATGTACAACAAATAACTTCATTCAAAAACAATGTAAAACTTTAGAGCCGACAAGTCCCCGCTGTCCTACTTCCTGTGCAGCCGATCGCTCAGACAAACAAGTTTGTTTACATTTGCAGGAGGTGATGCTGCCCGCTTCTTGTTTACAGTATCACCTGAAAGTGAGAACAGGAGTTCACATGGCACTGTTTTAACTGGTGTTACAAGATATTTATGTGCCAGATGCGCTAAAGATTCATATGTCCTTCATGCTTCAACCACCAGTCCAGCGGACACGCGTCCTTGCTGATGATGGGTTCTGCTCAATAACAATCCAAAGAAGAGCGGACCGACACATGTTCATTTTCATCATCTGAGTCATACGTCACCAGCAGAAAGTTGATTTTCTTTTTGGGTGGTTCGGTTTCCGTATTGGAGTGTTGCTCTTTTAAGACTTCTGAAAGCAAGCTCCACACCTCTTCCCTCTCAGATTTTGGAAGGCACTTCAGATTCTTAAACCTTGGGTCAAGTGCTATAGTTATCTTTAGAAATCTCACGTTGGTACCTTCTTTGTGTTTTGTCAAATCCGCAGTGACAGTGTTCTTAAAACGAACAACATGCTGGGTCATCCTCTGAGACTGCTCTAACATGAAATATATGGCAGAATGCAGGTAAAACAGAGCAGGAGACATAAAATTCTCCCCCAAGGAGTTCAGTCACTAATTTAATTACCATATTGTTTTTTTAACAAGTGTCATCAGCATGGAAGCATGTCCTTTGGAATGGTGTCCGAAGCATGAAGGGATATATGAATGTTTAGCATATCTGGCATGTAAATACCTTGCAATGCCAGCTACAAAAGTGCCATGTGAATGGTCCTTAAATGGATTAGGGTTAAATGCCTGTTCTCACTTTCAGGTGACATTGTACATAAGAAGTGGGCAGCATTATCTCCTGTAAATGTAAACAAACAGTACTTGTATGAAGTGAATTGAAAAATACTATTTCATTTGTTTATCATTTTTACAATACAAATATTTGTAATAAGAATAATATAAAGTGAGCACTGTACACTTTGTATTCTGTATTGTAATTGAAATCAATATATTTGAAAGTGTAGAAAAATATCCAAAATATTTAATAATGTCAATTGGTATTCTATTGTTTAATAGTGCGATTAAAATTGCGATTAATCATGATTAATTTTTTAAATTGTGATTCCATTTTTTGAGTTAATTGCCTGAGTTAACTGCGATTAATTGACGGCCCTACTTGTAACATTAGTGGGCTGATTGTGTCCACGAACCGCTGGAGAGAAAATGCTCAAAGGAAACAGGCCAAAATATTTACCTAAGGGAATTTGCAACCAGCCCAGGTGGCCAAGGAAATATTTTCTGTGTGGTTTGGAAGTGTTTAGTCAAGTGTGTTGGAACTGGCTGGCTTTCATTTACCCCCATTCAGCTTCTACTGAAGTCAACTGGAGTCTTTCCATAAACTTCAATGAGAGTTGAATTGGGCTTGAACTGTCTCAGAGAGTTCCCAGTTCTGCTGCACGTGAGCAACTCCCATTGACTCAGTGGCTGTGAGAGCAGGTCCTGCATTGCTGTGTTGTTAGAACAGTCATTAAATCTGCCCAAGTAGTAATAATAATAATCATGAGCGCTTACCTACAGCCTTTCCTCCAAGGCTCTCTACGTTCTGAACAAGCATCACCTAATTAATGCTCCGCACCAAGGAGATGAGGACACTGGGGTGCAGCAGCCTCATCCATGCGAAGATGTCACTGGTATCTTAGATTCCCTCAATAGACTTTTTTCAAAATAAAAATAATACTAAACTTCTAAGGCAGCTCCGCAAACCATCCTCAGGGGAGGACGTCCAGTGCGGAGTCTGGTTCTGTGGGTCGCTGCACACTCCTGCAGTTTTCCCATAGGTCCCCAAGGGAGGGCAAACCCGGTGAGTTAAAGATGGCACATCACAGTGGATTCTCTTGGTACTATGGCTTAACGTCTCAGTCCTGTAATATTGTTTTAATAGATTTGGCTAATGCACCACTCAGACCAGAAGTCCTGCAGCAAGGGAAAATGCTATTATGATGAGTTATGCTTTGTTTCTTATTTCTGTGCAGCAGCATGATCACAAGCCGTATTCTGATTTTTTGCTTGGGTTACACACACGTATAGAGAGAGAGAGAGTTTTAGATGTTTGGTTCATCTCTGTAGATTTCATAGAGCAGTTATCGGTTTTCATGTTATGCATCCAATCCCCAGAGAGAAAAACAGCCTTTGGCAGAAAATAGTCACTCACCATTATTTAAATACACCACAAAAAGGGAAGCAATGGTAACTCTTCAAAGAGAAAACATGTGCATATGTTTAAATCACTTGCCAAACGATGGATAGAGTTTGCTTTAGGTTAAAACAAATCTAAAGCCAGCCTCTTTCTTTGTGGTGCTGCGCCATCTCCCTGATTCAATCGGAACTGCAGTGCCCGCCCTGACTGATGCCAAAAGTATTAAACTAGAGCACACTGCCAATATATGTCTCTATCATGCATTCCTACAACTACAGTACCCACCTGCTGAAGTGAAGAAACAGATTGACAGAGCCAGAAGAGTACCCAGAAGTCACCTACTACAGGACAGGCCCAACAAAGAAAACAACAGAACGCCACTAGCCATCACCTTCAGCCCGCAACTAAAACCTCTCCAACGCATCATCAAGGATCTACAACCTATCCTGAAGGACGAGCCATCGCTCTCTCAGATCTTGGGAGATAGACCAGTCCTTGCTTACAGACAGCCCCCCAATCTGAAGCAAATACTCACCAGCAACCACACACCACACAACAGAACCACTAACCCAGGAACCTATCCTTGCAACAAGCCCGTTGCCAACTCTGTCCACATATCTATTCAGGGGATACCATCATAGGGCCTAATCACATCAGCCACACTATCAGAGGCTCGTTCACCTGCGCATCTACCAATGTGATATGTGCCAGCAATGCCCCTCTGCCATGTACATTGGCCAAACTGGACAGTCTCTACGTAAAAGAATGAATGGACACAAATCAGACGTCAAGAATTATAACATTCAAAAACCAGTTGGAGAACACTTCAATCTCTCTGGTCACTCGATCACAGACCTAAGAGTGGCTATACTTCAACAAAAAAGCTTCAAAAACAGACTCCAACGAGAGACTGCTGAATTGGAATTAATTTGCAAACTGGATACAATTAACTTAGGCTTGAATAGAGACTGGGAATGGATGAGTCATTACACAAAGTAAAACTATTTCCCCATGGTATTTCTCCCCCCCACCCCACCCCCCACTGTTCCTCTGATATTCTTAGGTTTCAGAGTAGCAGCCGTGTTAGTCTGTATTCGCAAAAAGAAAAGGAGCACTTGTGGCACCCTAGAGACCAACAAATCCACTAGAGCACAAGCCTTCGTGAGCTACAGCTCACTTCATCGGATGCATTCTTGTTAACTGCTGGAATTAGCCTACCTTGCTTGTCACCATGGAAGGTTTTCCTCCTTTCCCCCCCCTGCTGTGGGTGATGGCTTATCTTAAGTGATCACTCTCCTTACAGTGTGTATGATAAACCCATTGTTTCATGTTCTCTGTGTGTGTGTATATAAATCTCTCCTCTGTTTTTTCCACCAAATGCATCCGATGAAGTGAGCTGTAGCTCACGAAAGCTTATGCTCTAATAAATTTGTTAGTCTCTAAGGTGCCACAAGTACTCCTTTTCTTTTTGCGAATACAGACTAACACGGCTGCTACTCTGAAACCTGTCAATATATGTCTCTGTTAGACCAAGGGAATGGAAAGTGTTCGGACTCCTGCATGCTTCTTGGCCTACAGAAAGATGTTCTCAACTGGGCACAGGGTATGGGGAGGTCGTTGGGGGCTAGTAATAGCAGTACGTTGCACTGGCTGTACATAGGCCCGCTCACCTGTCAGGATCCCAGAGCACCTTAAAAGCATTCCGACAGGTTTGCAGGATCCCTGGCGGGTTAGTGTTATTACTCCCTGTTTCCAGGTAGGGAAACTGAAACACAGCAGTTCAAGGCCCGACTGTAGGAGGTGCTGCACACGCTGTGGCCTGGGTCTGACCCAGCAATGCACTAAAGCACGTGCCTAGCTTCATTTAAGTCAATGGGGTTCTTCATGTGGTTTGGGGTTGGGGTCAGAGTGCTCAGCACTGTGCAGAATGGAGTCCTAAATAAGTTGCTCAGGGTCACACCATGAGCCAGTGACAAAGCAGGGTAGGGAACCCAGGTATCCTGACTCCCACCCCCATGTTCTAAAACCCAGCCCATCCTCCCTCTCCCTTAGTGGTAGTATTCCCTCTGGCTAAGTAGGATTTGTCTCTCTGTGCTCCTGCCTGGCCCAATGGAAACCGGATCAGGGTGTTCCTTGGGCTCCCTTGTGGGTTCCCACTTCCCACCATTTGTCACCATAATGCCTCTCTCTGGCCATGAATGCTGAGCTTTTCTCTGCCCACATATTGGCCAATAAGAGGTGCTAGTGCCACCCTGCAGCCCACCAGCCCAAGGGGATTGTCACACCGGGGCACTGGCAGCACGTTTCGTACAAATCCAGTCAACATGACTGGGACTGGCAGTAATTAACGAGATTGGTTTCTACCTGCAGCCCACTGTGTCCATTCATGCCAATGGGATTTGCCCCTGAAGTGAACAGAATCACATTCCTGCACAGTCCAGAGGGGAACACACTAAAATCCAGCCAGGAGCTCTGATGGCATCTGACAGCCCTGGCAGCAGCCTTTGCTCATGGTCTGACCTCAGCTTTCACCTTGCTAGACAGGGGCATCCAGCAGGGCTGCTGCCTTCCTAACCCTGTTCAAACTTGCTGCTGAATCACCTGCTGTGAAAATCAGGCTCCACCCCAGCATCAGATTGTCTCCCCCAGCCAACAGGAGTTCTCCTCCTACACCCACCACGAGATCACGCCTGTCGGACCCTTGGTCCAGCACAGAGAACTGCCATTTCTTCGCTGGGAAACAGGCCTGGCTGAAGGTGAATGGCAAAAATCTAACCTGTGACCACAGCACAGAATTACTGCCATGGTGGAGGTTCTTAGCAATGGGGCAGAAAGGGCCAGGTGTGAGTGGAGGTGCACAGGAGAGGGTCCCCCCCAGCACCAGCAGCCTGGGGCGGGAACACACAGTGCTACTGTCTTTGCCACACCCTTGCTGTGGATGAAAGATTCTGCCTCCCATGCACTCAGGTGATGCCTCTGGACATCACGTTCAGATCCGTGTGTTTAAATCCCTTCCCACTGCCAAATGGACACGGCCCTGCTTCTCCCCCAGGTCTGAGCCCTCGGCAACGGCTGGAATCCCCGAGTCACACCGCAGGGAGAGCAAGGCCTGGTGGGGGAAGAGTCGCTGCTGCTGCGGGCTAACAGGCAGCCATCTCCAGATACCTGCGGCACCCAGGGCTTTGCCATCCCACTTAGTGAAGATGTACAGACAAAGTACTGGGGCAACATACAATTAACCTCCTCCTCGTCTTTGCCACCTTACCCAACATACAGTGCTGAATTGCTGCGACAGGGGCCCTCGCAGGGGCAACAGCTCCACCGTGCTCAGACACTGCTGTGCGTTGGGACGGGTGGGCTCCAGAACCGCACCAGTTCACCTCCTCCGGCCCTGCCACGCGGTGGCCAGACCTCTTCCCCAGGTCCCACATTTCTGAAGCACCCAGCACTGTGGTACTCGATCCAGGCGCTTGCACCCGCAAAACTGGATTAGCAACTCTGAGCAGCTCATCCTCCCTGCCAGCCACATTACTGACGCCCCTGCCACTGCTCTGGGCATGCCATCCGAACAGAGGGTTGTTTCCTGCCTTTCCCACAGCCCTGATCTCGGTCGGGGTCTGGGCAGCGCCTGGTGTGACAGGGCCCTGATCTTGGTTGGGGTCTGGGCAGCACCCAGCACGACAGGGCCCTGATCTCGGTTGGGGTCTGGGCAGCGTCCAGCACGATGGGGCCCTGATCTCAGTCGGCTTTTTGTGTAGCGCCCGGCACAACAGGGCCCTGATATCAGTTGGGGTCTAGGCAGCGCCCAGCATGACAGGGCCCTGACCTCAATCGGGGTCTGGGCAGCACCTGGCACAACAGGGCCCTGATCTCAGTCGGGATCTGGGCAGCACCCGGTGCGACGGGGCCCTGATTTCGGTCGGGTTCCATGTAGCGCCCGGCACAACGGAGCCTTGATCTTGGTTGGGGTCTGGACAGCACCCGGCGCGACAGGGCCCTGATCTTGGTCGGGTTCTGTGTAGTGCCTGGCACAATGGAGCCCTGATCTCGGTTGGGGTCTGGGCAGTGCCCGGCACGACGGGGCCCTGATCTCAGTTGGGGTCTGGGCCGTGCCCAGCACGACAGGGCCCTGATCTCGGTTGGGTTCTGTGTAGCGCCTGGCACAATGGAGCCCTGATCTCAATCAGGGTCTGAGCAGTGCCCGGCACAACGGAGCCCTGATCTCAGTGGGGGTCTGAGCAGCGCCTGGCACGACGGAGCCCTGATCTCAGTCAGGTTCTGTGTAGTGCCCAGCACGATGGGGCCCTGATCTCCAGGTGCTGCTCAGTGATGATAATCAAAGCATTCTGCAAACGTTACTGGTTTATGCACCGGGATGCCCTGTGCTGTGGGTGGTGGTATTTCATCTACAGAGGGGGAGCTGAGGCACTGTGAGGGCACTGGCTTGCCCAGAGTCACGCAGCAAGGCTGGAGCAGGGTGCTGGACTCGCAGCCTTGTTCCTGCCTTGAAGGACAGCATTCTGTAGGAAGCGCCTGCCAGCAGCGTGAATGCCGTTTCTGCTGATTGACGAGACCCTGACAGCCCTTGAGACGCGACCTAGCCATGGAATAAACCCCCTATTTACCGAAAATCACCTGCCTCTGTACAGGCCGCCTCAGAGCTTTCATAAGCTGTGGGACCCTGTGTCCCTAATGTCCCAACCCCTCGCTCTGCAGGCAGCACAGCTCAGCCTCACAGCCCCACGCGGCACACACCCTGGTACCGCTCTGCTCCATCCTCCTTTCCCCGCCTCTGATCCCTTCTTGTTCTGGCTGATTTCTGCCTGCTCGCAGTAGAAACGCTGCAGAGGCCCGCAGGAAAGCCAATGGACATGCTCTCAGTGACTTCAGTGGGAGCTGGGTGGGACTGAAGTAACTGCTGTGTTCAGGAAATGAGACAGTGAAAATAAGAACCAGGTAAGGCCAGGCTGGTGCAGCTGGGCTGAAGTGGGTGACTAGCCCACACTTGCTAGTCGTGGGGCCAGCTGCTTATTGCATGGTGCAGCACCAGCCCAGACAAAGCAGGGAATAGCAGGTAACCAGCTGGCTTCTGGTGAGAAGGACCACAGGAAACATCAACATCGCTCAAGGGAAAAGGGCAAAACCAAGATGGAGAGAGGCTGCATTTCTCAGGTGGTATTTTCACAACCACCACTTGCAAATGAAGCTACTCAGGGGATTGCCTAGCTCCGGGGGGGGAGCTGGTCAGAAGAGTTCTTCCAGCTGAACGGTTTTCTGTGGAAAACGCTGATTTGACTAAACGGAAATGTCTCAGGGAACATATTGACTTCATCCCAGTGTTTAACAAAAAAACTCCTGCACATTTCAATAAGGTTGAAGCACTTTGTTTCAGTTTATCATTTCAGCATTTGATATCATCCTCAAAATGCTAACGCTGAAACAAAGCACCTTGATAAAGTAATTCTGATATTTTGAAAATGAAAATGTTCTGGAGGTTTGGGGTCAGGTTAGAAATTTTGACTCTTCATCCCAATTCAGGATGAAGGGGAATCTCCCACCAAATGGAATCCGAGCTGCTACCAGCTGTCAGGTCAGGATGGGCTAGGGCCCCTTTTAACTCCAGGCCACTGGTTCCACTGCAGCCCGTTTGTAGTGACTAACAAGTGTTTCCAGCGGATGGCTGAGCAGTGCCTCGCATGAAATGAGTCAGCTGGGCTTCTGGGTAAATGAAACCATTTAATACTCTGGGGAAAAGAGTGTCCTTGTTTGTTGGGATTTGTTAGTGCTGGATTTAACCCTTCTGTGGGAGCAGATTTATTAAACACTGAGTACAACACAAGATGTAGGCTCTGGGCTTGCAAGGTGCTGCCGTCCTGCAGCTCCTGGGGACTGACACGGAGCCAGAGCTGCGTAATGCTCTCCGATTGAGGCCTGGCATTTGCAGACAGGAGTGCTGACTAGAGGAGATGGCGGGGGGGGGGAATGGGGCATTCACTGGAGCAGGCCACCCTGTGCAATGACAGCGCCTCTTGGGAGTGGATGGGTCTCAGGGCTGTTTAAAATCACATCCAGCAAATAGGACTGAGGAGTTACTGTCACTGTGAAACTACCGCTCAGGCCAGTGACAGCTCTGTGGGCTGAGGGCCAGACACCTTGGCTTCCACTCCCTGCTCCTCCACTGGCTTCAGTTCAGAAACCAAGTCTTTGTCCTGATTTCGGACAAAAGGAAGTTTCAAATTATTGAATTTCCCCCAGAAATGGAAATTCTGACTTGTGACCAGCTGTGCTCAGGGGGCTGTCCTGCTGTTGTGGCATACAGCCTGTGACAGACACAGGGGTGCGGTTGTGGTACGTACAGCCTGTGACAGACACAGGGGTGCGGTTGTGGTACGTACAGTCTCTGGGGCACACACGGGGTGCTGTTGTGGTACATACAGCCTGTGCCAGACACAGGTGCGGTTGTGGTACGTACAGCCTGTGCCAGACACAGGGGTGCGGTTGTGGTACGTACAGTCTCTGGGGCACACACGGGGTGCTGTTGTGGTACATACAGCCTGTGGCAGACACAGGGATGCTGTTGTGGTACATACAGCCTATGGCAGACGCAGGGGTGTGGTTGTGGTACATACAGCCTGTGCAGACGCAGGGGTGCGGTTGTGATACGTACTGTCTCTGGGGCACACACAGGGGTGCTGTTGTGGTATGTCCTGTCTCTGGGGCACCACAGGGGTGCTGTTGTGGTATGTACAGCCTGTGGCAGACGCAGGGGTGCAGTTGTGGTACGTCCTGTCTCTGGGGCACACGCAGGGGTGCTGTTGTGGTACGTCCTGTCTCTGGGGCACACACAGGGGTGTGGTTGTGGTACGTACAGCCTGTGACAGACGCAGGGATGTGGTTGTGGTACGTCCTGTCTCTGGGGCACACCCAGAGTGCTGTTGTGGCATACAGCCTGTGGCAGACGCAGGGATGCAGTTGTGGTACATACAGCCTATGGCAGACGCAGGGGTGTGGTTGTGGTACATACAGCCTGTGGCACACACAGGAGTGCAGTTGTGGTACGTCCTGTCTCTGGGGCACACACAGCGGTGCTGTTGTGGTACGTCCTGTCTCTGGGGCACACCCAGAGTGGTGTTGTGGCATACAGCCTGTGGCAGACACAGGGGTGCGGTTGTGGTACGTCCTGTCTCTGGGGCACGTGACTGTGCAGTTCTGTAAGATCAGATACCGGCCATGAAGTTAGCTGCTCACACCCACCCAGGTTTGGTTTTCGTCAGTCAAACCTAGGCACACCCTGCTTCCTGTGCGGGATGGATTCTCAAGAGTTGAGCGAGTGGCGTTTCCTGTACCGACAGCTATAATTAGAACAGCCGCTAGACAACACTCAGAACCCAGCCGCCTTTACTCACGCTGGCTGGCACCTTACTCCTTGAGTAGCCCCTTTCATTTCAGTGGAGCTCCCTGCGGAGTCGGGTGCTGCTCAGCGTGAGTGATACCTCTCCTCGGGTCAGATTTTCATTGAGACAATGGGGGGGGCAGGGTGAATCTGACCCTGTGTATTTACATTTGGGGAAAATGGCACCTTGCTCCCTAACACATCCTCCCTGTGTGGCTGAGTCACACTCGCTCACTGCTCTGACCAACACTCACCCTCACTCCTGGGAGCCCTGCAGAGGTTACACTGCTCTGGACAGGGAGCTGGATTCTAATCTGGCTCCTGCATCAGCAGCAAATTGTCTGCCAGATTCCATTGCAGCCCCTGCCTTCCTGGTACTGGTAACAATGCGGGAGGCGGAAGGAAGCGACACAGCTTGACTGTCTGGGCCCAGGCAGAGCTGGCAGGTCTGGTGGGTAGAGAAAAACTTTGTAAATTTGCTTCTTCAAAACTCTGTACAAACATCTCTAGTCAGCCTTCACACCGCCCTGCCAGCCAGGAAAGCATCATCCTCTCCATGTTCCTTAGAGGCAAACAGGGAGTTTAAGTAACTTGCCGGAGGGCACTCGTTGAGTCAGTGGCAGAGCCCTGTGCTTACTCCTTGGGACCTTGCTGCCTCTCTAGCTCATGGGAGCCGCTAAACAAATCACATGATCCTCCAGTACACCTCCCCACTGGCAGGGTTTGGAGGGTGGGAGGGGGATCAGGGCTGGGGAAGGGGGTTGAGGTGCTGGAGAGGGGTGAGGTGCAGGCTCTGGGCGGCACTTACCTCAAGCAGTTCCCGGAAGCAGCAGCATGTCCCCGCTCTGGCTCCTACATGGAGGCACCACCAGGTGGCTCTGCACGCTGCCCCTTCCACAGGCGCCGCCCCTGCAGCTCCCATTGGCCCCACTTGCTGGCCAGTGGGAGCTGCAGGGGCAGTGCTTGGGGCAGGAGCAGTGTGCGAAGCCCGCTGGCTGCCCCTACGTATAGGAGCTGCTGGGAGACATGCCACTACTTCCCGGAGCTGCACGGAGCAAGCCTCCAACCCTGCTCCCCGGCAGGAGCTCAAGGGCCATATTAAAACGTCTGAAGGGCTGGATGCAGCCCCCGGGCTGTAGTTTGCCCACCCCTGCTCTAAGCAGTAGGATCCCCTTCCCCCGACCTCAGAAATGTGGCAAATACACATCAATCACTCCCTGTGCACGTCTTCAGACTTCCGCTGTCTGAAGGGGTCACAGAGAGTAAGCAGGGACTGGCAGAGAGCATCGGCCAGGCTGCAGGCCCTGACACGCTGCCATCGCTGATGAGAAGAACAGAGAGAGCTTCCGTGCAGCTGGCCAATGTCCATGGGCTTGGGGGCTTGGCCACTCTCTGCCCCCGCTTGAGTTTCTAGCCCCACCTCAGCTGCCCCATGCCTCAGCCAGTTCTGAGGAGCAGGAGCAAGCAGGCAGAGCTTCTGCACAGGTTTGGGGCCCTCCACACTTGTTTGTCCAGGAGAGGATCATCTTGGGGAGTCGGATTCGGGGCTTCAGTCACCCCGAGATGCGTGTTAGTGACAGGCAGCTTTATAACAGTTCGCTCTCGCTTGTGGGATTTTTTATTATTCCCTTTCTACGGAGCCATATGAACAATCCCCTGCTGAGCAGCGATGTTCCACCACACTGGCTGCTCAGGGGTGTGTGTGAGCGTAGCTAAGTACTTGGGAGGAACAACTGGTGCCCACACATACCATCAAAGCACATTACTGTCTCTGATAAACTTTTTGAGCCCAAATCTAATCTCGGTTAGCCCCATGCTTTGGGGGTCAGTTTCCTGCCTTGATGCATTTAATAAAATGTAAAAAGAGTCTTTGGCAGAACCCCCTCCCCCCTGATTATCCCCAAAAAGTTGCTGTGCTGTACTGTCTCTGATAAACTTTTTGAGCCCAAATCTAATCTCGGTTAGCCCCATGCTTTGGGGGTCAGTTTCCTGCCTTGATGCATTTAATAAAATGTAAAAAGAGTCTTTGGCAGAACCCCCTCCCCCCTGATTATCCCCAAAAAGTTGCTGTGCTGGCTGGAATTTAAACAGCTGCAATTTTGCCTCGAGCTAAATTATCTTTTGAGTTCTGGTTGTGGGGAGGTGGTGCGGGGATTCTTAATATACTAGTTTGTAACTAACAGGCCTGACTTGGGCACTGTGAAACTGCATGACTACACAGCTGTTGTTACATGCATATGTTAGAAGCACAGCGAGATCTCCCAGTGCTGTCCTGGAGGAGAATGGAAGAAAAATCTGCTGCAAAGAGCAATGTTTCCTGGAGGCAAAATGCCCTGGTGTCCTTGGCTTTTGAAAACGAGCTGCTGCTACAAAATAATTCTTAGGATTTGCATAAAAACTGGAACAGTGGTTTTGCTCCGAGGCAAAATAAGCTGGAAAGCGACCCAGTCGTTTGGACACAAGCAGAGAGGATAGACGATCCACTGCAGTACAAGAGATGCAGATTTATTCTTCATCGACCGCTCAGCATAGCTTGTAAGTGCAAATGCCTTCTGCAACCTGACAGGGACGGCTACTGATTGAGAGAAAGGAGTCCATAGAAAAATACAAGTAGGAAAAGGTGCTGTGGGAAGTGGGGCTTGTGCTTCAGTAGGGGGCGCTCTTTCTTCTGGGTCAGCATCGAACCTAACCCAAGCCCAGTGTTAGGGCCCGTCTACACTACAGCACAGGGTCGAGCTAAGAGACGCAGCTTCAGCTACGTGAATAGCGTAGCTGAAATCAAAGTACTTAGATCTACTTACCGCGGTGTCTTCACCGCGGTAAATCGACAGCTGACGCTCTCCCGTCCACTCCGCTTGCACTTCTCGTTCTGGTGGAGTACTGGAGTCGACGGGAGAGCGCTCAGCTCAGAGCTAGACATGATAAATCGACCCCCGCTGGCTCAATTGCTGCCCGCCGATCCGGCAGGTAGTGTAGACAAGCCCTTAAAGGGGGCCAAGCCGCTGGAGAGGCCGTCTGTTGCTGCTTTCTGGTGATGCTAAAAGAGGAACATTTTGTTCAGGTGGGGTCTGTAAACAACTAAATGAGCCTGGGATTTGAAATGCTGCCTTGAAAAACAGGCAATGCCCTTAAGAATCTGCAGAAGACTCCAGCGTCTCTATTTGATGGGTCACCCACCAGCACCTATGCTGGCATGGTTCTGCCCAACACAGTGCACACTGGTACATTTTGCTGCTGACATCCACAGATGCAAATCTTTTCTTATTATTTATGGGGTCCCCAGGACAGTTTCTGCCTCAAGAACTGGGAGAATTCCAGGCACTTCTCCAACAACCGTAATACACCATGAAATAAATGTTGGCAATGCGCAGGTCTCTGGAAACACTTCATTTTCCCAAATTGATGATGCATGGGAAAGCTCCCAGTCAAAATCCACAAAGCCCTCACCTCATCCCCCTTCATATCATTCCTCAAAGCTCTCGTATTCTGTGATGTGCACAGAATCCTGCAACCGGAGAATGGCTAGGCCAGTCAGCTGTGATCACTGCTCCACATGGGCTCAGGATTGTGCACACCCTATCATTTTTTTAACCTGGTTTCCCCCAAGTCCATCGTGGTCTGCTTGTTTCATCCACTATCACCCTGTCTTTTAGGCTCCACCTCCAGTGGAAGCTGGTGGTGTAACTTACAGCTGGAGGAGACCTACACCCTTTAGCTCTGGTTGAGCTAACCCTAAAAACAGGAGTGCAATCACAGCGGTGCAAGCAATGGGATGGGCTAGCTACCCAAATACATACCCGGGGCTCAAATGGGTATGTATACAAGGCAGCTAGCCCCTCTCGCTGCTGTTTTGAGAACGCTTTCTTGATCGGAGCTATTGTGGGTACGTCTCCTCAAGCTGGGAATTACCCCTCAAGATCAAAGTGCTGATGTACGCTTCGACTGGAAAGGGCTTGGGGCAGGGAATGTATTTTACCATCTGTTTTCACAGACTTAGCCCAACAGAGCCCTTGCCTGGTGGGGCTCTGGAAACTACCACCAAGTTAAATGAAGCTAAATCCTCCTTTCAACAGTCACAGATACATATTTGTAATTCATGCATTACATTCCATTTACTCCACATGTCCTGCAATATGTCTGAGCAACTGGTACAGAACTGGTGTGTGTGAGACTGTGGGAGAGAGAGGGAGAACCACTGCCTTCTACTGGGGGAACCTGATCTGTTCGCCTAGTACAGTACCATGGGCCTTATGCTTCTCACAGCGGATACAGATTCTCCTTCAGTTGATGTGGGAGGGACTTGTGCTTTTGGGGCAGGAGGAGCTGAGTTCTATCCTGGAGTGGCCATGGTGTTCAGCATAATAGCAACCATGAAGTCCTAGGTGGCCTGGATCTTCTGTGTTTTGTCCTATATTGTTAACGAAAGAACCCAAGAAGTGGAGGCTGCATTGCCATTCTTCCATGGCAAGAGGTAAAGAGTTACATCTTTCCCTGCACAGCCTCAGAGCTGGCCTTCAGGAAGCAGGAAGATGGTTCTCTTCTGCTTCCTGGATTGCACATGCCTTTGATGCTTGAGTTACAGGAGTTGCCAGATGCAACCACTGGTGGATGTGCCAGTATTATGGCTGCTGAATAAGAAGCGGGGGTTGTATTTTTTTTAACCAATGTATTAAAGAAATATAAAAATGAATACTTTGGCCTAATACAGCACCCTTCATTGGCGCATGAAGACCTTAAATTGCTTATTCCAAAGATGAATAAATTAAGCCTCACCATACAAAGCTACCTACAGACCATCACCATAATTCCTGAGCACCTTCCCTAAGGAAAATGACAACAGTGATCTCTTTTTTCTTCCTTCTCTGCTGGGAAGAAGCAGCCTTTGCTTTTTCTAGGGGGCAGGAGAGATGGAAGAAAGATGTTTGTGTGGTAGAGGAACCTGACACCACAGCAGTGACAGCAGAGGCTCCTGCAAGTCACAGCTGTGCTCTGGGAAACCTGTATTACACCTGCCCACTTTTTACACAAAAAACAAAAGAAGAAATATATATTTATAACACGGGCAAACCAGGTGCGTCGAGCTGGGAGCACTCTGACCTGATAGGAATATATTCTGACGTGCTTTATAACACGGCCATGCCAGGTATGTCGAGCACTGGGAGCACTCTGTCCTGATGGATATTTATCCCATGTTATATAACACAGGTGTACCAGCTATGTCGAGCGTTGGGAGCACTCTAACCTGACAGAGATATATCCCGATGTGCTTTATAACAGGGGCGTACAAGGTACGTTGAGCATTGGGAGCACTCTGGCCTGACTGATACATATCCTGATATGCCTTTGATGATCAACATTCAATAGTAAGAAACAGCGTGGCCCCTGAGCATGCCCAGTGGCTGTGCATTCAAGGGGTAACCTGGCACGATCTCTAATTAAACCTGACACACCTGACTCTGGTGCCGTAAGTAATGGTGGATTCAGTCCAGGAGACATAAAAAGAGAAATGGCTCATTAATCAAATCACAGCAAAAGAACAGCTCAAATTGTTTAATAATTTACCCTTTACTCTCATCTTAATCTGGATCTGTTGCAATGGCGGCTATCAAAGTCCATCAGAATAATCCTTTTTGGCTGGGCCAGCTGCTATCCCTGTCCCGACCCGTGCTCAGAGCTTTCACTTTCCTCGCATGTTGGCAGCCACCTCATCTGCACATCCCAGAATCCCTCTCGGTTTGCTAGGCTCACTGGTTCACAGCCAGTAAGATTACTTTATTCTGTTTCTAAATGGGATAAGGAGGGCCCGGATCGCTACTTAGTGTCTTTCTTAGTTTGATTTTGTGTAGTGGAAACGAGAGAGAGAGAGGAAAATCTAAGTATTAACTCACCTAGTTCACAAAATCCTCACCATTACTCCTCATAGTTATTAGCTGTATTAGAGGGATGGAGGGAGGAGGGGGGTCGCACGGGAGGAGGGGGGTCACACGGGGGGCAGAGGGGAGGGAGGGGGGTTGCACGGGGGGAGGGGGTCGCACGGGGGGAGAGGAGAGGGAGGAAGGTCACACGGGGGGGGAGGGGGGTCGCACGGGGGGAGGGGGGTCGCACGGGGAGGCAGAGGGGAGGGAGGGGGTCACACGGGGGAAGGGGGGTCGCACGGGGAGGGAGAGGAGGGGGTCACACGGGGGAGGGGGTCGCTCGGGGAAGGGGAGGGAGGGGGTCACACGGGGGGAGGGGGTCGCTCGGGGGGAGGGAGAGGAGGGGGTCACACGGGGGGCAGAGGGGAGAGAGGGGGTCACACGGGGGGAGGGGGTCGCACGGGGAGGGAGAGGAGGGGGTCACACGGGGGGGAAGGGGAGGGAGGGGGTCGCACGGGGGGAGGGGGTCGCACGGGGAGGGAGAGGAGGGGGGTCACACGGGGGGCAGAGGGGAGGGAGGGGGTCACACGGGGGAGGGGGTCGCTCGGGGGAGGGAGAGGAGAGGATCACACGGGGGAGGGGGGTCACACGGGGGGGAAGGGGAGGGGAGGGGGTCACACGGGGGCAGAGGGGAGGGAGGGGGTCGCTCGGGGGAGGGAGAGGAGGGGGTCACACGGGGGAGGGAGAGGAGGGGGGGCAGAGGGAAGGGAGGGGGTCACACGGGGGGAGGGGGTCGCACGGGGGGAAGGGGAGGGAGGGGGTCACTCGGGGGAGGGGGTCACACGGGGGGCAGAGGGGAGGGAGGGGGTCGCTCGGGCAGGGAGAGGAGGGGGTCGCACGGGGGGAAGGGGAAGGGAGGGGGGTCACACGGGGGGGGAAGGGGAGGGCGAGGGTCGCACGGGGGGAGGGGGTCGCTCGGGGAGGGAGAGGAGGGGGTCACACGGGGGGGGGAAGGGGAGGGAGCGGGTCACTCGGGGGAGGGAGAGGAGGGGGTCACACGGGGGAGGGGGTCACACGGGGGGGAAGGGGAGGGAGGGGGTCCCACGGGGGGGAGGGGGTCGCTCGGGGAGGGAGAGAGGAGGGGGTCGCACGGGGGGAAGGGGAGGGAGGGGGTCCCACGGGGGGAAGGGGTCGCTCGGGGAGGGAGAGAGGAGGGGGTCGCACGGGGGGAAGGGGAGGGAGGGGGTCGCACGGAGGGGAGGGGGTCGCTCGGGGGAGGGAGAGGAGGGGGGTCACACGGGGGGGGAAGGGGAGGGAGGGGGTCGCATGGGGGGAGGGGGTCGCACGGGGAGGGAGAGGAGGGGGTCGCACGGGGGGGAAGGGGAGGGAGGGGGTCGCACGGAGGGGAGGGGGTCGCTCGGGGGAGGGAGAGGAGGGGGTCGCACGGGGGGAAGGGGAGGGAGGGGGTTGCACGGAGGGGAGGGGGTCGCTCGGGGAAGGGGAGGGAGGGGGTCACACGGGGGGAAGGGGAGGGAGGGGGTCGCACGGGGGGAAGGGGTCGCACGGGGAGGGAGAGGAGGGGGTCACACGGGGGGCAGAGGGGAGGGAGGGGGTCACACGGGGGAGGAGGTCGCTCGGGGGAGGGAGAGGAGGGGATCACACGGGGGAGGGGGTCACACGGGGGGGAAGGGGAGGGAGGGGGTCACACGGGGGCAGAGGGGAGGGAGGGGGTCGCTCGGGGGAGGGAGAGGAGGGGGTCACACGGGGGAGGGAGAGGAGGGGGGGCAGAGGGAAGGGAGGGGGTCACACGGGGGGAGGGGGTCGCTCGGGGAGGGAGAGGAGGGGGTCGCACGGGGGGAAGGGGAGGGAGGGGGTCACTCGGGGGAGGGGGTCACACGGGGGGCGGGGGGGGGGGTCGCTCGGGGGAGGGAGAGGAGGGGGTCACACGGGGGAGGGGTCAACGGGGGGCAGAGGAAGGGAGGGGGTCACACGGGGGGAGGGGGTCACATCGGGAGGAGGCAGGAGGGTCCACGGGGAGGGGGTCGCCACGCGGGGGCACTCGGGGAGGGAGGGGTCACACGGGGGGGAAGGGGAGGGAGCGGGTCACTCGGGGGAGGGAGAGGAGGGGGTCGCACGGGGGGAGGGGGTCGCTCGGGGAGGGAGAGGAGGGCGGGGGTCCCACGGGGGGAGGGGGTCGCTCGGGGGGGAGGGGCCGCTGTGGGGGCAGGCAGAGAAGGGCAGGGAGCCAGGCTGGGGCGTGGCGGCGGGCGCGGAGGTGCTGATGGAGCGTCCCCGTGGCCCAGCGGCCGCCCGGAACGCTTGGCCTGGGGACGCGTTTCCACCGGACAGCGTGTCGCAGGCGCAGCCGGCCGGAGCCGTTCCTACGCGGCGCCCGGCCCGGTCTCTCCGGTCAATGGCGGGGCCCTGCTACGGCTGCGGGAGCCCGGTCTCGTGTCCGCGGGCCAGAGGAAGGAGACAAGGGTGCCCCGGATGCCCGCTCCCGACGCCGGGTCTCCCCACCTAAGGCTTCCGGTTCATGCAGCGAGCACTTCCGGGCAGGGACGGGTGCCGGGGGAGACCAGCCCAGGAGAAAAGCGTTTGGGAGCGCGGAGTAGGCGGCATGGGGAAGAAGAAAAGCCCGGGGCTCGGCCGGGCCCTCATGAAGGAGCGGAGCCAGGCCCGGCGGGGCAGCAGGCAGCCCGGCTCCTGGGTATAGGCCGCTCGCGGGGCGCTGCGGGGCCTGGCCCAGGCTAGGCTCCGCGGACTCTCTCCCCGCCCCCTTCCGTGTTCCCCCTCCCCCCACGGGTGCCCCGTCCGCCCCCCCCTCCGCCGGGGAGCTCCCCCCCCCCCCCCGGGTGCCCGTCCGCCCCCCCTCCGCCGGGGAGCTCCCCCGGGTGCCCGTCCGCCCCCCCCCTCCGCCGGGGAGCTCCCCCGGGTGCCCGTCCGCCCCCCCACCTCCGCCGGGAGCTCCCCCGGGTGCCCGTCCGCCACCCCTCCGCCGGGGAGCTCCCCCTCCCCCCCCGGGTGCCCAGACTAGCTCGGAGCGTTGGTCTCTCCTAGTGGCACCGCAGCCGGGCAGTGCCGTGAACAGCGGGAGACTCGCTGTCCGGGTCCTTGGCAAGAACCTGCCAGGCCAACGCCCGGAATTCCCCAGGCCCGGCCTCAACGTGCCCCTTGGGGCTGCGTTAAATGGCGTCTGACTTGGTGCTTACAGAGCAGCCTCACCACACACCTGCGTTTCCTTGCAGTTACATACGAGTGAGTTAAATGACGGGGATGACTGGGGCCGCCTCAGTCTTCAGTCGGTGACAGAGCAAAGCTCGCTTGAGGAATTCCTTGCCACAGCTGAGCTCGCAGGAACCGAGTTTGCGGCTGGTAAGTTTTTGGCCATGCTAGAAACTCATCCTGATATGATGATTTGAAATGTAAAATACGTTGTTTATTCATAGGCGTTAGGCATGTTAAAAGCTGGAGCCTGCGGTTTTTGAGACTTTCCCTACGTTTTTGCGTACGCTGCTGTAGGATTACATAAAAACATAAGAACGGCCAGACTGGGCCAGACCAATGGTCCATCCAGCCCAGTCTCCTGTCTTCTGACAGTGGCCAGTGCCAGGTGCCCCAGAGGGAATGAACAGAACAGGGAATCATCAAGTGATCCATCCCCGTTGCCCATTCCCAGCCTCTGGCAAACAGGCTAGGGACACCACCCCTGCCCATCCTGTCTGATAGACATTGATGGACCTGTCCTCCAAGAACTTATCTAGTTCTTTCTTGAACCCTGTTATAGTCTTGGCCTTCACAACATCCTCTGGCAAAGAGTTCCACAGTCTGACTGTGCGCTGTGTGAAGAAATACTTCCTTTTCTTCGTTTTAAAGAAAACCTGTTGCCTATTAATTTCATTGGATGACCCCTAGTGGCAGCAGGGGAATAAGCTGCTTCAGAGTGGGAGGCAGTGCCCCTTCCCATGGGGGAAACCACCAAACCTGAGTGCCTGCTAGGGGAAAGGTTTCAGAGTAACAGCCGTGTGAGTCTGTATTCGCAAAAAGAAAAGGAGGACTTGTGGCACCTTAGAGACTAACTAATTTATTTGAGCATAAGCTTTCCTGAGCTGCAGCTCACTTCATCGGATGCATTCACTGTCACCCCCTGGTGAGCAACAGAACGGCACCTTGCCCCAGCAAGGCGGCAGCAAAAGGTACCCCCTTGGTATTGTGTTTTGAGACTGCTTCCTTTTAGTTTGGTGGAGGGTCAAGCCTTAGGCTGACCCTCAGGTCTACCCTAAAAAGACAACCAAAGGAGCACAGAAGGGGGAAGGCAAATCTTGCCTTTAGTGGGCCTGATTTACCCCAGGCCCACCATCTCCAGACAGGGAAGCACTAAGTTTGGTGAGACCCTGTGGTCTCTTGTCACAGTAGAGAAAGGCAGAACAAGAAGCAGTGGCTGGAAGTTAAAGCCAGACAAATTCAAATTAGAAATAAGATTCAAATTTTAATGAGTGGGGATGATTGCCCATTGGAACAAACTAACAAAGGAAGTGGTGGATTCTCCATCTCTTGATATCTTCAAATCAAGACTGGATGCCTTTCTGGAAGGTATTCTTAGCTAAACACAATTTATTGGGGACATTGGGAGTAACTTCATTAAATTCTCTGGCCTTTGCTAGGTTGGATGTCAGACTGGATGATCTAATCACAGAAATGTAGAACTGGACGGGATCTTGATAGGTCATCTAGTCAGTTCCCTGCACTGAAGCAGAACTAGGTAATAACTAGATCATCCATTCTTGGGGTTTGTCTACATGTTCTTAAAAATTTCCAACAATGGAGATTCCACATCCTCCTTAGGTAATTTGTTCCATTGTATAACTATCCTGATAGGAAGGTTTTTTCCCTAATGTCTAACCTAAGTCTACCTTGCTGCAATTCAAGCCCATTGCTTCTTGTCCTGTGCTCAGTGGTTAAGGAGAACAATTTATTGTTCTCCTCTTTATAACAATATTTTACGTACTTGAAGACTGTTATCCTGTCTCCCTCAGTCGTCTTTTCTCCAGACTAAACAAACTCATTTTTTTTTTTTTTTCAATCTTTCTGTGTAGGCCACGTTTTCTAGGCCTTTAATCGTTTTTGTTGCTTGCTTCCAGTTTGTCCACATCTTTCCCTAAGTGAGGTGCCCAGAACTGGACACATTTCTCCAGCTGAGGCCTTACTAGCACTGAGTAGAGCGGAAGAATTATTTCTCATGTCTTGCTTGTAACACTCCTACTAATACATCCTGAATGATGTTTCCTTTTTTTGTTGCATCAGTATTACACTGTTGACTCATTTAGTGTATGATCTGCTGTAACCCCCAGACCCTTTTCTGCAGTGCTGCTTCTTTGTCAGTCATTTCCCATTTTGTATTTGTACAATTGATCGTTCCTTCCTAAGTGTAGTACTTTGCATTTGTCCCATTGAATTTCAACCCAGTGGGGGCCTTCTGGCCTCAAAATCTATGAAGAGTAGTCACTGAAAGGTATTGCCAACTTGTATTTCAGGGCTGGTCCACACAGATTTGCTCTGAAATAGCAACGCTGGTTTTATAATCATACCTTTCGTTATTTTGGTGCAAGTCTGGGGCTGGGCATGCATACTTTGAAATAAGTGTCCTATTTGATTTTAATATCAGTTGGAAAAAGCTTGAATTAAGCTAAATTAAAATAGGGCACTGTTATTCCATATTAAGCATGCCCACCCACTGACTTGTACCAAAACAATGGAAAATGTGAATTTAAACCCAACTTGGCTATTTCAGTGCAAGTTTGTGTGTAGAGGAGGCCTTATGTGGAATGTGTCATGGTATCAATCCATCTCCTAATGGAACCAGATGCACATCTCACAAATACACACCACACACGGAACATTACTTTGCATTATCTGCAAAGACGCCAATGATTGAATGGGGACTAGTCCTTTTGTCCCTCTAGGTGAAGGTTGAAGCGTACTAGCGGAGGAGTGGGTGGAAAGCTTACAGAGCTGCTTTTTGCTCTGTTGTTAAAGGACTTCAGTCTCCAGGTACTATTAATCTAACACCTTTCCCAAACATTGACAATCGTGTTAAAATCTGCCCAAAGGACTCAAACTGTGTTTATTGTAATGGTCAACAACTGATGCAGCATCTGTAGACTGAAGCAGCATACACTGTGTTTGCACAAATTCACAGTCAGAATTTGCATATAATTATTGGTTTCAAGTGAGACCAGCAACAGTTGAATGGTATGAAGATCAATGGTTTTCACTGGAAAGGTTTCCTGCCAGCTTGGTGTGTAATCCCACCAACTTCACTTGGGCGTTCTTTTGTTGCAGCCCAGATCCTAACATCTGCCCTTGCTGAGTTTGAATGTTAATGGCAGGGATTTTTCCTTTATAAACAGAGAAACTAAATATCAAGTTTGTTCCTGCTGCGGCAAGGACTGGCCTGCTGACAGCAGAAGAGACCAAAAATATTGAGAAACTCCATGAGGAAAACAGACAGTTTTTGTGTATACCAAGAAGGTAAGATCCAGCTCGGGGCAATACCGCAGTGTCTCCTCAGTTGAGTCTATTGGCATTTCAAGTGTACGTTTCCTTTTGTGGGCATTTACAGTTCAGCCATTATTATTCACCACATTTATTCTAACATTTGCACTTCACTGAAATGTTGTCCTGTTGCTTGAATTTTTGATCTGAACGTACCCGTTACATCACAGAAAACCTGCCACTGGTGCTGTGAGGGGTACCAGGCACCTCATGATGGCAGCTGGGCAGCAGTGCACTCTCAGTGTAACATACCAGGGTCAGTGCTGGAGCACAGGGGCCCAGCAGCAGAGCAGTTAGTGTGCTTTTTTAAATAAGGTGAGGCACCAGACAACTCAAAGTACACTGCTTTGGGAGTGTCCACACTGGAGCTGGAAGGTGTAACTGGGTTGTTTTTTACAGGATACAGCTGCACTGGAGGTGTAACTGCCAACTTGGGTAGATATTCCCGTGCTACCTTTGATTGAGCCAGCATGCTAAAAAAACGGGTGGTGGGATGGCCTAACTGCCCGAGTACAATCCCATTGGAAATGCTAGCTCTGATTTTGGGGTAGCTAGCCATCCCGCCATGGTGCAGCCAGACTACAATGCTGGTTTTAGCATGCTAGCTCAATCAAAGAGAACGTGGGTATGTCTCCCCGAGCTGGACATTACACTTCCAGTGTAGATGTACCTGGTGAAAACAAAGCGGTCCAGCAGCCAGCATGTTTTGCACATACTAGGGTATGCAATGTGCTCTAGTGGGTAGAGCACTGGACTAGGACTTAGGAGACCTGGGTTCTGTTCCCAACTCAGCTACTGGGCGATCTCAGCCAAGTCACTTCATCACTCTGTGCCTCAGTTTCCCCATTTGTAAAATGGGGATATTGGTACTGACCACCTTTGTAAAGCTCTTTGGGATCTACTGATGAAAATGGCTATATAAGAGCTAGGTGGTGGTGGTGGTATTATTATTTGAAAGTGAGAACATTTCAAACTATTTTTGGTTGGTTGGTTTTTTGTATTTTTGCTGTTCGTGACCATGTGAATCTGGGTAAAAGGGGATTATTCCCTCTTCAGAAAAACTGTTGACTTCAAAGCTATATTTATAGAGGAATGATTTAGATTTCATTCACATAGTATTCTGTTGATGTGATTTCAGTAGGACACGAGTCCTGTTCTGTCATTTCATTACTACTGTAATACTACTTCAAATTTTTAAAAAAAAAGTTAAGCTACCAGGTTGACTTACAAAACAGCCAAATAAATTCTTGGTCTTGTGTAATATTCTATTTTTGAGCCACTTCATGGTGCTCAAATATATATGCTGTGTACTTAATTGTTATTTAACTTGTTAATTTAGTCTTTTTATTATAGTTGCATGATAAAATAGTTGGGTTTTGTAATTCAAGGGTAATAGCCCTCCTCCTGAATGCTCTGGTCTAAGGCCATAGTGTGTAGTCACAAAGTGCATTGTTATGTGTGGAGACAAAAAAAGCTTTTAAAAATGATAAATGCAGTTTACTTGAAACACAAATAGGACTATTACAATATGAATAGATTTGTTTCTTGTATTCTTGTTGGTTTAAAATTGACTCTTTAGCTCATTTACAATGCTGCTGTACAAGACCTTCCCAAGAACAGGATCCCTATGCAACAGCTTCAGATTGTAGCTCTTCCTTGCATGCGGCATGAGTTGATTGCCTTCAGAAGCTGAACCAGTTGCAGAATTGAGAATCATAGGAATTAACATTTAAGATAACTGAATGGAATGTAAGAGTTTTAACACTGAGAAAGATGCAGGTACTGATTTATTTTTAAAAGTCAATTCTTTAAAGAGGACTGTTAGTCTCAGCCACACTATTTGAGATCAGCCAGATAGAAGGGACTCTTAAACTCAAAAAGATCTAGCGTGAGAGACTAATCCCACATTCTTAAATATCCTATGCAATACAGTTGAGGAAACCGGCCTTTTGAGTGAGAGATTATAATGGATCATGGAATGCATTTTTCTGTTTAATGCTCTCATCACTTTTTGAATTATATATAAAGAGAACAAAGAAATATGATACCTGTACATAAGAACAACAACCAATAAAATGCCTCTGAACCGTCCAGAGCAAGTGTTCTTTTTGATCTTACTTTTATTGGACAAATATAACCGAGAAAACATTCTAAAACACTGTTACATGTTTCTTTCAATATCTGATCATTCTAGACCATACTGGGATAGGAGAACCAGTGCTGAGAAGTTAAAGCAAGCAGAGAGAGAGAGCTTTCTGGAGTGGAGAAGACAGCTTGTTCGGTGAGTGTCCTACTTGGGCTTAACGCAACTAATCAATTGCATTAGGGGAGGGATGGGTTTTCTATATCTTTGTTAGAGCCCTAAGGACACAGGGATCATGTCTTTTGCTCCTGGTAAATACAGGAAAAAACCCTTGGTGGTCTGTCACCACTGTGATCCTGGTCCATCCTTGTGGCAAGTTTCTGAAAAGTACCCTGGTTATTATGAGGTTAAGAGTTTGGACCATATGTCATAGAATCAAAGCAATGTGGGGCTTGATGAGACCTTGAAAAGTCATTAACTCCAGCCCTCTGTGCTGAGGCAGGAGCAAGTAAACTTGTAAATCACGTTTACCTATTGCAGGTTTCTCCTTTTCTCCAAAACAATGGAGGTTAATTTATAATCCCCTCAGACTCTGCTCTGAGCCAAAGCACAATGTCATACCCACGCCCCTTTAGAGGAGGTGGGATAAGCATGTGTCTCCAGCGAATGCCAATGCTACTTCCAGTTTCTACAGGATAATGCTGCTCAAGAGAAATGTGAGGTGCCCACCCCCCATGGGAGCCGAGCGCTACTGGCCCAGAGAGTAAGCTGCCAGAAATGGGCCCAAGTGCATTTTTTCCACATGCCAACTAGCTGTGTAGATACTGGGTGGCACGGGGGGTAATTTCTTTGATCTGTTCTGATACCCTAGCTCTGAATTTTCCCAATTTGTTTGCTGATGGAGTTGGTTTTTCTTTGCTGTGACCAGTTGCCATCACATCATCTGTGTACTAATGGCTCTAAGGTTGGTTTTCTTCAGGAGCTGAGATCTATTTACAGACCTCACAGGAGGGGCACCTTAAAGTTTGGGTCCCTGCCTTTTGTAGATTGCTCTGTGAGAGGCGAGTGTGGTATAATTCCAAGCAGACTTGGTGCTATGTTTGCTGTCTAACATGATCTGCATATGGAGTATCCTCTCCGTTTCTCTCTAGGCTAGAGGAAGAACAGAAACTGATTTTGACCCCATTTGAACGGAATTTAGACTTTTGGCGCCAGCTCTGGAGAGTCATCGAAAGAAGGTAACATTTATCAGTTTCTGTGTCACGGATGATAAAAATCATGACTTAGAGAGAGAGAGAGATTGTTGGCTTTTTTTTGTTTTTAATTTAAATCAGATGTTTTTTGTTCACACATTGCTAGTACTTTACTCCTACGTCATAATCTTGAGTGGCTAATGTGGACATTTTGTAACTATGAAACTTCAGACTAAAATGCTCATCTATGCTGAAAACCTATCCAGGGCTTCATTAGCATCCTCACTGTGAGAACAGCACAAACTGAAACATATGATTGATAAGCAGATAGCCCGTGCTGTGTTTGGAACCAACTCCACCTTTCAATATATTGAATTTCCACAAGTCAAGAAAACTGAAATAATCATAGTTTGCAGTCTGAAGTCAGTGACTTGTACTTCTAAGTCACTTAAATGCATTTGAAAACCCCACCTTAAATGCCTAAATATGGACTTAGTAATATAACTTTAGGTTCCTATTTTTAATATTTTGTCCTGTGTGTATTTAAAAAAAATTAACGAAGTGATTGTGAACATACTGAAGGACTAAGTAACTTTTCATTGTGAACACTTCATTAATTTTGTTTTGAAGTGACAAACATTTTATGTTACTGAAAGTAATTTAAACCCCTCCCCTCCTCTTCCCCCCCTCAATTCTAGGCCCTGATGCTGCAGACACATGTGCACGTGCTTCGCTTGCAGCACAAGTAGTCCCACTGACATCAGCAACACCTGCAGCCCTCTTTTGTGGATTCACTGATGGACTTGCCTTCTAGGCTGTCCATTCAAAATCTTGTATCTGCTTTAGCCATCACCCCATCCCACCCACTTAGTCATTCCATGGCACTGGGGTGGTAGGGAAATTGTGTATCCTGGAATAGTGGAGCATTTGAAAGCCAAGGCGAGGTGGAGAGTGGGCTCCTAGTCTAGGGCCTCTTGCCATTCAGAAGAAGATTATTGGGGGCATTAACAACAACCTGGCATACCACAGAAATAATCTTTCTGTTTGCTCTGCTTAGCTGAAACAGAAGAGCAAAGCCATCTGCCAGTTTAATCTAGTTTAGGCATTTAATTTCATTAGTAATTAACTTTGAGATTGTATCTCTACTGATTTTTCTGAAATTGAAAAATACTTCAGCAGCAAGGTCACAGTGATCTGCTTGTTTCATAAAGAGCCTATTTGTTACTGTCTCGATGTCACAGGCGGGCTTTGGTTGGTGAGTGCCCATGCGGTCAGAAACGTCCTCCTTTGTATGCGCCCTTATGTCTGGTATCCAGACACCTTACACATGCTTAGACAGTGGTGCTGGTCTGCACAGATCTGTGTGTTCTCCTTGGAGCTCATGTTTGTGGTCTAATCACAGAACCTGAAAATGGAAGAGACCTATTACACCAGTGGCTCTCAAACTTTTTTTTACTGGTGACCCGTTTCACATAGCAAGTCTCTGAGTGCGACCCCCCCCCCCCACCTTATAAATTAAAAACACATTTTTATATATTTAACACCATTATAAATGCTGGAGGCAAAGTGGGGTTTGGGGTGGAGGTTGACAGCTTGCGACCCCCTGAGGGGTCCCAACCCCCAGTTTGAGAACCCCTGTATTACAACCTCCAGTCCATCTCCCTGGCAATATAGGCTTGCTCACTACTGGGCATTTTCTATAAGTGTTTGGTTCTGTATAGTTCCAAAAGTCTCAGGCAATTGGACATCTACCATTTCCTTCTCCTTACTATACACAATCCTAATACATTGCTATCAGGATGATATTCAGCTTTTATTATTTCTATCCCATCCGACGCATGATATGATTCCTCGTGTCTGGCTTTCACTCCCTTCAGACATAGCTGGTAATAGTTAGTTTTTTCTCTGGGTGATGTTTAATGGACTCTCGCTACATCATTTTGTAACTATATCTAGTCATAAAATTCCCCGCCAAGCAGTCTAATCTCAATACTAAAACATATGTACGGACTCTCCCTCCATCTCTGAGGTGATCCTGCTGTCACATATCTGGTCGGGCTCCCTCTTCTGCTAGCTCACCAGAGTGCGGTGATGGGCTCCAGACACCAAATCCTCTGTGTGCTTTAAGCTTCCCTGGCTCTCAGCAGGCTGAAGCACCGGTTGCTCCCTTGCCTCTGGCACGTTTCCTGGGCACTAATGGTTTGGGAGTCGGGTGGATAATCATCTGACCATGAGCTCCCAATGCGATGCTGTGGCCAAAAGAGCTCATGTGATCCTGGGATGCATCAACAGGGGAACCTTGAGTAGAAATGGAAAAGTTATTTTATCTCTATTTGGCACTGGTGCAACTGTTGCTGGAATTCTGGGTCCAATTCTGGTGACCACAATTCAAGAAGAATGTTAATAAATTGGAGGGGGTTCAGAGAAGAACTATGAGAACAATTAAAAGGATTAGAAAACATACCTCCTAGTGATAGACTCTAAGAGCTCAATCTATGTAGTCTAACAAAGAGAAGGTTAAGTGATGACTTGATTACAGTGTATAAGTATCTACATAGGGAACAAATATTTAATAATGGGCTCTTCAGTCTAGCAAGAAAGGTACAATGTGATCCAGTGGCTGGACTTTGAAGCTAGACAAATTCAGACTATAAATAAGGTGTAAATTTTTAACAGTGAAGGTAATTAACCATTGGAACCATTTACCAAGGGTTGTGCTGGATTCCTCATCACTGACAATTTTAAAATCAGGATGGGATGTTTTTCGAAAAGATCTGCTCTAGGAATTGTTTTGGAGAATTTTTCTGCCCTGTGCTATACAGGAGCTCAGAGTAGATGAGCACAATGGTCCCTTCTGGCCTTGGAATATAGGCATTCCAGGATTCAGCAGTTTCATAGTAACAACTTCCTAATATCAACCAGAATGCATAAATTGCAGAGGCAGATCCCCCATATCATCACACTAGCAACCAATATTTGGAATTATCTGCTCCTAGAAGTTTTAGCTGAATCTACACTATTGGGTATCAAGTGGGGGGAGGAGAAGTGGACGGAGAATTGGACACCAGTGGTATCTCTGACATAAATGGTATTCACATTGAACAGTGATGAGTCTGACTCGTATTCCTTGTGGTAAACTGCTCTATTTGGGAAGGAGTTTTTCCCAAGGGCACACTGGCAAGGACTGTGTGTGTGAAGGAACTGTTTCAGTTGGAGTCCTGAGCAGGTTCGACTCTTGGGATCAGATGAGCTTATCCTGCATGATTTATCTCCTTGGGCTTTCCCTTCTCCTCATGCGCTGCTTGGCAGTCATCGAGCTTTTTCCAGAGAACAGGTAGCAGTCTGTGCTAGCAGACCTGCGGTCTAAGGGGAATTATTAGGATATTGGCAAGAATTACACTAATGAGAGTCCCAGCTAAATCACACTATGTCCCTCTGGAAGTGACTCCATATATCTTTCTCCAGTAACACCTCATGCAGTTTCTGTACTGAATACAAAGCTGATCCCAAACACTGTCCCTGGATGTCTAGATGTGTTGAAAACTCTCCCCACTTCCCTTTCCCCAGCAATTATATTGCAGTTAGAGGGTGTGAGCTGTGTGAAAAGCACTTCAATTTGGTACAAATTAGGGAGGGTGACTTTTGGGACATTATAAATTGGCTGTAAGGGAAAGTCTGGTATTTGACTGGGGAATATTTCCAAGGGATAGGTTAATCAGTGTGACGCGCCCAAGAGGGGTGAAACTGCTCTCTCATTCTAAATAGCTAACTGCATTACAGGAGAACTAGCCACCAAAATCTGGGAGCAGTTGAGATACTGTCTAATAGCACCTCCGTGAAATGAGTCGGCCTGTCATGGGCCAGTTCAGTGAAAGTGTTTAGTGGAACTAGTAAACATGATTGATAGGTGAAATTCCATCTCTTAAATTTTCCTGAAAAGAAACAATAACAATCATGTGCTGTGCTCCATGGTTTCCTTTGTGATAATGCAGCAAAAGGTGCTTATTGGCCTTTTATTTTGCAGTGACATTGTGGTTCAGATAGTAGATGCCAGAAATCCTCTCCTGTTTAGATGCCAAGATCTGGTAAGTTAAGTGAAGCAAATGTCCTTCTAAACTACTGTCCTTGTCTCAGTGCTCACTTTGACTGTATATAATTTTATATACAATATAATCATATGGATTATGCAGCATATAAGGTGTGTTTGTATATTATATACTCCTCTCAAAAGCAGTGCAGAATCAAAAAACAGTGGATTACTGTTATCCTAAACATTTAAAAGAAATATTGGGAATTACCCCAGAAACAGCAGCCATTTAATGAAGCCTCTGGAATAAAATGTCCTGCAGTAACAAAATGGCAAACTTGATAAATACTGTCAGCTTTGGGACTCAGTACTCCAAGATCTGGAGCCTTTCTGTGCCACACCTGCATGAGAATCTGGGGTATGTTGTGTATGTAAATGCCAGCTGTGTCTGGTCCTTTGTGCTGCAAATATCAACTTTGTGCAAGCAGTCCCAGTAAATGCATTTGCAAATCAGATATGCAGCTGTGTGCAGAACCCTTTGTAAATCAGGCCCTAATGGTAGAATTGTTGGTGAGCCTACCGAAGGATACACTGAAGCAGGCCTAATTTTACTTTACTTTTGATGTTGGACTGCAGCAGTTTCCAAATCAGAATCCTGTCTAGTGCTTTTATGTTCTCCAGGAATGTTACGTGAAGGAAATGAGCAGCGACAAAAAGAACATCATTCTGCTAAACAAGGCGGATTTGCTGAGCAAAGAGCAGCGTGCGGCTTGGGCGCAGTTCTTTGGGAGAGAAGGTGTTAAAGTTGTGTTCTGGTCAGCCTTGGCAGAAGGCATGCGGCTGAGTGCTGAACTTAAGGTAGCTTAGGTCACTTGTTCATGTGTGGTTGTGTGTGTCTGGTGAATTGTGAAGACTGAGACGTATGTTTTTCTTGCAGTCATGCTTGCAGTAGTGTAACTGAACTCCAGAGAAAGAGGGGAAATACCCTCTTCCTTAGGGAGGGGTAACTGCTATGCTTCACTCTAGAGCAGGGGTTCCCAAACTGTGGTACATGAGACATCTCGGGGGGGGGGGGGAAATGTGGGAGAAATTGGGTAATGGTGGCTTTTATTTATGAATTATTTTATTTATTTCATTTTCATAGTAGGCTGCTCAGATGAAGCTTTAAAACTCTGTGGGAATTTGTTATATAAAAATACGGTAGTTAATTTACTTCAAGATGTACAATGAGAACACAGATGCACAGAGATGCTGATGTACAGAGTCCTCCCCTCCAATCACCGTACAGTGCGGGTTCAGTTGCCCAGCAACTGTTCAGTCTAACTCAGCTCAGAACTTAGGGGTTTTGGGTTGTATGTCGCACTGTACGTATGTCTGTATGTAACAGTGCAATATGGACAGATGGCTTGAGAAGGGTAGCTTTAAGAACACCCCACGTATCCGCAATGAGAAGGGGGGGTCTGCGGGCAGTTGGTAGGTCTGGAAGGGGGTATGCAATAAGAAAAGTTTGGGAAGATCTGCGCAGTTACAAAATAGCATTTCAGTGGCAGATAGAGACGTGCACTGAAAGCTGTTGTGAAATGGCAGAATATCCCCTTCAGTTCACTTAGCGCAGCTCTTGCAGTCCTCTTTCAAGACACATGAAATAAGTACTGAGCAAAGATGCGAAGCCACTAGAGGAAGACATCTACTGAGCTCCAAACCCTCAGACCGCAGCTGACACAGGAGTGTTGCATGGGTTATTGCCAGTCTGCAGTAATTCTGTAAAATAGATAAGGGGGGTGAGAATTCTATCTGTCTGAATAGATTTATACAGTACAATAATTATTTCCCCACAGCACTGCTGCTGGTTACGTTCCGCCCTCTCTCTATTCCATCCATGAAACTCTCATTCTTTACCCAGGGACTAGAACCTGAGGAGGCAAGTGACTCTGAAGATGGCGGGTCCAGTGAGGAGGAGCACAGTGCCCTGCAGAGCAGTGCAGAAAGCGCACTCAGGGGTAACACTCTGCATCCTGAAAGCAGAGTCCTGGGCAGTGATGCCGACGACAGTGATGAATATGAGGACTGTGAAGAGGAGGACGATGCCTGGCAGACCTGTTCTGAACATGATGATGGTGAGGAAGAAGTAAATTCCAGTAACCCAAGCTGTATGGAAAGCAGGACTGACAGGGCTTTAGGGCAAAGCCCAGGGCCACTGCAGAGCAGACACATCAGTAACTTCAGCCACCTGGTACAGAAAAACGAACTGCTGGAGATATTCAGAACAATACATACTGGGAAGAAGATGAAGGAGGGAGAGGTCACAGTAGGGCTGGTAAGTTGGAGCTTGTACTTAAAATAGACTAACGTGGTCCAAGAGCCTTGCAGTGTGAAATGTACGTTTGTCCAGAAGGCCCGCTTCACTGGCAAGTGAAATCAGTAAGGATTCAAAGTGTGGATTCATTTTAAGCACTGCAGCCTTGCAGCTTTCTACAATACAACTTTCAAATGGTGCTTAGATTGATGGCTAGCCCCTGTGCCAAATCTCTATTAGTAGCTTAATAATGCCTTGCCTGGTATGACTGTCTTATCAATCCACTTTCTGCCTTCCAGGTGGGTTACCCTAATGTTGGTAAGAGCTCAACAATCAACACGATCCTTGGAAACAAGAAAGTGTCCGTGTCTGCCACGCCAGGTCACACAAAGCACTTTCAGGTATCATTGGGGTGCTGGCATTTCAGTCACCTCCAGCTGAAGGAAACTTGATTGCAAGATGGCTTTCTCCACCCATGGCAGAAGCTGGGAGTTCTCAAATCTCTGATCTGGATGCCATGTATTATTTTGACCTGTGCCAGTGCAGTTTAGGAATGTCTGATCATGCTCGCTGGCAGGGGTTCTCAAGGGTTTTCATCGTGTTGGCTACAGCTTAGAGAAAGTAACACATGAGAGCTTCTGTTCTGATGGAAATATTTTCCATATTCCATTGTAAATGTGGTACTTGGCCATCCTCTATCCATCAGCACATGGCAAGAAGGGGTCCTCAGGCAGAAGTAGGTGGTACTATAGATTCCTAGAGGTCAAGAAGCACCTTCCATAGCATAAAGTGCAGGAAGAGTATCGTCCTTGACTGTTCTGCTTTGCCCCCACTTGGGGATGATAGAATCTTTTCAGACTGCAAGGAAAAGCCTTCAGAGCTGTCACACTTCTTTGTCCCTGGGAGTCACTGGTACAAAGCTGGGTTCTTTTGACTTTCTGTTCTTCCTTCAGATGTCACCTTCATGCTGAGCAAAGTGTAGGCTCCGGCTGGCCATCTCCATGCCACCACTGTAATGTTGTGGAGTTTCTGCTTGGTGAATCTTCCCCTTCACTAATGTTTTTTTTCTTTCACCCCACCCACACCCAACTTTACTGTGATTTTTTTTTTTTTGCCTCTCGTTCCCTTTCCTCGCTTGGAACATGCATCAGATGCTTGATGACCTCTGCTTTTCTTTTCCTTGTAGACTCTGTATGTGGAGCCTGGCCTATGTCTCTGCGATTGTCCCGGTCTGGTGATGCCATCCTTCGTCTCTACAAAGGCAGAGATGATCTGCTGTGGAATTTTGCCTATAGACCAGATGAGGGACCATGTTCCACCTATCTCTCTAATATCCTTTGGTCGGGGTTTGGAAATGTATTTACACATGTTTGGCACGTGGTAACACTTAGATGTGAAATATACTGTATGCTAGCAGGGACTAAGGCTGTCTGGCCGTATTTATTGAAGTCAATGGAGTTGCCCGAGGGATGAAATAGACCTGTGTTTCTGTCATCTTCTGCTTTTGTTTTTTGAGTTGTGTTATTTTAAGATAATCCTCATGGTGGATTTCCTTTTTCAACCTATATCATCAAATCTCAAAGTCATTCTTTACTCTTAAAAGCAAGTAGTCTTCCTGAGCAACCTACAATACCTTTTGCCCGTGCAACTAGTGCATGCAGAACAGAACTCAGCCTGTGGCTTCCTTCACTAGCTCACATTTGCCAGCATATCCCACGACATGTTTTAGAAGCAACCTATGGAATAAATATCATAAGACCCAGAGAAGATGAGGAGACAAATCGCCAACCAACATCTGAAGAGCTGCTAGCAGCATATGGATGTGAGTGATGATACCCTAACACCCGCCCCCTGCAATACACTTCGCTACTGAAGGATAGGGTTAAATTCAGTTTCACACGTGGGTGTCTCAGGTACTAAAACCTTCCTTCTTGGACTATGAGGCCCTTGCTGGAGGCCATGTGTAGATGGCTAATCCTCTGAATGTGTTATAGTTACTCCAGGGGGAATTCTGTGCTCAAAAATTATGTGCACAGTATTTTAAAATTTTTTGAAAAATTTTGCATATTTTATTTGTCAGAATAACAATATAATCAAAATACCTGTTAGCAAGTATGTCTGTAATAATACAGACAACAAAAAAAATTCCCCTAGGAGTAGAGAGTTAAAGAAACCCCCTAAGACAACCCAGTTCCTGTTTCTCTGTTATCCTTTCGTTGGGCGCCTCAGTCTGGGTGTGTCACATGTGCCAGCTGGGCACATTTTGGGGGAGAACTCTGCCCCTCTGGTCTCAGACACCTGCATCCCCTTACTCTCCAGAGCCCAGCTGCAGGATCCTCCCCACCCCGCCAGCCCAAACACTCCCTCCCTCCCCACCAGATCCCTGGGATCCAGAGGGAGAAACAGCCTGGAGTTGGGTCCTGGACTTGTATGGAATTTCCTGCACTGAGAACCATAGCTGCCCAGAACCTCCCAGCGCCCCTTTCCCCCGGCAGTGTCCTGTATTTGTGAGCTGGAGAGCTGAGCTCTGCTGGGCCAGCAGCCCCTACAGGCAGCCGGCAGTTCTGCAGCACAAATTCTGCATTGGGCAGTGGTGCAGAATTCCCCCAGGAGTATATCGTTATGCTTTGCAAATTTGCTTCCTGCAGATGAAATAACCCTAATCAGAAGGCATTTACATAAAACATGCATATCTGAATGGTACCTGGCAACGATCTTGAACATGGAAGTTGATTTGTGATACTCATCCTGTTTGGTGCCTGATGCCAACACTCCCGAATCAGTCAGCAGAGTCAATCTGAGCTAAATGCAACAGGGATTTAGCTCCCTCTTCTGAGGACTGAGTGTACTCTCTGGTGTGTTTAATCTTCTCTAGCCTAACAGTGATTGGGATTTGGGGGGCTGTCAAATCTCTTCATTTCCTTCTGACTAGAATGCTTCTAGCTGCCCCTTGCAATCAACAGCGTTCCCCAAACCTGGTGACAGCTTTCATCTCCCATTCCCCGCTCTTCCCAACAAGCCTAGCATTAGACTGGGATTTGGAGAGGACATGGGCTTTTTCTCAAAAGAAAGGACTGCACTAGCGACAGCAGTATCTATTGCATAGCTGTGGGTCTCTTCCCTTGATGTTCAGAGAGTCTGCTATAACATGTCTCTGAATCTTAACCTTCTGCTGCCTTTCTCCCAGATATGAGAGGATTTATGACAGCTCATGGGCAGCCAGACCAGCCAAGATCAGCTCGTTATGTGTTGAAAGATTACGTCAGTGTAAGTTCTCACTACCACTGTTATCTATTCTGCTCAAGCAGCTCTGCCTTTGGGGGATGAAGGAGTGTGATACGCTGAAGTGTTTCTTTAGCCAAAAATCTATAATCTGAGTTTTTAATCAAAAAGAGACTAAGAAAAGAATGGGCTCTCTCTGCTGATGACAGTTAGAGGGGTGGTTTTGTGTGTGATGGCAGAAAGAGACACGCTAGACAGCTCATGCTCCCTGGAGAGGAAGGAGTATCTATAAAATATACAGCATATAGTTAGAAAGAGAACTCATTTTGGTTAGTGGGCCACGCACTGGCCTTATTATGACCGCAGTGCCCATAACCGTTACAATAATAATCCTTTGCACTTCCATAGTCCCTCTCATTGGATAAGCCTTATTAGACCTCATGGCACCATTGGGAGATCTGTATTGTACCCATTTGGCAGCCAGGCAATATGAAACATTGTGCATTAGAGTTAGAGCGAGTCCCTGGAAGAGCTGGAAAAGAGCCCAGGAGTCCTGACACTCGGTCTGCAGCTCCTAGCTACTAGACATAGTTTTGCTCTCTTAACTTGTGGAGTCCACCCTTGCCCTTTCAGGGTCTGGCTGTGAGATTCTTGCCATGAGGATGAAAGCCATTGATTGATTGATTTTACAGGGTAAGCTGTTGTATTGCCATCCTCCTCCTGGCATTGACCCAAACGACTTCCAACACCAGCACAAAAGATATACACAACGCAGAGCTATGCACGGCAATGCAGAAAAGTCCGAAAGGAATCAGAACGCAGAACAAATTGAAAATGTGGTGGACAAAACATTTTTCCACCAGGTAAGTTCTGGAGTAGTTGCCTTAAAAACATCTATGCTAGTAGCAGTTTGTCAGCACCTTTAGAGTGTGTAACCAAAAAAAGTAACCATGGAGGATGTTAAACAGTACCTACTAAAGTTAGACATTTATAAATCAGCAGGTTCAGATAACTAGCATCCAAGAATTTTAAAAGCCTTGGCAAAGGAGCACTTTGGACTGTTAATGTTGACTTTTAATGTCTTGGACCTCTGGAAGTTCTTCTTTAAGTACTTTCCCTATGGGTACTCCACTGTAGATGCGGTAGCACCCTGCGCCGGGGATCAGAGATCAGTAGCAGGGCCTACTGGGGTGCACATACACTCTTCCCCATCTCGCGCCGTGAGCGGTGTCTATATAGCGCTCTATAGTCAACCGTGGCAGTTGGTCTGGTATTGAATCCTCAGCAGAGCCCTTTAGACATCTGTAGCCTTAGTAACAGAAGTGTTTCCATTATGACGTTATATATCTTAGCCGTTTCCTTTAATTTTTTTTTTCTTTCCCCGATTTAAAAAAAAAAAAATCTGTTGCTCTTTTCTCCCTGTTATTCTTTAGCCTAGCATAGGGTTTTTTTTCTACGCCCTTCCCAATTGGGAAGCTCTCCCTTCTCGGGGTTTTGCCCAGATCCCCGGGTTCAAGAGGTGCCTCTCTTGTCGTGAGACCATTCCTGTCAGTGACAGTCACTTCCAGTACATATGCTGTCTCAGGGAGGGACATGTCTCTCAGAAGTACTCACTGCCTCAAATGAAAGGCCCAGTCCAGAAAAGACCAGGGACTGAGGTTAAACCTTTCACTAATGGAAAGCTCTCATTGAGGCCAGGGTCTGAGGCTGGTCATAACCTCTCCTACATGGCAGTCAGCATTGGCAGACGATCATCAGCCGACCCTCATTCGCCACGTACCACCAAGAGAAAATCAACTCTCTCCCGCCCAGATGAAAAGAAGCAGGCCACTAGCTCACCCTTTAAGGAGCCGCCTCAGAGAAAGGCATCCCCTGTGAGGTCAGTAGCCCTAATGTCTTCAGGGGTGAGACTTAGCTCCCGTGATCTTCCAGGCACCTCCAGTACTGGCACTGAGGAGAGGTCCAAGGACCCCAAACGGGCAGGACCACAGACAGAAACCCTGTCCTTCAGCACTGAGAAGGACTCTACAAGAATTTCAAAATTGGTACCACTTGCCTCAACCAAAACAACTTTGAATGCTTCCGCACCGAGCAAGCTCTCAATACTGACGTGACCCTCTGCTCCATCTACACTGGCTGCTCAAGAGAATGCACTCCACTCTTAGCACCGACAACGCCCCCAATCTCTACACACCCACTGGTGCCAATGATGCTCCTTCTGGTACCACAGGAGTTTAGATAGCCAAAGGACCTGATAGTCTCTGACATCCCAGAGTTGTCACTTCTCCGTAGCGAGCTGTCTGCACTTCATGCCTCTTCCTCGGAGACACAGCACCACTCTCCTTCACCACCCTTCTCTAGAGAGGAAGACCAAGAGTATTCCATTGCCTCACACAGTCCTCCATCATATCAGGACCAACCGCACAGAGAATCATCTTCTTGTCCGTGATACCCGGAGACCAGAAGTGGACCAGGTCTCTGGTATGGGCTCCCCAAGGATGCAAACCCATAACAATTCCCCATATTAGCCCTTTTGGGACCCAGGGCCTGCATATGGGGTGTACTTCACAAACCACCTGCAGAGCAGAGACAGACACAAATGAGATCTCCGTCTTCATCAGTCTCTAGATTGCCTGAGACAGAACAAGAAGTGCTAGAGGAACAGGAGGAAGAGGTTACATCACCAACTCACTTCTCATCTTTCCCCCAGGAACTGTTCCGCAGGTTGTGGACTCTCTCAGGGTCCCTCTGGAGGAAGTCGGAGCAAAAGCACAGGTTGCTTGACATCTTGCAAGCTCTACATTGGCAAATATAGCATTTCTGATCAACGAAATGATCTGGCAGACCCCAGAGTCCATAGCACCCACCTGCAAGCAAGCAAGCAGACAAAAAATACTGTGTCCCCGCTAAAGACATGGAATTTCTTTTTTTTTTTCCCCACCCCACTCCAAAACTCCCCTGTTGTCAATGCAGTACAGGAGACGTTCACAGTTAGGCCCAAACTGAGATGCCCATGTGCTGGGCATTTCACAGATGGGTGGAAGCATGAACGAATCCCAGCAGAGTGGCTGCAGTGTTGCTCTGCAAAGGCCATTACAACCCAATGACTGAAGTAGACCATTGCAATCCCAATGTGCCCCTAGGCAGCATTCTGACCTATGGCCCTCTGGGGCTCTTCCCCTTACACTGCTAGGCAGGAATCCCCGGCAGACTTTGGCTCTGCTGTGCTGCATGACACCACTCCCATTTTGCCAGAGGAACCTCTGCAGCTCTGGATGTGCCTCCTAGCATCTGGAATGGCTTATGCCTGATGTTAAAATTAATATGTTGTAATTTAATCTACAATTAAATGCCTCAATGCTTACACGTTTGCAAATATTTATTGTTTTTTAGGAGAATGTCCGTGCTCTGACAAAAGGAGTTCAGACTGTAATGGGATATAAACCTGGCAGTGGGCCTGTGTCTTTGGCTGCATCCAGCTCCGAGAATGTCAGAGGAAAGCCCTGGAAAAAACATGGGAATAAAAACAAAAAGGAGAAGGTTCGCAGAATCACTAAGCACCTAGATGCATAGCTGAGGCATTAGCCACATGCGCTTGTTGCCAGGCTGGAGACCGCAACATGTCCTACATGTTATGTGCGCACACTGAAGCAGAAAGGATAAACCAGCATCAGTGTTTCACATTGAAAATCTGACTGTGCGACAGATTGCCTGGGGCAGGTGTGTGAGGTCAGACTCTGCCACACGGTGTTTCTGTGTTTCTTCCTTCGGAGAAAGAAACAAAGCTCTCTGCTAACCATCAAAGAACTTCCCATTGATGTCTCCTGGAAGCAGGTCAATTTAGGCTTTTAACTGCTCCTGAAAAGTCAGCCCTTTTGACTAGAGTGGTTGGAGTCATTTTAGGAGTATGTTTAGCTTCCAAACCTATTTTATAGCTCTGGAGGGTTAAACAAAAACCTGTACAACTGACTAAGAAGTTAAATAATTCAATCTTATTGGATAAAGTTTGTTACATTTGAGACACTTTCATCTGTCTCCTTTTTTTAATCTGTTCTGGTAAATTCTGGCAGAACATAAATTAATGTTCAACAAGTTAGTCATGAATTTTTTTTGCTATTTAGTTCTGGCAACAGGCATGGTGTATCTGTATTGAAGCCACTCCCTTCTCGCTGCTTGGACAGTGCAACATTCAGTAGATTTTGTCTCTGGAAACTTTTCTGTTGGTTTACTGGCAAAGTAAAGAGCTGGAGATGTAGCTGGGCCTGAACATGCTGTGGAGAAGGAAATCTGGCTTTTGTTTCCCTGATGTTCTGTTGGTTTTGGAGTTAACGCTTATATACACTTTTCCATTTATCTCTTAAAACCATCTCCATCTGACTGAGTGCTAATATCTTTGGTGCCTAATTTGTCCCAAATCAATTTGATTTGATGTCCTGTATGTCTCATCGAAGGTCTGGTACTGGGCAGATGTAGATATAAAATAGGCAGTAACAGAAGCATCGTATGTAAAACCAGAATTGAGCCCCAAAATAATTCAAACTAATGAGCCTATATTAGTTACAGAAATATTCAATCTTCAAGAATTCAGTGTGACTTCAGTAGCAGGACAAGCTCAACAAATACTGCCAAAGTTGAGAAAAATCCAAACTCCACAGGTATGTGTCAGGGGCCAGAGCAACCCATCCAGGCTAGGGTTGCACACTGAGTCCCCTGCATCCATCTGTCGTTACTCTCCATTCCAGTGGCAGGGAATAATAGGACTGGAAAACATTATGAGGTTAGTTAACTAGTGCTTTGTTTTTCCAGGTTATAAAGTAGAATAACTGCCCTTGATGTTCTCTAGTAATCATTCTGCACCAAAAAGTTAAATTCTGCACTCAATATTTTAAAATTCTGCACATTTTGTCAGAATAACACAATATAATCACACCAATTTCAGTTATTTTTAGTCTTTTATTTCAAAATACCTGTTAGCAAGTATGTTTCTAACAATATAGACAACAAAAAAGATTCAGGAGATGTTTTCTGACAAACAGATTCCTTACTAGGCATATTGATACAGAACTCTTGAGTAATAATTCATTTAAACTACAATACAGAACCATATTTCCCATGCCCCTCAGAAGCAGTGCAAAGGCTTGGGGGAGTCAGGGGTAACAGAGGAGCTGAGGGAGAGAGAAGTAAATTGCTGGGAAGGAGCCTGGGTGTGAACTTGGAGGGTTGTTGGGTATGGGTGGGAAAAGTATGGAACAGGTTTTGGGGGGGGCAGGAAGGGATTGTTAGGGAGCTTCCCCCATGCAGACCCTGGCTGACCCCTAGTCTTTCCCATTTAGTCAGGCCCATGTGTCTGTGTCCTCACCCATCCACTCCCCTGTCCCTACATCTCCCTGTTCCCCCTCCCCTGTCCCCATATGTTTCTGTGCCCCCACCCAGCCATTCCCTGTCCCTATGTAGCTCTACACTCCCTTCCCCTGCCCCCATGTGTGTCTGCCTCTTAACTCCCATTCAGCCCCTGCCCCAGTCTGTCCTTCTCCACTAGCCTTTATGAGCCCCTATCTGACGCGCCCCCAGCACCCCACGCTGTCTTCTCATAACCCCTGACCTGGCCTGAGAAGCTCTATGAAGAAGGCAGGTTCTCTCTCTTTCCTTGCTGGCTGTGAGCTGCAGCTTTGTTCTACCACCACAGAGCCCTCTGTTGGGCAAAAGGCAGAACTGCAGACGTTATTTTCTGCTGGGAGCTGCTGCTGTTGTTCTTGCGCCATAGCGCCCTGTGATGGGCAATAGGCAGAACTGCAGCAACATTTTGGCAGAAGCTTTTTTCTGCACCAAAAAAATAGAATCTGCAGGGCTTATTAATTATGCGCACGTGCAGTAGCACAGAATTCCCCCAGAAGTAGGTACTGGACTTCATTTGATGGCACTTTACACCTGAGGATCTTATACCCCTTCGCAAACGTTGATGGCATTAGTGTGGGGAATTGCCCTCTTACATAGGGAAGTATCACTGCCCCATTGTACATCTGTGGAAATGGAGGCACAGACAGGTGACGTGAATTTAGTTGTGCAGTAACAGAATGTAGCTCTCCTGATCCCTAGTCTGTACCTTACTGGCACAAGTACACATTCACCAGGGAGTGTTGGAGGAATGGAGCCCTCATCCTGGAAAGGACCTGAGCTCCGTTCCTTGTCAGCATTTCTTCTGTGGGGTGGCCATGTTGAGACTTCGCCGGTAAGAAGCAGCGGAGGTGCTGAACTTTCTATCCTCAAGTGTGAACTGAATCTGGGAATCAGACATAACGAAAGGGGTTAATGGTTCTATTCTCAAGTGATTGCTTCAAGGTCTGCTAAGTGCAGAAGCCTGTGACACTGCTGATGCTACAGTGATGTTCCAATGGACAAGATACCGGTTGTGAGTCAGGAGAGCTATGTTGTGTATCTAGCTCTGCCACAGACTCTGGGCTTGTCTGCACACAGTCTTGAACTGGTTTAATTGAACCAGCGTAAACCCCCATGTGCATCTACCTTGGTTTAAAACTTCTAAGCTCTGTTTAACTTGCCCTATAAAGTGTCCACACAAGCACACACACACAACTATATTGATTTAACCCTTGATACAGAGGCTATCCTGCTATGAAACCTGGACATTGAACTCTGATCTCTGCATATGAGAAGAGGCATTTTAAATCACACCTTTTAGTTAAACTGGTGCAACTGTGTGTGTAGAGCAGGCCTCAGTTAGCCCTTGGCTAAATCATGTAACTTACCTGTGCCTTAGTTCCCCTCTCTGTAGAACAAGGGTGATACTTCTCCTCTCCATAAAGTGTTTTGAGCTCTATGGATAAACGGTGCCATAAAAGTCACGGAGAATCTAGAAATATCTCAGTGGATTTCTCAAAGTCAGGTTGTGGCATGTGAAGACAATTAGAGGATTGGGCCAAAAGAAATCTGATGAGGTTCAACAAGGACAAGTGCAGAGTCCTGCACTTAGGATGGAAGAATCCCATGCCCCGCTACAGACTAGGAACCAAGTGGCTCAGCAGCAGTTCTGCAGAAAAGGACCTAGGGGTTACAGTGAACGAGAAGCTGGATATGAGTCAACAGTGTGCCCTTGTTGCCAAGAAGGCCAATGGCATTTTGGGCTGTATAAAAGTAGGGGCATTGCCAGCAGATCGAGGGACGTGATCGTTCCCCTCTATTCGACATTGGTGAGGCCTCATCTGGAGTACTGTGTCCAGTTTTGGGCCCCACACTACAAGAAGGATGTGGAAAAATTGGAAAACATCCAGCGGAGGGCAACAAAAATGATAAGGGGACTGGAACACATGACTTATGAGGAGAGGCTGAGAGAACTGGGATTGTTTAGTCTGAAGAAGAGAAGAATGAGGGGGGATTTGATAGCTGCTTTCAACTACCTGAAAGGGGGTTCCAAAGATGATGGATCTAGACTGTTCTCAGTGGTAGCAGATGACAGAACGAGGAGTAATGGTCTCAAGTTGCAGTGGGGGAGGTTTAGGTTGGATATTAGGAAAAACTTTTTCACTAGGAGGGTGGTGAAACACTGGAATGCATTATCTAGGGAGGTGGTGGAATCTCCTTCCTTAGAAGTTTTTAACGTCAGGCTTGACAAAGCCCCGGTTGGGATGATTTAGTTGGGGATTGGTCCTGCTTTGAGGAGGGAGCTGGACTAGATGACCTCCTGAGGTCCCTTCCAACCCTGATATTCTATGATTCTATGAAGGACACGATCAAATCACGGCTCAGGACAATGGAACATCCTGCTCTTGCCAGTGCTGGCAACTTTGAACCCAAAAAGTGCTTAGTAGTATTAAACTGCATGTGTAACAAGGTGGCCTCCTCCTAAGAGCCAGGAAGCCTGGAGCTAGCCATCCCTGTTCAATAGGCCCATTTTTGCCATAATTAGCTGCCTCCCAGCATACGAGTGCTGACTAAGTGTTGTCAGATGACAGCCTGAAGCTTGGGCTTCATAAAAGGGAATAAAACAGTTTTAGTGGAGGAACCACAAGGAGCAAGCAAGGCTCCTGTGGAAGGCCCTGAAGTAGTGTCTGCAAGGACTCAGGGAAGTAGGCTGGAAGTCAGCACCCTATTGCAGAGCATAGAAGACAGACAGGTAGCCCTGAGGGCTGAGACTGTGAGAGGGACTCCATGGAAGCCACCTGAGTCTCCAAGCTCCATCCCAAAGCAGAAAGACTTAAAGGGAGCCCAGAAGGTAGGTGGAGGAGGAATCCCTGGCCACAAGGGGGCACGTGGGAGTCAAGTGCCCCGTTACAGTGTGTTTGTGTCACGTTACAAATAGCTTTAGGTATGCCAACGACTGCGCCATGGGATGCTCAGCGCCAGATGATCCCACTCAGGCAGACAGGGGAGGGAGCTTCTTGCCTTGTCCTGGTGACAGCTCAGATTTAATTTCTCCCAGCAGTTGCCAGGCATGAGGTGATGCAAAGATAGCTCCTAGGGTGAGAGTGGATGTACGAGGGATGGGATGATGCTAGATCAGTGACTCACTGTTCCCATTGCTTTCATATTTAAATAAATAAATATTCCTCCCGTGTGTAGAGTGAATCTGCTGCGTAAGCCATGCTGTGATGTACTGAAGCGGCAGGGATAGTTCACAGCGATCCGGGAGTTCTACACCACGCCCCTCAGATTGTCACCAAGAGGGGTTGAGTCTGAAGCCTGTAATGTCAGACATCTCCAGTTATTCTGGGACTGTGGGTGGAGTAGGGGAGGGTTAAATTTGGCATTTCTCCAACAGGAACACTTGTTTTTGTCTCAAATTGTGACCAAGTGCACATTGCAAAGATTCTGGTGGAAAAGAAGTTTCAAAATTTGACTTGAAACATTTTGTTTCAACATTTCTGGGCAAAACGTTTTGACATTCCCCAACTCAAAGCGTTTTGGTTTTGTGAACTGACTCGCAATGCAGTGTTTTGAGTCAGTTCAATAATAAACCCCACTTTTCCCAACAGTGGTGCATTGCATCATGAGAGTTATAGGTTAGGAACCTGATGGTACCATTTTCCCTTGGGGCCAGGCTACCTCGTGGAACTCCCATAATGTACCCCAAGACACATAAATCCCATGGTCCACTGTGCAGCTCAGTCAGAAGGAAATCCACATTGCTGTATGGGAGTTGTAGTCCTCCAGCCAATAGAAGAGACTGGAAGTCTGAATTACAATCCCATGAGGCAACATGTTGATAGGGAAACTCAGATCTATTTATTTAAACAGATTCAAAACTAAAGTCAGTTTCAAGTCAGTTAAAAAATAAAATATTCTGATTTGGGTTGAACTGACCTGAAATAAAATGTCTTGATTTTCCTGATGGAAAACTGAAAACTTTTAGCAAAAATCAAAATTCTCCTGCAGAAACATTTGATTTTGTGGAAAGTGAAAATCATTGTGACAGAACATTCCAGAATGACTCTGGAGCAGAGTCTGAACTGAGTTCTGCATCCCCCAGTCCAGACCCCTGCCTGTGTGTGTGTTTTGAAAGCTCCAGTTGCAATTGCAGATGGTTTCTGAGGGAGAAGGGCCGGAAGTGTCAGTTAAGGAGGTGGAAAAGCAGGAAGTGAGGGCATTAATGCTGCCAGGGATTGGGTATTGGCAGCTGTCAGGACAAGCTCCAGTTCCTTTGTATAAAAGCACCTGGTGTGAGAGGCTTGTCTGTGTGTTGCTAGGTGGAAATTTCACACAAACCAGCAAAACAAAGCCTGGCAGGAATCCGTAATAAGCAGCAGTATTTCTTTGCTCAAGGCACAATGTCCACCTAGCAATGGGACCCACCCTGTCCTCACCTTTTCCTTCCATATGCTAGATACAGCTACAAGCTTTTATGGCTCTTTCGTTCTAGTGCTGGAAAAACCTGGTAAATAGCAATAAAACTAATATTGTAAACTGTGTGCTCTAGTGTCTTCTAGGCTGAAGGATCTCAAAGCATTTTACAAATCCTGCGGTACTTGCTCCCATTGAAGTAAAGGAGTGAGGACTTTAAAATTTGGCACTGTATGTGCCCAGCTACTTGCCTGGGGGAGGCTATCAGCCAGCATGCCCCCTGCACAACTGTGGGGTAGAGAGCAAACTTTGGCCACTCATCTAAATGGTCTGGTCTACCCCAAAATAGCTGGAAGTGACAGGTGTTTGTACTGTGCTCATCTGTCTGCTGCGTGGCTCTGGCCTATCTGTAATCAAAGGGGGAAGGATAGGATTTCTGGCCAACATGGCTCCATGGTACAGTGAACAGGGCACAGGAGTGAGAGGCAGGAGACCTGGCCTCTATTCCTGGCTCTGCCATTGACTCAGTGTGTGACACCGGCCAAGTCCCTTCATACCTCTGTGCCTCTGTTGCTCCACCTGGAAAACAGGGGTAATAAGGCTTGCTAGCTTCTCTCTAGTGCACTGAGATCTGCACACGCTAGTATTATTTCTCTGTGCTGGCCATCCACCGATGGCTTGGCTCCAGTGCTGTGTCCTGTTCCTCTGCCCTTTGTCTCAGGAGCTCTTCAGAGCGGGCACTTCACCTTTCTTGTGTTCGGACAGCACCTGACACAAGGTGCTGCTTCTACAATCTAAATAAATAAATTCAGCCCTGTACGATTACTAAGCAGTGGGTGTCATTTCTTACCATGCTGCAGCTAAACACTTATAACCCCTCCAGAATGCAGCGTGCCTGTGCTTCTGGGTACTGAGTCTACCTGGGAAACAATCAAGGCTTTGCTGAGCCCCTGAATAGGTCACAAACTGTGACAAAGCAGGAGTTCTCTTATTGTGCTGCATGCCGAGGTCACTGTGAACTCCAGAGTGGCAGGGGGGCTAGAACTCGGACCCTCCCGCTCCAAAACCACAGGGCTCTTCTGCATGAGCGGAGGAGAATTTCCTAAAGCTGCTGTTAATCTAGGGGCTGTGACACAAGGGTAAGCAGTTCTGTTTTCCTGCCACAGTGGGATGTGATGACACATACACCGTTTGTTTTGCACTAGTGCAGTCAATGTGTCCTATGCACTAAGGCATGCCTAGCGCCCAGGGAGCTAACAGAACCATAGTCTGTTCCATGGTGCAGTGGGAGGTGGAGTTGGTTTGTTTTGCACTGGTCCAATCAACATGCCCCATATACTAAAGCACACTAAGGCCGAGGGGAGCTGGAGATGTGTTATCCCCCTTTTAGAAATGGGAAAACTAGATTCATGTGACTTGCTGAAGGTCACAGAGTGAATCAGTGGCAGAGAGAAGGGCTAGGAGCTAGAACCTCCTGGATTCTGTCCCTGATCTAATCCCTTGGCCACACTGACAAAAGCCTTCCCTGCTGCAACGGCCTTCCGTGTTCCAGAGCAAGCAGTAAGCATGGGGGCAGTTCCTGTTTCCTGCGAGGGGGATGGCTGGAGTGTAAACCTTTGGAGGCCCTGATGGTCTCCTATTGAAGCACTGGATGTGCTTTTAAGTGTCATAAACTAATAAATATTTCTCTCATCAAGTGGGGCAAGGTGCAATAGGTGCCGTAGCTTCCTCTCAGCTGTTTCCCTAAGAGCATGAAAGTTTCTGGCGCATGTAGAAGCCTGATTGCTCCTACAAAAGGCTGAGATGAAGGAGCAGCCGTGCTTCAAAGGAGCCATTGCCAGTGGAGTTAATGCTCAGCCTCTGTCAGCTGGGGAGTGACTTGCCCTGTTCCTGGTTCCCACAGGTTGAAATCCTCTTGCTGCTCTGGCTAATGCTTTAGAGCCAGCTGCTGCCAGGGGCTGAGCACCTTCCATTCCCATGGACTTGAAGAAAAAGAGAGTCCAGGCAGCAGCATGGGGGAGGTGCCATCACAGGCTTTGTGCAGCTTTCTATGGCTCGGTCAGATACTACAGTGACCAATGTGATATAGAAACTCAGACAGACAGAGAAACAAGGCCCTCAACCCGCTGGCAGGAGCAGACCTGGCCTGAGGAAGCAAAGCAACCGAGCACAGTAGCAGCGCCCAAGAGAGGACACCCAACAATAACAGACAGCAGCACCTGTCATGCTGTCAACACCGTGTATCTCTGCTTAGAGCCACCCCTTGGCCATGCAGCAGGAGTCACGTCCTCTAGCTGGACAGTGAGTCGATTCCATTCGTGCCTGGTTCACGCTCACCCTGCTGCTTGTTTGAGTCACAAACGTGTGAGCAAGCCAAGGACCTGGCCCTGCAGCACCTATGTATGGGATTGGGCTTCTGGCGTGAGAGCTGGGCTTTAGTACCGAAAGATCACAGCCACTGCTTGACTGCTTCAGTCCAGGCCAGGGCCTGGGCAAACACAGTACTCAGGGTGCCAGCCATGGAGCCAGGGAACGTGCGCATGGGTCCCTCCGTGCCCCTGAATGAAGAGCTAATCCCCTGGGTGTTCGCTGCCCCATGCAGTTGCCCACCCTCTGCCATCACCAAGGACACGGCGTGGCCCCACTAGGCCCGCAGCAGGGTGAAGTCCTGCTGGCCCCTCTGCTGCCACAGAGCCGTCAGGATGGGATGGGCCTGGCTGTTACAGGGCCGGTGAGGGGAAGATCTGCCCCAGGTGCTGCACCCGGGGGAGTTGAGTTCCCTGAAGGGAGGCTGCGGGGTCCCGGGGGTCTCTGCTGAGCTCACTCCGGGGTGGCTTGTGGCCATGCAGGGTAGCAGCCAGGAGCCCCAGCTGGCGCAGGGCGCTGGTGCTAGGCGCTGTACAGCCAGGCCCTGTCCCCAGAGCCCACAAGCCGAGCCCAGGACACGGGCCCTGGCTCGGCCGGGTCGGCGCGGAGCCCCACGCCGGGGAGCCCCCGCGGTGAGCTGGCCTGGCCTGGCCCAGCCCCCGGGGCGCGTGTCTGTCCCGGGCCGGGCCGGGCCGGGCCGGGCCGGGCTGCCAGGGACGCGGCGCCTCCCGCGGCTTCCCCGCTGGGGGCGTGTGGCCCGGCAGGGCGCGGAGCGGAGCCGGCTGCGCCCTGCGCGCCCGGGACCCGCCCCTCTGCCCCGGCCATGCCCCGGGCGGCTGCTCGGCGGGCTCCGGGGCTGCGATGGGAGCCGCCGCCAGGAGCCGGGGGCACCTCGCCGCCTGCCTGGCCCGGGACAGAGCCTGCGGCGCCGCCGCGCTGGGGAGCCTGGCCGCGCTGCTCTGGATGGCCGCCCACGGGCTGTGAGTCCGCCCGGCCCCGCGCCCCGCTGCCGGAGCCCCCGGGGGGTGTCCCGCCCAGGCCCGGGGGGAGAAGTAACGGAGCCCCCCCTGGAAGTTCTAGCTGGGTCGGAACCGGGGAGGCGGGTAGAGCTGGGCCCACGTGTACTGAGGCAGCCCCTGGGCGCCCGCCTGCTCCCCCCCCAGCCGGCCGGAGCCGGGTCACAGGCCGGGGGAGCCGGAGAAGGGGGCGTGGGAACCTGGCTGGGCCGGATCCTGCTCCGCGCCTGGGTTTCCCCGGCTGCAGGAGACTGGGTGCCCCAACACTGGGCTACGGATTCTGGAAGAGCAATTCCTCCTCCGGCCCTGGCTGCTCTGGGTGGCGTTAGGGGGGCCCTGGGGGTGGTTAGGTGGCCAAACACTTGCCCCCCCGTTGGTGACTCACCGGGGGACAGGCACTTCCTGCAGCCCGGGCTCAGGCTCCAAACTCGAAGAGAGGAGCAGGACTTGGCTCTCCGTGGCATCTCCCCGGGCTAGCGCAGGTGGCTCCCTGCCTGGCACCTGCCGTTGTGGATCTTCGCATTCTTAGGCTCCCCGCTCTCCCTAGGCACATAGGGAGTCGAGGTGCCTAACTCAGGCTTTGTGGCTCAAGGGTTTTCCTGTCATTTTCTAGAGCCTACAAGTTAGGCGCTGTGACCATCTGCATTGCAATGCCTGAGTCCCTGGGAGGATTCGGGCCCTGGTGACCTGATAGCGCCACCGCTGCAAACCACACAGGCCTCATGACAACCACCTTCTTGGGCTGGGCATTTCAAGACACAAAAGAAAGCTCTGTGTTTGGATAGGGGGCCTGAGGAGCCTGCTGAGAAGGAGCAGAGCCATAGGAAAGAAGTTTATAAATAACCAGTGATTGACTTGACCTGCAAACTCTTTGTGGGAGGGGCTCTCTAGTGTAAAAATATAATTAGGAAGGCCAAAAAAGAATGTGAAGACTAACTAGCCAGAGACTCAAAAAGTAATAGCAAAATTTTTTTAAGTACATGAGAAGCAGGAAGCCTACTAAGCAACCAGTGGGGCCACTGGACGATCGAGATGCTAAAGGAGCCCTCAAGGAAGATAAAGCCATTGCAGAGAAACTAAATTAATTCTAGGTCTCAGAGTAGCAGCCGTGTTAGTCTGTATTCGCAAAAAGAAAAGGAGTACCGGTGGCACCTTAGAGACTAACAAATTTATTAGAGCATAAGCTTTCGTGAGCTACAGCTCACTTCATCGGATGCATTAGATGAAGTGAGCTGTAGCTCACGAAAGCTTATGCTCTAATAAATTTGTTAGTCTCTAAGGTGCCACCGGTACTCCTTTTCTTTTTAAATTAATTCTTTGCATCCGTCTTCATGGCTGAGGACGAGGGAGATTCCCACACCTGAGCCATTCTTTTTAAGTGAAAAATCTGAGGAACTGTCCCAGATGGAGGTGTCATTAGAAGAGGTTTTGGAACAAATTGATAAACAGTAATAAGGCATCAGGACCAGATGGTATCATGCAAGAGTTCTGAAGGAACTCAGATGTGACATTGAACTTCTCTACCTATGGTCATGGCTGGCCCTGTAGACTTAGTCTTCTTGTCTTCCTGCAAGGTATCATCGAATCTACAGGCCTCGTACTCTGTTTTATTCCTGCTGATTTTCATGCCATTTCTTTCAAGCATGCACCTCTGTCTTGTTAAATCTTCTTCCACTTGCCCTTTGCTCTCCCCTGCGAGCGCTACGTCATCTGCAAAAGCCATGCACCAAGGGGCACTCTGGATGTTTTGTGTAAGTGCATCAAGCACCAACAGGAACCAAAAGGGGCTTAGTGCTGAGCCTTGATGTGCTCTGACTCTTTCTAAACACTGTTCGGTTTCTCCACATGGATTTCGGACTGTGGTCACAATACGTACCAACGGTACGTGTCCCAGACAAGTCTGATATAGTCTTCAGGCATCGGTTTCGTTGTCATACATCTCCAGATGACTTCTCTTAGAATGTGATCATAAGCCTTCCCAACATGGATGAGTACTGTCTGCAGGGTTTTCTACTTTTCTCTGTATTTTTTCCACAAGCAATCTTAATGCAAAGAGAACATCCATTTGTTCAGTTCCAGTAGAACAGTTTCTAATTTGTTGGGTACATTTGTGAAATGGCTAGAATGAGTGGGACCAGGGGGGTGAGATGATCTTTTTTTATTGGACCAACTTCCATTTGAAGGAGACGAGCTTTCGAGCCACACAGAGCTCTTACTGAGTGGTCTATTTTGGGGGATGTAATTTTAGGCTACACAATGATGATTTAAAGGGAAACGGCTGAGCCATGTCTTGTACAGCTTTTATGTTCTTATTTATTTGCTTTTTACTCTGTTGTTCATAACCTTAGACCCAGCTCCTGCCGCCCTTTACGTGAGCCAACATATGAAAATTAATGGGAAAATTAACCGTCGGCAGGCGTGTGCTTTACCAGGTTTCCCCTCCTCTGTCTATGTTTATATAGATTTATTTATTTGGATAAGGGATGTAATTAGCCTGGCTGCGTTGCTTAAAAATAACCACCACCTTGTCCAACATGCTGCGTTCTCATGCCAAAGCATCTGTATTACTGCACGAGCATCATCCACTGATCTCAGTCCAGCTCAGCACCATCTGGAGTTCACCCTTCGCCCGAGGTGTGTTGAGTTTGCTCTGCAGCGGCTCGTCACCGCTGAGTCTTGGCCCCCATGTGGGGAGCTGTGGCCCAGGGAGGGGACGTGAGCTGCCCTGGCCACCCCTGACACAGACCTAGTGCTAGGACTACTGGAGAGTGCGATGCTGGCTAGTACTCAGCGAGCTGTGTGGTTACAGGAACAGCCCTGGGGCAAGCCAGAGAGCACCCTGGCCATGGGTCCTGGTGTGAAACAGGAACCTGCCGTTGCTAGTTAGTAGCATGTCCCACGGTCCCACTGACGGGGCGTGCTCTGATTGACTCTCCCACGTACTGGGCTGCAGGACCTGGCCTCATGGGCACTGGGGTGTGCTGGGGGACCCTGGACACTGTTAAATAGCTCAGCCTGTGCCTCATCCTAGCCGATAAAGCTGGACTGAGAACCCCAGCCCCTGGGTGAAAGGGCAGTGCTCCCCTGCTCTGAATCCTCTCCCTCTGTGTCCCCCCCAGGCTGTTCCGTGCCCGCTGCAGGAGGAAGGGCCGGCAGGAGGCATCGGTGCTCTGCATCATTTACAGCTTTGTGGGCAGCATGTGCAACACGATCGGGGCACTCCTCGCCAAGCAGCTTACCATCCAGGTGCGTGGGAGACATCCGGCCTGCCCCCGCAGAGGCCTGCAGATCCTGGAGGTCGGGCATGGGACAGGTTGGAGCCCTCAGCCCAACCCCTGCAGCCAGTGCAGGATGTTGGCTAGGGCTTTGGCCATGGGTACAGATGATGGCGCTCCCTATGTGTCCCTGGGCCCAACACGTGTCAGAGAGTACTGCCCCAAACCCCTCAGCCCTGGCCAGGCACAGCTGGCCCTGCAGTCCCTGGGCGCCTTGCCTCAGGGCTGGAGGGGGCAGGTTCCCCTGGCTGAGTTCTGCCCCTTTGTTCCATGGTGGTCCCCCCACCACGAGACCCTGCCCCAAGTCCCCTGAGGTAACAGCAATCCCAGGGCCAGCACAGATCCCAATGGCAGCTCTGATCCTTGGGAGCCCCCCCACCATGCGGGCAGTCAACTCTGACATAAGGCCCCTCCCTTCACCTCAGCCATGGCTGCCGCAGGGTCCCCCTGCTGAGGAGGGGACTCCGGGAGGGTGAGGATAACGCAGGCTCAGCCCAGCTGCCTTTCCCTTGTAAACTGCGCTGGGGGCCATGTGCGTTTCCCTGCCCTCCCAGCCAGGCCGGGCCCCACAGAGAGACCTGACGAGGGGACGGTGGCAGGGAGTGCGGCGGTTCATGGGCAGGGGTCCCTGCCCCATGCAGAGGGGGGCCTCGGTCCCCCACTGATGACATGGCTCTTTAAGCCTCGGTGCCACCCTTTGCTGCACCTTCTTCCCCTTGACCCGGAGCAGCCGTTCCGGGTGGGCGTCTCCCTGGCTGAGTCACTGGGGACGGGGAGGGTGAGGCTCATGCTCCCCACCCTGTTTGTCTTGTTCCTCAGGGCGGACGGAGTAACAGCTGCTTCCCTGAGGTGGAGTCATGAACAGCCGACTCTGCCACTCTGGGCCCAGCCTCGCTCACGGCCAGTGTCTCCTCAGCACACGGCTGGCGCTCAGGGTATGTCCACACTGCAGGCAGACACCCGTGGCCGGCCCGGGCCAGCCGACTCAGGCTCTGGCTAAGGGGTCGTAGAATTGCGGGGTCGATGTTCGGGCTCTGGGATCGTCCCCCCCTTGCAGGGTCTGAGGGCTTGGGCTGGAGCCCGAACATCTACCCTGCAATTAAACAGCCCCTTAGGCCGAGTCTACTCGCCGTGGGTGTGTAATTTCTGTGTAGACGTACCCTCAGAGGCCACGATAGCTGCATTAGAAAGAGATACAAGGAGACACCCCGTCCTTGTCCCTCCCAGACAGACCATCTCAGGGCATCTGGCATGGGGAGATGCCGTTCAGTTCTGCCCCTCAGGCTCAGCCAGCAATCCCTTCCCCAGTGCATGGGGCAGGCAGGATGGAGGGGACCCAGAGCGCTGCTGCCTTTAGTTAGGCTGGGCTGCGAGGGACGTTGCTCTGGTTTAACTGGAGGTGGGATTTTTAAGCCCAGTAGTGAAAACTTGCGCGACGTTCTCTTCTCCCACATGGGGGCGACGCGGGCCCTGACTTGTGCGCACAGTTCCCAGAGCTGAGCGTGCAGACGGGCTGGGTGTGTGAACACACGGACCCCCACGGCTGTTTGCAGCTGCGCACCCAGGGGTGCTGCCAGGGAAGGAGGCACGTCAGAGCTGGAGCGGCAGTGCCTTTACCTGCTTGGAAAGGGGGCTGCACGCCGCACGCTTCCTGAGCTGAGCGTGAATGTGAAAAACGGGCGAGCACGGCAGGCCAGCGCCATTGCTGTGGGGAGGGAACAGCCTCATGGTGCTGCCCTGCAGGGCAGTTGTGCCCCCTCCCCTGCCTCACTGCCAGTCCCAGGGCTCTTGCTCAGAATGGGATGGTCCCTGCAGGTTTTTCACAGCAGGGCTTGTTGGGGCAGGCGGGCTCTGTGTTACACACCCATTGCTGTCCGCATGTTAGCACAGGGGCAGCTGGGGCAGGGTGGCTCTGTGTTACGCACCCATCGCTGTCCGCACCTTAGCACAGGGGCAGCTGGGGCAGGGTGGCTCTGTGTTACGCACCCATCGCTGTCCGCACCTTAGCACAGGGGCAGCTGGGGCAGGCGGGCTCTGTGTTACGCACCCATCGCTGTCCGCACCTTAGCACAGGGGCAGCTGGGGCAGGGTGGCTCTGTGTTACGCACCCATCGCTGTCCGCACCTTAGCACAGGGGCAGCTGGGGAAGGCGGGCTCTGTGTTACACACCCATCGCTGTCCGCACCTTAGCACAGGGGCAGCTAGGGCAGGCGGGCTCTGTGTTACACACCCATCGCTGTCTGCACCTTAGCACAGGGGCAGCTGGGGAAGGCGGGCTCTGTGTTACACACCCATCGCTGTCTGCACCTTAGCACAGGGGCAGCTGGGGAAGGCGGGCTCTGTGTTACACACCCATCGCTGTCCGCACCTTAGCACGGGCATCTGGGGCAGGGTGGCTCTGTGTTACACACCCATCGCTGTCTGCACGTTAGCACAGGGGCAGCTGGGGCAGGTGGGCTCTGTGTTACACACCCATCGCTGTCTGCACCTTAGCACAGGGGCAGCTGGGGCAGGCGGGCTCTGTGTTACACACCCATCGCTGTCCGCACCTTAGCACGGGCATCTGGGGCAGGGTGGCTCTGTGTTACACACCCATCGCTGTCCGCACCTTAGCACAGTGGCAGCTGGGGCAGGGTGGCTCTGTGTTACGCACCCATCGCTGTCCGCACCTTAGCACAGTGGCAGCTGGGGCAGGCGGGCTCTGTGTTACACACCCATCGCTGTCTGCACCTTAGCACAGGGGCAGCTGGGGAAGGCGGGCTCTGTGTTACACACCCATCGCTGTCTGCACCTTAGCACAGGGGCAGCTGGGGAAGGCGGGCTCTGTGTTACACACCCATCGCTGTCCGCACCTTAGCACAGGGGCAGCTGGGGCAGGCGGGCTCTGTGTTACACACCCATCGCTGTCTGCACCTTAGCACAGGGGCAGCTGGGGAAGGCGGGCTCTGTGTTACACACCCATCGCTGTCTGCACCTTAGCACAGGGGCAGCTGGGGAAGGCGGGCTCTGTGTTACACACCCATCGCTGTCCGCACCTTAGCACGGGCATCTGGGGCAGGGTGGCTCTGTGTTACACACCCATCGCTGTCTGCACGTTAGCACAGGGGCAGCTGGGGCAGGTGGGCTCTGTGTTACACACCCATCGCTGTCTGCACCTTAGCACAGGGGCAGCTGGGGCAGGCGGGCTCTGTGTTACACACCCATCGCTGTCCGCACCTTAGCACGGGCATCTGGGGCAGGGTGGCTCTGTGTTACACACCCATCGCTGTCCGCACCTTAGCACAGTGGCAGCTGGGGCAGGGTGGCTCTGTGTTACGCACCCATCGCTGTCTGCACGTTAGCACAGGGGCAGCTGGGGCAGGCGGGCTCTGTGTTACACACCCATTGCTATCCGCACCTTAGCACAGGGGCAGCTGGGGCGGGGGGCTCTGTGTTACGCACCCATCGCTGTCCGCACCTTAGCACAGGGGCAGCTGGGGCGGGGGGCTTTGTGTTACACACCCATCGCTGTCTGCACCTTAGCACAGGGGCAGCTGGGGCAGGCGGGCTCTGTGTTACACACCCATCGCTGTCTGCACCTTAGCACAGGGGCAGCTGGGGCGGGGGGCTTTGTGTTACACACCCATCGCTATCCGCACCTTAGCACAGGGGCAGCTGGGGCAGGCGGGCTCTGTGTTACGCACCCATTGCTGTCCGCACGTTAGCACAGGGGCAACTGGGGCAGGGTGGCTCTGTGTTACACACCCATCGCTGTCCGCACCTTAGCACAGGGGCATCGGGGGCAGGGTGGCTCTGTGTTACACACCCATCACTGTCTGCACGTTAGCACAGGGGCAGCTGGGGCGGGGGGCTCTGTGTTACACACCCATCGCTGTCCGCACGTTAGCACAGGGGCAGCTGGGGCGGGGGGCTCTGTGTTACACACCCATTGCTGTCCGCACGTTAGCACAGGGGCAGCTGGGGCGGGGGGCTCTGTGTTACACACCCATTGCTGTCCGCACGTTAGCACAGGGGCAAGACTGTCGGGCATCACTGCCACCAGCCACTAGGGCAGAGGGTTTGGAATCTGTTTGAAAAAATTCCTTTTGTGCGTAAATTCTCCAGGCTGGTTCCTGGGGCCGGGATGAGTCCGTCTGACGTCGCTGCAGAAGTTCATCTTGCTGGGAGTCCTTGCGGTGGTGCAGGACGCTCTTGGGGGTGTTGGGCCAGACTCTGGTGTGCTGTGGCCAGGAGGCTGTCTGCAGTGGGGGCTGAGAAGGCGGATACTGTGTACTTCACTGGGTTATCCGGAGTAAAATCTGAACTCTGTCATACTCCATACTCCTGTCAGGCCTGGGAGCTTCGGAGCCCCCTGGGGTGACGTTTGGCACCATGGGCTGTCGGCCAGTGACAGAACCCCAAGCACTATAGCTCAGGAGAGATCTGCACTGGAGTGTCCAAACGGCCACCCCAGCCGTGAGCAGGGCACGACGCCGGGCCTTCGCCCCTCCTCACCCCCCCGTCAGCTGCTGGCTCTCCCAGGGACACTGGGTCTCGGCTAGATGGGCAGAGTTTAGTTCAGCTCCAGAGCCTGCTGCGGGAGCTGTCTGCCATTGCTCTCCGCAGCAGGCCCTATCTCTGCCATGGCCCATGAGGAGGCTACAGACGCTGTTGGTCTGGGGGAGGCCCAGGGAGAGCTGGGGTCACCCGAAGGCTGTCACAGAGATCTGTGCTGAGAGCTGAGGACCGGAAGTTGGGACCCATCCGCTCTTTCCTAGCTCTGACACCTGCTGGCTATGTGACCTTGGCCAAGGCTGTTCACCTCTCCGTGCCAGGGCCATGCGCAGAAGGAGGCTACCATATCACCCTCTCAGGGCTGTTGGGAGACTGGTCCTCACCGTCCATAAAGCGTTTCCCCATCCTGTGATTGTGGCTCTGATCTGAGTGGTCTCTCCGCAGGTCTTCACAGGGGCGTACATGGTTGCTGTCGACATCATTCACTTCCTGCTGATTCTCTTTCCTGTCTGCGCCTCTGACCCCAGACCTGCACCAGGTATGTGCCCGGCGGGTCTCCCTGTCCTGCATGGTGGGGGCAGATCAGAGGGGGGAACTCCAGGCGATAACCTGGCCCCTCCCCAGATAGGATGCATACAGGAGTGTTGGGGGGCCCAGCATGCTACAGGGGCTGAATCCGTTCCAGGCCACACAGACGGGACAGGCAGGTAGGATGCTGGTAGAGCAGGGCTGGGGAGATGAGAGGTGAGGAGCATGCAGCTGGGAGGGGGATTTGGGGAGAGGCCTGGCTGGGGAGGTGTGGCTTGGAAGGCTGGATGCTGAGGAGGTGGGGGCTGGGCGGGGGCTTGAAGGCTGGGATCAGAGGGAGCTGGGCGATGGGGAATTGAGGGAGAAGCTGCATGCAAAGCAGGGGGGGCTGAGTGCTCTCTGGGTGCTGGGGGAGTGCACTGGGCGTGGAGGGGGTGGGGTGGATGCTGCGGGATGGAGGGAGAGGGCTGGGTGCTGCCTAGGATGGGGGATTGGTAGGGATAATAGAGGGCTGGGAGACGGGTAGGATGGTAGGGAGGTAAGGACGGCGCCCCCCCCCCAGTGCAGCCAGTGACCCGGGGGCAGGCGAGCTCTTGGGGGACGAGGGTCCTCTTTTGGGGGAAATGTTCTCCAGCAGCAGAAGCTGGAGCTGCCGAGGACCCGCTCCCTACGGTGAGCTCTCGGCTGGTGCTTTCAGTGCGGGACCAGTTCCCCGACAGGCTTTCGCTGTGTCTCCCGGCTGAGGCTCTGTGTCCTGCGCAGATCCGCCCGGCAGGAGCAAGAGGAGGAGGCGGCAGGTGAGGAGCAGCCTCCTTGCCCTCGCTCTCCCCCTGTGCATGGGTCCCGGCTGGTACGTCCTGGCCATGGTCGCCTCATCCTCCCCCGAGGAGTTCCACGGCGCACAGAGGAGACTGCTTGGGACGGTGCTTCAGGTAAAGCAGCTCCCGCTGCCTGTGTCCCTCTGGGCGGGCAGGGATCCCGTGATGGGTCCAACAGTCGCGGGAAGGCAGGCGCTGTGCGGGATGTGACAGTGTGTCCGGGCAGATTAGCACATGGGGGTGACGCGCAGTGGCTGGCGGGGCCCCTACCGTGCAGTGGGGGGAGCCCTGGTGGCTCCCAGTGGCTCAGGATTTCTTATCCTCCCGTCCCACAGGAGAACACGGAAGTGCTGGGCTTTGCTCTGGGGATGCTCGCTGCGCTCATGGCCTTCACGGCCAGGATCCCCGCCCTCTCTGGAGCGGTAAGTGGGCTGGCGGGAGCTTGGTAACGCCAAGCCGCTGCCGTGCCGGGAGCCCTGCACAGGGTGGGGGCCCTGGTGGCCGTGCAGTGCACGTGGCTCCGTGGCCTTGGGAGTGTGGGGGTGCACAGCCTGCGAGCTAGCTCCAAACTGGAGTGTGTCCGCCCCGGCCAGGGCGCAGGGCTGCAGCCACAGGGCCCAGGGTCAGTGTAGATGTGGGTCTTGTGGCCCCTCCCAGCACGCTGGGGCATAGCACTATCTCCTGGACAGCCCCTCCCCGAGTGCCCATGTGCCAGGGTGAATCCCACCCTCTGTGTTCCCCCTGCCCGGGCCGCCCTTCCCAGCCTGCCACCGTCTCCTCAGCGCTCATGCCTGCCCTGGTGCTGTTGCCCGACACTACATGAGGCCCAGGGGTTCTTATCCCATGTCCTGTCCCGCCCCCGCTCCTCCAGTCTGTCTGTCTGTCTGCTCAGACCGACTGCCCGGACTCAAGACTCCACTGAGGCCTGGGCCATGCTGGACAGCACAGCCTGCCCCTGCCAGACCCAAGGGCCTGAGCCTGCCCGTGGCAGCAAACCTCTTGTCTCCATGGGTGCGAGTGTTTGCAGGCTCAGGGCTGGGCTGCGGTCCCTGCTGCTGCCTGGCTGGGCCTCGCTCTCCCTAACCCAGGGTTTGTTCTGCCCCTGCTGTAATAGCAACGAGATCCTGGATTGACCGGGCTGCTCTCTTGGGGAACCAGACCAAGGGGTTTCCCTTTGCCTTGGGCTCAGATCCCAGGTCGATAAGGGCCCGTGGGGGCACGGAGCGTGGCAGCGTTCACATTGCCCTCGCAGGGTGGTGGCGCAGAAGGAGGCAGTGCACCAGTCCCCGGTGTCTGCGTGCGTGCACAGCGAATGGTATTTGGTTGTTCCCGTGTTGCTACAGAGGCAGATACCTGTGGTGTGGGGCATGGACCAGGCTCCCGGCTGCAGACAGCGATGTGCACTGTGCTATATCTGCCGCAGGGTGCGGCCCGGCGAAGCAGGGACTGGCTCTGCTGCCATGGGTGCCCCACAGGGCGGGGGGGGGGGAATGGCTCATGCTGATTCAAGGAGCCATTCTGACCTTCACCTGCTTTCTGCAGTGCAGAGGGAGGCTGTCTCCAGTGACCCAGCTCTGGGCCAGCGTCTCCTCGGCCCTGGCCAGCGTCCTGTATGCAGCGGCCATTGTGACTTACGACCAGCGCCCCGCGTACTTTGTGAGAGCCATGCCCTGGCTCCTGCTCTCCCTGGGCTCTGCTGCGCTCGACGTGGCTGTATCCTTTCCCCGCTGGCTCCATGGGCTGGCACGGTGGGTTTGGCACCGCAGCCAAGGGCTGGGTGGGCCATGGGGACTGAGCACCCCTCAGCTCCAGGGCACGACGCAGGCTGCAGAGGTTAGGCCCCGGGGTCTGATGGGCCCCAAGGGCTGCGGATCCTGCCCAAACCACGCCACACTGGCCAGCTAGGTCGTGTGGGCTGGGCATTGTCCCTGAGCCAGTGCTGGGTAGCTGCCTTCCAGGCAGCCATGTTGCGGGGCTCATGTTACCCTGAGACACCGTCACTTCCTGAACCCGGGGAGCTCAGATCGCCTGTCTGTCCTGCTTGATGAAAAGCCAGATGAGCCAGTGGCTGGGCCTTGGGGCTGAGGCAACCGAGACCCCGGACACGTGGGCGCTGCTGGCACAAGTGGAGGAGGAAGAGCCGAAGGGAACCGAAGAGGAAGAGGTTTCTCCTCCTGTCTCTGGATTCTGCGCTGCCCTGCACCGTGTGCTGCCACTTGCCCTGCAAGGGGAGATGGCCGGGGGCCCACCCTGCTGTGATGCGGCCCCTGCGGTGCCTTGCCGAGGCGGTAGGACGGGCGGCTGGGCCCGCTGCAGAGCTCGCTCCTGTGCTGGCCGCAGGCAGTTGAGAGCCAGCCGAGGTTTTTGTGCCTCTTGGGTTTGACATTGGCCCTTTTACCCCAGCATCCCGCTACGTCACTGCACGGGATGCAGCCTGATCCGGGGGCCCCGCTCTCCTCTGTGTGCAGAGCTGTTCCTGGCTCCTTCCTCCCACCCCCTTTGGGGGGCTGCACAGCCCACACTGACAGCCCCTTGGGCTATCCCCCGTGCCTGCTCCCCACCTGCCCCACCACCCTTCCTCTCCCTCTGCCCAAGAGCACCCCCCCAGGTGCTCTGGTTCTTCATGGAGCCCGCAGTGACGCTCTGCCAGTTGTGTCGTGCCACAGTGGGAGGGAGGGAAGGACGGGTCGTTGCTATGGCCTCCATTGACGAGCTCAGCCCTGCAGTTCCCAGTGCATGCTGGGATTTGCACACTCACTGCCCCCCCCCAAGGCCCCCAACTGGCTGCTGCTGAGCATGTTCCCGGCCCCCAGGTGCTCCATGGGGGGGCTGCCGTCGGTCGCTGCCTGGATCTCACCATCGAGCAGGTGCAGCGGTGAGGCGGGAGAACAGCTGGGGTGCTGGGCGGCTGGCAGCAGCACGGAGCTGGGGTGCGGGTTGGAGGAGAGAGGCTGGCCAGGGTCGCAGTGGGCTGCAGGGGGCAGCCAGCCAGCGAGAGAAGCCGAGCCGAGCCGTGCTCTGTGTGTGCACACGCCCGCCCTGCTGCCGCCTGTTCTGGGGGTGACCGGGGGCTCCTCGGTCTGCAGCTTTTGGGAGCCCTGCCCCATAAGCAGGGGGGTCTGCTACCCAACCCTCCACCCCCGTGCTCTCCCCACCCAGGCGTCTCCTCTGGGGGTTTCTGATCCTCCTGCTGTGCCCTGTGATTGTACGTTGGTAAATCCTGTTCCCTGCTACGTCCAGGCTGGCCGCGGTGCAGCGACGCTGCCGGGAGATGGACAGACGAGTGCTGCAGACCCTGCCCTGCCAGAGCCCCTTGCCTACCCTCCAGTCCAGGTCATCCACGTCAAGCTCTCCCCCTCCAGCTCCTCGGACATCTCCTCCATTAGCTCCGAACTCGAGGTAGGTGGCTGATGCTGGTCATCTGCACTGGATCCTGTGCTAACCCCAGCCTCTTGCCTTGAACTCGGCCCGCCCTGCCTTAAGTAGTGCACAGAGCACAGAGCCCGCTAGCCCCAGGCCAGGGACCGTCCCACCCAGGTGTGTGTGTGGCAGTGAGAGCACTCCCCATGGCCGAGTCCCCAGAGCGTCGTGGCTAATTGCCACATGATAGGGTCCAGTCACAAGAAGCCAGCTCCCCTGATAACCAGATATCCCCCCCAAACAAACACACATGCACACACACACCCAGGGGCTGCGGTAGGGCCCCTCTCCATCTCTGCCTCGCTGGCTGCTGTGGGGCAGGCTGGAGGGCCAGGGCAGTTCCCACTAAGGCAAAGCGCCGCTTGCCGTTAGCAGAAGCTGGCAGGGCTGATTGTAAACTAAAGACTGAAACAGAGCTCAGCACGTAGCCCATGCTTACTGCGTCATAGCCAGGGCAGGGCACGTCGCCCCATATTAAACTTGACCTCATCTCCCAGGAGAAGACCCTGGTTTCAGTTGCTTCAACCTTTGCCAGACTGTCACTGTTTGAGCCGAAAGTCCCAGGCTGGGGACTGCCTCAGGCTGAATTATATTTTGAAGATTTCACCCAAGATGGTTTGGCTGGAATGAGGCTGGGAAAATACGTCGTTTGGGCCAGGTTAAAAATTCGGGCGACCTTTTCTTTCAAAAATTCTAGCTGACGCTCCCCACCCCCAGTCTCCAACACCCCCGGCTCGCAGCAGGGATTTAACCTTTGGCAGGCATGAGTTGGGGGCAGGGATGTGCCTTTTGCCATCTCTGTGAAAATCTGTCCAAGTCTGGCCAGTTTATAAGCTGTGGAGACTGGCTGGGCAAAGGGACTGGAACAAGGGGCCGGGGCGGGAGTATGGTGGGATTGAATGTGGAGCCCAAGGACGGGGTTTGAAACTGGGAACCACTCGGGGATGGAGGCGCAGCGGGAGAGAGACGTTTGATGAGGACCAGGATGGGAGGGATCTGGGTTGAGAGGGCTGAGACTGACTAGGTGAGGAGGGAAGAACTGGGACGAGGAGCCGGGGTGGGGAAGAGACAGGACAGGGACAGGTTGGTGGGATGGGGCAGAAAAGGTCACGCTTGGGGGGAAAATGGGCAGAAGAGTCTGTGCCCACTAGAGCACACTCCCCTCCGGAGCCTGGAATGGGAACCCATTTCATTCCTCTGCTGTTAGCAAATAGCTGTGAGACCCACTGGCAAAGTGGCCCATTCCCCTCTAGAGCTGGCTGACACAGAGGATGACAGCCTACTGCTGCTGCCAGTCACACTGTTAGCTCAAGTGGCAGAGGTGTGTGCAGTGGATCTAAAGGTTCCAACCCTGCAGCTGATCTTTGTGGGTTTCAAAGTAATGCCACATGACAGAAATGACAGAATTTCTGTTAATTCCGCTTGCTGTTTAACAAAGCCTAGGAAATGTACACACGCACAACTGCGTTAAGGGCACATTATTACGGTTACAAAGTCAAGCCCACAAAAGTAGGGAAATGCTGGAATTACCTTTGCCCGGGCAACCTTAATTTGCCCCATTGTGCTGGTGCATCAGGATACAGTCTTTAATTACATGATCACGTACAATTTTGTTCATAGGCCCACTTCTCTGGGGATGAATAGGGTTGGGTAGTGAGGAGGCTGTTGTCTACAGAACCCCCAGCGTCACTTGTTGCAGAAGTTGGAAGGTGTGTACTGATAGTGGGGCTGGGAGACTTCAGGCCTTAGCCGGCCAGTTTGGAAAGTGCTTAGTGATTGGGGCAGGGGATTGTAGAAAGAGAAGGGATGGTCTCATGGTCAAGGCAATTGAATGCTGTGCTGGGGAAATGGATTCTCTTCCTGCCTCTGCCACAGAGTTCCTGTGTGATGCTGGGCAACTCACTTAAACCAGACTTTTCCCAGGTGATCCTAATTGTGTGGTTGTCATTTTCTGGGTGCCTGACTTGAGTTCCTGGGGTTTGATTTGCAGCAGTTCTGAGCACTCACAGCTGCAACTGACATCAATAGGAGTGTGCTGTGAACATTTAAATAACTGTACAGTGCTGAGTACACTGAAAAACCAGGTCCTAGGTGTCTCAAACTGAGAACCCCTGTAAAATAGGGATAATACCTATTCATCTCACAGGGGTATTGTGAAGATTGCTTGATGTTTGTGAAGCACTCAGGTGATGAACACCATAGAAAAGCCCATGAAGGGTGTCAGAGCAGGTTTTGAATAGCGCGCAGGAAATAAAACCTGGGGCTAGACCCTACAACCCAGCTGGAACCCCCCGGGACCCGAGTATAAGCATCGGCTTAGGTGTAATTTGTATAGTGTATGTTCGGCCTCGGTTCAGGTCAGGTGGTCTGTTAGCACCGAGTTTGCCAACGACACTATTCAGGCCCTACTTGGGCCCGCTCCTGCCCCCAGTGTGTACCTCAGCCCCCCCGCCCCCATTCAGAGTTAGCTTCTGCCGCCTCCTCTAACACCGCCCCTCATCACCCCAACTCCTACTCCCTGGCTCTATTGTAGGCGCTGCGGCAGCCCTTCTGGGTCCCTCTCTCACCTCCGTCCCCCCGCACGAGATGCATGGGGGTGGAAACATACGTCCACCCCACAGCATTTCCATGGTGGGGTGCTAGCCCCCAGTGTTCCCCCGGTTCCGCCCCGCCCCCCCAATGTTCTTGTTCACAGCTTAAAGCCAGTAAGTCCTTCCTTGCGCTTTCTTTTCTTTTCTCAGGTTGGGTCTGAAAACAACGCAACCCTTATGGGCATGGGTCAGGTTGGGACTGGCTGTGTCTAGTCGGGTTTGGGTGGGGCTATCCAATTAGGCTGCGTGGGACCTCCCCCACTTCATTGAACAATGAGGAGAAAACAAAACACCGAGCAGCTGCTCTTGAGTGATCACTGTCCTGCCCGCCTGCTGAATGAGGCAGAGATCCTGTGGCAAAGCAGTTCGTGAGCATGTAACTACAGACACTATCATGATGCATACATACCGGGGTGAATTAAGGGGGCCTGGGCAGCCTTAATTCTGGAGCATCCGAACTTTGGAGTGCTTGTCTTTGCAGGCTTAATAATGTTCTTGTCACCCTACTTCTGTGTAGTCGGAGCGAGCGTACATGGCCCCAGCCATGTGAACCCTTATGCAGAGTTGTTGTTTCTGGTTTAAATGTCTGCAGATGGCATCGGGTCAGAACCTAGACTGGCCAATCCTTGAGCGGCCCTTTCCCTGGGCTAGCTCAGTGTGGTGGTTGGCACCTTCTCTGCTTGCTGGAGGCTGCCTGCAGGGCTGAGCTTTTCAGGGCCCGAGTGCTCTGCTTAGGCACATTCCGTAAGGTGTCAGACTGGCCTCACGTTGTCTCAAAGCCAGCAAGGAGTGTGAGGACAAACCCCACCCTGGCTGCCCCTGCTGCCCCTCAACACCCTCGTTTTCACTCTGAGAAGAGGAGGGAACGCAGAGTTGGATCTCCGGCGGGCTCCGAAATGCAGGTTCTGAACTCCGGGCTGCCAGGAGTGTTGTCTCAGGAAAAGGGCTGATGGGTTTTGCAGGGCTTTTGTTTGTTATCTTTGCATGTTCCCTCCTGCTTTGCTACCTTGCAGGCTGATACGGCACATACGTGACTATCAGTAAAGGAAAGAGTTTCTTTTGCAGTTCTGGGGAAATGCCAGCTCCTCTCAGGCCTGCTTTGCTCCTCCCCAGTAGGAGATTTCTGCATCGACTCATAGCTGCTGCTGCTGTCAAACTGCAATGTTTCACAGAAACTCTGCAAAGCCCGTCACAGTAGCTGGGGCGATTTCTGTCCTGAGCTCCGTGCATGCAGCTCGCCCTGGAGCAGGGCTGTCCCTCGGAAGTTAGAATTCGGCCCACAGTGGTGCGATCCCAAGAGCTGGACAACCCATGTGCACGAGGGAGGGCGGGGGAGCAAATATTGGACTATTTTATATAGTTCTAAAAATGGGACCATTCTGTTCCAGAACGTACATGGGAACGCTCCGCATTCCTGTGCCATTGTTCCAACCCACCAGCACCCTGGGCTCCGGGGCTCTCCGCTCCTGTGGGGATGGGGCAGTCTACGCTCCTTGGGAGATGGGCAGAATGGTGGCCCACTGCCCTTACTGCCTCTCAGTCTGACAGAACAGAGAGCGCAGAAAACCTCTGCCAGCCCTACCACCCGTGCTCCGTGCTGGCCTGGGTTCCCCGGCCTGGTGTTCTGAGAGATTCCTGTCTGATGCTGGGATTTCTTACCATGTCCCTGGCGTGTCAGCAGGCGTCTCTGTGGGAACAAATGGGTTTATGGCAGGAGATTACAGCAGGTCAAAGCCCCTTCTGTCTGAGCTAGCTCTTGCCTTGCACCGGGACCAGCACGGTTACCATATGGAGGGGGACAAACAAAAACACATTTTGATTCTGTAAAGGTTGTTTTGTTTCACTTCTGTTTTTCAAAAACACCTGCAGCTGGTAACTAGTTCCCATAGGAGCCACACTGCACACGAGAGAGAATCTCTTCAGATGATTGGGGCAAGGTGGCTGGTCAGTGCAATGGGTTTGCACTCCATTTCCATAGGCTGGATGACAGTCACTGTATCTTGGAAAATATACGAGATGATTGAGCTCTTGGTGGCTAGGGGTCAGTATTTCCAAGTTACAGCGCGGAGCAGCCCTGGCTGGAGCATGTGGATAGTTGACAGACCCATGCACTCTGTCCTTTGCTACGGCTGGTGTTCTGGGCCCTTGCAGACCCCACATTGAAATGGCTCCTGCGTTTGTTTGGACAGACTGACGTTCTCGAATGGATCGTGTTTCTGTGACAGTGTCTCACACACCTGGTGAAATCATGTTTTCCTTGCAGTGGTTCTTACCCCCATCTCACTTTGCACACTCACTCGCTCACTCTCTTCAGGTTTATTTTGCAAATAAGAAGTCCCTGTATTTCTCTGCTCACTGTGGCTTTCCTGCTCTCAAAAGCTGCTTGTGAATCCTCCCACATGGCTCTCCCCACCTTGGCTAGGTACCAGGGCGAGGTGTAAAGAGAAGGGAGCTGGGCTGGGCTGTTCAGTGATGGCTGCTCTAGATCAACTCTTTTCTTGATCTTTATTTTTCTTCTGCAGCAAAAGTATAGGGAGGCCTTAACTCAGAACAGGTATGGAGAACTGTCACTTTGCTTCGCGCGGGCATGCGAGGGGGAGGCCGGGATCAGCACTCCGGGGACACCCGTGTCTGCCAAGCTTCTTTCACTTTAAATCCATGGATCATTACCACTGAAGTCTCTCTTGGTTTAGATCGGGGTGGGCAAACTTTTTGTCCCAAGGGCCACATTTGGCTTGCAAAACTGTATGGAGGGCTGGGTAGGGAAGGCTGTGTCTCCCCAAACAGCCTGGCCCCTGCCCCCATCTGCCCTGTCCCACTTCCCAGCCCCTGACTGCTCCCCTCAGAATCCCCAACCCATCCAACCCCCTCTGCTCCTTGGCCCCTGACCACTCCCCTCCCGGGACCCCCCACCCCTAACTGCCCCCTCGGGACTCCACCCCCATCCGACCACCCCTTCTCCCTGTCCCTGACCATCCCATCCCGGGACCCCCTACTCCTATCCACACCTCCGCCCCCGACCAGCCTCCCCGGGACTTCCACACCTATCCAAACCCCTCCACCCCGTTCTCCATCCCCTGACTTCCCCCCCAGAACCTCCGCCCCATCCAACTGCCCCGACAGGCCCCCCGGGACTCCCACACGATCCAGCTGCCCCCTGTCCCCTTGACTGCCCCCCAGGACCCACCGGCCCTGGCCCCTTTACCATGGCTGCAGGAGAGGGGGAACAGCAGGGGAGGGGCCGAGGGCTAGCTTCCCCGGCGGGGAGCTCAAGGGCCGGGCAGGATGTGGCCCATGGGCCATAGTTGCCCACCTCTGGTTTAGATGCATGAGGCATCACAAGACCCAGAAAGAGGCCAGATTGCAGGGCAGGAAATAATCACTCATAAATTAAAGAAACATAATGTGTGTGCTTTGTCCTTCGTGCCGTCCCGGGGAGAGGTTCTGTTCTCAGGCCCACTGGTGTAAATCTGAAGTGACTCCATGGACCCTTAGTGGAGCTACTCTGGATTTACACCATTGCACAAGAGTAGAGTCTCCCCCATGATCTCCAGCCCAGTGTCGTTTTTAGGTCACAGAACTAGTTGAGGTCAAAGAGGAGAAAAGGCATCTAATCTCCCCTAAAGGAAGTTACCCCACCTCCAACTGGCTTTCACTGACTGCAGATAAAGTAACAATGATAAACTCCAAACAGCCCTGGACTCCAGAAAGCCGTATCCCCTGGGCTGGCACACATCAGCCATGTGGCGTCGCAGCCAGCGCCGGGTTCGTCTTGTGGCTTCAAAGTTTTATAGCAACAGAGATGTCTCCTGTGGGGCAGAGGGAAGAAATTCTGCTGACCCGTTCCTGGGAAGGCGATGGTTCAGGGGCTGGGGAGGAGAGGGGTGTCCAGCTCTGTAGTGCTAGGAGCAGCTTGTGTGAATCGCGTGGTCTCAGTGCCGTCCATCCACTCTCACAGCTGGCGGAGTGGTCAAGCAGGGCTTGCACTGTCCGTCCCCCCGAGAGGTGCCCCTCCAGGACAGATCTGTGGGCGCAGGCTGTGTGGCGCGAGCTTGCACCCCCCATTGGTATGCAACGTGGGCAGGCAGGTGCCCCCTCACAAGCGCTAAATGAACAGAGGCAGAAAGGGAGTTCACATTGACCTGTGGGATGTGCCACATGGACACATAGGAGTTGTGGGTGGAGCTTGGGGACTGAATATCACCACTTTTCTCCCTGTTCTGCCCTTGAGAGTGATCCTGGCTGCATTGTGGGAAGTCATGTGGGTCCACAGTGCGGTGACTGACCTGAGTGTGTGGGATGTTAGTGAGTTTTATCATGGCTACCCTGTGTCTCCCCCCCCACGCCCCCTGGTGCAGACCCGCCCTGTGTGACACGGGAGGTGAATTGAGTTGCTCTGCCTCAGGGCTGGAGGAGTTTGTATGTGTCGCTAAAGCACCAGGAGGGCTCGGTACATCTGGGCCATTGTTCCATGAGCCCAGGATGGGGGCTGCAAGTCAGGGCGGGCATGAACTGGCATCTAGTGCTGTCACACAGCATTGCCTCAAGCCCTTTCTGAAGCAATGGCTTTAAATGATGGACTTCAGTCCATCAGCTGTGTGATCCCGTAGAGCCACTGGCTAGTTAGTTATATGAGGGGCTAAAGAGGTGAATACTGCCTGGAATCCCCTGGGCCTCATTCTGCACAGATGTGGGTACAATGCAGAAAACGTTCCTGACTCCAGAATGGCTGAAAGCCCTTCTGTTGATGTCTGCAGATATTTCTGAGGTCAGTAAGACTGAGCTGGAACTGGGTTTACCAGTCAGGTGGCCTGAGTAGAACATGAGTGTATCCTGATTCCTGCAGTGCGTGCCAGGAGAACTCCCAGGTGATGAACAGCTGGTTCTGGACCACTTGCTATCGTTTTCTCTTGACAATATGTTAGATTCAAAGTGATGGACTGTCACTCCTCAGGGCTGAGTGCTGCACTGGAGAGAGCGCCAGCCGGGTATTTCTGGTAAAGACGCAGATGGTGTAGTGAGCCTCATACTGACCTCTTCTCAACGGCAAGATCCATTGTCCCTTGAAATAGAAGTTGGCTGAGGCTTCTCAGTTAGATCAGTCTCTGCTCATTAGCTGAGCAGTAATGGCTGGAGCTGGTTAGAAAACCACCGAGAGTTGCTAGAGAGTTTTCATTCTGCCGGGATCCGACAGGGGCGGCTTTTCCTTTCCTTCCGCATTTTTTCATGAACATTTTTATCGAAAATGTTTGATTTCAAAATGTTTGTTCTCAGTTTGTTTCCCCCTTTTCCCTCTGTTTTTTTCCATTTTCCATCTTATTGCTCACAGTGGGAGGGGGGAAGGAAAGGAGGAAATGAAAAACCTATTCCAGAAATGGTTCCATGAGAAATTTTGTTGAACATTTTTTTAAAATGAGAATTTTGTGACAATTTCTATTTTCAGATAAAGTTTGAATTCAGGTGGTTTTCCCCCTGTAAAACCGGCCTGAGCGGCTCCCGTGTGGCCAGTCTGCATCCAGTGGAGAGCAGACCCCACTTCTGTAGGAGCTCCGGTGCTACAGACCTGCCTTGTCCCTGTAACCCAAAATCCTTTCTCTTCACAGTGGGACTTCGAAGACATGAATCTTCAGTGGAACAGAAACAGCACCGAGGCACCAACCATCCAGCCCAGCAGCAGCTCGCTGCTGAATGTAGGCTTTGGATTTGATGTGAACGCCCTCAAACAAACCGCAGCTGCTCTCAGACTGTGTGATAATGATGGCCCCTGGGCAGAGAAATCATAGCAGGTAACTCAAGCAACCAGCAGAAGAAAGATCCTCTGTAAAAGTTCCCTGGAAGGTCCAGGTTACAGCAGTACTGTGGGCCAATCCGGGGGTGCAGCTGGTTTACTGAGGGCAGGGAGTGGGAGCAAATGTAGCTCAAATCTCTCCTGTGTACTTTCCTGATCCTGCTGTGGCTTTGTGCAGAGCGGCTTCTTCTGCACTGGGCTGGAGCAACCTGAAGGCCACTCAAACAGACCCTGTCTGCAAACAGCCCCAAGGAGCTGCAAACATAGCTGGGACTCAGACTGGCCTGGAGTGTCCTGGCCATGGCCCTGTTCCTCTGGCCACATGGTCTTTTCCCTGCTGCACTTGCAGTGGGGGTGGGGAATGGCAGAAGAGCCCCATGGTCAGCATTCTTCTGCCAGACACTCACCGTGATGCTGGGGCAACCCACCCCTGGCCCTGTTAAAATGGGGGGCTTACATTGACTGTACCTCACTGGGGATGCTGCTGTGTCTGCATTAATCAGGGCTGAAACGCTCCCATTGCCTTGTGAGTATAACTGACCCCTGTGGGGAGGGGAGGGCATGGGGGCAGTTTCCCCACCCTGGCACCGTTTTAAATCACACAGTCCCATAGCAAAGGTTGGGTTGGCCGGAGCCCATCGATCAGGGTTTACAGCCCTGCTCCCTGAGCTTCAGGGACGCACTTCTCACCGCGCCCCTGCTGGTGCCAGAGCGGGGAATGTGCCCTGACAGGTCAGTAACAGAAGCGCATCCATCTCCCTGGCCAGAGTTGGGACTTCAGAGCTGCCAGTCCCAGGACAAATTCAGAGGAGAAATAACGTGCCGATGTTTGACCATGAGGGTAACTGACCAGCATCGCAGTGCTTTTCCATTACATCCAGAGAGGGTTTCTGGCCAATCTGCTCTGGTTCAGCCCCACCACTTGGACTGAGAGCGGGGAGTAGCTCAGGGGAGTCCTACAGCCTGTGCTGGGCAGGTCACCACAGGCCCTTCTGGCCTGGGCTTCCGTGTGTGGCTCCTCTCAAACAGCAGATTCAGACTCAACATCCAGCGCCCTGGCTGGCGTGAGCAGGTGAAGCACAGACTGCTGGCGCTGCATCACTTCCGCTAGCGGTGCATGTGGCCCTCAGGCTTCCCTTTATCTGCTTGTAACTGGCCGGATTCTGACCAGACCTTGCCTACGCAAGACAGGGTTTGCTGGTGTGGCTGGACAGGCAGAGCGACGCTGGCTCCCACCAGCTCCCGGCACGGAAGAAGCTCTGCTGTTGCTGGGTTACTTGCACCTGTGCGAGGGTGGTTGCTGCCCTGGCTGTGTCAGCTGTGTGTGTGTGCGGGGGTGTTGTCACAGTCCCACTACCACAGCTGTGCTGGCCTTCGACCTGGGAAAAAGCTGCAGGGGGAAGCTGGTTTGGAATCCCTGTTTCCTTGGCCAGTTGGGGTGCCCTGTCACCTCGGGGGCCCCCCTCGTGCTCCATAGCCTAGGTGCTCTGGGCTCTTGGTATCATGGGGCCCCCACAAGCAGATTACTGGTGTCTAAAATACGGCCCCAAGCCCCCCTTCGTCTGCACCTTTTCGTGCCGCTCCTCCTAGCGCAGGAAGCTGCTAGGAGTGGGATCGCAGGGCTAGCTGCGAGGGCTGAACGTTGGGGTGGGTTGGGGTGGGGGCGCTGTTGTGACCCGAGAGGATGGTGTGAAAAGCTGGCAGAACGCCTGTGTGTGCTGGGTGCGGCAAGGCGGGGGTGCAGCTGGGAGATTTCAGATCCTGCACTGCAGCGAACAGCAGGATGGAGCGTCCTGCTCTGCCATCTCCACTGTGTGAACATGGAGCCAGCTCTGCGGCAGGGCAGGTGCTCTGGGAAGGGGCGCTGGGGCAGAGGGGTAATGCCCGGCTCGCTTCGGCTGGAAAGAGCAGGACCAGGCCGGTGTGGGTGGGAAAAGCTCTCCTTTTCTGTTATGCTATTGGGTCTTAGAGCAGCACCTATAGACCCCTATAGACTGTTCCAGGCGGAGGGGTCACAGGCTCCCTTCGTCACATTGCGGTGGGAGATTGCCGTCCCCTGACCGTGTACTCTGGCTGTTCTGCCCCTTCTGCTCCCCAGAGTCCCTCGTGGCTCTGCTCCATTCCCACGGCAAAGCTGGAACCCCTCTGCTCTGCACCGCCACCCACAGGCTTGGGGCTTGCTGAGCACCAGGCCAGATGAGCTGCTCCTGCGTACCAAAGGCACAGCAAACAGGAGGGCGGCCTTGCTGTGCATTCCTAGGACACTGAGCTGCCCTCACCCTGGAGCTCCACGGTCCTCACCCCTGATTTCTGGGAATGCAGCAGTTCAAGAAGACGACATCTGACTAGAGCATCTGGCCTTCTGTCGCTCATGATCTGATCTCGCAGCCCCCAGCCTGCCTGGCGCTGCCCCCCTCCAGGTAGATGACCCATCTGGCAGCTGCCTAGGGCAGCGAACAAACACAGTTGTTCAGGGAGCGAGTGGCTGTGACCTGCGCTGGGTCAGACGCTCCTTTTGCCCAGAACAGCGAAACATTCCCGAGCCAGCGCTGATAAGAAACCTCCACATTAATATTTCTAATGGCTGGAGATTAATTGCCTGGTAGTAAAGCTCAGAAATCCAGACAATGCAAAGACTGGAAACCCAGGGAAAGGAAATTCTTCCGCTGTATTGCCTTTTCCTATTCAGATAATGCACAATAAAATATGAGCGTGCAAGTCAGCGCCTGGGGAGGGCTGCCTCAGTCGTGTTCAGAGCAGTACCACTTGCAGATATGCCAGGAGAAACCCTGGAGCAAGCGATCTCACATGTTGTGCAAGGGGGCAGACAGGCTCTGCTGCCTTCAGAGGGGTAGATAGTGAGCAGTCGTGTTCATGATGCTTTACACATCCCTAGTATCTTCTCACCGAGAATCTCAAAGCCCCAGGCACACATGAACTGCTTGCGCTCCTGAACACTGCGTGGATGTAGGCAGGTCTTTGGCCCATGGGGAGGTGGGCAAAGAGAGGTGGCTTGGAAGACTCAGGCAGCCCATCTGGCAGAGCTCAGATCCCGTGTCTCGCAGGCGTGCATCCCGTTACCGTGCAGCCTTCAGCTCATACATGGTGAGGACAGGGAACGGAGATAGTGAACGGATGTTTGGACAGCAGCAAGCGGGTCACAACGCCCTGTGAGGCAAATCCTGCTCCCTGCACCCACGTGTAATCCTGCTGGCCTCCGGGGGATCCTGGGCTAGCAGCGCTGTGCCCTGGGGCAGAGGCTACCCACTGGGACAGTGGCGGTGAAGTGTGTTCATGTGCCCTGCTGGCCTCCAGTGATTGTGTGTGGGATGAGTCTGGCGTTCTCTAGGCCGCAGAGGACACCTCCCCCGCCCCAGCCACTCTGCCGCATGGAACAATTGGAGCCTGGCATTGCTGGGCCCCGGATGAGAATAGCTGGGCTTAGGCGGGCCTGGGGTGGAGCTGGATTTGCAGGGTGGGGCGGGGGGGTTTGCACGTCTGCTCACATTTTGCCGTTTCACTGATTCATGGAGTTTAAGGGCAGAACGGATCATTAGATCACCTAGTCTGGCCTCCTGCATCGCACACGTCACCCGTTACCCCTGTGTTGGTCCCAGCAACTTGGGTTTGGGTCCTGCATCTCGGAGCATGTGCGTTCAGGTTCCTCAGGATCTGCCTCCATCCTGCAATGGAAGGAGAGCTGGTTCTCCTCGGCCAGCTCCCCTGCAATCTGCTGACTCCAGGGTACAAACCAGAGTGGCACTTGGTTGAAAATCTGCAAGCAGAGTATGTGTATGAGAACAAGGGGTCAAAAAGTGTTTGCCCTTCCAAGACATTTACTAGAAAACTGAGTAAAGACTGGCGGTGATATTGGGGAAGGGGCGGGCTGAGAGGTTGGGGCAATAGGGGACCTTGAAGGGTCAAGCTGGCAGGCAGTGGAGCCACTGGATTTTCTTTGCTTTTGAGTAATAAAATGTTCAGTGCCTGGTAGCTTTCAGACTTGTCTTTTGTGAGCACCGGGGACCATGACCCACAGGCTGAAGGGAGTGAGGGGCTTTACAATATTCAGCATCTGTTGGGGTGTCCCTGTCTGTCAGCATCTGGCATAGCAGGAATGTATGCCCCTGTCTGCCCTGGCCTGCAGCCACAACCGCTCCCGTGCCTGCCCCAACAGCCGTATGTGGTGACTTGAAGCCGTGGCCCGTGGTGCTGGTGGAGGCTAAGGGGCAAGTTCCTTGTGCGGTGTTTTTCGAGGGGAAAATATCTAGTCCGGCTTGGTGCTGGTGCTGTTCTGTACCCAGGCTCTGAATTGTGCAAGCCTCAGCCCGTGACAGGCACGCTGCTGCTGCGAGATCTGGATCCGCCAGCTTCCCTGCCACAGGCCGGCATTATGTAAGTGGTGACACAAAGAGGTTCTTTATGTCGGCTGTGCCCTGGCCTCCAGCCTCGTAGCCCTGGCTGGTGGGCCTCCTGCCCCTGCCTGCCCTTGGCCTAGTGACTCAACCCTCTCCACAGTGTGTTGTGCTTCCATGTGGGTAGCTGGCGGGCAAGCTCTGTGCTCTGGGACGTCCCGTGCAGGGTGCTCGTGCTCGTTACACCCTGCCTGTGGAGCTCCTGTCCTGGGAGCTAACCAAGGGCAAAGTCTCTTGGGGCTAGCGCTGGGGCTGGGACCTGCCAGGGGTGTGGTGAGGCTCCCCAGCGAGTGCAGTGCCAGAGGAGCATCCCGCTGGTCCTGAGGAGGTGCCCCCCACACTCAGACAGGCACTGCTTGTCCCGGGAAGTGGCGAGAGGAGGTGATGGACGTTGCTGGATGGACTGGGGCTGGAACCCTGGTTTCACATCCTGCACATCTTCGCCCATTTTGAGACCCCACTGCCTCGCACGGGGATGGGCCTGGAGCTCATTGGCAGTTCTCCTGGGGCCTGGCTGGAAGGGTGAGGTGGAATTCCTGGCTCCCATTCACCCAGGCCTGGGCCCTGTTGGGTGTGTGCATGCCCCAGAGTGGTCATGGGACGCTCGTGCCGACGCTCGGCCTGTCTCTTAGCACCCAATGCTCAGATACTGCGGTGCCCAAGGAAAAGCCTGGCACCCTTTGTTCTCTCTGAGCCTGTAACTCCTGCACTCAGCCTCCCTTTGCCCCGCCAGAGTGGCTGCAGCATTGTCAGAGGTTGTGAGCAGCCCCGGGGCGAGGCAGAACCGCCCCATGGCTATTGTGTCAGGAGCGCCGGGTGGCTCTGGTTCCAGCAGCCGAGGCCAGAGGAATGTGGCTCGGTGCCAGAAGCTGCTGATAAAATCTCTTCTTGCAAAGGAGTTCGAGTCCCCTCTCTCCTGCCGGCGATGTAATCTGCTCAGAGCTTGCCGGGCAGTGATAACGGGCTCGGCCTCATGCGGCCTGGACTCAGCGCACTCCGGCTGTGAACACAATGAGGAGCGAGCAAGCCCTGCCCGGGCTCAGGGTGCACTTTAACCTCGGGCGGGTCCAGGCTCCCCCAGCCCCTCCACCACTTAGAACAATAGCCTCTGTGGGTGATTACGGAAAATCACATGCTTATTCCAGCTGCAACCAAACCAATTTGTCAATGTCCCATTTTTATTTCCCCCGATAAGACAGGGCCGGGGAGTACAATAATCCCTTCCTGAGAGACAGCTGCAGCTCCCCTCCCCAAAACTCACACAGCAGGGAGGCTAATTTTGGCCTCTCTGGGCTTAGTGGGAGCAAGTTGCAGTTTTTCATTCCAGCTGGGGCTGGGATGCCAGGGGACGGGCAGGGAGCCTCTGTCCCAGCAGCTATCTGCAAATCAGAAGAAAATTCTAGGAGTAACAGAGCATGGAAAGGTGGTTTCCATCTCCTGGGCTGTGCTGGGTGGGAATAGCCAGCAAAGATGAGGGATCGGTTTAGCCCAGTGGCTAGAGCGTTGGACTAGGTGACAAACTCCCATCTCTGCCACTCATTCACTGAGGGTTGGACAAGTCATTTTACCACCCTGTGCCTTAGTTTCTTCATCTGTAAAATGGTGGGAGAGCTATTTACCCTCCTGTGTAAAATGCTTTGAGAGTCTCCAGTGTGATGTGCCAAGCAACATTATTAAATCACTGCACGTTTTAAAGCCCCTACGCCCACATCAGAACAGTCCCCCAAACACGACACCACCTGCTTCAGAAGCAACCTGCAGGGGAAAGAACCCACATAGCAGAAGACGGGTGCAAAGAGGAGTGAGGAGCCAGCCCCAAAGGATGCTGGGAATGCACCCAGAATGCCTTGGGCCCAAAGCACCGATTCCATTCTCCACACCCACTGCGTGTGCAGCCGCACCCCCTGCTGGTTAAGTGAACGTTCGTTGCTCAGCCACGAGCCACTTGCTTCTGTTTTGTGGCGGTGCTGTTTTTGTCTCCTCACTTTTTTGGAACTAAAGATCAGAGCAGCTGCTTAAAGCTGCCGCTCTGCCTGCTCCCTCCAGGAGTGTGCAGCTTGCCCTGACGCACACCTCCAGGAGGGCGGGCATGCAGGTCTCTTTGCCACACCCTCGCTCAGTGTGGGGCACTCCTGTCACTATTTAGTCGCTTGTCCCCTGAATAGTTTTGCTGCCTCAATGAGTTTTTGTTTGTTGTAGTTATGGAAAATCCCCTGGGTTATGTTATTTGCAATGTTGCAGCTCAGGCTTCACTGGTGTGCGCGATCTGGGCAAGTCCCTGAATGACCAGGAGGTTCTAGCCTTCCCACCCTGCTCCCCCAGGGTAGGCCTGCTGCATCAGAAGGGGCCGGTTTCACAAAGCCCTGTTTTAGAGCAGAACACTGTTTCAAAGAGGGATTTAAAAGAGGACAGAGAAAGGCGGTACAGATTCAAGTCTCCAGACAAATCTCCAGGGCATGAAGCTCAGGGAACCAAACTTATTATGGACATTGGAGTGGAGCGCATGCTTATAAAATTCTCAGATGACACCACGCTGGGAGGGGCTGCAAGCACGTTGGAGAGCAGGATTAGAATTCAGAACAACTGTAACAAAGTGGAGAATTGGTCTGAAATTAACAAGATAAAAATCCATAAAGACAAGTGCAAAGTACTGCAGTGTGGCAACTGCATAACTACACAAGGGGAATAACTGGCGAGTGGCAGCGTAGCTGGACAGGATCTGGGTGTTCCAATGGATCAGAACTTGAATATGAGTCAACAAAGTGATGCCGCTGTGAACAAGGCTAATATCATCCCAGGGTGTATTAACAGAAGTGTCATATACAAGACTGTGACCGAATGCACCCCTGTATTCACACCCTACACACTACCATAATACTCTTTGTACAAAATATGCCTTGTGAGGTATCATTTGAATACTACTAACTCACTGGTCAATAACAATACCATGATGACAGGTGTAGTAACATTCTATGTAGAGTTATAAACTTAAGCCGAAACTGGGTCGGCAATGTGGTTACCAGAGAAGCCTGGGGAAACCGGTTTCTCAAAGACAAAGGACAAGCTGTTGCCTCTAGCCAGGTGTCATCAGAGCTGATGGGCCATCACCTGTCAAGTGGCCAGTCTTTGGCAAGGCAGGGGGGCAGGAACAGACACATCTGCATCTTAGCAAACAGCAGGGAACCTCTTTCATGGTGAGACTCCATAACTCCAGCCTCTCAGCGGGAATGAACTTTATCTGGGAAAGTGCATTTCAAAAGGGGGACCTGACTATAAAGTGGGGGGCTAAACCATCTCAAGGGTCTCTCTCCCCATCCGTTTCTCTCTCAGCTAAGAAGACAGAAGAAAGAGCCTTTTGGGAGCAGAGCCTGGCCTGAGACTTTGGGCATCAGCCCTGTTACTGGAAACACGTGGTAAGAATTCTACCTCGACCCAAGTCTAGCTTGTTAAGTTTGAGCACTAGAAAGTGTCTGACTTCAATGCCTTGTACTTATGCTCACTTAAAATCTCTCTCTTTGTAATTAAACCAACATGTTTTATTCTTTAATCAAACCTAATCCTTTGTTGTTTGTGTGCATTGTGTGGGTCGCTCCCTTTCAAGTAGCAAACTCTTGGATATTTATCCCCTTAGAGGGACAACAGACCTGAAATGTGTGAACTGTCCAGGAGGGGGCTGGACAGTGCAGAACGCACATTTGGGGGAGGGGAATTGGAGACCGGGAGTGTGTTGGGGTCACCCCACAAATAGTAACCCAGGCTGCTAGGAGCCAGGATCTGGCTGGTGTTTGCTGACAAGCTCCTGGGGTCGGAGTTGCTGGACTAGGGCTGTGGCTATCCACAAACAGTCAGGGGGTGACCTGCATGGTGGCGGGCTGGTTATGAGCGGCCCAGATGGGAGTGACAGCAGTAAAGCATCGTGAGCAATGTTCCCTCTACTTTTTTCCATCCATGTTCAGAATGAATTTTGTTATGTATACCAATATCGAGGTGATGTGCGGATGTGCATCACCAGGAGAAACAAAAAACCTAGATAAAATATAAATTTTTAAAAAGTTACCATAAGGATAATTACTCCAGCCAGGACAGGTTAGGCATTTTAGAACTCACTACTCAAATAATTAAATTTAAGCGTAAGAGAGAAATAAAAATTATGAAATGCATAGATCAGTCAAAAAACTCAAATAACAGCACTTTGAAGGAATAAAATTACAGAGAATATATGTGCATTGCAGGAAGTACCAAGAAGTAACAACAATAATACAAGTATGTGTTGGGAGGTCAGTGTGAAAGACAGAGAATGGGCGTGTGACAGAGAGAGAGAGAGAGAGAGAGAGTGTGTGTGTGAATGTGTGTGTGAGAGACACGTGCTGCTCCTTTAAGTAGATCGGCACTCACCAGTCTGAAGCCTGCTTGTTCAGACACAGCAGCAGCTGCCAGCAAGCTCCATCCCACGTCCCACTCTTGAGCCCTGTCATGCCACCCCCAGCTCTCCAGAGATGGGGTACAGGGGCGGGGACACCCTGACATCAGTGCCCCCCCTTCCCTCTCCCCTCCACTCTGCACTGCAAGCAGGAGGCTTCCAGGAGCAGCTGGCCAAGGGCTCCAAGGCAGAGGGCAGGAGGAGCATGGCAGGTGGTTGGGGGGGGAGATGCACCTGAAGCGTGCAGCACTTGATAGACTGCTAGGTGGCCGTACAGCCATGCAGCTTAGAGGGAACTTAGATTGTGAGGTCCCCCATGTTGCAGGGCAGGGATGACACAGCCCATCTCTGCTCTGGCTTGCACCTCAGAATATCATAAAGATACGGGAGGTGATTGTCCTGCTCTGCTCAGCACTGGTAAGGCCTCAGCGGGAGGACTGCATCCAGTTCTGGGCACCCCTCTTCAGGAAAGTTGTGGAGAGAGTCCAGAGGAGAGCCACAAAAATGAGGACGGATTTAGAAAGCCTGAGCCTGCGGAAAGGGTACACATACAGGGCCTGGTTAGCTCTCAGAAAAGCACCCTGCGAGGAGACTCTTCAAATGTCAGAGGGGCTGTTACGGAGAGGACAGTGATCAAGTGTAGGACAAGAAGAATGGGCTTTATCTGCAGCAAGGCAGATTTAGGTTAGACATTAGGAAACAACTTTCTAACTCTCAGGGGAGTTCAGCTCTGGGACAGGCTTCCGAGGGAGGTCGTGGAATCCCTGTCATGGGAGGTGTTTAAGAACCGGCTGGACAAACCCCTGTCAGGGATGGTCCAGGTTTACTTGGTCCTGCCACAGCGCAGGGGGCTGGGCTCGATAACCTCTTGAGGTCCTTTCCAGCCCATCACTTCTGTTCAGTGATTGATCAGTCATCCCCTTCAGCAGGTCACATGCATTGCCTGTTCCATTCATTGGCGGTAGTTAATCCCACGCCGTGTGTTAGTGCTTTGCACATACGGAGCATCTTCCATCAGAGGAGCTCACAACGCCTCTGAAAGTGGATAAACATTGTCCTGTTTTACAGCATGGAAATACGGTGTACTCCCGACATTTCATGCCCCGGGACAAGTGATTCTTAGGGCTAAGGAAGGTTTCTTATCATCAGCCAACCGCACACTTTTATCTCGCTCTTCAGGCACAGACCTGCCAGCAGGACACACCTGTGTGTACCAAGCCTGCTGGAAGACAGCACCCAGCCAAAGCTGCTGCGAGTCCCTTGACAGACAATCCCACTTCGCCACTGCTGTGTGTGATGAAGTGGGACTGTTCTTAATGTTTCCTTTGAATATTGTGGGGGTGCCTCAGTTTCCCCTATGCAGTTCTTAAGTATCTAGGTGGTGGGACAAGGGTGTATGATCGTTGCAGAGCCCTAGAGGGCAGGTTTGGGCAGGAGTCTGGACATAGAGAATTGCCGACACCCTGTTTCCTGGCAACTGATGGCCTGGCCCTTCCCCCCTGCAAGGTGAGAGCTACAGGGTTGGAGAACAAGGGAATCAGGTGCCTTCCTGGCCTGGAAAGGGACAAAGCCGAGAGGAGGGGGGGCTGGAGGACGAGGCAGTTTTGGGGCTGGCTGGGGACATGGAGTGAAGTGCAGACGTGGTTGTCCGGCTCACTGCCGCCAAAATGGACGCAGCTCAGGGGTCCTGTTCTCTGTACCTACAAGCTCTGTTTTAAACCATGTTCCTGTCGTCTAATAAACCTTCTGTTTTACTGGCTGGCTGAGAGTCCCGTCTGACTGCGGAGTTGGGGTGCAGGACCCTCTGGCTTCCCCAGGACCTCGCCTGGGTGGACTCGCTGTGGGAAGCGCACAGAGGGGCAAAGGATGCTGAATGCTCCGAGGTCAGACCCAGGAAGGGGGAAGCCGGGTGAGCTGTGTGTCCCGCAGACAGGCTGCTCACAGAGAGGAGACTTCCCCAGAGTCCTGACTGGCTTCACAGGGAGCAGCTCCAGAGCATCGCCTGGGGACTCCGTGACACTGTGCACAAGCCGTCCTGAGAGCCCAGCTGCACTCTGCTAGCAACGGGGCCAATAGGAACCTCACATGCAGGAGAGCAAATGGCCTTGTCGTCAGAATCCAATTTCTGACCCTGAATGTCTGCCAAGGACGTTGGCTTGTAATAACACAATGGGTGGTGACAAGCTGTTCTGTGTCCTAGCACAAGACTTTGGGATTTGCAGGTATCTGCAGTTGGTTTTCTCAGGGGGATAATGCCCAGCCCTGCTGCTGAAGGCATGGCCATTTGGCGCGACTGGCATTTCCAGCGTGGCCTACTGTGCAGATCTCATTTTCTGCGAGTTGAATTCTGGCATATCATTATCTTCGTGAGCCATGTTAACTAAACTGTTAACTTGACCCTACACACGCTCCATGGCAAAGTCTATCTAGCAGCATTTATTGGCTAAGTTTAAAAGATCTAGTTTTCCTTTTTCCTGCCTTCTCAGACCCACTCGACGCCCTGATGATAGTTTCCTGTCCTTTCTCCAAACAACGGCCTGGGCCACCTTCATTTTGAAGAACTCTTTGCAAAGGGAACGCTGCTCTCCTACGGCCTCTGCCTCTGAGCGGAGTGTGCAGCAATGCACTGAGCATGGATGTGCATTTCATGCTGGGAGCCAGGCGTGGGCTGACAGTGGGATCGGGAGCCAGGAACTCCCAAGTACTCGCTGGGGCTCTGACGCAGACTTTGGTGAGTTACCTGGGTGCACTCACAGGCAAGCTGCTCCATGGGCTGACAGATTACAGCTGCTGTGCTTACGTAGCTCTGGGCTCCTCTGGTCCTAGACAGCTTTGAGCACTGGGGACAGACCTTTGGGCTGCACCATTGACATTCACTCCTGTTCATTGCCTCCAGGCCCCACTCCTACACAAGGCTTTTCCTGAGCCTGGCGAGACTGACTTTGGACGTCAGTGCCCTGGCCAGCTGCCGCCTGCTTGAAGCTCCCCGTTCTGCAGATGATTGTGAGGAAGCTGGTGGCTGGCCAGCTCCAAACATCCTCAGGGCCATTGTGCCTGGGCAGTCAGCCTCAGCCTGGATGTGGCACAGGAATGGAGCCAGCACCACAGCTGGCCATCTCCGCAGACAATGGACAGAGGCTAGATGTCCTTGCTGATATTGCCCACAGTCCCAGCAGCTCTTGGCACTGATGACAGCCTTGTGCCATGACCTCAGGCCCTCGCTGTGGAGGGGCAGGCACCATGCTTTCGGGGAGCACTGATCCCTCCCAGTGCTGAGCCTTCTCCCCTGAGGGGCCCGCTTCCATCAGCTCTTTGTTCAGCAACTGCTGGGCAAGATGGTGAGACGATACAGGCTGCAAAACCAGTGGTGCAGGTTCTGAGCTGTGACCCTCTTGCTCAGACAGCACAGGGCTGCACCGCAGGACCCTCGTTCTAGCCCACTGGGGAAGTGGCAGAATCAGCATGCAGGTGGCGATTTGAGTCCTTGGGATGAGCTTCACCTGACAGCGACCTTGAGCATGTCAAGTGTCCCCCTCTTGCACCTGCTCCACATAGTGGGTAAGGGCCTACTACTGCTGCCAGCTATCCAGGCACTCCTTCAGGGGAGGGGGGCTTGTGGTTTTGGTGCTGAGGGTAACTGTCTCAGGCACAGCTGATGAGTCATGGTGGTGGAAATGCTCTGTTGATTGAGGCATCTACCCAACCACTGGCCTGCAGGCTCAGGCTTACCCTCGGCTCCTCCCTGCACGGCACTCCCAGGTTGTTTGGTCACCAGGAAAGGATTGTTTTTACTTATGGGCTGCAGGAGACTGCACTGGTGCCTTTTCTGTGTGGATCTGGCCTGAGCAGGGCCTTTGTTACCTCTTAGTTTAGACTCTTGCTTGGGACAAAGCCGCCTGGTCCAGAATGCAGCTGCCCAGCTTCCGGGGGCCGGGGCGATGATACTCCTCCCCAGTGTGCTGGCTGCCAGGCAACTGCCCGGGATCTCAACAGACTGCTGCATACAGGTGCCAGGTTCTCCTAAGGACTGCCCCCATCTCCAACTCCTTGGGTGGCTGGAACGCCACATCTCAAGGGGGAACTGGTGGGAAGTGGGGCTTAGGAGCTCTCACCAGCAGGTCTGCAGCTTGTGAATTCCCTTCCTGGTCGCAGGCAGGATGAGCTCCAAGTCACAGTGTTTCTAGTCTCTTCCCGTTGAGTGAATGATGGAATCCAGGGTTCCTAGCTAGCTGGTTGGTTAAAAGTTGTGGGCAGCAGGGTGTTTTGTTCATGGTCTTTGAAATGTTAATTGGTCCAATTTAAGGGTTTAAAATGCACCCAGATAGTGTGGTGATGGGCGCCCACTTAGGGCTGGTATATGCTGAAAACATACATTGGCACAGCTATATCTCTCAGAGGTGTGAAAAATCCACACCCCCAGAGCTGTAGCTCTGCTGACCTCACCCCCAGCATAGACAGCCCGAGGCTGCTGGAAGAATTCTCTCAGGGAGGTGGATTAACGGCAGCAATGGGAGAAGCCCTTCCACCAATGCGGGCAGCATCTACACTGGAGCACCACAGCAGTGCAGTTGCAGCTCTGTAACCGTGCCACTCTGGTGCTTCAAGTGTAGACACGATCCCCTAAACATCAAGGGCCATTAAGAAAACTGAAAAAGGCATGTCGCACGGGAAGGGTCCTGGGGCTATGCTAGGTTGTATTATATCAAGATCTCACTGATGTATATTCATGCTTCCTCTCTACCTACATGAGAACGACTCTCTTTGTTTCTTTCTGGCTCGTGAAGTGAAAAGCTAATTCGTCCAAACCCTCCTGGACTGATCAGTGGCCGTGTGACAAACGGCTCTTTTCCTGATTTCTCAGGGAAGCTGAGCACCTTTCTTTGTAATCACTCAGTCGCCTTTTTGATCTGTCTTGATTTTTGAGCCTCTGCCCCCCTTTCTCTCTGTGTGTGTGCGTGAGAGAGACAATTAGCGTCGCCCCCTCACCCAGATTTATTAAGGAACTCTCCTTCCCACATCTGCCCATCACTGATCCTCCTTCTGCATTCCTGGGGCTCTTCTCCCCTCTCTGCCCTGGCCCAGGGTGGGTGCTGCAGGGCTGAAGTGGGGGACAGAGGATCTCTCCCCACTGCTTACTGGAGGGGGCACCTTGAGCAGCTGGGCTGTTTCTGCAACATCCAGAGGTGATGATCTAGTCACAGTTGCCTACAGGGCTCCAAGGTCTTTGGTGCATCATGTGCAGCAGCAAGGCCTGTGGCCAAGGTGCTGGGCACCTCCCTTCAGCACACAGGGCCCCAGGGTGCCTCACATGGAAGCACAGGAAGGGATTCCTACCTGGGGGCCCACAAAGGTGTCCCATAAAAATACACCTGGACTTTCCTCCAGCCCTGCTCCAGGCCCTTGGGAGCGCACCCCGCCAGACAGCACCACACACATGCAGCTAGATGGGCGGAACAGCTGCCTTGGCCCATCGCTCGGTTAGAACGCACCTGGGCCTATGCAGGGCTTATCCGGAGTAACCTTCCCAGCAGCTGCAGGCCTGGAAACTACTTAAGGAGGCAGAAGAGTTTGCTTCTGGCAGGTGTAATTGCAAAAGGAATTAGTCATTTCTTGTGCTCATAAGGGCAGGGCAGGGCAGGAGGGCTGCTGAGGACTCCTGGGTCTCCCTATGCAGAACCCTGGTTTCACCCTACAAATGGGGACTTTGCCAGTGTGGGGAAAACATCAAAGCAGTCTGATCTGCGGAGCTGTCCTGCTGTGTCACAGCTGTGTCTGGGGGGGAGGGAGTGGAAGGGGGAGGGGCCATTTGTTGGTGGGGGCCTGGGAAGAGAGCAAGAGACTCAAACAAAGCTCACCATGACTGGCCATGATCCTGCCAACTCTTGGGATTTTAGAGCAAGTCTGGTGATTTGCTGAAAGCCCCAGCACCTGGCACCCAGCAAGCAGGTGAGAGTCTCAGCCTTTCTGGAGAAAAATGACATTTCCAGCATTTGTTCTTGTGGGGAAAGGTGACCCCTGTGTGGCCGAAAGGCTCAGACCCCAGGACAAAAGCCAGGATTTTCACTTATTTAATTCATGGTTTTTAAGCCAATGCCTTGACTGTGGGTAGCCTGACTCCTGATATTTGAGCGGGGGGAGGCCAGGCTGCGCCCTGCGCCAGGCACCTCCAGGAGGCGTGCGCTGGCTGCAGGCGAGCCAGGTGCCCCTTTGTACGGCTCTCTCCTAGCTGGCTGGTTGAGAGGCGAGCTCCCAGCAGTGTGATGAGGTGGTGCTGGTGAAGGGCTGCCTCACTCCAGAGATGAAAGGTGCCATCAACATGCAGAAAGCATTGGTGGTTCCCAGTGGGGTGAACAGCACCTCCCTGAGGCGGAGGACAAGGCCTGGAGGGAAGGCAGTTCCTGAAAGTCTCCTTAGCAAACTCCTGCCAAAGCGCTTCAGAGGTGTTAACTAATTAATCCTCCCGGCTTGGCTTGAGGCACAAGGAGGACAGGTGATTTGCTCAAGGTCACAGAGTGAATGGATGTCAAAGCTAGAAAGAGAACCCAAGAGTCCAGACTTCTACGTCCTTGCTGTAACCCCTCGATCACAGAGCGTCTGTAAACCAGCCACCAGAAAAATCTTTGGATGCTTGAGTAGCCAGGCTCCGTAGCATGTCCTGGTGAGCAGCTCACTGGCCCTGCTGTGGAGTTGCCTACAGCCCAGAGGCACTGAGATACAGGGTGGGATAAATACTCCTCCATCGTGCTGGCACAGGGGGCCATTAGCTCCAAACAGGGCATACAGGGGTTGGGAGCCTCACCTTGGGGCAGTGGCGTGTTAGCGCAGAGGTAGCCCTGGAGGAGGAGCTCAGGGAAGCCGGCTTGAGGAATAAGATCAGAGCTCCTAGTAAAGCCAAACCCGTGTGTGTGTGGTGGGAGGGGAGTTTGGATGCTCTGGGCCTGGATCCAAGAAGGGGCTCAGGTGTTCCAAAGCCTAGCATCGCGGCACCGAGTTTTTAGGGACCTAGATAACCATAGGAACAGACTGTAATCTGCCCAGCTGAGCGGGACTCCCCAGCGGGGCAGAGACAGAGCCCTTTAGAATGGGATCCACAAAAGTCAACAGCTTGGCTGGTGGGAACCCCTTATGCTAGCCAATGGGAGTTGCTGACTGGGGCGGGGGTGCTAAGCCCTGCCCCTTTTGCAGAGTTTGGCACCCACATCTGGGGAGGCGCCTGTCTCTGAGCCATGAATGGAAACCTGCCCCTGGAGCCAGGCAGCTCGGGTGTTTCTTATGGGCATGAGGCAGGCGCTTGCCTGGCTCCACGCAGAATGGCTGGAGGAGAGGGAGGAGGCACTGGTTCTGGTGCCCATGGGACAGCTTTTAGCCCAGTGATTGGGATGTGGGAGACCCCTGTTCAAATCCCATCTTCCTCTCAAGCAGAGCAGGGAATCAGACCTGGGGCTCTCCCAAACCAGGCAAGTGCTCTAACCCTGGGGCTAAGGTGAGCACAAGCAGCACCTCCTCCTGCTTGGGCAGCAGCCTGATTTACACTGGGCCCTGGTCCAACAGCAGCCTCTGAGTTCACCTACTGGCTCCGGCCCCGCACGCGAGACAGGCTAGTGACCACCCACTTCCCCGGTGGGTGAATTGTGCCAGAGCTTAGGCAGCACCCGGGCCTCCAGGTGCCTAGTGGGAGCAGCAGCGTGTGACCAGCACACAGGTGCCGGGGAGCTTTGACCGTGGTCACTTTGGACTGAGTGAGTGTAGGGCCGGCAGTGTTTGACGGGAGTTCTGTGGATCGCAGCAAAGCCTAAAGCTGGGACTTAAGTGCCTCGCGCCCAGACTGAGCACTAAGGTTAAGAGGAGGATGTGGGGGGGGGGGAAGAGAAGGACTTAGACACAATCAGCTACGGATGCGGCAGCTACTGCATCAAGTGTCTGCATTGTATTCAAAGGGTGATCTCGGCCTGCTGCCCTTGTTGTCTTCTCGCAGTGAGTCCACTGGGCTGTGGGGTGGTCTCCCAGGATTGTGAGGGGACTTAGTCACTGAAATCCAGACTGGACCAAGCGCTGGAGAGAACCTAGGAAAGGGGATAGATGTAGGCAAGACCAGTGAAGGACTACGATGATTCTGCATTTACCACCCCCCTCCCCTTCTTCTACCTGGGGTTTGATTCAAAGCTGGCAGAATTTCAGCCCAGAGGAAGCTGTAACTACAGTTAGCTGTAGGATGGGCCTTCACGTCACTCTGCAATAGCAGTTTAATTATTACTGCCCAGGAAAGACTGGTCTCTTTTTGCCCAATGCATTCTGTCCTCCTTTCTAGGAACACCACGGTCACTGACGTGCAACATGCTGACAATGCTACCAGAGTCCATATGGCTGCTGCACTTTGAAAGACTTCTTCCTTTTTACTCCCGTCCAAATCCCTCAGGAGTTTTTTCTCTCCCTGCCCAATTCCCTTTCAAGCACCCAGGAGGGGCTTCTCTCAGTGAGCCCTAGAGGAAAAATCTCTTTCTGTGAAATTTGCTGGTAGAGATGAACCTGCCTATATGGCTCTAACGGAGAACTCGTTTCTGTCTCAACCCTTCCAGCCTCAGTTTCTATATCTATCTATGCTCAATTTTGGGGGGCAGCCAAGCTGAAACCCTGTCCTCCTGCTACCTCCTCAAGTGGTCTTTAGGGGTAATTTCGATTTAGTCCTGGGACCCAACTATATCCTGTAGCCCGTTTATTTGGGCCAGGATGGGATAGACCAGCAGCTCCGTCTCAACCTTTCCAGACAACTGTACCCCTTTCAGGAGTCTGATTTGTCGTGCATACCCTCAAGTTTCACCTCACTTAAAAACTACTTCCTTACAAAATCAGACATGAAAAGACAAAAGTGTCACAGCACACTATTACTGAACTATTCCTTACTTTCCCATTTTTACCATATAATTATAAAATAAATCAATTGGAATATAAATATTGTACTTGTATTTCAGTGTATAGTATATAGAGCAGTATAAACAAGTCATTGTCCGTATGAAATTTTAGTTTGTATTGAGTTTGCTAGTGCTTTGTGTGTAGTAAGTTGTAAAACTAGGAAAATATCTACCTGAGTTGATGTACCCCTGGAAGAGCTCTGCGTACCCCCAGTGGTACACGTACCCTGGTTGAGAACCACTGGGATAGTCTATCCCAATGTTTCTCCAGCTTAGGGCTCCAATCCTTTCTCCTTGGATTGTTGAACCAGACCAGGGTGCTCTCTTCCATCACGGAGTCTGATCAGTTTACCAGATGCTAGCCTCAATTTTCTCTAGCTAAACTGTGAGATTTTTCAGTTTGGGATTATAGCGTATCTGTCGTTCAAATGATCTAGCCCAGGGATGGCCAACCTGTGGTTCTGGAGCCCCATGCGGCTCTTCACAAGTTAATATGCGGCTCCTTGTCTAGGCACCGACTCCAGGGCTGGAGCTACAGGCGCCAACTTTCCAATGTGCCGGGGAGGTGCTCACTGCTCAACCTCTGGCTCTGCCACAGGCCCTGCCCCCACTCCACCCCTTCCCGCCCCCTCCTCTGAGCCTGTACTGCCCTCGCTCCTCCCCACTCCCCCCAGAGCCTCCTGCGTGCCATGAAACAGCTGATCGGGAGAAGGGGGGAGGCGCTGATCAGCAGCGGTGGGAGGCTTTGGGAGCAGAGTGGGGGTGCTGACAGTGGGCAGGAGGTGCTGGAAGTGGGGAGCTGATGGGGGGGCTGCTGATGTATTACTGTGGCTCTTTGGCAATGTACATTGGTAAATTCTGGCTCCTTCTCAGGCTCAGGTTGGCCATCCCTGGTCTATATCCTTTTGTTCCTCTTCCAGAATGCCATACAAGAGATTTGTTGGGGTCCTTAGCTCAGGGCCCAACATGAGGAGTGCTGGGGTACACATTGTCCCCTCATTGACTGCTGTGTATGCTGAAATAGGCCTTAAATCTTTCTTGTTTCATGCTTTCAAATCTCTTTCAGTCACTTCTGGATAGCAGCAGGGTGTGGTGAACTGAACCATTACGTGTGGCTTGGTGGCTGTGCTTTAAAAAGACAATTCTCGTGAGATACACAGCAGCAATATCCTGCAGCTAATGAAATCCGTGGCCCTGATTTCAATACATGGGTGTAGTTATGCTCTAGTGAATTAAAATTCTAGAAGATGAATAGTGCAATGTCAAGGGAAAATGAGTCCTGCTCTTCTACTTTCTCCATTAGCAGCTATGGATGGCAACCAGCTTGAGAGCATTGCTTGCAATCTCCTGCCAGGACAGAATCGAGTTACTTCCTCTGTCAAGGATCATCTATTAAAATGATATCTCTCTGGATCTTAAAAAAGAAAAGGAGTACTTGTGGCACCTTAGAGACTAACAAATTTATTTGAGCACAAGTACTCCTTTTCTCTGGATCTTGGCCACCAGGCTAAACGTGTCAGCAGTAGACATTGAACAGGGAAGTGGGCGGTGGTAGAGGGTAGCAATTTTCTTCCTGACTGCACAATTCCCCAGACTATTTATCGCCTTTACTGGTAGCAAGAGATGGAGCTGGATGACCTTATTTTCAGACTGGCAAATGGCACAATGTTTGTAAAGTTCACTGTGTTACACCTCTGAGGCCAGTGCAAAGGATCTCTCTGGCATTAGATACTGCAGTTATTCAGCACATATTTGTTTCAGCAAGCACATGAAGATATTTATCTCCTTCTGTTACAAGGGATGTGTGTGTGAGTTACTGCAAGAAACACTTCCTAGGAGCAGTGTCTGAACTAGGAAAGGTTTCAGAGTAGCAGCCGTGTTAGTCTGTATTCACATCCGCTGAAGTGAGCTGTAGCTCATGAAAGCTTATGCTCAAATAAATTTGTTAGTCTCTAAGGTGCCACAAGTACTCCTTTTCTTTTTGTGAACTAGGAAAGTTTCAGAAAGGGGAATTTTATCCCTGTAGCATGGGGGAATGTGGTCTGAGGAAAATTCCATCCAGGAAAAAATTTAGGAAATGCATGCCACTTGGTATAGTCTAGTGCAGCGGTCCTCAAACTGTGGGTCAGGACCCCAAAGTGGGTTGTGACACCATTTTAATGGGGTCAGCAGGGCTGGCCTAGACTTGCTGGGGCCCCAGCCCCAGCCCCACCATCTGGGGCCGAAGCTGAAACCCAAGGGCTTCAGCCCTGGGTGTCAGGCTCAGGTTACAGGACCCCTGCCTGGGACTTTGGATTGGTCCCTGCTGCCTGGGGTGGTGGGGCTTGGGCTTTGCCCCCGCCCACACACACCTCGGGGGCAGGGCTCGAGCAGTCTCAGGCTTCGCCCCCCTTCCCCCCCCAGGGTCATGTAATAATTTTTGTCAGAAGGGGGTCATGGTGCAATGAAGTTTGAGAACCCTGGTCTAGTGTATTCCAAAGGCAAAACCATGCTCTCCAGAAGCACTGTTATAAAGTCATCCTTGGTGGGAATGGGGATGGTTTGGCACTAGCTATGGAGAGGAATGAACTCTGTTAGAGACAGGTAAGACCACTTCCCCACCCTACTGTCCCCTTTCAGCTTGAATACTGCATGGGAAAAAATGCAGACAACGGTTTACTCAGGCTCAGCCACTGTGAGTGCGTGTCTTCAGGAGGTTGCTTCAGCCAGTTAAATGCCATTCAATAAAATGAAACCACCACCCTGCATTGTGTGGGTCCTGCATGTCCTGGTCTCGTAAGGTTGGTGGTGAGCATGGTGGGCGTGCAAAGTACAACAGGCCAAACTCGGTGCTTACAATGGGATTGCGTGGGCTGTATGTCAGCACAGGAGCTGGCTCAGTGGGTTTGTGTAGCTTGAAGTCCAAAAGAAAAATGAATCCCCTTAGTGAAGAGATGACTGGGTACTCCCTCTCTGGTGGAGGTGATGTTCGTACACTACCACCTGCTTCCTGGATAATTAATAAGCTGGGCGATTGCACAGCCATGGTGTCTCGCAGACAGTAACTAGGAAACACAACAGCCCGGTCAGGTAGCTAAGGGTATGTCTACACTGCATCTGGGAGTGAGCCTCCTAGCCCAGGGCCACAGGTTTGTGTGAGTCGGGCTTGTGCTAGGGTGCTAAAAATAGGGGGGTAGCTTGGGCTGGTACTTGTGCTCTTGGCCCGAGGAGAGGGGGTGAGCTTGAGCCTGAACCATGTCTAGGCAGCATTTCAGTGTGCTAGCACAAGCCCTACTCGTGTGTGGGCCTGGGCTGGAGGCTCTCTCCCATGCAGTGTAGACATGCCCGAGGTTCTTACAGATGGGGAACTGGGAAGAGAGGTAACCTTAGGTAACTTAACCCTAAGGGAGACACCAGCAGAGCCAGAGCCAGAACTCAAGAAGTCATGAATCTCAGGCCCCTGCTCAATCCACTGATCAGCCCTTTCTACGATACAAAGGATACAAGACAATTCGGTTTTCTAGTAAAGTGGTGCCTGAGGCTGATGGAGACTGCATTAGAGTGCGTTTCAAGGCACGGGGTGGGGGCAGGAAGACTGGAAGGGGAGGCTTGGGAATAAGAGTCCAGCTACGTGGGGATTGTCCATGATGATAAGTAAGTGAAAGGTCCTGGATCTGGAAGGCTGTGTGGGTGACACCAGTCTTAAAGGCCACTTTATTTAACTATGGTACAAAAATGAAGATGTAGAGTATATATACAAGGAAACGGTGTCCAAGAGCCTTGTGTGTGGGATTATTGGAATGGATGGAAATAAAGAAAGGCACAATGGCACTACAGTAGCAGGCTGAGTGGGTAGGTAGATGCTTAATAATCGACTGTCCTAGCTTATGTTTGTATAAAAACTAGTCAGGATTACACAACCAGCCTCAGTCAGCTGAACAAACCTCTTAGCTGTAGTAACTATAATCCTTCTTGCTTTGTTCCTTCCCTACTGTTAAAACCACAGCATGTATTTACCACGGGGGGTGCAAGAATCATTTCCATGAGCAGTGTAGGTAGGGATGGCTTTTGATCTAAGAACTGTGTGAAACTTTGGGGATCCAGCATTTTTCCATTGAAAGTAAATTTGCTTTGCTTGAGCAAATTTCCTCTGCAAGAGTTAAATCACTTCTCGGCAGCTGGCACTGCATTACGTTTTTAAAATGTGCAAAACTGGGACATCATATGGGGATAAGCAAGGCACTTAGGATATTTGATGCCTGAGCTGTCTCTAGGCCCACTTTTTTTTTAATCATCTGGAAATTTCTATGATAAATGGGCCCCAAGCCTTTTTAAGCTAATCAGTAATGTTGCAGGAAATATCTCCACTGCTGCAAAAGTAAGGTCAGGTTCCATCCTCACTACTCATTTGGTACTGCCCATTGTGAGTAAGGTGTGAGAATGTAGCCCATAATAAGGTGCTTCACTGCTTGAGTGTGGGTGGCTGCATCAGTCCCCAAAAGCAAGGGGACTCCCAGACATCAGGGAATGGGGCAATGTTATGCCTGACAGGCCTAATGCTCAACAGTCTGCCAGTGCTGCCCTCTCACTTGCTCTGGCCTCATGAATATTCAGTTATTTCTATAAAGCAGAATAGCTTCAACAGGCAAGAGTGAGAGACCTGCCGTCCCAGTTTCAGGGTAACTGCACATGTCTCTTCCCCCTGGCCCCCACACACTTTGTGGTGCACTCCACGTGTGTCCACTCAGGTCTCCAGATGTCACTTGTCTCTGGGCAGGGACCCTGTCCCTGTCCCACTCCCTTAAGATCAGGGCTTAAAGGGTACACAGCCCCCTGCCTTACCCTAAAGGCTATCTTACATTAGCCAGTCTGCCTGTGCTCTCCCTCCAAGGATAATGACCAGGGTGTGCCAGCAACTGCAAGTTTCCACACAGCTCTTCCAAAGCAAAATACATTTATTCATAGGACAAAGGCATCATAACAGAAACATATATATAAAATCCCTACACAGTTACTTAACATACCAGAAATCAGCTATTTTCCACAACTCACCTTAATTAACCCCCCCACCCCCCATTGATTTTAGTTCCTGGAGGAGCTGTGGTATCCCTCACCATGGGATAAAACACAATCGTACATCGTTGGGATTATCAGTACCAAAACCCAACCCCATCCTTCCCCAGAGAATCTGCTAATTCTCCAAGCCAACAGCATGCACTTTGGGCATTACCGTGGCACAAATAGCTGAAGACCTCAGGTGGTGGCCTGTTGTTTGTGCCAGACATTGTGCAAACAGATAGGAAGTTGCAGTACAGTCCCTGCTCTACAGAATTTACAATGTGACCTAAGACCTGACACTACCAGTCAGTGTAACAAATACCAGCAGGGAAGGGGAAAGCGGGTAATGCTAAGATCATACTCTTCCATAGGCGGGCTACAGCATGGGCATACTTTGATAGTCCCAAGTAGTTTAAAAGCTTTTTTTTTTTAAAATGAGTAAATATGAGCAAACCCCTTTGGACCTCTTCCCAGCCGCTGGCAATTTCCAATAGGCATCATGGTAGAAACAAGTCTTGTGGACTGGCTTGAGTGGAGAGAAGGTGGTAGCTTTAGAGGAGGGTATTCCGCGTGCAAAGGACACCGAGAAAGAAAGCATGAAGACACAGGCCTGATCTTGTTTATTGTCTGTTCTCAGCAGCTCCTGAGAACGGGAAAATCACTTTTTCTTTTTTTTACAAAGAGTAGCTATTTAAAACTTTGTTCTAGCTAATGGAGTAGTGAATTCCCCCTCCCACTATGACTGCTCATAAAGACATGTGACCTCGTAGATATGCCAGTGTTCTAACAGCAATAACTATCAAGACTATTTTAAACCAAGAAGAAGTGGGTGTCAGGATAAGGGGGCGGGAGTCAGGGTGACATGAAAGGGCAACGTCTGGCATCTCTGGGTATTCTGTACAATTTGCTGTGTTGCTGTGATCATTAGCTGTTCTGGCAAAAAAGCAGTAATAAATCATTTAACAACTCAAGATTTTCCAATGTGGCTTAAGGAGCATTATAATGAGATTTTAAAGACTTGTATTTTTCAGTTGTACATGACATCTTTTTTTAAACAATAAAACTGCGATTGCAAATTAGTCATTTGCATTTTCACACGGCATATGCCATATTCCTTCATGAACGCAAGTGGCCAAGTGGTCTGATTACATCTTAACCACCAAATTCTATATTTTCCCAGGCATTTTTCATCTGCACTCACTCCCAGGAGGATGTATGAATTTCCAGTATGTTTCACCCTGCGCTTGACATAGAACATTGCTGTTGCCAACCATGGAGCCTGAAAGACACAGCTGGTAGAAGGTTCCATTGTTATGGTTATGTGCAAGGGGCTTAGCTCAGGAAAAACAACTGGGGTATTGTGGCCCCACCTCTGACTCCACCCCCCCTTTTTAGTTACGGAAAAAGGTAGTCAGTCATCTCAGCAGAACCACTTCTCTCCCCTCCTCCTTTTCACCAGATCCTGCCAGGACTTCTCTGCTGGTCTCAGGATGTGCAGGAAGTAGGCAGGGATGGGAAGGTTGTGGGGCAAAAGGGGACAGGAATACACATTGTTCCCTTGCCCCCTGGAGCTTGTATAGAGAAGGCAATACTGCCTTGCAGTATGGGGCATTTTAAGGAGGGTCCCGTGGGCAGCTGCAGCCAGGGGAGAACCTGGTAGTGCAGTTCCAACAGAGCCACGTTTCCACCGACTGAGACCAGACCATGGCCGCTGGTGCATCCGCAGGCCTATCTGATTTGGAGGGGGGTCTCATGGCCTATTCTACGCAAAGGAGTAAACCCCACCCCAAGACGGACTGATCAGGCAGAAGCCTGGTCCACTTTTGGATGCCACCAACTAGACTGCGGGGGCAGACCCCAGAATCTACCCAGAGCCCCGGGATATGCTCAAGTTCATCCGTGCAGGATCTGACCCTGGAACAGCAGCTTTCAGTCAGATACTCCAGCACCCTGGCTAAGGACAGGAGACACTAACAGATGTCTGAAACGACTATGTATTTTTTTCATATAATTCTGTCAGAAGAGGAATGGCAGGATGTGCTCACCTACAGACTGAAAAAAGTTTGAAAAAGTAACATGCGTATTTTGCTTTACTCTAATTTATGAAAAAAGAAAAGGAGTACCCGTGGCACCTTAGAGACTAACAAATTTATTAGAGCATAAGCTTTTGTGAGCTACAGCTCACTTCATCGGATGCATTTGGTGGAAAAAGCAGAGGAGAGATTTATATACACACACACAGAGAACATGAAACAATGGGTTTATCATACACACTGTAAGGAGAGTGATCACTTAAGATAAGCCATCACCAGCAGCAGGGGGGGAAAGGAGGAAAACCTTTCATGGTGACAAGCAAGGTAGGCTAATTCCAGCAGTTAACAAGAATATCAGAGGAACGGGGGGGGGGGGGTGGGAGGGAGAAATACCATGGGGAAATAGTTTTACTTTGTGTAATGACTCATCCATTCCCAGTCTCTATTCAAGCCTAAGTTAATTGTATCCAGTTTGCAAATTAATTCCAATTCAGCAGTCTCTCGTTGGAGTCTGTTTTTGAAGCTTTTTTGTTGAAGGATAGCCACTCTTAGGTCTGTGATCGAGTGACCAGAGAGATTGAAGTGTTCTCCAACTGGTTTTTGAATGTTATAATTCTTGACGTCTGATTTGTGTCCATTCATTCTTTTACGTAGAGACTGTCCAGTTTGGCCAATGTACATGGCAGAGGGGCATTGCTGGCACATGATGGCATCTATCACATTGGTAGATGCGCAGGTGAACGAGCCTCTGATAGTGTGGCTGATGTGATTAGGCCCTATAATGGTATCCCCTGAATAGATATGTGGACAGAGTTGGCAACGGGCTTTGTTGCAAGGGTAGGTTCCTGGGTTAGGGTTCTGTTGTGTGGTGTGTGGTTGCTGGTGAGTATTTGCTTCAGATTGGGGGGCTGTCTGTAAGCAAGGACTGGCCTGTCTCCCAAGATCTGTGAGAGTGATGGGTCGTCCATCAGGATAGGTTGTAGATCCTTGATGATGCGTTGGAGAGGTTTTAGTTGGGGGCTGAAGGTGATGGCTAGTGGCGTTCTGTTATTTTCTTTGTTGGGCCTGTCCTGTAGTAGGTGACTTCTGGGTACTCTTCTGGCTCTGTCAATCTGTTTCTTCACTTCAGCAGGTGGGTATTGTAGTTGTAGGAATGCATGATAGAGATCTTGTAGGTGTTTGTCTCTGTCTGAGGGGTTGGAGCAAATGCGGTTATATCGTAGCGCTTGGCTGTAGACCACTATGACTGCTCATACAAGATAATTGACAAGTAAGAGAATGCTACATTTAAAGGAACTTGTGACAGACAGTGACAAGGTTAGGACTGGTCTGTGTAGGGAAAGAGCCAAAAAGAACTTCCTGCATGGAAAGCATATTTAGGAATAATACTAAATTTAAGTAGAGAGACGTGAATCAATTCAGATTATTTACAGACCAGATCCAGACGGGAAGGTGTGTGAATCTACAATCATAATTCCCAAGCCCCGAGCAAAGGATATTAGAGAGACAGGTGCAACAGGGTCCCTCATCTGGTCCATAGGCAAAATTCCACAGCAGATCATCTCTGCCTTTGTAGAGACGAAGGATGGCAGGACCAGACCGGCCGGGCTGCCCCTACAGCCCCCTCCCCGATCCCAGACCCCCCCTGTGCCGCCCCAACGCCCCCTCCCCGATCCCAGACCCCCCCGTGTCACCCCTACAGCCCCCCCGATCCCAGACCCCCCCGTGCCGCCCCTACAGCCCCCTCCCCGATCCCAGACCCCCCCTGTGCTGCCCCTACAGCCCCCCCCGATCCCAGACCCCCCCCGTGCCGCCCTTACAGCCCCCCCCGATCTCAGACCCCCCCCGTGCCGCCCCTACAGCCCCCTCCCCGATCCCAGACCCCCCCGTGCCGCCCCTACAGCCCCCTCCCCGATCCCAGACCCCCCCGTGCCGCCCCTACAGCCCCCTCCCCGATCCCAGACCCCCCCGTGCCGCCCCTACAGCCCCCTCCCCGATCCCAGACCCCCCCGTGCCGCCCCAACGCCCCCTCCCCGATCCCAGACCCCCCCGTGCCGCCCCTACAGCCCCCTCCCCGATCCCAGACCCCCCCTGTGCCGCCCCTACAGCCCCCCCCGATCCCAGACCCCCCCGTGCCGCCCCTACAGCCCCCTCCCCGATCCCAGACCCCCCCGTGCCGCCCCTACAGCCCCCTCCCCGATCCCAGACCCCCCCGAGCCGCCCCCTACAGCCCCCCTCCCCGATCCCAGACCCCCCCCGAGCCGCCCCTACAGCCCCCTGATCCCAGACCCCCCCGTGCCGCCCCAACGCCCCCTCCCCGATCCCAGACCCCCCCTGTGCCGCCCCTACAGCCCCCTCCCCGATCCCAGACCCCCCCGTGCCGCCCCAACGCCCCCTCCCCGATCCCAGACCCCCCCGTGCCGCCCCTACAGCCCCCTCCCCGATCCCAGACCCCCCCGAGCCGCCCCAACGCCCCCTCCCCGATCCCAGACCCCCCCCGTGCCGCCCCTACAGCCCCCCTGATCCCAGACCCCCCCGTGCCGCCCCAACGCCCCCTCCCCGATCCCAGACCCCCCCTGTGCCGCCCCTACAGCCCCCTCCCCGATCCCAGACCCCCCCGAGCCGCCCCTACAGCCCCCCCCGATCCCAGACCCCCCCGTGCCGCCCCAACGCCCCCTCCCCGATCCCAGACCCCCCCCGTGCCGCCCCAACGCCCCCTCCCCGATCCCAGACCCCCCCCGTGCCGCCCCAACGCCCCCTCCCCGATCCCAGACCCCCCCGAGCCGCCCCTACAGCCCCCCCGATCCCAGACCCCCCCGAGCCGCCCCAACAGCCCCCTCCCCGATCCCAGACCCCCCCGTGCCGCCCCTACAGCCCCCCCATCCCAGACCCCCCCGAGCCGCCCCTACAGCCCCCCCCGATCCCAGACCCCCCCGAGCCGCCCCTACAGCCCCCCCCCGATCCCAGACCCCCCCGAGCCGCCCCTCCCACCGGACCGCGCCCGACCCCGTCGGGACTCGGAGCCCCGCGGGGGGTGTTTCCGGCACCTCCCCCGTAGGTAACGGGCTGACGTCACATCCGGCCCCCCCGCCCCCTCCGGTGCGCGGAGCCGGTTGGAAGCGGTTCCCCGCGCGCGCGCTGCACAGGAGCCGGCCCCGCGCCCGCCGCCGCGGCCATGGGGCTGCGCTAGGGGGCGCCGCGCCGCCGGGTGAGTCTGCGGGACCGCGCGGGCCGGGCCGGGGGCCTCGGGGGCGCGCCCGGGGAGCACGTGGGGGGCGGGTGGAGCCTCGCGCCCGCCCCGGCCCCGGCCCCGGCTCCGGCTCCCGCTCCCGGCCCCGCCCCGGCCCACGTGCGGGTGTTTGGCTTCGCGGCCCGGCTCGGGCTCGCCGCCACATGGCCCCGGGTCCGGGTCCGGGGCCGGGGCCGGGGCCGGGCGGGGGTTGGAAGCGCCCGGAGCATCGCCGCGCTGCCCCGCGGGGCCGGGGCCGGGGCCCCCGGGCTCCAGTCCCCAGACGGGGCTGGCCCAGCGCGGCCTGTCAGCGCCCCGGGCGGGGCGAGGAGCCGGGCCAGATCCGGGGCCATTAAAGGCGGGAAGCCCGGGCGGGCAGCAGGCTCGTGTCCCCCGGGGCTAGGGCGGCGGGCTCGCCGGCCTCGGTGGGGCGCAATCCACGGGCCCTGCTCGGCCCCGGGAGCGACCCGACCCGGAGCCCCGTCGCCGCCTTCCTTTCCGGGGCGAGCCGTGCTTCCTTCCCAGCTGTGAGGAAAACAATCCTCAGCGCTTCTCCCCGCCTCGTCTTCTCTTTTCCTTGCTCTTTGGCTCTCGGGGCGCTTTTCCTTGGGGAGTCCCCCCGCCTCGCCCGGCCCGGCCCGGCCCGGCTTTCAGAGGAGCAGCCGGGGTCGCCTGGGCCCGCGCAGAGGAGGCGGAGGACCCGCGGCACCTTAGAGCGGAGCACGGTGGCTTGAGCCTCAGCTTTCCTGGGCTCCGGTGCCTTCATCTCATCTCCCAGTTTTCTTGTTCCCTACTTGCCGTGCCCCACCCTGACTCTGAATTTTAAGTACGGTGCAAAATATTATATTCCACACTTGGGGTATGTCCCCACTGCCCCGTTACAGGCAGGGCTGCGGCCGCGCTGTGACCTGGCCAGTGTAGACGTGCTTCGTGGCCGGGGGAGCTCTCCCAGCGATGAGAAATAACCGCCCCGAACGAGGGGTAGTAGCTCTGTCGCCAGGAGCACGGCTCCCGACCGTAAAACGCTCTCGGTACTGGCGTTTTTCAGCCCTAAAACTTTGGTCGCTCGGGGAGTTTTCCACACCCTGAAAGACTAAAGTTTTAGCGCTGAAAATGGCAGTGTAGACACGGCCTCAGACATGGGAGCCTTTCGGGTTTCAATTCTGGTGAAGGATCTTGGAACCCTGTGTATTTCCACACCTCCTTGCATTTTTTCACTGAAATGGGAGAATTTCACAGAATTGGCCTATAGCAAGTTCTCGTCAAAGTGATAAGGAAGAAGAAGAGTTGAGTTACAGACTGTGTTAGATTTACTTACCTTTTGGAATATATCTGAATTTAACTTTTAGTTAAATACCAAGCCCATATGTCTGTTACTTAGGTGTAAAAATGCCCTTTTGAATTCGTATATTCAGCCAATAGGAATGCTTTCATGGAACCTGTGGAATGAGGCAGGGTAGAATGATTTAAATTGAGGTGATGATTTAAATCATTAAATGGAAAGCCTTGAATTAAATTATCTGTTTTAATCAACTTTTCTATTTATTTTCTAAAGAAAGGTGCATTCTCATTGGTTTATAAAATCATTGAAATAGGTTAACTGGAATTTAATTAAACACCTAAAAATAAATTTTATATGCTATTTAATTGAACAAAACAACCTTGAGTGTCTGGGATACATAAACTTCTCTTATCCAAACATGGTTCACATTTACAACTAAATTATAAGAAGTTTAGGCCTTAACATATTTTGAATTAAATTTGATTTCGTTTTAAACAGGTTTATTTTTTTAAAAGACCTTATAATTTAAATGACAAAATAAAAAAAAATTCAGTTTATCTAAAAAGATCTGTTTTTTTTATTGTTAAAAACAAACAAAAAAAAGATTTGTATCCAGCCTGAAATGAGGTCTTTTCTGTACATAAAAGAACTGATTTAGTTAACTTTGTGCATTTCCCTTGGGTGAGCGTTCTTGTTTGTCTACACTGGCAACTGAGCGACAAAACTTGAGGTGTTAACCGTCCCCCCACCACCAAAAGTCAAAAGTTTTGCTGTGACAAGCTAGCGCTCCTGCTGACAACAAAGGCTGCTCATTGGGAGTGGAAGTTTTTTGTCGGCATGAGAGCCGACAAACAGCAGCTACACTTCATGACTTTTAGTGACGCAGCCATGTTGCTAAAAGCTGTGTAGTGTAGACATAGCGTCAGTCACTGATGTAAAGCAATCTTAGGCTATGTTGATATAAAGTGTTCTTGTATCAATTTAAGAGGGCCCACTTGAGGGCTACACTGATTTAATTAAACAAGTTTCTAGAGAGATGTTTTTCAAATTTAGTACAATTTTTGTGTGTAGACAAGACTTGAAATGCTTACATAGTCTTTCTCATCCTGAAGATCACTAACCAATATATAACTACAGCATTCTATATGTTCCACTTGTCACTGAAATGCTGCCACTTCTGGGGTGAAACATGTCTTTGATAATAGTACACAGTAACACTCACCACAGTTTAGGACAGGCAGTGAAGAAAACTATGTCCATTTGAAACTTCCTGGGAATTTCAGGTAGGCAGAATGTAATTAGCTAGAGTGAGATTTAGCCAGGGCTCTAGTTGCTTATACTCTTTGCATAGTGTCACTGTTGTTTTAGTGACCACAGGGGCCAAGACTTTGCTTTTATGTCTCATTCCAAAAGCATCTCACTGCAAATCTGGCACTTCTAACCACACAGTACTCCTAACATCAGGCACAGACACTAATTCAGAGGGAAGAACACCACTCCCTGCAACTCCCTGCATTTTCCCCATCCGAGGACTGCTAAAAAAGCTTGACCATGCTTTGTGAGGGCTGATAAAATCAGAACGGGAGGTGGTATTCAGCAGCAAAACCCTGAGGAAAACTGCTCTGATAGTTTGTGCTCCTGTGAAGTGCTTTTCAGGAATCAACAAATTCAATCAAAAGTACGAAATAGCTACCTGAGAAACATGAATTTGACGAATGCAGGCTTCGGTAACACCTTGATCTTTCAGCACTTGACACAGCTGTTAATAAATGTAAAATGTTTTCAATTTCTCCAGTGTCATGAATTGAACTACATATATTAATTATTAAGTGCCTGTACTCTTAACTAGGGTGACCAGATGTCCTGATTTTATAGGGACAATCCTGATATTCAGGGCTTTTTCTTATACAGGTGCCTATTACCCCCCACCCCCTGTCCTGATTTTTCACACTTGCTATCTGGTCACCCTACTCAACCCCAGATATAACCTGCATTAGTGTTTGGCTAACTCTCTCGTAGGATAGCGAGTATTATTAACAAATCCCTTGATTTTTCCTCCTTGATGAAACTTCACCTTTATGTATAACTACAGCAGTACTCGCAAAAAGAAAAGGAGTACTTGTGGCACCTTAGAGACTAACAAATTTATTTGAGCATAAGCTTTCGTGAGCTACATTGGATGACATTGGAGTCATCAGATGAAGTGAGCTGTAGCTCACGAAAGCTTGTGCTCTAATAAATTTGTTAGTCTCTAAGGTGCCACAAGTACTCCTTTTCTTTTTGCGAATACAGACTAACACGGCTGCTACTCTGAAACCTACAGCAGTACTGTCACTTTCTTACGACATCAGGTACATTCTTACTGTTCAGTAAAACCACAGTTTATACCTAGGCAACCGTGAGTTGTTGATAACTTTTGCAAGAAATGTATTCCATGTAAGGAACCTTTACATCTGTGTCAGTTCTGATAGGATATGGTTCAGCTGAGTTTAAGAACTTAAAAACTCACCTGATGTTCATATTTTCCAGTTGTATTTAGACCTTTCATTGTTTTTTTTTATATGTTTTCAAATTTATTTAAAAGCATCTATCCCAACTGGCTCCTAGTAGTTATGTAATTGAAGTATATAATCATGGATGATAATTCCAAACTATAACGACTTAAACTTAACAGACTAAACCCAGTTAGCAACAACACAGCAAAATAACTTCTCTCAAACATCCACCCTCTATCCCTCAACCCATCTCTTTAGCAAAGGCCTGGGAATGAGCTTGATGTGAGCATTGCAGCATCTTCTGAAGGTCAATAAATCAACGTTTTATCAGACCACGGCGGAGATCATGTTCAAGCATTGAGGACCCTTCAAGAGAAATGCCCAGCCACTAGCACTTCAAACAACCTCTGCTATTTGGAGTTGTTGCAGTGTATCACAGGGCAGAGAGAGACATTTCATTAGCTAGGTTCTAAACTATTTAGGGTTTTATGGGTCTAAACTAACAATCTAAACTCCATCAGAAAACTAATTGGAAGCTAGTGGACTCATGGAGCACTCAGCATGCTCTCACTGTGGATGGCCACTGGGCAGGCATGCCACTACATTCTGCACTAAAGCGTGCTAAACATCCATACATCAGAAGCTTAGGATATTTGTATCTGAATAGTTCTCTCATCTTTTCCATTTTATTTTTCAGAACAAATGACAAATCTTGCTCTGAATTCTTGGATAGTATCTTCAGCAACTGAGACAAAATAGTCTTCTATTTTAACTCCTTCAATCCACTCATTTGCTTCTTTCCCTTCCTTCTCTGTCGTGATGTTTGGTAATCACCAGTCAATCACACATTTGCATTATGGATCAACAACTTTCACATTTACTACCTTTATAGTCAGAAACAACCACCAAGTGAATTCAGCATTGTGAAAACTGAAAAACAAGATGAGCTAGGTAGCTTTGCCCAAAACCATATTATCAGATACCCTGTTCAACTTCCAGAAGTTCCCAAATTCTAGAAAGCCCAGGCCCCTCACAAGTTACAGCTTTACCTTCTGCACCCCCCCCCCCCCCATGAACATTCAGTGATAGTTGGTTAACCCACTAGGCATGCCTTTGTCATCAGTAATGACATCCATTCCCTCTTCTCTTCTGGGCTTCTATCTACACAGTTCTAAATCTTTTGTTTCCTCATATGCAAAAAGAGGATCTTGATGTTTTATCACTTCCCTTTTAAATTCTTAGACTAGTTAGTTTTTATTAATAAATTAGGTTCTAATTTTTGTTTCTATTAAAAATAAAAAGATTTCCAATATATAGTCATGTAATTACTTCAGAAATACTAAAAATGAAAAAAGCAGTAACATCCCCTGAAAAAATTCACTGTGCTGGGTTTTTAACAACATTGCTACACCTAATAATAAGTTCTATGCTTAGTGATTGTAGGATCAGCCCATCTGATCATAGTTATCCAAGTCTAATGTTTTAATTGTTTTTCCTTGTGGTTTATTAAAATAGTATATTTTGAACACTGAGAAGTCAGGTCCAGTTGTTGCGTAGTTCTAGCTAAGACATTGATCATTTTGTATTGTCTGGCTGCTAAGACATTGATCATTTTGTATTGTCAGAGTCGCTTAGTGTTTAGCCTCATAACTTTCTTAGCCCTGGTCTACACTGGGGGAGGGGGGAATCGATCTAAGTTATGCAACTTCAGCTATGTGTATAACTTAGCTGAAGTCGACGTACTTAGATCGACTTACCGTGGTGTCTTCACTGCAGTGAGTCGACTGCTGCTGCTCTCCCGTTGACTCCGCCTCTTGTGGTGATGGAGTCGACGGGAGAGTGCTCGGGGGTTGATTGATTGTGTTTAGACCAGACATGGTAAATCGATCCCCCCTCCCCCGGATCGATTGCTGCCTGCCAATCCGGTGGGTAGGGAAGACCTACCCTTGGTTTGCCAGTGCTACTGAAATTTCAACTATTATTTTAATCCCCCTGTTTTTATTGCAGGGGACTCAGCTGCTGGATCTAGTCCACACTGAATTTTGAGACAGGTTAGCCATGCTTTTCTGTGAACAGCTGCATCTGAAAGCATTGCTGCTTTTCTTCAATTACCTTGTAGAATAAAGTTGACTTTTATAAAACATTGTCCTCTCTAGGGTAGATGATGAAATTACTTTTTAACTTGTGAAGAACAGCTGGCCACATCTGTTTTACTCTTTTTTTTTAGCTTCTTGAAGAGTTAGATGCAGTTAATAGCAATTACTTATGCTGCTGCTGTTCTGAATATATGGATCTTTACTCTTTTCTTCACTTTGGGTTTATCTGCACTTGACTTCTTTACCTAGGCCGAGCCCTAAAATAATGCACAAACTTCTGTAGAAAGGAATAAATGTTTGGGGACTATTCAGGGTAGTTTACTACCCTGAGTTAATTGGCAATAAGTCCATTTGAGAGGTTTTTTTAAAAAAAGTCTAGGGTAGACATATCCTTCAAGAGCCAAAGAGAAGTATTTCACTTGTGAACTTAACGATATCTGGTTTAACTTCTCATTTTCTGCTGATAATTCTGTAATCAGCTAAGATCATCTCTCCCTTTTCCCCCATTCCTTTTGATTGTTGAGGTGGCTTGCTTGTGTATAATAGATGTCTAGCATTTTGTACAGTATTGTGCCTGGTCTACACTAGAAAATTAGGTCGGTTTAACTATGTTGGTCAGGGGTGTGAAAAATGCACACCCCAGAGCGGTGAAATTAAGTTGACCTAAGTCCCTGTGTAGACGGCGCTAGGTTGACAGAAGAACTCTTTTGTTGACCTAGCTACTGCTCCTCGAGGAGGTGGATTACTTACGCTGATGGAGAATCCCTCCTGTCGGCATAGGTAGTGGCTACACTGATGCATTACAGTGGCGCAGCTGTGCTATTGTAGTGTTTTAGACAAGTCCTCAGTGTACTCACCTATGGGGAGGAACTCTGTGGCTATTAAATAGCACACAGAAATGCCACCCAACAGTTTAGGACAGCAAGTGAAAAATGCTGTACTAATAACAATACTGAGCATTTCACAAAAGTGGTTAAGCATTATTATATCTGTGTTAGATGGAGACGCTGAGGCACAGAGGGGTTAAATGACTTGCCCAGGGTCATGCAGCAAGTGGTAGAGCTGAGAGAAGAACTAAGGTCTTCTCTCAGTCCAGTGCCATATCTACTGACTCATGCTGCCTCCTGTTACTTGTATACTGCCAGCTGTATGTGAAGTGCTTTGAAAATAGGTCAGAAGACACAGACTCTTGTCTCAAAGAGCTAAACAGTCTAGCTAGATAATGCAGAAACATAGAAACGGTGGAGTGAGAGGTGAGAAAAGGAGTCTGGTTTAGAGATCTGCTCAGGCCTAATTTTATAGCCCAACCCAGAAGCCAACCCAAACTTGACCCAAGAGTTTCAAGTGTTTTCCGAACCCACAGGACCCAAACCTTTGTCAGCGCTACTGCTGCCTAATCCTTGCGGCTTGGATTGGTGGGGGCTTCCTATTCCCTGTGTCTGTAATCCATCTCTGGTTGCCTCCTGGGGTGTCATGGCAGTGGCTGCATGCCCCGCTTCTGATGGATGCTGTTGCTTTGTGTGCTGTGGAGTGAGAAGTGTTGTCACTCATTGGCATGCTCGCTCTGCAGCACACAAAACGCGCACCAAGGTGGGTGGTAGTTGGCAGGAGTGGGGCACACAGTTGCCGCTGTGCTGACCTCCCCAGGCAGGAGGAGATGAACAGAGATGACTCACGGGAGCCCAAGAGGGTCAGGTTATTTTCAGATCTGACCTGACGTTAGTATGTTTAAACAGTGAAGTTTAGAATACATTTGCCTTGGTTTTTTAATATTCAATAGCAGTTGCAGGGGAAATTTTAGGAAGGCAGAATGTAATTACCAAAATAGGAATTTGGTTAGCATATTAGGGTTAGCATTTCTGATCTTGTGAAAAATTCCACAGGATCTGGACCTTACTTTTTCTTCTTATAGAGAGCACCTCTAACAAGACAGTTCCCCCAGTCACCTGGCTTGGACAGCAGATCAGTACTGATTCAGAGAAGAAGCATGTATTGCTGTTTTTATTTTTTGTATTATCATAACTGTACAGACAGAACAAAAGAGAGTTCCTGACCAAAGATCAAGTCAAGTCACCAACATAATTTCTTGTAGAAACTGATTTTCCTTGCAGGTCTTCTCTCCCAGTACTGAGCTGGGCTGACCCTGCTTAAGCTCTGAGATCATGGTCCAATTTAATAAATGGTTGTAGAATACACCTGTTGTACCAACTTCAAGAAGTCTTCACTCCCATCTGGCACTAGAAGTAGTAGAAATTATAGTGTTTGAAGTATGAACCATGTCACACAGCCAACATAGTGTTGAAAAACCCAAAGGTGTTGAATTGTTCATTTTCCTATCCAGTCATCAGTGTTCTCGCTTCTGCTGCTCTGGAAGTTGTTGGTTTAGGGGAAATGTCACTTTCCATTTACATTCTTTCTTCCACTCTACTTCCATACTACGTGTTTCTAACTCTCACGCTTCTCATCCATTTCTAGTCTCTTCTATTTCACTGTTTACTAAACATTTTTGGCTTTTCCAATGCCTATCTCAACAACGAATAAACAAATTGTTTTAGAACATTAGTTTGGAAGGTGAGTTAAAGATTTTTTCAAGTGAAATAGTAATTTATCATACCTATCTTTTGTGCACTGATGTTGCTAGGCCTTTGACTTTCTTAGGTTCTTGTATGGCCCCGTATTGTAGTATCTGAATGCCTCGGAATCTTTTAATGTATTTATCCTCCCAACATCCCTATGAACTAAGAAAATGCTATCATCCCCATTTTATAGATGGGGAACTGAGGCACAAAGACACTAAGGCCCACATATTTAAATGTATTTAGGCACCTAAATTCCTTCAAATATCTGGACTTAAGTGATTTGCCCAAGGACACATAGGAAATCCGTGGTAAAGCAAGGAGTTGAACGTGAGACAATGCAAGATCTGGGCTAGTGACCTAACCACTGGACCACCCTTCCTTTTCTAGAGGACTTCAGATCCTCGTGATGTTGCCTCTTTGTCAATACAAAAAGGAGTTAGATTTTACACATTTGCTTGGTTAAAGTTCATTTTAGGAAGTAGTCCTAAGCTGGTAACGCTAGAAACACTGAATTCAACAACTTGTGCCTTGTCAGATTTAAAGAAAACCCAGGGGGAAATGTTCTAAAACTTTCCTTACTGAATTTCAGTCTGCTTTGACTTTCTTTATGTTAGAGAAAAGTAGAAAAAAAACATTAGTCAATACACTGTAAAAGGAGGCACTTCTTAAAGCAAAAGCAATTTTCCTGAAATTAACAGATTCAGGAAGAGTTGTCTAAAGATTTACTTCCATTTCCATGATTAGCTTTGATTTCTTTCCACTATCCCACCCCAACACATACATGACGTAGCTACTGCTTAAGTACTCTCTTTAAAGCAGTCTTTGAGGCCACAATCATGCAAACACTTGAACTACATCCAGTAGTTAATTAAGTGTGTATGTTCAGGCATACCTACGCTGCAGATGCTAAGCGACACAGATATGGAGCTGCAGATGTGCTGTTGTAGTGCTATAGTATAGATGCTTCCTACATTGATGGAAGGGGTTTTTCCATTGATGTAGTTAAACCATCTCTCTGAGAGGTGATAGTTAGATGGAAGAATTCTTCTGTCGACCTAGCTGTGTCTACTCTGGTGGCTAGGTCAACCTAACTACTGCACTCAAGGCTCAAAAATTTTCACAGGGCTGAGTGACATAGCTTGGTTGATCTAATTTTTAAGCATAGACCAGGCCTAACTATTTGGAGGATCAAGGCCTTAGACTGTGAGCTCTTTGGGGTGGTGACTGTTTTTTACTACAAATACATAGGGTGCCTATTACAACTGATCCTTGAGATGAATCTGTATATGCAGTTGACGTGGTAGGCCTTAAAAGTTTAAATAACCTTTCCCTGCCCCCCAACTAAAACCTATTGATTTTGTAGCTAGTTACTTAATAGTCTTTCCTAGATAATTGTGTTTGAATGTTGAAAATTGTATGCTAAAGTGTTTCCTGTTTCAGGTTGTTGTACAGTAAGATAAAAATAAAGAGTTTCATTGAGGAAAAGCTACTTCCTTTGTTAAGTAACCTACTTATCCGAGAACAAGGATCAGTTGATGTTAATCTGTGGCTCTAAGTCCTCAGGGCTGTGGTGGGGAGAGATGCCTCTCAGCCAGCCGTGGTGCCCCTCCCCTGGCCCTTACACAGCCGGCCCAGTGCTCTACTTCACTTGCGCTACAGTTGGCTCTTCTCCGGACCCTTCTCCGTGCTCCTATGGGCCCTCTGGCCCAGGGCTTCTCTCCATCCCGCTCCTCTCAGCTGGCCGTCTGAGGGCTCCTCTCTCAGCTCCTGCCCTCCCTGTCGCTGGCAGGAAGCCGGAGCCTGAAGTGGTAGACCATCACTGGCGGCCTGGACTGTGGACGGACTGCTATGGTCTAGGGAGAGGCTCCCCTCCCCACCCCCCCGACCTGCTGCCGATGGGGGTAGAGGCGCCACAGCCCAGCTCAGCCCTGGACCTGCCGTGGGTGGGGGAGAGGCACCTATCCCGTGGCCCCAGCCCCAGTGCTGCTGCGGTGAGGAGAAGCGCCCCCCCACCCCAACACCAGGTGCTGCTGTGGGGAGAGAGAGCTGGGGGGAGTCCTCTCTCCCCGCCGTAGCCCTCAGCCAGCCTGCACCCCACCTCCTCACCCCACCCCACACCCCCCAGCTGGAGCTCTCATCCCCAGAGCCCACACCGCCAGCCAGAGCCCTCACCCCCAACTGCACCTCAACCCTCTGCCTCATCCCTGAGCCCCCTCCCACACTCCAAATGCCTCAGCCCCATCCCCCGTGGCATGAATTTTGTTATGTGCACCAATATGGAGGTGATGTGTCATACATCACCTCCATATTGGTGCACATAACAAAATTCTTTCCGCGCACGGGTGGGAAAAATTAGAGGGAACATTGCCGTGGTTATATTCTGCTTGCAACTCTGAAATAGTTCAGTCCCTAACAGAAACTCAACTCTAGCCTTTTAGCCCAGCAGAGGAAAGATACCAATAACAGAGTGAACATGATGCAACAGTTGGGGAGAATTACTGCTTAAGTTTCTGCATTCATTTAAAACTATTTTAAGAATAACTTATTGGAGTGGCTTATCTTATTTAAAATTGTGTTTTGAGTGATCTGTATGTCAAATGCCAGAGGCCTATGTGGTCATAAAAATACCTAGTTTTGTTACTTCTGATTCATTCACTTTTAAAACTGTTTGCATGATCCTTAGTTCTCTATCCCTTCGAACCTTCCTTCTCCAAATTAAAAAAAAAATCACAATATATGTCAATGGCCTTTTATTTAGTTGAGAAATAAGGTGATTTCTCAGTGCTTTTTTTAGGAGCACAAATTACTGTATCAGAAAAGCATGAAGTGTGTTTATCTTTTATGGAATGAGTACATAGAACATCAGAACGGCCATACTGGATCAGACCAAAGGTCCACCTAGCCCAGTATCCTGTCTTCCAACTGTGGCCAATGCCAGGTGCCCCAGAGGGAATAAAACAGAATAGGTAATCATCAAGTGATCCATCCTGTCGTCCGTTCCCAGCTTCTGGCATACAGAGACTAGGGACACCACCCCTGCCCATCCTGGCTAATAGCCATTGATGGACCTATCCTCCATGAAATTATTTTTTGAACCCTGTTATAGTCTTGGACTTCACAACATCCTCTGGCAAGGAGTTCCACAAGTTGACTGGCCTTGTGTGGAAAAAATACTTTGTTTTGTTTGCTTTAAACCTGCTCCCTATTAATTTCATTTGGTGACCCCTAGTTCTTGTGTTATGAGAAGGAGTAAATAACACTTCCTTATTTACTTTCTCCACACCAGTCATGATTTTATAGACCTCTATCATATCCCCCTTAGTCATCTCTTTTCCAAGCTGAAAAGTCCCAGTCTTATTAATCTCCTTTTACGGCAGCCGTTCCATACCCCTAATCATTTTTGTTGCCCTTTTCTGAACTTTTTCCAATTCCAATATATTTTTCTTTGAGATGGGGTGATCACATCTGCACACAATATTCAAGATGTGGGCATACCATGGATTTATATAGAGGCAATATGATATTTTCTGTCTTCTTATCTATCCCTTTCTTAATCATTCCCAACGTTCTGTTTGCTTTTTTTGACTGCCGTTGCACATTGTGGATAGTTCTCTGAAAACATCCACTCAATGACTCCAAGATCCCTTTCTTGAGTGGTAACAACTAATGTAGACCCCATCATTTTATATATATAGTTGGGATTATGTTTTCCAGTGTGCATTACTTTGCATTTCTCAATATTGAATTTCATCTGCCATTTTGTTGCCCAGTCACCCAGTTCTGAGAGATCCTTTTGTAGCTCTTTGCAGTCTGCCTGGGACTTAACTATCTTGGGTAGTTTTGTATCATCTGCAAATTTTGCCACCTCACTGTTTATCCCTTTTTCCAGATCCTTTATGAATGTTAAATAGGACTGGGCCCAGTACAGACCTCTGGGGAACACCACTATTTACCTCTCTACAGTCTGAAAACTGACCATTTATTCCTACCCTTTGTTTCCTGTCTTTTTACCAGTTACCAATCCATGAGAGAACCTTCCTTCTTATCCCATGACTGTTTACTTTGCTTAAGAGCCTTTGGTGAGGGACCTTGTCAAAGGCTTTCTGAAAATATAAGTACACTATAGCCACTGGATCCCCCTTGTCCACATGCTTGTTGACCCCCTCAAAGAGTTCTAGGAGATTGGTGAGGCATGGTTTCCCTTTACAAAAACCGTATTGACTCTTCCCCAACAAATTATGTTCATCTATGTGTCTGACAATTCTGCTCTTTACTATAGTTTCAACCAGTTTGCCCAGTACTGAAATCAGGCGTACAGGCCTGAAATTGCCGGGATCACCTCTGGAGCCCTTTTAAAAAATGGGTGTCACATTAGCTATCTTCCAGTCATTTGGTACAGAAGCTGATTTGAATGGTAGATTACAGACTACAGTTAGTAGTCTTGCAATTTCACATTTGAGTTCCTTCAGAACTCTTGGGTGAATACCATCTGATCCTGGTGACTTATTACTGTTTATCATTTTGTTCCAAAACCTCCTTTAATGACACCTCCATCTGGGACAGTTCCTCAGATTTTTCACTTAAAAAGAATGGCTCAGGTTTGGAAATCTCCCTCACATCCTCAGCAGTGAAGACTGATGCAAAGAATTCATTTAGTTTCTCTGCAATGGCCTTATCGTCCTTGAGTGCTCCTTTAGCGTTTCGATCGTTCAGGGCAGGCTTCGTGCTTCTGATGCACTTAAAAATTTTGATTCTTTGGTTAGCTGTTCTTCAAATTATTTTTTGGCCTTCCTAACTACATTTTTACACTTCATTTGCCAGAGTTTATGCTCCTTTCTGTTTTGCTCACTAGGATTTAACTTCCACTTTTTAAAGGATGCCTTTTTGCCTCTCACTGCTTCTTTTACTTTATTGTTTAGCCAAGGTGGCGCTTTTTTGGTTCTCTTACTGTTTTTTAATTTAGGGTATACATTTAAGTTGAGCCTCTATTATGGTGTCTTTAAAAAGTTTCCATGCATCTTGCAGGGATTTTACTTTTGGTGCTGTACCTTTTAATTTCTGTTTAACTAACCTCATTTTTGTGTACTTTGCTTTTCTGAAATTAAATGCTATAGGGTCGGACCACCATGCTGTTTTCCCCGTCACAGGGATGTTAAATTTAATTATATTATGATCAATAATATCAAGTGGTCCAGCTGTATTCACCTCTTGGACCTGATCCTGTGTTCCACTTAGGACTAAATCAGGAATTGCCTCTCTTCTTGTGGGTTCCAGGACTAGATGCTCCAAGAAGCAGTCATTTAAGGTGTCCAGAAACTTTATCTCTGCATCCCATCCTGAGGTGGTATGGGGATAATTGAAATCCCCCATTGTTACTGAGTTTTTTTATTTTAATAGCCTCTCTAATCTCCCTGAGCATTTCAGAGTCACTATCACCATCCTGGTCAGGTAGTCGGTAATAATCCCTACTGCTATATTCTTCTTCTTAGAGAATGGAATTACTATCCATAGAGATTCTATGGTACAGTTTGGTTCATTTAAGGTTTTTACTTCATTTGATTCGACACTTTCTTTCACATATAGTGCCACTCCCCAACCAGCACGACCTGTTCTGTCCTTCCGATATATTTTGTACCTTGGTATTTCTGTATCCCATTGATTATCCTCATTCCACCAAGTTTCTGTGATGCCTGTTATATCAATATCCTCATTTAATACGAGGCACTCTAATTTATCCATCTTTTTATTTAGACTCCTAGCATTTGTATATAAGCACTTTAAAAACTTGTCACTTTTTAGCTGTCTCCCATTACATGATGTAATTGAATGAGACTTTTTTCATTTGACTGTTTCTCATCAGATCCTACCTGTATTTTATCTTCCATACTCTCCTCCTTACTAGGACAGAGAGAATCTCCATTGACAGATCCTCCCCTAAGGGATGTTTCTGTCTGAGCCATGTGCTCCTCCGCACCTGTCGGCTTTCCCCTAACCCTTAGTTTAAAAACTGCTCTATGACCTTTCTAATGTTAAGTGCCAGCATTCTGGTTCCACTTTGGTTTAGGTTTCAGAGTAGCAGCCGTGTTAGTCTGTATTCGCAAAAAGAAAAGGAGTACTTGTGGCACCTTAGAGACTAACAAATTTATTAGAGCATAAGCTTTCGTGAGCTACAGCTCACTTCATCGGATGCATCCGATGAAGTGAGCTGTAGCTCACGAAAGCTTATGCTCTAATAAATTTGTTAGTCTCTAAGGTGCCACAAGTACTCCTTTTCTTTTTGGTTTAGGTGGAGCCCATCCTTCCTGTATAGACTTCCCCTTTCTGGAAGGAGAGTCCCAACTATGGGATTGTTTCCCTCTGCTCCAGTTGGATGTTCTCTTTCCTTGAGGCTTTCATCCTCCTCAACAACACAGAGGCTGTCAGACCGGGGATCAGACCATTCTACCGTGTCCCGGAAAGTCTCATCTATGTACCTCTCTGTCTCCCTTAGCTCCTCCAGCTCAGCCACCATGGTCTCCAAAGCCCGTACACGGTCTCTGAGGGTCAGAAGCTCCTTGCACTGAATGCACACATATGCTACCTGCCCATAGGGCAGGTAATCAGACATGCTGCATTGGGTGCAATAAACTGGGTAACCCCCACTCTGTTGCTGGACTTCTGCCTGCATTCTCTTTTGACTCCTGCTGCTGGTTCCTTTGTTGTTGTTTTGTTTTTATCGGGGTGTTTTTTGGCCTAAGATTAAGGAATGTTAAGTATATGTAGCCCCCCTCTCCGCACTCCGCTGTAAACTCCCTTGCAAAACTCCCCTGTTTGCTAGCTCCTCTGGTTGCTTAGGAGCAGGCTTTTTAAAGCCCTGGTCTTCCTGAGTAGCCCCATCCCCACTGAAGGGTTGATGGGTGCTAAAGGGCTTAGGGATCAAAGTCTCATTAAGGAGTTCTCAGCCTTGCCTAGCAGGCCGCTAGGCTCAGCACCCACATGGTCAGCACATGGTCCCCCAAACTGACAGACCACATGGTATATTTCAGTCCAGCAGCAAGCACACCACAACAAACACAAACACACACACAACAGACAGCAAACTTACCCCAAGAGTCACGTAATCGCTCCTCCTTCACCTGGAGAACTCCCTCGCAAAAATCCTGTTAGCCGCTCCTGTTCGCATAGATTAAGAATGAATGTTCTGACCTTGAATATTGTCTTCTGCAAGTTTCCCTAAATGAACAATTGTCCTCCTTTTTACAGTAGGGTCAAAAGCCACTAGAGATAAGTGTCAGGTTAATGATTACTGTGCTATTTTAAAGCTGAATGGAACAATATACAGTATTCCAGTGAAACTTCAGTTTTTGCCATTTGTTTTGGTAAAATTCCAAAAACAATGAATTCATTGATTGGATTTTATTAAAAAAAAGGTGCACAAGCTAGAAGTGTCTTATTTCTTACCTTATCTTGGTGGAGGAGGATTGTATACACTCAGTTTGAATACTGTAAAAGAAGATTGAAGCAGATTACTGTTACGCTGTCTGTGTGTCTGCCTTCTTTTGTATTAGTACTTGCTGTCATTGCATTGTTAAGCATTTTTCTCTCTAATAATTAGCATTTTCCTTGATCTAAAATTGGAAACTTAAGGTCTGACTTCCTAATGGGTGCTCAAGCACTTTGATTTGAGCAGAAGGTGTTGTTGCTGAATAATTTTTGAAAATCAAGCCCATAATATCCTGTTACTGGTAGGTGTATTGCTACTGAAATTATTGCTGTACAACAGTCAAGCAGGTGGGAAAAATGAGTTTGAGGAGGGACAGGGGAACTTCATATTCTTCAAGTGCTTGTTCATGTCAGTTGCAATCAGATGTGCGCGTGCCGTGTGCACGACAGCCAAACGATTTTTCCCCTAGCAGTATCCGTAGGGTTGGCTTGGGCATCCCCTGGAATCGTGCCTTCATGGCGCTCAATGTAGGGCCCTGCCGTCCTGCCACCCCCTCAGTTCCTTCTTACTGCAGGTGACAGCTAGCTGGAACTTCCCTCGCTCTTGCTTCTGCAAGCGCCTTTAGCAGTGTCCCACTGTCAGTTGTATATAGTTAGTAGTAGAAGTGGTAGTAGTGTTAGTGGTTTCTCTAAGTTAACGTTACGGGGGGGGGTGTTCCCTCACCCCAATTTCATTCCCCAACACTGGGGCATTCCTCTGTCACTGGGGTTTAGATTGTGTGAAGTCTGTGGTAAATTGATGCCAGAGAGTGACCCGCACACTTCTTGTTTGAAGTGCCTTGGCGAGAGTCACCAAAAGGACAAATGCCGCATTTATAAGGGGTTTTGGCTGAGGACCCTTACAGCTCGTGAGCAGAGACTCAGTATTATCCTCATGGAGGCAGCCCTCCGCCCGCAGTCTGACCCCGGGTTGGCGGAGCCCATGCCGAGGGCCACCTCCTCCGTGCGCAGTGCACCGGCACCAAGAAAGGAGGCTAAGGACTCCCGGCACTGACACGGTGCCAAACATAAGACTTCTGGCAGGCGCTGATCTTTGTCCCTGGTATCCCAGAAGAAAAAGAGGCAGGAGAGGGGCGCGCTTCCTCTCCTAAGCCTAAGAAGCCAGCGGCAAGGAGGCCTCAGCCCATCCAGCCTACTTCGGGCCCAGCGCCTCCCAGGGGCTTGTCGACTCCTGCCCGGCAAGGGGTCCAGCTGAGTCCAGCCCACTAATATTCTCTGGACTTACATGGCTGGGACATTCAACTTTCCTCCACTCTGGAAACTTTTGAGGTGGTGCAGGACCTTATTCACCTGACTGCACTGCCTTTTCCACAGAGGGACGAGGCACCAGTGATAACCCGGCCATCTATTTCATCTAGGGACAAGCTGGTGATGATGTCACACCGCTCCCCATCTCCGCTGCACCACTCTCTAATGCCGGCCGCTCACATAGGGGGACCGCACCAATGTCCAGAGGCCCGGCATTGCTCATTGGCACCAACCAGTACTGCTCCTCCATGGTCTTCCTTTTCGGAGACCTCGGAGTCTGAGGTGGAGTCCTATTGTTCAGATAGGTCCAGCAGCAGGAGGTCTAGATCTTGGCAACACTGCCAGCCTCCTCTGGCACTGTGGCCACCTCAATGGCAATCACCAGCTCAGTGGCCCTTTTGGACTCGCTGGGACTAGCATCAAGCCTAGGTTCAGTGCCAGGCTTTGAGATCCAGGTCAACGTAGGTCATGTCAGCATCCTTCGCCCCCTAGCAGCAGCTGGCACCAGAGATGATGCCAATACCTCTGCTTGCCACTCTGGACTCGGCACCGGCAACCACCTTGGCGCTGGCGATACAGCAGCCCAATGAACAATATGACCCCCTTGGTGCCAAGGGCAGTGTCCAAGGCCATGTGCTGGTGCTCTCGTCCTCATCCTCCCCAGATGAGGCTGTTACAGGCACTCTAGTGGCCCCGGCCTTGGAGGATAGCAGGGTCCTGCAACAGTTGTTGTGCAGGGTGTCCAAGAACCTGGGGATCCAGGCAGAGGCAGTGGTAGAAGATGTCGATCCCATGGTGGATAGGTCTCTGGACTTCCTCATGAAGTCCAACAGACCATTCAAGACCTATCCTTTGAAGGTCAGGCCCTATTCTCTGAAAAGACCGACAGGAGACTGCACAATTTAAAAGACTCAAGAGCCACCCTCAAGCTCCTGGGCATACATCCTCCCCGCTACACAGCATAGGCATTTCAGGCCATAGCCTCCTCTGCCGTTTTACAAGCAAAACCGACAGGGCGGTTCCCGGAGGAGGAATAGGGGCTGCAGGAAGAGGCTGCATCTGTCCTCAGGCCAGGGCTCTGGCCAGACCAAGCCTCTCTTGGGCCAGAAACTGGCCTTTTGAAGGCGCGCACAAGGACGGCACACCAGCTCAGGAATTGGATCCATCCCACCTTACCTTCTCATCATGACTATCCCCTTTCTACCCTGCATTGGCCTGCATTACATCGGACCGCTGGGTACCATGCACGGTAGAAAGGGGCTGTTCGCTCCAGTTCTTTGCCCTCCTGCCCTTTCACCCCCGTTCCCCGTCCTCCTTCAGGGACCCTCCGCATGAGCAATTCCTTTATATAGGAGGTGCACTTGCTCCTCTCGCTGGGAGCGGTGGAAGAGGTTCCTCAGAAGTTCAGGGGAAAGGGTTTCTATTCCCAGTATTTCCTAATATCAAAAGCCAAGGGTGGGCTAAGGCCCATAAACTCAACAAGTTCCTAAAGAAACTCAAGTTCCACATGATCTTTCTGGCCTCCATCATCCCTTTCTTGGATCCAGGGGACTGGTATGCCATCCTCGACTTGACTTGAAGAATGTGTACTTTCATATAGTGATAACTCCGCCCCACAGAAAATACTTCAGGTTTGTGGTGAACAGCAACCACTATCCGTTCATAGTCCTCCCGTTCGGCCTGTCAGCGGCACGTCAAGTGTTTACCAAGTTCATGGCAGTCGTGGCCATGTTCCTGCGCAGGCGGCAGGTACTGGTGTTCCAGTACCTCTATGACTGGCTCATCAAGGGCCACTCCAGGTCTCAAGTGGAGGCACAAGTTGACTTCATAAGAGTGACATTTGATGAACTGGGCCTTCTTCTGAATGAGGCGACATCAATGCTGTCCCCTGTTCAGAGGATAGAGTTTATAGGGGCAGTGCTGGACTTGACACAAGCCAGGGCATACCTCCCGGAAGCGAGGTTTCAGGTCCCCAGTGACATCATTCAAGGTCTCAGGCAGTTCCCCACCACCACAACAAGGAATTGCCTGAAACTTCTAGGACACATGGTTGCCTGTACCTACATGGTGCAGCATGCCAGACTCAGACTTCGACTCCTTCAGTCGTGGCTAGCGTCGGTGTATCGTCCAGTCTCGGACAGCTTAGACAGGATTTTAACCCTGGCTCGTCCTGTCCTTGATACTCTTCTGTGGTGGCTCGATCCACAGGTGGTTTGTGCGGGGGTCCCCTTCACCAGCCCACAGCTATCTCTCTCACTAGTGACAGATGCATCAGCCTTGGGCTGGGGAGCACATCTGGGGGACCTTGGGACTCAAGGCCTCTGGTCTCAGGCAGATCTCACTCTCCACGTCAATGTCAGAGAGCTGAGAGCGGTGTGCTTGGTGTACCAGACTTTGAGCCCACCTAACAGGGAGATATGTATCAGTATTGACAGACAACACCATGGCAATGTTTTATATCAACAAGCAGGGGGTGCATGCTCCTCTCCCCTGTGCCAGGAAGCCCTCATGCTGTGTGACTTCTGTGTAGACCATTTGATATACCTGCAAGCATCGTTCCTCTCTGGGGTACGGAATGAGTTGGCGGACCATCTCAGCAGATTGTTCCACGACCACGAGTGGTCTCTACGCCCAGATGTCACAAACTCAATCTTCCATCGGTGGGGATTTCCCCAGATGCATTTGTTCGCCACACAACACAACACAACAGGAAGTGCCAACAGTTTTGCTCCTTCCTGAATCACAGCCCAGGCTCCATCGCAGATGTGTTCCTCCTTCTATGGGGAAGCTGTCTCCTTTCCGCCCATTCCACTTGTTCACAAGGTACTTCTCAAGATTCAGAGGGAATGAGCTTCGGTGATATTGATAGCTCCAGTCTGGCCCCGCCAACACTGGTACACATCGCTCCTGAAAATGTCTGCAGACATTCCAGTCACCTTGCTGCTCTTCCCAGACCTATTAACTCAGGATCGTGGCTGTCTCTGGCATCCGAACCTCAAGTCGCTACATCTCATGGCATGGAAGGTCCATGGCTGAATCCGATGGAGCTCTCCTGCTCGGACCAGGTTAGATGTGTCCTCCTTGGCAGTAGGAAATCCTCCACCAGAGCTGCCTATCTTGCCAACTGGAAGAGATTTTCAGTCTGGTCAGCGCAGCATCATTCGTCCCTGATGCTCGCCTGTATGCCACTCATACTGGACTATCTTCTCCCTGTCAAGCAGCAGGGGCTATCCATGTCATCAATAAGGGTTCAGTTGGCTGCCATTTCTGCCTTCCATCAAGGTGCAGGAGGTCGGTTAGTCTTCACCAACCCTATGGTCAGCCATTTCTTCAAAGGTCTTGACTGGCTATATCCTCACATCCGGCAACTGGTCCCAGCCTGGGACTTCAACCTGGCCCTTTCCAGATTGATGGGGCCACCTTTTGAACTGCTAGCGAGGTGCTCCGTGTTCTACCTCTTGTACAAGGTGGCATTTTTGGTGGCAATAACCTTGGCCAGGAGAGTGTCTGAGCTAAAGGCCCTAACATCAGAGCCCCCTTACACCGTATTCTACAAGGACAAGGTTCAGCTCAGGCCACATCCAGCTTTTCTCCTGAAGGTTGTCTCCCAGTTTCACATCAACCAGGACATCTCCCTCCCAGTGTTTTATCCTAAGATGCACTTGAGAGGCAGGGGCCAGAGGCTTCACTTGTTGGATGTCTGCAGAGCACTAGTCTTTTACATCAAGAGAACAAAGCCCTTCCAAAAGTCCATTCAACTATTTGTGGCTGTGGCAGACAGAACGAAGGATCTTCCTGTCTCTTCTCAACTAATTTATTCATGGATCACGTCCTGCATCTGAGAGTGCTACAACATGGCAGGGGTGCTTGCCCCCTCTGATCACTGGGCATTTCACCAGGGTGCAGGCCTCTTCAGCGGCGTTCCTGGCTCAGTTTCCTACCCAGGAAATAGGCAGGGCAGTGACATATCCTCCATACACACTTCCACCATGCACTATGCGATCACCCAACAGGCCAGAGATGACGTGGCCTTTGGTAGAGTGGTGCTCCAGTCAGTGGACAACTCCGACCCTACCTCCTGAACTTGGACTTTTGAGTCACCTGATTGGATTTGACATGAACAAACACTCGAAGAAGAAAAAACGGTTACTCACTTTCTCGTAACTGTTCTTCAAGGTGTGTTGTTCACATCCATTCCAATACCCTCCCTCCTACCCCTCTGTTGGAGTAGCTGGCAAGAAGAAACTGAAGGGGGGACGGGGCGGCAGGGCCCTTATTGGGCTCAATGAAGGCACGACTCCAGGGAGCGCCCAGGCCAACCCTATGGGTACTGCTAGGGAAAAATCTTTCGTCTGTTGTGTACGTGGCATGCACACACCTGATTGGAATGGACATGAACAACACATCTCGAAAAACAACAGTTACGAGAAGGAGAGTAATTGTTTTTTAGAAAGATTGAAAAATAGATGGATTTTTTTAAAAATCCATGTATAATTTTAGTGTTTCCCCAATGTGAAAGGCATGTTCTAAAATTGGACTTTACAGTATTTTACGGATTGAAGCCTTATTTTTGTTAAAAGATGGAGGATAACTTCTGCTTACCTCTCAAAGTATATTACTTAACAAAATTCATTGCTCAGGACGCGGAGTCAATCACATACTTTCTCTCTGCTGGATAACTAAAACTAACTTTATTTACAAAACCTAAACAAGAAATGCAGGTAAATATACCTTATGAAATTTTGCTAGCTAACCATTCCAACCCACAGAGACATTGAGACCTCACTCTTGTGAGACCTGAGACCAAAATATCCCTTCCATAGCCAACAGATGCAATCGCTTGTGCCAGTAGCAGATGAGAGAGGCAAAAGAGGATACTAATGTTAGCCTTTGTCTGGAGATGAATGGAGAGAATTGTGCAGCATCCAAAATCCTCTGTGTCCACAGCATGACCCAGTCACATGAGAGAAATGAGACCTCACACAGACAGTTGAACTATACTGCTTGTATTTCTTCTGCTCTTGGACAACTTGCACAGGTTTTAGAATCAGGAGACTATATCTTTCACCCTTCCCTCCTGGCCAAGGCTGCTTGTTAAGTAATTTTAATTAATACGCACTCAGTTGAGCTGTCTCCACGTGATGCAGAAGTTGAAAGCAAATTAACTGGCCAGTTAATACATATTCTGTAATCTACTTTAAAGTGTATTAAGATTGTTGTGTTTTGAGTTAGTGTGGACTAATGTAGTTGCAGGGATGCATGTGGCCAGAACCCAATACACAGATATAAAACAGACTGCACAATAAATGGCTGTAATTGTTCAAGTTATTAATGGATGATGAGTCTGACATGTACCAGCTCAGGTGTAAATTAAGTTGAGTGTTCCTTTGGAGCTGACCGATTCTCTACAATCTTTTGGCATGTACTTTGGGATAGCAGATTGAACCTTTAGTATGGTCTAGAACAGCCTTTTGTAGGACTTCAGTAAGACTATTGGATGCAGCCTAGCACACAGATCTAATTTGAGACATTTGGATTAGTTGTGCCCATTAGGCTCCCTTATAACTGACTGATTGGTAATTAGTGGCCTGTATGTCGTTGCTGGAAGCATTAGATATGCTGGACCCTGCAGCGTGATCCATGGCAACATCAGCAGTCTTCAGAGATTCAGAAGGTGGTCCAGACAACAATTGAGAACCTCCCTTTTGAAGGTTGTGACCTGTTTAATGCAAAAACAATGTAACTCTGTACTCTCTGAAGGATTTGATGGCCACTCTGTGATCCTTGGGAGTCTGTATGCCAGCTCTTAGGAAAAAACTGGCTGGGTCACAGAGTTACTTGAGACAGTAGCTATCTACCTATTTCAATCCAAAAAGATCCCTGGAACGATGAGGAAGAAACAGAGGTTTCAACAAAGGAGGCCTTCTGGCTGTTTGCCTGCAGGTATACAGCTGCCCATCTCATTACTGCAAAGTTGATATAATCATTGAGAGCTGCACAGAGAATTTGGAGAATCTTTACCTTTCTCTCTCTCTCTCTCCCCCCCAACCCAGAATTGTTGGCAACCAGATCATTCTCGTATTCTGACCTAATATAACTCTCAACTCAGCCCCTGACATTACCTGTGTCACCCACTGGGATCTCTCAAATGAAGGTTAGATCCTACATCCAGACCCAGCTTTGTTGTATCTGACAGAGTGGATGCTGGCTGATTAACTATAATGAGAAGAAGCTGCTCTGCTGAAGTCCAGCATTTATTGTTGCAGCACTGGAAAGACTGAAGTAGGCTGACTTATGCAGCCAAATGGAAGAGGTTTTCTATTTAGACATCTCAGTGCTACCTGTTTCTCATAGGGTTTGTCTATATTGCATTACAAGCCCAGAGTTTGACCTCGCTTCCATCTGCACACAAATGGCACTAATCCAGGTTTCAGATCTGGGGTCCCAAAACTCCACAGAAGTGGAGGGTCTGAGCCTGAGTTAAGCTGGGATCTAGGATTCAAGCCCTATTGCTCTGCAGTGCAGAGACAGCCCCTCTGGACTCATGCTTTGGGAATCCACCAAAAGTATCCCACAATCCCATGGATCAACTTTCTTTCATCTTCCTTTGGACAGTCAAGTTTGGCAGACAGTCATGTTTTCCCACGCTGCACCACAAACAAAGGGCTGGAATGGCCAGATTTTGGGAGGCGCTAGGAAGTCTGGGATATGGGTGGTGGGACTTAGGCTCTCATAATACAGTGTAGAAGCTGGAGCCCCAGTTTGGGACCCAGGCTTCAACAATTCTTAACTTGGGGTTACAAATGAGATTACACTTCTCAAGCCCTTAATTAACAAACCATGGGTTTGCTAGTTTGAGATTTACTAACCCTGGCGTACATAGCAGAGTAGATGTACCCTTAGAGACTCTGATTCCTGGTATTCTGGACTGTCTGCTATCCCTACCAAATTCAGGGTTATCCATCAACACCATGTGGGTACACCTAGTAGCATCAGCACATCATTCCACTGCTCAGGATTACAACATAGTTCCCGTTGCTAGATTCCTTAAGGGAATCCTTCATTAGTTTTCCCCATTCTGAAAGCCCCCCACTTCCTGAGATTTTAATGTAGTTTTCCCCATTCTGAGAGCCCCCCCTTCCTGAGATTTTAATGTAGTTTTATTTGGGTTAATGGGTTCTCTTCTTGAGCCCCTAGCAACATTGTCACTACTATATCTATTAATATGGCCTTATTATTATTATTATTTTATTATTATTTTTTAAGCGATACGGACCCATTCAGAGTGTCCGAGAAATACAGGCGTTTACGGCTGGTCCCCCTGACACGTTTGTGAAGGATAAGGTAATCTTTAGGCCTCATCCTAGGTTTTTACTTAAGATTGTTTTTCACTTTCATTTGAATCAGATAATTCACCTGCTCATTTTCTTTGCCAAGCCCCACTGCAACTAAGGGAAAGCAAAACTACACACCTTTGATGTAGTTAGGACTCCTGACAGAACAAAGCCATTCAGGAGTTTCCCCAGACTGTAGCATTTGCAGACAGAGGGAAAGACTGACTAAATGGGTTTTTAGTTGCCTTAAATCATGCTATGAGTTAACTTGACTTGATCCATCAGACAGGTTAAAGCCTACTCCATCATGGGTCAGGCAGCTTCTGCGGCTCTCCTCAGAAACATACCAATTTCAGAAATTTGCAGGACAGCAACATGAGGGTTAATCCACTGTTTCACATGGCATTATTTCCTCCTCAAGATCTGATGCCTACTTTGGCAGAATTATCCTCTAATCAATATGTAAATACACTCCAGGTACTCACCTGCTGTTCATGAGGTTGCTGTTTGTAAGTCATCAGAAGTGGAGAATGTGTGGCCAGTCACTCAGAGAAGAAAACTGTTACTTGCCCTACAGTGTAACTGGTTTGAAATGTGTTGCCTGCATGTATTCCAAAACCTGCCATTCTTCCCCACTACGACAGTCCAATAACACCTGGATTCTGTATTGGCAAAGGAACGGAGGGACAGCTGGGCTCATTACGTCCTTTAGTGATGGTGTGCAAGCTGATCCAAGCTGCAGGCATGAGCCCAATAAATATTGCTGGCCAAAATAATTGGATTTGGTATACATGTGCACAGAGTGGACAACATGATCTCAAAGAACCACAGTTACTGCAGGGTAAGTAACATTTCTTTTAAGTTTGGTATTAATAGTAAATCTGTAGAGCTCATGACATAGTGGTATAGTGTCCCTTAAAGATCTGGGACGTGTGGATGTGCAATTGAAGGGATGGTCAGTTCCTAGTGTCTCATCAAAAATGAGGAAAAATACTCTTATTTTAGAACAATTTGCCTTGCAAGTCTCATAGTTTGTTTCTTTTCCTTTATTCTTTGTTAAGGACATCTGCCTGTGTTGTGGGGTTTTTTTTTTACGGAATATTTCAGTTTTTGTGATGTAGTTGGTGGTATTTAACAGGTTTCTTTTTCCATGGGCATGCTTACTTCCTTGTATCAAAATATATGGTACAATAACTAGAAAGTTACAGAAAATACATGCAGTTTTTCTTGTGTTGACTTGCAAGGACCAAATGTTATCAGGAAGATATCAGAAATTCCTGTCCTGTAATCTGAGTTTATTAAAGCATTGTCAGAAGCTGTTATAGTGCAGTTACTTTAGCACTTACAGTATTCCATATAGAATATTGTATTCTTTTCCCAAAGAACAATAGCGATGGAAAAGACCTATTATGTCATCCAACCCAGCTCCCAAAGGGATAATTCATTATTTGTTTGTATTCTAATAGCACCTGAAGTCCCCAACCTGGATTCTCCTTCGTGGGTCACATTTTTACCCTTCATTCAGATCATCCAATGGTCTTGATGAAGGGAGTGTAGAAGCTATTTGTGTATTTTTCTCGTGTGAAGGATGGTGTAGATCAGTGTGCATCTTATTTTTAAAAATAGCCTCCAACTTAACTTTGCTCAGGATTTCAAGTGCTCAGCACCTCTGAAAATCAGACCCCAGATAACTCAAGTTGAGAATCACAAATAGAGGTGTCCAGATACAGAGGTTGCTTTTGAAAATTTAACTATGGATTGGTATCCCTGGGTGAATAAGTTATTAATCTGGAAAGCAGAGAAAGAACCTTACTGTCTTCTGTGTTTCAGACTGTTTTCAAGAAGAAAACTTTTTGTTCTAGCAGGCAACAAAGGAATAAAATTCCATCTTTAACAGAGCCCATGTGAAGAGGAATTTCTTTCCTCCCGCACACAAGTTTTCTAAAGTTAGTTAGCCTTAGAACTACAAAATCCTTATATTAGGGCAGTTAATATTTGTAAGGACAGTTTCACTACATACACATTTGAGTATGAGGAAGAATTTAAAAGAAGTGGAGTTGTGATTAATAGCTCTCTGAATATCTAACTATTAACTAACTAACTAACTAAATAACTATTCCAGAGCTGAAACTGAAGGGCCCCTTACCACCTGTAAGGATTCACTAGTTTGGTAATAGGACCTGCAACAAACTCAGACTGTTAATAATTCAAGTTCTGAAGTTTTAATATTTCAGTTTTACAAAAGGTGATTATTTGCATAGCATCAACAGCATGAGGTACTTCACAGATGTATCCACTTGCATAAATAAACAATGACAGAAGTCAGATTTAGAAATAACTGTTTAAAGGTGGGGCTGAAATGTGAGTATTCCAGCAGGTTTCTGTCAAGATTTAATTCCAGCTGGCTGTAAAATCTAAGGCTTGGTCTGCATGAGAAAATTAGGTTGGTTTAATTACGTTGGTGAGGAATGTGAAAATCCACACCCCTGAGCAGTGTAGTTAAGCCGACATAAATCCCTACCTAGACAGTGCTAGGTCAATGGAAGAATTCTTCTGTTGACCTAACTACTGCCCCTCGAGGAGGTGGATTACTTATGCCGATGGGAGAATCCTTCCTGTCTGCATTGGTAGTGTCTACACTGAAGTTCTAGAGTGGCAGAACTGTGCTGCTGTAGTGTTTTAACTGTAGGCAAGCCCTAATTCATAGAATCATAGAATCATAGAATATCAGGGTTGGAAGGGACCCCAGAAGGTCATCTAGTCCAACCCCCTGCTCAAAGCAGGACCAAGTCCCAGTTAAATCATCCCAGCCAGGGCTTTGTCAAGCCTGACCTTAAAAACCTCTAAGGAAGGAGATTCTACCACCTCCCTAGGTAACGCATTCCAGTGTTTCACCACCCTCTTAGTGAAAAAGTTTTTCCTAATATCCAATCTAAACCTCCCCCATTGCAACTTGAGACCATTACTCCTCGTTCTGTCATCTGCTACCATTGAGAACAGTCTAGAGCCATCCTCTTTGAAACCCCCTTTCAGGTAGTTGAAAGCAGCTATCAAATCCCCCCTCATTCTTCTCTTCTGCAGACTAAACAATCCCAGCTCCCTCAGCCTCTCCTCATAAGTCATGTGCTCTAGACCCCTAATCATTTTTGTTGCCCTTCGTTGTACTCTTTCCAATTTATCCACATCCTTCCTGTAGTGTGGGGCCCAAAACTGGACACAGTACTCCAGATGAGGCCTCACCAGTGTCGAATAGAGGGGAACGATCACGTCCCTCGATCTGCTCGCTATGCCCCTACTTATACAACCCAAAATGCCATTGGCCTTCTTGGCAACAAGGGCACACTGCTGACTCATATCCAGCTTCTCGTCCACTGTCACCCCTAGGTCCTTTTCCGCAGAACTGCTGCCGAGCCATTCGGTCCCTAGTCTGTAGCGGTGCATTGGATTCTTCCATCCTAAGTGCAGGACCCTGCATTTATCCTTATTGAACCTCATTAGATTTCTTTTGGCCCAATCCTCCAATTTGTCTAGGTCCTTCTGTATCCTATCCCTCCCCTCCAGCGTATCTACCACTCCTCCCAGTTTAGTATCATCCGCAAATTTGCTGAGAGTGCAATCCACACCATGCTCCAGATCATTTATGAAGATATTGAACAAAACGGGCCCCAGGACCGACCCCTGGGGCACTCCACTTGACACCGGCTGCCAACTAGACATGGAGCCATTGATCACTACCCGTTGAGCCCGACAATCTAGCCAGCTTTCTACCCACCTTATAGTGCATTCATCCAGCCCATACTTCCTTAACTTGCTGACAAGAATGCTGTGGGAGACCGTGTCAAAAGCTTTGCTAAAGTCAAGAAACAATACATCCACTGCTTTCCCTTCATCCACAGAACCAGTAATCTCATCATAAAAGGCGATTAGATTAGTCAGGCATGACCTTCCCTTGGTGAATCCATGCTGACTGTTCCTGATCACTTTCCTCTCCTCTAAGTGCTTCAGGATTGTTTGAGATGAAGGATAAGTTACTGTTATGAGCTGGGTGAAACCCTGTTATGGGTTGAGTTAAAATCACATTGCGATTGAGTGTGAATGCCCCTTTCAGTTAACATACCTATTAGGATAGATTAATCACAGCCCCCTCCTAAGACAAAGCTTTTGGACTCTCTATGTGTGTGTGTTAGAGAGAGAGAGAGAGAGAGAGCGAGAGCGAGCATGTGCCAGCCAAGCAGCAGCCTGTAAGCACATGTGATACTGGAAAAAGCTAGAGAGTAAACCTTGGGGCTGTAAGCTAAGAAACTGCTCCATTTGTTCTTGTTTCCTCCTCTGTTTGGAGAAGCAGTGCTCTGTACATTCCTTGCAAATAAAGAAGATTGCATAAAAGAAAATACCAGATTCCATCAATTTCTACTGCCATCTGCAACATCCCAGGGCCTCAGACTTTGACTAGCTGGTTGGGTGAAAAAGGGGTAATGTTACTTAACTTCTGAAGCAAATCCAGATTTGTATGACTACTCTGAATAACTCAGAAGCAGCTAGATTGACCATGGCTTGAACCTTGGCAGGAATGTGATGGCACTGAGGGTAATTTTCAGGACGGTGAGTCAGACCTGTGTTCTCTTCCTGTCTGTCAGAAACTTGCAGTCTGGACATGTACAAGTGACCTTTTCCTCAGTTTCACCATCTGCAAAATGAGGCTATTTTCCCACTTCATGGGACTGTTGTGAGGCTAAATTATATGGTCATAGCCATATACATTCCTGTAAATAAGTAAATTGTCATCAGCAGCAATCTCTCAACTGATTTATGGACTGTATTTCAGTGGCTTTTTACATACAGTAGAACCTCGGGAATGGAAGTTGTTCATAACTCTGAAATGTTTGTAACACTGAACAAAACGTTATGAACATTAGCTTAATACAGCTTTGAAACTTTACTATGCAGAAAAAATGCTGCTTTTAACCATCTTAATTTAAATTAAACAAGCACAGAAACAATTTCCTTACCGTGTCATTTTTTAAAAAACTTTCCCTTTATTTTTTTAGTAGTTTACCTTTAACATAATACTGTATTTTCTTCCTTTTTTGGGCTGGGGGCGCAGTTGTCTCTGCTGCTGCCTGATTGCATATTTCCAGTTCCAAATGAGGGGTGTGGTTGACTGGTCAGTTTATAACTCTGGTGTTCGTAACTCTGAGATTCTACTGTAATTTGTTTGCTTACATTTAAAGTGTAATGTGGTGGTGGTGAAAGCCAAAGCGGGTAGCTTCAGCTAACAAGCACATAAATTATGTATAATTTAAACCATACAAACCTATTAGTTTTAAAATGTATAACATCATTCAATAAAATGACTGTTTACAGATGTTAAAAATGAGCTATCATCACTAATTCCCTTAACGCATGTTATTTGAGGGCCCAGTGTGCTGGGGTATATTGAAAAGATGGCCCCTACCCCAAAGAGTTTACAATCTAATTAAGGTGAACATGACCCACACTTCAGAGTATTGAGATATCTTTCATATACTTAAATTTAGATTACCTTGGTTTGAGTGGGTAAAGCATTCTCTTAATGGTAAATGTAAGAGGTTTTACTAAAGTTAAAAACTTGTTTTCAGGATTCTAGAACAGAAAAATAGTGCATGTTTAAAATCAACTAACACACCATATAGTAAAACATATTACACATACTGTAATCTGTGCAAAAAATTGTCTTTTACTCATCTTTCAGATTTGAATGCTGTGATGTGGCTGTGTGTGTATTATAGTACCTTGACTTCATCATTTAGAAAATATACATTGCATTTACTAGTACTGAAATAACATTCTATAGAACATATAGGAAGCCATGTTCTTTCTTCCCCTTGGAGTTTATGATCGAAATGTCAACAGCGAAACTATAGTTATCAGTTATTGTCCCTGGTTGTTTATATTGTGCTCTTTGTGATTCATGATGGATCTTCTGATTGGTGCAAATTAGTGAGGCTTTACGGTATTTTAACAAAACTATTGCACCTCCCTAAGAAGTCTGAGCTGTGGATATCTTTGTTTCTAAGAGTTAGTGACATCACACGTGCCATAGAAAAGAGAACGCAAATGTGGGAGGGAGGATTAAAATTGCACCTGGTAAATGTATACAAAATATTTTAAAACATCTGACAGTTTCCAGGTGCATATTCCCTTGAGAGGTCATCTTTTCCTGCTTTGAGTTTATAGATGGCTAAGGAGGGTTTGGGATTGCTGCACCCTCTCCATTAACTTTTTTCTTTAATTTTTGAGTCCTTCTGTTGGATTTTATTTTGTTGAAACTAATGTGAATCCATTGGCTTCACTGGAGTTCATTCAGATTTATACCAAAGTAATTGAACTCAAGATCTGTCCAATAAGTTCTTTAAGTTCAAATGAAAAATTTAAGGTTCTCAAAATAACATATTGTGAACGACAGCTTGTACACCGAGAGTGACAAGTCAGTTCATTTATTTTTATCAATACTGTTCCAGCTGATTACAATTATTAGTTTATCTGTTCACTTGTGAGACCAGATGAGTAGGTCTAAAAATGTAGTATTTTAGCATCACTACTGTTCTAGATTGTAATTGGATTTGTATAACAAAAACCCAACCTCTGCATTCCAAACAATAAATTTGTTAATGCATGTCAGTTTATAAAATAGGTTTCAGAGTAGCAGCCGTGTTAGTCTGTATTCGCAAAAAGAAAAGGAGTACTTGTGGCACCTTAGAGACTAACAAATTTATTAGAGCATAAGCTTTCGTGAGCTACAGCTCACTTCATCGGATGCATTTGGTGGAAAAAACAGAGGGGAGATTTATATACACACACACAGAGAACATGAAACAATGGGTTTATCATACACACTGTAAGGAGAGTGATCACTTAAGATAAGCCATCACCAACAGCAGGGGGGGGAAAGGAGGAAAACCTTTCATGGTGACAAGCAAGGTAGGCTAATTCCAGCAGTTAACAAGAATATCAGAGGAACAGTGGGGGGTGGGGTGGGAGGGAGAAATACCATGGGGAAATAGTTTTACTTTGTGTAATGACTCATCCATTCCCAGTCTCTATTCAAGCCTAAGTTAATTGTATCCAGTTTGCAAATTAATTCCAATTCAGCAGTCTCTCGTTGGAGTCTGTTTTTGAAGCTTTTTGTTGAAGGATAGCCACTCTTAGGTCTGTGATCGAGTGACCAGAGAGATTGAAGTGTTCTCCAACTGGTTTTTGAATGTTATAATTCTTGACGTCTGATTTGTGTCCATTCATTCTTTTACGTAGAGACTGTCCAGTTTGGCCAATGTACATGGCAGAGGGGCATTGCTGGCACATGATGGCATCTATCACATTGGTAGATGCGCAGGTGAACGAGCCTCTGATAGTGTGGCTGATGTGATTAGGCCCTATGATGGTATCCCCTGAATAGATATGTGGACAGAGTTGGCAACGGGCTTTGTTGCAAGGATAGGTTCCTGGGTTAGTGGTTCTGTTGTGTGGTGTGTGGTTGCTGGTGAGTATTTGCTTCAGATTGGGGGGCTGTCTGTAAGCAAGGACTGGTCTGTCTCCCAAGATCTGTGAGAGTGATGGGTCGTCCTTCAGGATAGGTTGTAGATCCTTGATGATGCGTTGGAGAGGTTTTAGTTGGGGGCTGAAGGTGATGGCTAATGGCATTCTGTTGTTTTCTTGGTTGGGCCTGTCCTGTAGTAGGTGACTTCTGGGTACTCTTCTGGCTCTGTCAATCTGTTTCTTCACTTCAGCAGGTGGGTATTGTAGGGTATAGCAGCCTGGATTTCTACATAGACTGCTTCCGCCGACGTGCACGAGCTGAAATTGTGGAAAAGCAGCATCGCTTACCCCATAACCTCAGCCATGCAGAACACAGTGCCATCCACAGCCTCAGAAACAACTCTGACATCATAATCAAAAAGGCTGACAAAGGAGGTGCTGTCGTCATCATGAATAGGTCGGAGTATGAACAAGAGGCTACTAGGCAGCTCTCCAACACCACTTTCTACAAGCCATTACCCTCTGATCCCACTGAGAGTTACCAAAAGAAACTACAGCATTTGCTCAAGAAACTCCCTGAAAAAGCACAAGAACAAATCCGCACAGACACACCCCTGGAGCCCCGACCTGGGGTATTCTATCTGCTACGCAAGATCCATAAACCTGGAAATCCTGGACGCCCCATCATCTCAGGCATTGGCACCCTGACAGCAGGATTGTCTGGCTATGTAGACTCCCTCCTCAGGCCCTTCGTTACCAGCACTCCCAGCTATCTTCGAGATACCACTGACTTCCTGAGGAAACTACAGTCCATTGGTGATCTTCCTAAAAACACCATCCAAGCCACTATGGATGTAGAAGCCCTCTACACCGACATTCCACACAAAGATGCGCTACAAGCCGTCAGGAACAGTATCCCCGATAATGTCACGGCTAACCTGGTGGCTGAACTTTGTGACTTTGTCCTGACCCATAACTATTTCACATTTGGGGACAAGGTATACCTTCAGATCAGCGGCACTGCGATGGGTACCCGCATGGCCCCACAGGATGCCAACATTTTTATGGCTGACTTAGAACAACGCTTCCTCAGCTCTCGTCCCCTAATGCCCCTACTCTACTTGCGCTACATTGATGACATCTTCATCATCTGGACCCATGGAAAAGAAGCTCTTGAGGAATTCCACCATGATTTCAACAATTTCCATCCCACCATCAACCTCAGCCTGGATCAGTCCACACAAGAGATCCACTTCCTGGACACTATGGTGCTAATAAGCGATGGTCACATAAACACCACCCTATATCGGAAACCTACTGACCGCTATTCCTACCTACATGCCTCTAGCTTTCATCCAGATCATACCACTCGATCCATTGTCTACAGCCAAGCGCTACGATATAACCGCATTTGCTCCAACCCCTCAGACAGAGACAAACACCTACAAGATCTCTATCATGCATTCCTACAACTACAATACCCACCTGCTGAAGTGAAGAAACAGATTGACAGAGCCAGAAGAGTACCCAGAAGTCACCTACTACAGGACAGGCCCAACAAAGAAAATAACAGAACGCCACTAGCCATCACCTTCAGCCCCCAACTAAAACCTCTCCAACGCATCATCAAGGATCTACAACCTATCCTGAAGGACAACCCATCACTCTCACAGATCTTGGGAGACAGGCCAGTCCTTGCTTACAGACAGCCCCCCAATCTGAAGCAAATACTCACCAGCAACCACACACCACACAACAGAACCACTAACCCAGGAACCTATCCTTGCAACAAAGCCCGTTGCCATCTCTGTCCACATATCTATTCAGGGGATACCATCATAGGGCCTAATCACATCAGCCACACTATCAGAGGCTCGTTCACCTGCGCATCTACCAATGTGATAGATGCCATCATGTGCCAGCAATGCCCCTCTGCCATGTACATTGGCCAAACTGGACAGTCTCTACGTAAAAGAATGAATGGACACAAATCAGACGTCAAGAATTATAACATTCAAAAACCAGTTGGAGAACACTTCAATCTCTCTGGTCACTCGATCACAGACCTAAGAGTGGCTATCCTTCAACGAAAAAGCTTCAAAAACAGACTCCAACGAGAGACTGCTGAATTGGAATTAATTTGCAAACTGGATACAATTAACTTAGGCTTGAATAGAGACTGGGAATGGATGAGTCATTACACAAAGTAAAACTATTTCCCCATGGTATTTCTCCCTCCCACCCCACCCCCCCCCCCGTTCCTCTGATATTCTTGTTAACTGCTGGAATTAGCCTACCTTGCTTGTCACCATGAAAGGTTTTCCTCCTCCTCCCCCCCCCCCCCCCCGCTGGTGATGGCTTATCTTAAGTGATCACTCTCCTTACAGTTTCAGAGTAGCAGCCGTGTTAGTCTGTATTTGCAAAAAGAAAAGGAGTACTTGTGGCACCTTAGAGACTAACAAATTTATTAGAGCATAAGCTTTCGTGAGCTACAGCTCACTTCATCGGATGCATTTGGTGGAAAAAACAGAGGAGAGATTTATATACACACACACAGAGAACATGAAACAATGGGTTTATCATACACACTGTAAGGAGAGTGATCACTTAAGATAAGCCATCACCCACAGCAGGGGGGGGAAAGGAGGAAAACCTTCCATGGTGACAAGCAAGTAGGCTAATTCCAGCAGTTAACAAGAATATCAGAGGAACAGTGGGGGGTGGGGTGGGGGGGGAGAAATACCATGGGGAAATAGTTTTACTTTGTGTAATGACTCATCCATTCCCAGTCTCTATTCAAGCCTAAGTTAATTGTATCCAGTTTGCAAATTAATTCCAATTCAGCAGTCTCTCGTTGGAGTCTGTTTTTGAAGCTTTTTTGTTGAAGTATAGCCACTCTTAGGTCTGTGATCGAGTGACCAGAGAGATTGAAGTGTTCTTACAGTGTGTATGATAAACCCATTGTTTCATGTTCTTTGTGTGTGTGTATATAAATCTCTCCTCTGTTTTTTCCACCAAATGCATCCGATGAAGTGAGCTGTAGCTCACGAAAGCTTATGCTCTAATAAATTTGTTAGTCTCTAAGGTGCCACAAGTACTCCTTTTCTTTTTATAAAATAGGTGTTACAATCGTCTAGTTCTTTCAGACAGTTGCATTTGGTACTTGTGATAGTTCTTTGCTTTGGCAGAGAAATTAGGATGTCTATGGCTCACATATCTCAAGATCTCATGGAGATGCAAATTGTGTCTAAAATCTTATTGGAATACCACACTAATTAATTTTTATAAACTGTGCCAATGTACTTTAGAAACTTACAAACCAGTTTTGTTTTTAGCAGTGTCTTTGGTTTAACTTATAGGGTATGTCTATACAGCAGTTAAAACACCCGTGGCTGCCCTGGGTCAGCTGACTGGCTTGCGTAGCTCGGGCTGTGGGACTGTTAAATTGCTGTGTTGACATCTGGTCTTGTGCTGAAGCCCAGGCTCTCAAACCCTCCCCCTCATGGGGATCCAGAGCTCAGGCTCCAGCCAGAGCCTGAATGTCTACACAGCAATTTTTAGTCCTGTGAGCCTGAGCCCTGTGAGTCAGAGTCAGCTGACCCTGGCCAGCTCAGCCATGCCACGAGTCTTTTACTCCGGTATAGATGTATCCTATCATAGAATCATAGACTTAAAGTCAGAAGGGACCATTATGATCATCTAGTCTGACCTCCTGCTCAACGCAGGTCATGGAATCTCACCCAGCAACTCCTGTAACAAACCCCTAACTTATGTCTGAGCTACTGAAGTCCTCAAATCGTGGTTTAAAGACTTCAAGGTGCAGAGAATCCTTCAGCAAGTGACCCGTGCCCCACGCTGCAGAGGAAGGCGAAAAACCCCCAGGGCCGCCGCCAATCTGCCCTGGGGGAAAATTCCTTCCCGACCCCAAATATGGCGGTACAGCTAAACCCTAAGCAAGTGGGCAAGACTCACCAGCCAGACACCCAGGAAAGAATTCTCAGTAGTAACTCACATCCCACCCCATCTAACATCCAGGTTGTTTGCTCATCACAACAAACAAGATTGGTTCCATAGTACAGATTAAGGTGTTTGTATCCTAATGATTATTGCCAGTGACCCAATATTCTTATGTGATTGCTTTCTTAGTATTTGATATTACAGTAACTAGCTGCCGCTTGGGATATTTTCAGTGTACAGTGTGGGTGCCCACTAGAGGGCATAGATGGCTTTCTTTCTCTTCACTTCTTAAAAACACAAGAAGTGTACGTTCTAGGAAATGATTTGTAGGATTAACTCATAAAGACTTGAGTCAGACTTTATGATTACTCTGTGCACAGATTACCAAATAATAGTATACCGAGAGTCAGTAGTACATATAGATATAAAAATCTCCCTGAAGGGATATCATCTAAACTTCTTGTTGTCTCAACAGTGTAAACAGTTGTGAGCACAATTTATTCAAGGCAATTGGTGACATTCATTACAAGTGGTCCTTGTCTCATAGCATAACTATGGGAATTTTCAGAATGTGTTTTGTAAATAGATATTTGTGTTTGTTTCAGAAAAAGAGGTAAGGACAGCCAACTTTTCATTTTTTCTGGAAAGACTCTCCTAGTTGATGATATTAAGAGGGATGTAAATCTTCACATTCTTAATACTGATGACATAGACCATATAACAGTGTTTGTATACTTGGCGTTTACTTTGGAAATGTCTCCTGCCCTAGCCTATGGAAAGTTATAGGGGTAGGGGATATGTGTGTGTGAGGTTTAGTATTCCCTTCTCTCTGGAAACTAGGAGTTATTTTTAGATTATTTTTAATAATGGCCTCGTGTGGCTGTGACACTATTGTTGATCTGCAACTAGTTGGTCCAAAATTTTTGTTTTATCAAGATAATTTTAAATTAAACATTCCCTTGGAAGTACAACACTTAGTATATTATATAGTGATGTTTTCTTTAAAATCCTTTTACAGTAGGGTAACTTAAACAATTTTAAAGCTAGAAAATTAACAGCCTTTCTAAATACATGGAGCCTTGTTTCAAAAAGACAGTTGCTCTCTTGTATGCAGTGTTGTTGTAGCCATGTTGGTTCCAGAATATTAGAGACAAGGTGGGTGAGGTAATATCTTTTATTGGACCAACTTCTGTTGGTGAGAGAGACTAGCTTTTGAGTTTACCCAGAGCTCTTCTTCTGGCCTGAAGAACTGTGTGAACTCCAAAGCTTGTCTCTCACCAGCAGAAGTTGGTCTAATAAAAGATACTGCCTCACTCACCTTGTCTAATTGCTGTCTTGCACATAAGAGCACCAATATTTAAATAAGAGAAATAGCTTTTAACATGAGTTTATACATTCCAATGGAAGCATGTAGATACAAATAGATGCTAAAATACTGTCACCTTGAATGGTCCCTTAGAATACATGTTAACTACTTATGCTAAGTTGTCTGTTCCATCCTGTATTTAGCTGTGACATCTCTATACCTTTACTGGACCTAAGGAAGAGCTCTGTGTAGCTTGAAAGCTTGTCTCACCAACAGACTGTAATCCAATAAAAGATATTATCTCACACACCTTGTCTTGCTAAAATACTAGGTATTTTTGCAAATGAGGTGGTATGGCTATAGGGAATTAAAGCATAGGCTGATGTTCAGCTAGTACTTTGAGCTTGTTTTGATATCTAGGAAGGAGACTTTTCACCACTAGATCATTGGTGTGAATCCAAACTAGGTCAGTGGCAAGCAGAAATTTACTCATTATCTGCAATTCATTTCCTAGTAGATTATTTTATACAAAAACTAAAAGCATCACTGTCACATATGGTATGTTGTTGACTCTGAGATGAATGGGCATGAGAACGTCTCAGTATCTCATAGGTTCAAAAATTCGTAGCGTTTAAGGCCAGAAGATCATTTAGTCTGACATTCTGTTCAGGGAGTCCTCGGACTTACAACACAATTAGTTCCTCAGAATTGCGTTGTCAGTCGAAACCGCTTTTCCAATAGGAATCAATGGTATGAAGGAGGGATTGGTTTCTGAACTAAGGCTTGATACACTGTTTTCACCACAGTAACCCAGATTTTTGTACTAAATGAATTACAGATGACTAATGTTGCAACATCAATGTATTTACTGTACACTGTATTTTGTAAACAGCATTCAGATAAACATATAAACTCACATATGCTGCTCAGAAAGCCAGGGAAAACTGCACACATGCTGAGCCTCAGCCAATCACTGTTCAAGCTTTCTGATTGGCTCCCAGCCCCGAGCTTAGCCAATCAAAAACAAGTGGCAACCCTACCTGGTAAAAAGCTAACCTGCTGCCTCGAAGCCAATCAGAAGCGATCCCTTCCCACTCCCTCCCAGTACAGATGCTCCCCGAATTACACAATTGTTCCGTTCCGGAACGCCTTGCGTAACTCGATTTTTGCGTAAGTTGGAAATGTATACCTGACCATTACGCCCAACACCTCCCCTCCCCCACCACCACCCCCCACAAAACTCTTATTTCTAGCTTACGGAACTTTTTCCGCAAGTGCGGATTTGCATAAATTGGGTTTTGCGTAACTTGGGGAGCGTCTGTATAATGCAACTAGGAGGTGATTTCAAGTGAACTTATGTAAATCAAGCATCGTAAGGGTGAAACAAGCATCTTGGGGGCGAAACGGGCAGTCAATTGAAAAGTGTTGTAAGTGTCGTCTGACATAAGTTGGGCGTCGTAAATCCGAGGACTCCCTGTATATCAAAGGCCATTACATTTCACCCCATTACCCCTGTATTGAGCCCAGTAACTTGTGTTTGTTTGGCTAATTCAGATCTTCCAGAAAGGCAGAGATGGAGAATCTACCACTCAGTGGCTAATCAACCTTGCAGTTAAAAACTTCTTATGGCTTATTCCGGTTTGAATTTGTCTGGCTTCGGCTTCCAGCCATTGCTTTTTGTTGTGCTTTTCTCCGCTACATTAAAGAACTCTTCAGTACCTAGTATTTTCTCCCCATGAAGGCTTTTAGACACTGTCATCAAGCCACCTCTTAGTCTTCTTTTTGATAAACTAATCAGATCGAGTTCTTTAAGTCTTTCACTGGAAGACATTTTCTCCAGCCCTTGCATCATTTTTGTCACTCTTCTTATCCCCCTCTCTAATTTTTTAACGCTCTATTTAAAATGTGGACACTAGAACTGTACCCAGCATTCTAGTATAGGTCTCACCAATGCTGCATACACAGGCAAAATCCTGTCCATATTCCTACTTACTACTTCCCTGTTTATACATCCAACGATCACACTAGCCTTTTTTGCCACCTCATATTGGGAGCTCAGGTTCTGTTTGTTCACTATGGTCCCTCTTTCAAAGTTTTTCAGGTAGGCTTGACATGACCTGTTTTCCATAAAACCATGTTGACTGGCATTAATTGTATTCCTATCTTTTCATTCATTATTAATTGAATCCTATACATATCCTATAATATATCCTATAATTTGCCCTGTCTTAATGTCAAGCTAACTGGCCTGTAGTTCCTGGCTCAGCCTATTTGCCCTTTTAGAATATTGTGACATTAGCTCCCTTCCAGTCTTCTAGAATTTCACTGATATTCCAAGGTTTATTAAAAATGTTCATAAGTGATACAGACATCTCCTCTGCCAGGCGACTAAGGGGGAATATGATAAAGGTCTATAAAATCATGAGTGGTATAGAGAAAGTAAATAAGGAAATGTTATTTACTCCTTCTCATAATACAAGAACAAGGGGCCACCAATTAAATTAATAGGTAGCAGGTTTAAAACAAACACAAGAAAGTATTTTTTCATGCAATGAACTATAAACCTCTGTAATTCCTTGCCAGAGGGTGTTGTGAGGCCAATACTATAATGGGGTTCAAAAGGGAGCTGGATAGATTCATGGAAGATAGGTCCATCAATGGCTATTAGCCAAGATGGGCAGGAATGGTATCCCTAGCCTCTGTTTGCCAGAAGCTGAGATTGGGTGACAGAGCATGGATCACTTGATGATAACCTGTCTGTTCATTCCCTTTAGGGCACCTGCCATTGGCCGCTGTCAGAGGACAGGATGATAGGACCTTTGGTCTGACCCAGTATGGCCGTTCTTATGTTCTATGCCAGCTCTGTTAGGATTCCTGGGTGCAGGTTAACCAAGGCTGCTGATTTAAAAATCTTTATCCCTAGTAGATATAGTCTAACTTCCTTCATTACTAATGGACTGGAAAATACATCATCATTCCGCTTCTTTCTAAATACAGAACAAATATTTATTGAACACTTCTGCCTTTTTTTTTCTTTCTTGCTGCATTATGAACAATTTTACCATCTCCATTTAGTAATGGGCCTATACCACTGCTACAATTTCTTAATATAGTCTCTTATTGCCTTTCTGTAATGTTGAAGTTGGATAACTCATAAAGTTGAAGCTAAAAATTTAATACTTGGTTTGTTCTGTAAAAATTATAACATTAAAACAAATCAGATTGGTAAGTTTCTGTAGTTTTAAACCTATAAACATATGAAGTTGGTAAGTTCACATGTGCATGAGAGGAAAGGATAAAACTTGACATCCCTCTGCTGATTTAGTCACTTAACAAAGGTAGCCATTAAAATTTGTAACTGTTCAGTTGTGATTCAAGAAACTTTCATACGATCCAGGGTCAAAGCAAGCAGTGCTCACGGGCTCCATGGATTAAAAAAACGGGGAGGAGGGGGATTTTCTTGTGCATGTGTGTACGTGTGGTTGGTTTTAGACAGCCCCAGGAACGTTTAAGGAAAAACTGTTTTTTTTCCTATGTAGTTAACCTTTGGAATTTAAGTGTGATTTCTTAACGTTTGATCCCATGACATTTACTCTGCCACACTTCACATCTGATGGCGGAGAATAATGCATTTAATAGGGAAGAGAGGAATAGAAATACATAAGTCTATGCTGTGTCGGTCCCAGGATATTAGAGAGACAAGGTGAGTGAGGTAATATCTTTATCAGACCAACTTCAGTTGGTGAGAGAGAGTTTTTGGCAAGCAGAAGTTGGTTCAGTAATAAATACTACCTCTATATATGTCTAAGCATTTGGGAACAATCTAACTTTAGGAATTTTTAGCTTTGAGTGTTGGATTTCTCAACCATAGATCTGCATTAATATGTGACTTTCTGCAGTTTAAAATAGTAAAGATATGAGAGTTCAAGAAATGCAGGTGATAATTAGATACTTCCCCAGTTGATAAAACTATTTTTGTTTTTCCCAAGTTACTTTTCTAACAAATGTTAGCAAGTTGTTATTAGGTACAGTTATAGTTAACAGTAAAAGTTTTTGAAACTGAAGATATGCAGGCAGATACACTAGAAATGCGGTTTTCAGTACAGCATTAATTATAGAACTTTGTTTAGTTATAATGATGTGTACGGTTTTGAATATAACATAGGACATAAAATTATCTTGACTGTGGGCATGTATTTTACTATAAACATTGAAATTTCTATTGCAGCCTACAGACAAGTATAATTATACAAAGAATACATTTGACAAATATAAACACAGTTTTGGTTTAGTATATGTTGGATACAATGGTCTTCCTTAAGCCTAAGCACAGAAACAAAAGCCTGCATTATTATAACAAAAAGCCCAAGATGGGAAGTGATAAAATGGGTATTGAGTAGAGGGCTTTGTTAAAACTTAGCTGGTGTACTTGTAAAATTTCCATGTATTCATTAAATTCTTATGTCATTCTTATTGTTAGGGGTTGGTTAGTTGACTAAAGCGTTAAGCTTTGTTTGCCATGACAAATTATAACCCTAACTTCTTTCAAAATGTAGTTGGAAGATTCTGAAATTGAATAGTTCTTACAAATTGTATGCATTACCAAACCTTTATTCTACATTATGGGGATAAAGAATGATATTTAAGGGTGTCTATCTACAGAAGAAACGCTGCAGAATTATAAATGGCAGGGCCTTAAATTTCTGTAAAGATGCATTACTTGGTTTAGAAATGTCTTTCTGAAAGAGTCCCATTTGCCCTCTCTTTATTTTAATTTAATTATTTTCTCTGGAACTTGAGACAAAAATCAAGATGTTAAAAACAACCTTTTTTTATAATGCACCATAAACGAAAGAAAAAGGGCATTTAATTTAAATTTATAACAGAGTATATTGGACTGACATTGCACCTTTTGGCACTAGAAGAGCACCTTCTGAAGATGAAACATCACAGGAATTTCAGCTTCTTGTGATAAGGAATATAATGGATGTGAGGAGAAGATGACCTCTAGTCCTAGATCTGAAGTTTCTTGAACATCCAACCAGCAACACTTACTTTTCTCATACAGTATAGTGGACATCCACTGATACTGACCCTATGGAAATAGCATTGGCGCATTGGTGATCAATTCTACTTCAAGTCAGAGCAAAAATTCTGGGTTAGACATTTGTACTAAAGGAGCATTTCCTGGAGAAGGCATCAGGGAGGTTTTGGAAACAGCTTTTCCTTTGGGGACATCATAGGCAAGGGATTCGAGGAAATTGACAGGTCCCATAAAAGAGAGTGGCTACAAAGAGAAGGGGCATGTGGAATCCAAGTTTCAGGGAATGCTTTTTAAAATATCTTTTGGTATTGAAGCCCTACCATGTGCAGTTCAGAGTTTGTGTACAGCTGTCATATAATCAAGCCTCCTTAGTTTAAAAGGAAAAAAAAAAGATTTTAAATTTAGCTGCAGGCTCTGTCAGATATTTCAGAGTCAGTTAATGGAGGAAATAGGTTTCTTTTTACTTGGAAAAGATGCTGTATAGTTCTTTTGCAATATAGTTTCATAAGACTGTGTTTGTAAATGTTTCCATAGTCTGTCTTTGGGCCTTACATTCTTTCCTTTCACCCTCTTCCATGATTCTGTTGTGCAGCAGTTTTTAATAATAAAACTTGACAAAGGTTTTGTTTTATGTACCCAATTCTCCATCTGTCCTGTATGTAGAAGGCCCACTGGAATTCTGTGTCTGCAGCAGCTGCAGGATCAGGCAGAAATTGCTGATAAGACTAATTTTCTTTTCTTTTCTTTCATTCCTTTTAAACAGAAATTAAAAAGAATAGTCACAAGAGTGAAATGCCTACAAGCTCATGGAAATTATTTTAAAAACACCATAATAGAGAGACAAACTAAATGTATACCCCAAATACAAAACAAAACAGTAAGAGGACCAAAAAAATGCCACCATGGCTAAACAACAGAATAAAGGAGGAAGTTAGAGGCAAAAAGACATCCTTTTAAAAATTGGAAGTCAAATCCTACTGAGGAAAATAGCAAGTCAAGTATAAGTAGGCAGGCCAAAAAAGAATTTAAAGAGCAACAGTTTGTGTGTTTTACTCATCAGGATTTTTTTTTTTAAAGTACTTCAGAAGTAGGAAGCCCATCAAACAATCAGTGGGGCCACTGGATGACCAATGTGGTAAAGGACCACTCAAGACAAGGCCATTGTGGAGACACTAAATGAATTCATTGCATGGGTCTTCACTGCAGAGGTTATGAGGGACAGTCCCATACCTGAGCCATTCTTTTTAATTGACAAATCTGAGGAACTGTCCTGGGTTGAGGTGTAAATAGAGGAGGTTTTTGAACCAGCTGATAAACTAAACAGTAGTTAGTTACCAGGACCAGATGGTATTCATCCAAGAGTTCTGAGGGAACTCAAATATGAAATTGCAGAACTACTAATTGTGGTATGTTAGTTATCACTTAAATCATTCTCTGTACCGTATGCCTAGAGGATAGCTAATGTAACGCCGATTTTTAAAAAGGGCTCCAGAGTTGAACCTGGCAATAACTGGCTGATAAACCTAACTCCAGTACCAGGCAAATTGGTTGAAACTATAGTAAAGAACAGAATTATCATACCCTAGATGAACATGGTATGTTGGGGAAGAGTCAACATGGCTTTTGTCACCAATCTATTAGAATTCTTTGAGGATGTCAACATCCAAGTGTGGCCAAGGGTGATCCAGTGGATATAGCGTTCTTGGGCTTTCAGAAAGCCTTTGACAAGGTCCTTCACTGAATACTCGTAAGCAAACTAAGCAGTCATGGGATGAGAGCGAAGGTCCTCTTGTGGATCAGTAACTGGTTAAAAGATAGGAAACAAAGGGTAGAAATAAATGGTCAGTTTTCAGAGTGGAGAGAGGTAAATAGTGGTGTCCCCCATGGGTCTGTACTGAGACCAGTGCTGTTCAATATATTCATAAGTGATCTGGAAAAGGGGTAAATAGTGAAGTGGCAAAGTTTGCAGACAATACTACATTACTCAAGACAGATAAGTCCAAAGCTGACTGTGAAGAATTGCAAAGGCCTCTCTCAAAATGGAGAGTGGGCAACAAAATGGCAGATGAAATGCAATGTTGATAAATGCAAAGTAATGCACATTGTATGTATAGTTAGGATTATGTTTTCCAAAATGATGAGGTTAATTTAGCTGTTACCACTCAAGAAGGAGATCTTGGAGTCATCATGGATAGTTCTCTGAAATGTCTGCTCAACGTGCCTCAGAAGTCAAAATAGCAAACAGAATGTTAGGAACCATTAGGAAAGGGATAGATGATAAGATAGAAAATACCATAATGCCACTATATAAACCTATGGTACACCCACACCTGGAATACTGTGTGCAGTTTTGGTCACCCCGTCTCCAAAAAGATATATTAGAATTGGAAAAAGTACAGAGAAGAGCAACAAAAATGATGAGGGGTCTGGACCAGCTTCCAATGGAGGAGAGCTTAAAAGGACTGGAACTGTTCAGTTTAGAAAAGAGATGACTCAGGGCAGGGGGATATGATAGAGGTCTAAAAAAATCATGAATAATGTAGAGAAAGTGAATCAGGAAGTGTTATTTATTCCACATAACATAAGAACTAGGGGTCACCTGATGAAATTAACGGCAGCAACTTTAAAACAAACTTAAAGAAGTGCTATTTCACACACTGCATAGTCAGAGCATGGAACTTTTTGCCAGGAGATGTTGTGAAGGCTGTTGCCTGATTCTGTAGTGGTTATTGATTATTATTGATTTCCAGTTAATTACTAATTAAAGAGCTGGGGACTGTAGGGTTCTAGGCCCAGAATCATGGTTATCAGGTTCAGTGTCTGGTTGGGAACCCTCATGTGCACAATGGAGACACTCACACTGAGGACAAAGGAAAACTTTGCAATTTTATTAGTACAATTAGTAAAGACTCAAATGTTCCATCCAAACCACATAAAAAGATAGCAGTAGTGTAGAGTTAAGGTAGTATCTTGTTATAATTACTCACATATGTTCACACCCTTTCTTGGGGATCTGGTGGTAAGAGACAAAGGTCCTGCTATGTCCCTGGCATGCCAAATGAATCTTATGGTCCAAATCTCCCATTTAATGATGGTCTGACCTATTATCGGGACTGGGGGCTGTTATGAATATTCATAGAAATGCCCAGCCTCCTTTGTCCATATTCCTCATCATAATAATGTTGGGGTGTCCTTGTCCTATTGGTTAGTATATTAATGATCTTAACCTATTATTGTATATATCAAATCATTCCTAAGACAAGTTCATGGTTAAGCATCTGTCAACGTTTCTGTCCTAAAATATCCAGGCCTAGTATCAGTTCAGTGTTCCTGCAGTTACCTGATATCATTTTGTACAGACTGCTGCCTCCAGCCCCCCAAAGCACAATGTTCCCAGTTCCCCAAAACTCAGAATGACTCCTGGCCAGGTATTTATGCTGAAGTTCATCAACCTCAAAGCCTTTTACTAACTGCTTAAGTTAATGTGTTACAGGATATAGGCCTATAGGTATCTTGCATTACTGTTAAATAAAATACTAAGTTAGCTCTTTGGGCTGCAAGGCCAAAGGTATAAGTGGGTTAAAAAAAGAATTAGGAAAGTTCATGAAGGATAGGTCCATCAATGGCTATTAGCCAAGATGGACTGGGATGCAACCCCATGCTCTGGGCATCCCTAAACCTTTGACTGCCAGAAGCTGGGACTGGACAACAGAGGGTGGATCACTCAGTAATTGGCTCTGTTTTGTTCATTTCCTCTGAAGCATCTGCACCAGCTGCTGTTGGAAGACAGGATACTGGGCTAGATGGATCATTGATCTGACCCAGTACGGCCATTCTTCCGTTCTTATAAATAGACTTTTCTAAAGACTGTGGCATTGCATTAAACATTTCACTATACCTAAATGGATGATGTTTTTGCTGCTGCTAGAAACTTGGGTTGTATGCTATCTGGGACGCTTGGCCACGTGAGACATGCATGCATAGTGAGTGTATCTTGTTTGTGTGGTAGTGAAGGAAGTCAGAGGTGCAGTGCAGACCCTCTTGTTACTGTGGAGAAGTACTCCGGTAGCCAGGGTGGAAAGGGGTCTTCATACTCTTCCTGCCTGTGTTTGGGTTTTGTCAGTCCTGTTGTAAATAAGGCTGACACACTAACTTTTCTATCATGGAATCTCTCACAGATCTGGCAATATCACTGAGACCTGATTGGATGATGACAAAGGCCTTGTTCTGGCTGAGGCTGGTACCACCTAAATATTTGATCCACTGGTCTTGTGCAAAATGAAAAGGTCAGGAAGTAACTGATACATATTTATTTCAGATGCTATGCACAAGTTTGCAAGCCACAGAATCTAGTTTGTTGTTTTAGCACTGTCCATTCCTATTTTCCTTTAGTTTGGATCTAAATTTATGCTTCTCTTGGCCAATAGTCAATGGAGATGATAACACCAAATATGAGCCCCAGGAGGATAGGGATGGGTTGCAGAGGATTTCAAGGGACAGTAGGAATCAAGAGGACTTGTGGCCAGATGGAACAGGGGATAGACTGGAGGAAGAGTCTTCCACATCACCAGGAAAAGGCAGGTCTATGAAATTGGGGACTCATTACTGAGAAGAATAGACAGGCCTGTAACAAGAGCTGATCCAGAGAACAGGAGGGTGTGTTGTCTGCCAGGTGCTAAGATTCGGGATGTGGACCTGAGGCTGAAGAGGATCCTAATGGGAGCGGGAAAGAATCCATTGATTATCCTTCATGTGGGAACAAATGATTCAGCTAGATTCTCTCTGGAACGTATCAAGAGAGACTATGCCAGGCTGGGGAAGACGCATAAGGAAATCGATGCTCAGGTGATCTTCAGTGGGATTCTGCCTGTTCCTAGAGAAGGGCAACAAAGGTGTGACAAGATTATGATGCTCAACAGGTGGCTCAGGCAGTGGTGCTATAAGGAGGGCTTTGGGATGTATGGCCACTGGGAAGCATTCATGGACAGACGACTGTTCTCTCGGGATGGACTTCACCTGAGTAAGGAGGGAAATAGACTTCTAGGATGGAGGATGGCACAACTGATCAACAGCTGAAATTGTGGAAAAGCAGCATCGCTTACCCCATAACCTCAGCCATGCAGAACACAGTTCCATCCACAGCCTCAGAAACAACTCTGACATCATAATCAAAAAGGCTGACAAAGGAGGTGCTGTCGTCATCATGAATAGGTCGGAGTATGAACAAGAGGCTACCAGGCAGCTCTCCAACACCACTTTCTACAAGCCATTACCCTCTGATCCCACTGAGAGTTACCAAAAGAAACTACAGCATTTGCTCAAGAAACTCCCTGAAAAAGCACAAGAACAAATCCGCACAGACACACCCCTAGAATCCCGACCTGGGGTATTCTATCTGCTACCCAAGATCCATAAACCTGGAAATCCTGGACGCCTCATCATATCAGGCATTGGCACCCTGGCAGCAGGATTGTCTGGCTATGTAGACTCCCTCCTCAGGCCCTTCGTTACCAGCACTCCCAGTTATCTTTGAGACACCACTGATTTCCTGAGGAAACTACAGTCCATTGGTGATCTTCCTAAAAACACCATCCTAGCCACTATGGATGTAGAAGCCTCTACACCAACACTCCACACAAAGATGGACTACAAGCCGTCAGGAACAGTATCCCCGATACTGTCACGGCTAACCTGGTGGCTGAACTTTGTGACTTTGTCCTCACCCATAACTATTTCACATTTGGGGACAATGTATACCTTAAAATCAGCGGCACTGCGATGGGTACCCGCATGGCCCCACAGTATGCCAACATTTTTATGGCTGACTTAGAACAACGCTTCCTCAGCTCTCGTCCCCTAATGCCCCTACTCTACTTGCGCTACATTGATGACATCTTCATCATCTGGACCCATGGAAAAGAAGCTCTTGAGGAATTCCACCATGATTTCAACAATTTCCATCCCACCATCAACCTCAGCCTGGACCAGTCCACACAAGAGATCTACTTCCTGGACACTACGGTGCTAATAAGCGATGGTCACATAAACACCACCCTATATCGGAAACCTACTGACCGCTATTCCTACCTACATGCCTCTAGCTTTCATCCAGATCATACCACTCGATCCATTGTCTACAGCCAAGCTCTACGATATAACCGCATTTGCTCCAACCCCTCAGACAGAGACAAACACCTACAAGATCTCTATCATGCATTCCTACAACTACAATACCCACCTGCTGAAGTGAAGAAACAGATTGACAGAGCCAGAAGAGTACCCAGAAGTCACCTACTACAGGACAGGCCCAACAAAGAAAATAACAGAACGCCACTAGCCATCACCTTCAGCCCCCAACTAAAACCTCTCCAACGCATCATCAAGGATCTACAACCTATCCTGAAGGACGACCCATCACTCTCACACATCTTGGGAGACAGGCCAGTCCTTGCTTACAGACAGCCCCCCAATCTGAAGCAAATACTCACCAGCAACCACACACCACACAACAGAACCACTAGCCCAGGAACCTATCCTTGCAACAAAGCCCGTTGTCAACTCTGTCCACATATCTATTCAGGGGATACCATCATAGGGCCTAATCACATCAGCCACACTATCAGAGGCTCGTTCACCTGCGCATCTACCAATGTGATAGATGCCATCATGTGCCAGCAGTGCCCCTCTGCCATGTACATTGGCCAAACTGGACAGTCTCTACGTAAAAGAATGAATGGACACAAATCAGACGTCAAGAATTATAACATTCAAAAACCAGTTGGAGAACACTTCAATCTCTCTGGTCACTCGATTACAGACCTAAGTGTGGCTATCCTTCAAAAAAAAAGCTTCAAAAACAGACTCCAAGGAGAGACTGCTGAATTGGAATTAATTTGCAAACTGGATACAATTAATTTAGGCTTGAATAGAGACTGGGAATGGATGAGTCATTACACAAAGTAAAACTATTTCCCCATGTTTCAGATTAGCAGCCGTGTTAGTCTGTATTCGCAAAAAGAAAAGGAGTACTTGTGGCACCTTAGAGACTAACAAATTTATTAGAGCATAAGCTTTCGTGAGCTGCAGCTCACTTCATCGGATGCATTTCCCCATGGTATTTCTCTCCCCCACCCCACCCCCCACTTTTCCTCTGATATTCTTGTTAACTGCTGGAATTAGCCTACCTTGCTTGTCACCATGAAAGGTTTTCCTCCTTTCCCCCCCCGCTGCTGGTGATGACTTATCTTAAGTGATCACTCTCCTTACAGTGTGTATGATAAACCCATTGTTTCATGTTCTCTGTGTGTGTATATAAATCTCTCCTCTGTTTTTTCCACCAAATGCATCCGATGAAGTGAGCTGTAGCTCACGAAAGCTTATGCTCTAATAAATTTGTTAGTCTCTAAGGTGCCACAAGTACTCCTTTTCTTTTTGCGAATACAGACTAACACGGCTGCTACTCTGACAACTGATCAAGAGAGCTTTAAACTAGGAATTCGGTGGAGATGGTTGGGAGATGTCCAGGTAATCTCCACACCAGATTTTCTCTTTTAGAGGGTAGAAAACGAAGTAAGAAAGGATACAGCCATGGGTAGAAGAATGGACGTAAGGTGGAAGGGCAGTGTGGATACCAGTCTAACAGGTAATATTGGATGTAGAATGTCTGTGCCTAATCGGGTAAAGAATGTGAGCGAGGCCAAACAGCAAAAAATTAAGATGTTTGTACACTAATGCGAAGAACCTAGGTAACAAAATAGAGGAACTAGAGCTACTGGTGCAGGAAGTGAAACCAGATATTATAGGGATAACAGAAACATGGTGGAATAGTAGTCATGACTGGAGTACAGGTATTGAAGGGTATGTGCTGTTAAGGAAAGACAGAAATAAAGGCAAAGGTGGTGGAGTAGCATTGTATATCAATGATGAGGTAGACTAAAGAAATAAGAAGTGATGGAATGGATAAGACAGAGTCTGTCTGGGCAAAAATCACATTGGCGAAGTGAGCTGTAGCTCACAAAAGCTTATGCTCAAATAAATTTGTTAGTCTGTAAGGTGCCACAAGTACTCCTTTTCTTTTTGCTTCACCAAATAGTTGCTAAACCGACAAGAGGGGATGCCATTTTAGATTTGGTTTTGGTGAGCAGTGAGGACCTCATAGAAGAAATGGTTGTAGGGGACTACCTTGGTTTGAGCGATCATGAGCTAATTCATTTCAAACTAAATGGAAGGATAAACAAAAATAGATCTGTGACATGGGTTTTTGATTTCAAAAAGGTTAACTTTAAAAAATTAAGGAAATAAGTTAGGGAAGTAGATTGGACTGAAAAACTTGTGGCTCTAAAGGTGGAGGCAGCCTGGAATTACTTCAGGTCAAAGTTGCAGAAACTATCAGAAGCCTGGATCCCAAGAAAGGGGAAAAAATTCATAGGCAGGAGTTGTAGACCAAGCTGGATGAGCAAGCATCTTAGAGAGGTGATTAAGAAAAAGCAGAAAGCCTACAAGGAGTGGAAGATGGGAGAGATTAGCAAGGAAAGATACCGTACTGAGGTCAGAACATGTAGGGATAAAGTGAGAAAGACCAAAAGCCCTGTAGAGTTGGATCTTGCAAAGGGAATTAAAAGCAATAGTAAAAGGTTCTATAGCCATATAAATAAGAAGAAAACAAAGAAAGAAGTGAGACCGCTAAACACTGAGGATGGAGGGGAGGTCAAGGATAATCTAGGCATGGCTCAATATCTAAACAAACACTTAGCCTCAGTCTTTAATAAGGCTAATGAGGATCTTAGGGATAATGGTAGCATGACAAATGGGAATGAGGATAAGGAGGTAGATATTACCATATCCAAGGTAGAAGTGAAACTGAAACAGCTTAATGGGACTAAATTGGGGGGCCCAGATAATCTTCATCCAAGAATATTAACGGAATTGGCACATGAAATTGCAAGCCCATGAGCAAGAATTTTTAATGAATCTGTAAACTCAGGGGTTGTCCTGTATGACTGGAGAATTGCTAACATAGTTCCTATTTTTAATTAAGGAAAAAAACATTTTTTTATCTGGGTAACTACAGGCCTGTTAGTTTGACATCTGTAGTATGCAAGGTCTTGAAAAAAATTTTAAAGGCGAAAGAAGTTAAGGACATTGAGGTCAATGGTAATTGGGAAAAATACAACATGGCTTTACAAAAGGTAGATCGTGTCAAATCAACTCCTTCTTTGTTGATCTCCTTCTTTGAGAAGGTAACAGTTTTTTTAGACAAAGGAAACGCAGTGGATCTAATTTACCTCAATTTCAGGAAGGCATTTGATACAGTTCCACATGGAGAATTATTAGCTAAATTGGAAAAGATGGGGATCAATATAAAATTGAAAGGTGGATAAGGAACTGGTTAAAGGGGACACTACAGAGGGTCACACTGAAAAGCGAACCGTCAGACTGGAAGGAGATTACTAGTGGAGTTCCTCAGGGATTGGTTTTGGGACCAATCTTATTTAATCTTTTTATTACTGACCATGGCACAAAAAGCGGAAATGTGCTAATAAAGTTTGCAGATCATAGAATCATAGAATATCAGGGTTGGAAGGGACCTCAAGGAGGTCATCTAGTACAACCCCCTGCTCAAAGCAGGACCAATCCCTATCTAAATCATCCCAGCCAGGGCTTTGTCAAGCTTGACCTTAAAAACTTCTCAGGAAGGAGATTCCACCACCTCCCTAGGTAACGCATTCCAGTGCTTTACCACCCTCCTAGTGAAAAAGTTTTTGCTAATATCCAACCTAAACCTCCCCCACTGCAACTTGAGACCATTACTCCTCGTTCTGTCATCTGCTACCATTGAGAACAGTCTAGATCCATCCTCTTTGGAACCCCCTTTCAGGTAGTTGAAAGGAGCTATCAAATCCCCCCTCATTCTTCTCTTCTACAGACTAAACAATCCCAGTTCCCTCAGCCTCTCCTCATAAGTCATGTGTTCCAGTCCCCTAATCATTTTTGTAGCCCTCCGCTGGACGTTTTCCATTTTTTCCACATCCTTCTTGTAGTGTGGGACCCAAAACTGGACACAGTACTCCAGATGAGGCCTCACCAATGTCGAATAGAGGAAAACGATCACGTCCCTCGATCTGCTGGCAATGCCCCTACTTATACATCCCAAAATGCCATTGGCCTTCTTGGCAACAGTGGCACACTGTTGACTCATATCCAGCTTCTCGTCCACTGTAACCTTTAGGTCCTTTTCTGCACAATTGCTGCCGAGCCATTCGGTCCCTTGTCTGTAGCGGTACGTGGGATTCTTCCGTCCTAAGCGCAGGACTTTGCACTTGTCCTTGTTGAACCTCATCAGATTTCATTTGGCGCAGTCCTCTAATTTGTCTAGGGCCCTCTGTATCCTATCCCTACCCTCCAGTGTATCTACCTATCCTCCCAGTTTCGTGTCATTTGCAAACTTGCTGAGGGGGCAATCCACACCATCCTCCAGATCATTAATGAAGATATTGAACAAAACTGGCCCGAGGACCGACCCTTGGGGCACTCCACTTGATACCGGCTGCCAACTAGACATGAAGCCATTGATCACTACCTGTTGAGCCCGACAATCTAGCCAGCTTTCTATCCACCTTATTGTCTATTCATCCAACCCATACTTCTTTAACTTACTGGCAAGAATACTGTGGGAGACCATGTCAAAAGCTTTGCTAAAGTCAAGGAACAACACGTCCACTGCTTTCCCCTCATCCACAGAGCCAGTTATCTCGTTATAGAAGGCAATTAGATTAGTCAGGCATGACTTGCCCTTGATGAATCCATGCTGACTGTTCCTGATCACTTTCCTCTTCTCTAAGTGCTTCAGAATTGATTCCTTGAGGACCTGCTCCATGATTTTTCCAGGGACTGAGGTGAGGCTGACTGGCCTGTAGTTCTCAGGATCCTCCTTCTTCCCTTGTTTAAAGATGGGCACTACATTAGCCTTTTTCCAGTTGGCCGGGACCTCCCCCGATCACTATGAGTTTTCAAAGATAATGGCCAATGGCTCTGCAATCACATCCGCCAACTCCTTGAGCACTCTCGGATGCAGCGCATCTGGCCCCATGGACTTGTGCTCGTCCAGCTTTTCTAAATAGTCCCGAACCACTTCTTTCTCCACAGAGGGCTGGTCACCTCCTCCCCATGCTGTGCTGCCCAGTGCAGGAGTCTGGGAGGTGACCTTGTTCGTGAAGACAGAGGCAAAAAAAGCATTGAGTACATTAGCTTTTTCCACATTCTCTGTTACTAGGTTGCCTCCCTCATTCAGTAAGGGGCCCACACTTTCCTTGACTTTCTTCTTGTTGCTAATATACCTGAAGAAACCCTTCTTGTTACTCTTAACATCTCTTGCTAGCTGCACCTCCAGGTGTGATTTGGCCTTCCTGATTTCACTCCTGCATGCCCGAGCAATATTTTTATACTCTTCCCTGGTCATTTGTCCAATCTTTCACTTCTTGTAAGCTTCTTTTTTGTGTTTAAGATCTGCAAGGATTTCACTGTTAAGCCAAGCTGGTTGCCTGCCATATTTACTATTCTTTCTACACATCGGGATGGTTTGTCCCTGTAACCTCAATAAGGATTCTTTAAAATACAGCCAGCTCTCCTTGACTCCTTTCCCCCTCATGTTGTTCTCCCAGGGCATCCTGCCCATCAGTTCCCTGAGGGAGTCAAAGTTTGCTGTGTTGAAATCCAGGGTCCATATTCTGCTGCTCTCCTTTCTTCCCTGTGTCAGGATCCTGAACTCGACCATCTCATGGTCACTGCCTCCCAGGTTCCCATCCACTTTTGCTTCCCCTACTAATTCTTCCCGGTTTGTGAGGAGAAAGTCAAGAAGAGCTCTGCCCCTAGTTGGTTCCTCCAGCACTTGCAGCAGGAAATTGTCCCCTGCACTTTCCAAAAACTTCCTGGATTGTCTGTGTACTGTGGTATTGCTCTCCCAGCAGATATCAGGGTGATTGAAATCTCCCATAAGAGCCAGAGCCTGTGATCTAGTAACTTCCGATAGTTGCCGGAAGGAAGCCTCATCCACTTCATCCCCCTGGTCCGGTGGTCTATAGCAGACTCCCACCACGACATCACCCTTATTGCTCACACTTCTAAACTTAATCCAGAGACACTCAGGTTTTTCTGCAGTTTCATACTGGAGCTCTGAGCAATCATACTGCTCCCTTACATACAATGCAACTCCCCCACCTTTTCTGCTCTGCCTGTCTTTCCTGAACCATATCCATCCATGATAGTACTCCAGTCATGTGAGTTATCCCACCAAGTCTCTGTTATTCCAGTCATATCATAATTCTTTGACTGTGCCAGGACTTCCAGTTCTCCCTGCTTGTTTCCCAGGCTTCTTGCATTTCTATATAGGCACTTGAGATAACTTGCTTTTTGTCCTGCTTTCTTCGTATGAGGCAGGAGCCCTCCCCTTTCGCATTCTCCTGCTCGTGCCTCCTCCTAGTATGCCACGTCCCCACTTACCTCAGGGCTTTGGTCTCCTTCCCCCGATGAAACAGTTTAAAGCCCTCCTCACTAGGTTAGCCAGCCTGCTTCCGAAGATGCTCTTCCCTCTCTTCATTAGGTGGAGCCCGTCTCTGCCTAGCACTCCTCCTTCTTGGAACACCATCCCCTGGTCAAAGAATCCAAAGCCTTCTCTCCGACACCACCTGCGTAGCCATTCATTGACTTCCACGATTCAACGGTCTCTACCCAGGCCTTTTCCTTACACGGGGAGGATGGACGAGAACACCACTTGCACCTCAAACTCCTTTATCCTTCTTCCCAGAGCCACGTAGTCTGCAGTGATCCTCTCAAGGTCATTCTTGGCAATATCATTGGTGCCCACGTGGAGAAGCAGGAAGGGGTAGCGATCCAAGGGCTCGATGAGTCTCAGCAGTCTCTCCGTCACATCGTGAATCCTAGCTCCTGGATGACACAAAGCTGGGAGGTATTGCTAATACAGAGAAGGACTGGGATATCATACAGGATGATCTGGATGACCTTGTAAACTGGAGTAATAGTAATAGGATGAAATTTAATAGTGAAAAGTGCAAGGTCATGCATTTAGGGATTAATAACAAGAATTTCTGTTATAAACTGGGAACACATTTCTTGGAAGCAACAGAGGAGGAGAAGGACCTCGGAATATTGGTTGATCACCAATGTGATGTGGCCGTGAAAAAAGCTAATGTGGTCTTGGGATGCATCAGGCAAGGTATTTCCAGTAGAGATAAAGAGGTGTTAGTACCGTTATACAAAGCACTGGTGAGACCTCATCTGGAACATTGTGTGCAGTTCTGGTCTCCCATGTTTAAGAAGGATTAATTCAAACTGGAACAGATACAGAAAAGAGCTACTAGGATGATCCGAGGAATGGAAAACCTGTCTTATGAAAGGACACTCAAAGAGCTTGGCTTCTTTAGCCTAACTAAAAGAAGGCTGAGAGGAGGTATGATTGCGTTCTATAAATATATCAGAGGGATAAATACCACGGAGGGAGAAGAATTATTTAAGCTCAGTACCAATATGGATATAAGAACAAATGCATCTAAACTGGCTATTAGGAAGTTTAGACTTGAAATTAGACGAATTTCAGAGAAGTAAGTTCTGGAACAGCCTTCTAAGGGAAGCAGTGGGGGCAAAAGACATATCTGGCTTCAAGACAAAGATTGATAAGTTTATGGCGGAGATGATATGATGGGATAGCCTAATTTTGGCAATTAATTGATCTTTGACTATTAGTGGTAGATATGCCCAATGGCCTGTGATGGGACGTTAGATGGGGTGGGATCTGAGTTACTACAGAGAATTCTTTTCTGGGTGTCTGGCTGGTTAGTCTTGCCCACAGGTTCAGGGTTTAGCTGATCACCATATTTGGGATCGGGAAAGAATTTTCCCCCAGCGCAGACTGGCAGAGGCCCTGGGGGGTTTTCACCTTCCTCTGCAACGTGGGGCACGGATCACTTGCTGGAGGATTCTCTGCACCTTGAAGTCTTTAAACCATGATTTGAGGATTTCAGTAGCTCAGACATAAGTAAAGGGTTTGTTACAGGAGTTGGTGGGTGAGATTCTGTGGCCTGCGTTGTGTAGGAGGTCAGACTAGATGATCATAATGGTCCCTTCTGACCTTAAAGTCTGTGATTCTGTGAATAGGCCACTGTGACCTATAAGGGATTTCACGAATGGGTTTTCTGATCTGGTGTCAGTGGTGCTTTGAAGTATTGAAGGATCACTGTCTGTTTTATTCCATACCTGTATTTTAGTGTCCACACTGGTGGCTCTGTATTTATTACTGTCAAGCTCTCACTTGTTTAAGCACCTAATTGATTTTGCTTAAATGTTTAGATGGACTCATTTTATTTTAATATGAAAATACATTTTATTTTTTTAATTCTATACCTCATTGATAGGAGGTGCTTAATTTATAATGTTAACTATAACATTCTAGTATTGGAAATATGAAGAAAACCTTGCTTAAGTTAGACACACTTCTAACACTTAAAACTTCTCATGAAGTACCTTTTAGTATAATTATTTTCATGTTGTCTTCCCAACTCCCTCTCATCCCAACTCAAGTGTTGTACCAGGTGTCCTTCGAGGGGCTCTGTGCTCCCGTTTGTGGGATTTCCACTGGTGTGAGTGGCAGAACCCTCTTCTAAAGCCGTTTTCTGTGGGGTGTGCAAGCACTCTCATATTTTACGCCACGACCATGATATAGTGATTGCGAGAACTGATTTCTGAGAAGTGTTGTGAGGAATAGTCTTTCCCTCCTTTAAGATTAAATGGCAGCTTTCCTTTGCTAGCTCCTACCCTCCATCCCAGTCCCCATGAAGTTACAGAACAATAGATTTGGTTCAGCAGCTTTACAGCCTATTCAGGTGCAGCCTAGCATTTTGATCTCTTTTAAGAACCTGAACGTGGCACTTCCAGAAGACCTTTTACCACAGTCAACCTGTTATGCCAAAGATGCCATCTTTGGATGCTCATGACTGCCTTTACTTAGAACTTGACATCAATTTGTAGTTTTGAATTTCACAAAAGTTTGAACAGCCATTGTGGCATAGGAACTGAGCACTAATTAGTTTTTTGCATATGCATCCATTTTCCTGCTGCAGGTCCAAATTTTTTCTGTCTCTCAGTAGGTCTTTCATTATATGTTTTATATAATGTACTCAGTTTGCTAAAACTGTCCTCAGATATTTGCAGTAATCTTATGGGACCTAAACAGGAATAAAATCTAGTAATGGCTGTTTGTAGCATTTGGTGGCTGGTGGTAGGTTACATATTTTGCAGGAAAGTAGTCAGAACCATGTCTGAAATTTCTACAAAACTCAAGAACATCTCTACTTTTTGTATCCTTGAGAAACATATTCAGTCCTCAATATTTGGAGCCTGTCCAGTCTCTAGAATACTATCTAGAAATCTGCAAGACTTTTAATGACTTCATGTCCTTGGCTCTTGAGGAGTGTTGCTTTCAACACCTGGACACCCATCAGTTTGTTTTATTCAGAACCATCCTGTTCTTTATGTTCATTAAATCTAGGAGTAATTCTTTAGCTTTTGACCTCTGCAGCCAAGAAATGTGCCAATTTTCCAACAACTGGAATACACTATCATGTCATTGCTTTCCTCCCCCATGTTTTACTGAATTCAGAAGATTTTTAATAACCTTCAGAATACCAACATCCTATTCAGTCCATTTGGATCCAAGAGAGCAAGGATGGACCGGCGGTTAGGGCACTGATCTGGGCCTTGGGACTCTGGTTCATTTATCTGCTCCACCACAGTCTTCCTGTGTAATTTGGGATAAGTCAGTTAGTCTCTCTGTGCCTCAGTTCCCTATCTGTAAATGGAGTTGATAATATTACCATACTGAACAAGAGTATTGTGAGGATAAATATATTAAAGATTGAGGTGCTCTGATACTTCAGTAATGGAGGCCGCATAAATATCTTAAATCACCCCTCTCCCCACGTTTAGAAAGAGATCCAAATCACATTCAGTGATCCCATTTGAAAACACAGCTTCAGCTATGATCTCTATACTGATGACTCCATTCTGGACCTGTATCCTTCAATCCAAACTAAGTTGTTGGCCTATTTTTCTGAAATCTCCTTGTGGATGTCCAGACATCAGTTAAAGTTCAACCTGCCCAAAACAAGAGCCCTTAATCTTTCCCTCCCTCCCTCCCTCCATTCTCAGTCACCATAGACAACATCACTGTTCTCCCTGACTTATAGGCTCATAATGTGGTTGTTATATTCTACTCTGCCTTATCTCTAAATCCTCACACCCAGGCCTTGTTTAAATTTTGCAGCTTCTTTCTTCATAATACACCGGACCCTTGCTAAAACGCGAGATTTGGGATCCATGCGTGGTACCGCGTTAATGCGGGGACCGCATTAAAATGAATTCCAATTAAAATAATTAAATTTGTGATTCATGGCCGCGACCGCGTTATATGCGATTTTGTGCTGTATAGACGTGTGTTCTAGCGAGTGTCTGGTGTATCTCTAAAGTCTAGTTTTCCCTCACTGCCTGCAAAGCTAAATCTCTCATTCATGCCTTCATTTCAGGTCTTGATAACTACAACATCCTTATGTTCAATCTTGACAAATCCAGTCATTACCTCATTTATAGGCATTCAAAATGCTGATGCAAATAAGTTTCCTCTCTCATTGCTTTGACCAGATCACCTCCCCTTTGTGTCTTTCCACTGGCATTTGCTTCTCCTTTTGAGTCGTTTATGTGCATAGGCCCTTCGTGTCCTATCCCCATCCCGCCTCTCATCTTTTATATGTTAGCAAGACATCAACCCCTGCTTCTGCTCTGACATCGATGCCAGCCTAAATCACCCATTTGCTGAATTTTCAAACAAGCATCTTCATGCTGTCTCTTATGCCACCTGCTGTTCATGGAAGAGATTTCCCGTAAACATTCACAAAGCCTTCTACTAAAAAGTATCTCCTTAACGTCTTTGACATTATGCTTACAAAAAAAACTTGACTATAGTTATTTGCAGCATTGTTGTAGCCATGTTGGTCTCAGGATATTAGAGAGACAAGGTGGATGAGGTAATATCTTTTATTGGACCAGCTGCTGCTTGTGAAAGAGACAAGCTTTTGAGTTTACACAGATCTCTTCTTCAGGTCTGGGAAAAGTACTCAGGGAAGATCTACACTTAAACCTCTGCAGTGGTGCAGCAGCAGCAGAGTGTTAGGGAAGATGCTACTATGCCAACAGGAGAGCTTCTTCCATCGGCATAGGTTCTCCGTCTCTGCGAGAGGCAGTAGCTATGTCAATGGGAGAAGCCCTCCAGTCAACATAGCACGGTCTACACGGGGGATTAGGTTGGTATAACTGTGTGGTTCGGGGGTGTGGCTTTTTCACATGTCTGAGCAATGTAATTATACCAATGCAAGTTTATAGCGTAGCTAAATACAAGGTGGAACAAATAAGGAGTTAATGCATGTTGTAAGAGACCATTCAAGGTGCAGTGGGCAGTTAACACCTCCACAGTTGTAGGAGAAAGGAAGGTTAGTGGGTTTCAGATTGTTGTAGTGAGCCATAAATCCAGTATCTTTATTGAGTCCATGGTTTTGTCATCTAGCAGGGTTATGAATTGAAGCTCCCAGGCTTGTCTTTTGCAGGTGTTGTGCACGTTTCCTTTGAGGATGAGGACCGAGAGATTGATGTGGAAGTAATTATTTTGTGGAAATTTTTCGCTCAGGGGTAATATGATGTTTTTGTCTTATCTCATTTTTCTGTGTAAGTTCACTTGAGAGCATAGTGATTGTGTCGTTTCATCCACATAGTTGTTGTTGGGGCATTTAGTGCACTGGATGAGTTTCAGTTAGGGATGAAGGTGGCGCTCCCTCCCTGGACCTGCCATGCGGAGGTGGCTCGAGCCCCACTGGCCCCTGCCCCCCTCCAAAATAGAAGTCAAACTACACCTATGTCCAAGGCCCCTGAGTGTGGGGGAGTGGTGGTGGAGTGTGGTTGCTGAAGTTGTGGTGGAAATTTCTGAGGGAGTTTAGGTCATTTGTCTAGAGGATGAAAAATATCTTTGATGTATCTCAGGCATATCGTTGGGTTTGTGGCATATATGTCCAGAAATTCTTCCTCGAGATGTTCCATGAAGAGGCTCGCGTATTGAGGCGCCATCCTGGTACCTGGCTGTTCCCATGGGTTGGACCAAGTGTTTGTTAATGAATGTAAATTATTATGGGTGAGGATGAAATGGATGAGTTTGGTGGTTATTTGGGGTAGATATCTGAGTGTTGTATATTATCTTGTGGATATTTGAGGTAGGCACCAATTCCATTGTGAGGAATGTTGGTGTATAGGAAGGTGAAATCCATGATGGCAAGGATAGTGTTCTGAGGGAGGTTGTTAATGTTGCTTTCTGGAGGAAGTTGGTTGTATCCTGGAGGTAACTGGCCCTCTGTGTGGTGAGTGGTTCGAGAATGGTTCCTATGAGTCTGATATTCCTTCAGGAAGGCCAGATCTACACCAAAAAGTTAAGTTGACCCAACTAAGGTCCCTTGGGTGTGAAAAGTCAACACCCCTTAGTAACATAGCTAAGCCAATCTAACCCCTGGTATAGCCAGTGCTAGGTCAATGGAAGAATCCACCTCTTGGGTAGCTGAATTAAGGACAGCCATGGGAGAAAGCATCCAGTTGCTGTAGTGAGTGTCCACACTAAAGTGCTACAGCAGTGAAGTGTATCTTGGGAAACATATAGAAGGTCCTTGGCGTGGGTTCATGGGGGTGAGTTTGTAGAGTTTCTGTTGGATTTGTTTGGGGAAGGATTTGATGATATCCTTAAATTCTTGGTGAATTGTAGAAAGGGCTTTTCAAGTTCTTTAACTCAAAATTAAAGTGGTGTGAAAGAGTTGTTAGTTGGCCTCGTTGACACAGTCATCATGGTTGAGGACTAGGACGATGGTCCTCTTTGATTGCTGCTTTGATCACTATAGGTATGTCTACCCTACGAAATTAGGTCGAATTTATAGAAGTCGATTTTTTAGAAAGCGATTTTATACAGTCGATTGTGTGTGTCCCTACTTAAGACCATTAAGTCGGCAGAGTGCGTCCACAGTACCGAGGCTAGTGTCGACTTCTGGAGCATTGCACTGTGGGTAGCTATACCACAGTTCCCGCAGTCTCCGCCACCCATTGGAATTCTGGGTTGAGATCCCAGTGCCTGATGAGGCAAAAGACATTGTCGTGGGGGGTTCTGGATACATGTCATCAGGCCTCCCCCTCCCACCCGTGAAAGCAATGGCAGACAATCGTTTTGCGCCTTTTTTCCTGGGTTACCCGTGCAGACACCATACAATGGCAAGCATGGAGCCCGCTCAGCTCACCGTCACCGTATGTCTCCTGGGTGCTGGCAGACGTGGGACTGCATTGCTACACAGCAGCAGCTCATTGCCTTGTGGCAGCAGATGGTGCAGTACGACTGGTATCTGTCCTCGTCGTCTCCTGGGTGCTCTTGGCTGGCCCTGGTGAGGTCGGTTGGGGCGCCTGGACATAAATGGGAGTGACTCAGGTCATTCTCTTTTTTAAGTTTTGTCTAATGGAGATTCAGTCCTGCCTGGAATATTGGCACAGGGATAGCTCAGTGGTTTGAGCATTGGCCTGCCAAACCCAGGGTTGTGAGTTCAATCCTTGAGGGGGCCATTCTGCCTCAGGCTACTCTCCCAGCCAGCAGCACTGCGAGCACCCAGGAGATGATGACAGCTAAGAGTCGTACTGCACCATCTGCTGCCAGCCTACCTCTTGCTCCTCCCTCTATGAAAGCAACGTCCGACAATCATTTCGTGCCTTTTTCCATGCGGGCGCCATATTGCTGTCAGCATTGTCATCCACCCGCTGCTTCTGCTGCTCACTCTGCTAACCGTTCACTCTGCTCTCCTGCTCATGCCATACCACGGCAAGCATGGGAGCCCACTCAGATCACTGTAGCAGTTGTGACTGCTCTAAACACCATGCGCATTATCCAGCAGTATATGCAGAACCAGAACCTGCAAAAGCAGGTGAGTAGGTGACAGCAGCGCAGTGAGGAGAGTGATGAGGACATGGACACAGATTTCTCACAAAGTACAGGCCCCGGCAGTTTGGCCATCCTGGTGACAATGGGACAGGCTCATGCCGTGGAATGCCAATTCTGGGTCTGAGAAACAAGCACAGACTGGTGGGACCGCATAGTGTTGCAGGTCTGGGACGATTCCCAATGGCTGCAAAATTTTCGCATGCATAAGGGCACTTTCATGGAACTTTGTGACTTGCTTTCCCCTGCTCTGAAGCGCCAGAATACCAAGATGAGAGCAGCCCTCACAGTTCACAAGCGAGTGGCGATAGCCCTCTGAAAGCCCTCTTCCAATGCCAGACAGCTACTGGTCAGTTGGGAATCAATTTGGAGTGGGCAAATCTACATTGGGGGCTGCTTTGATCCAAGTAGCCAACACGATCACTGACCTGCTGCTATCAAGGGTAGTGACCCTGGGAAATGTGAAGGTCATAGTGGATGGCTTTGCTGCAATGGGATTCCCTAACTGTGGTGGGGCAATAGACAGAACGCATATACCTATCTTGGGACAGGACCACCAAGACAGCCAGTATATAAACCAAAAGGGGTACACTTCAATGGTGCTGCAAGCACTGGTGGATCACAGGGGACGTTTCACCAAAATCAACATGGGATGGCTGGGAAAGGTACATGACGCTCGCATCTTCAGGAACTCTGGTCTGTGGGAACGGCTGCAGCAAGGGACCAACTTTCCAGACCAGAAAATAACCGTTGGGGATGTTGAAATGCCTATAGTTATCCTTAGGGACGCAGCCTACCCCTTAATTCCATGGCTCATGAAGCCATACACAGGTAGCCTGGACAGTAGTCAGGAGCTGTTCAACTATAGGCTGAGCAAGTGCAGAATGGTGGTAGAATGTGCATTTGAACGTTTAAAAGCGCATTGGTGCAGTTTACTGACTTGGTTAGACCTCAGCAAAACCAATATTCCCATTGTTATTACTGCTTGCTGTGTGCTCCACAATATCTGTGAGAGTAAGGGGGGGATGTTTATGGCAGGGTGGGAGGTTGAGGCAAATCGCCTGGCTGCTGATTACGCGCAGCCAGACACCAGGGCGGTTAGAAGAGCACAGCAGGGCACGGTGCGAATCAGAGAAGCTTTGTAAACCAGTTTCATGACTGGTCAAGCTACGGTGTGAAAGTTCTGTTTGTATCTCCTTGATGAAAACCCACCCCCTTGATTCACTCTACTTCCCTGTAAGCCAACCGCCCTCTCCTCCCACCTTTGATCACTGCTTGCAGAGGCAATAAAGTCGTTTCAAATTCATTGGATGTCTGGGTGAGGAGGCTATGGAACTTGGGGAGGAGGGCGGTTGGTTACACAGGGGCTGCAGCGGTGATCTGTGCTCCGGCTGCCTTTCCTGCACCTCAACCATACGCTGGAGCATATCAGTTTGATCCTCCAGTAGCCTCAGCATTGCATCCTGCCTCCTCTCATCGCACTGACTCCACCTCTCCTCTCGCTCGTCCCTCTGTCCTCGCGTTCATTTTGTGCTTTCCTGGATTCTGACATTGTGTCCCTCCACAAATTGTGCTGGGCTCTTTCAGCATGGGAGGACTGCATGAGTTCAGAGAACATTTCATCGCAAGTGCGTTCTTTTTTTTTGGCTTCTAATCTTTGATAGCCTCTGCGACAGAGATGATATGTGGAGCGATGAAACATTTGCAGCTGCGGGAGGGAAGAAAGGGAGATTAGTCTTTAAAAAGAATCGTTTTAGAGAACAATGGGTAGACTTTTTCACGATGAACCAAGCTGTTAAGATTACATAGCACGTGTACTTTCTTTACAAGGTTGCATTTTGCCTCTTATGTCAAGTGCCTGCCGGTTTGGTGTGAAAAATCACACACGCAGGGCCGGCGGGCAACAGAATTTCGCTTGCAGGCAGACATGGTAAGCCACAGTCTTTTGGCTGCTTTAACCTTCCTAACATGTGGAAATGGTTTCAAACAGCAGCGCCCTTATTTCACATACCAAGCACCCGTTGGGTTGGCTCTTTAAAATAGGTTGGCCATTTAAAAGGAGGGGCTGCGGGTTTCGGGTTAACGTGCAGCACAAACCCAACTACCCCCCCCCCCCCCCGCAATTCTCTGGGATAATCGCTTCACCCCTCCCCCCACCGCATGGCTAACAGCGGGGATGATTTCTATTCAGCCACAGGCAAACAGCCCAGCAGGAACGGCCACCTGTGAAGTCCCCTTAATAAAATTCCCCTATTTCAACCAGGTGACCATGAATGATATCACTCTCCTGAGGATAACACAGAGAGATAAAGAATGGATGTTGCTTGAATGCCAGTAAACACTGGGACAATACGCTGCCATGCTTTGTTATGCAATGATTCCAGACTACGTGCTGCTGGCCTGCCATGGTAAAGTGTCCTACCATGGAGGACGGAATAAGGCTGCCCTCCTCAGAAACCTTTTCAAAGGCTTTGGGAGTACATCCAGGAGAGCTTCATTGAGATGTCCCTGGAGGATTTCTGCTCCATCCCCATACACATTAACAGACTTTTCCAGTAGCTGTGCTGGCCGCAAATGCATCCCAAGTCTTCAGGGCAAATTAATAATTAAACACGCTTGCTTTTAAAGTGTGTATTATATTTACAAAGGTACACTCACTAGAGGTCCTTTCCCCACCTTCTAGGTCCGGGAGCCCACCTTCGGTGGGTTGGGAGGGTACTAGATCCAGGGTGAAAAACAGGTCCTGGCTGTCGGGGAAAATGGTTTCTCCACTTGCTTGCTGTGCTTCAACCTCCTCTTCCTCATCATCTTCCTCGTCCTCAAAATCCATATCCCTGTTGCGTGAGAGTCCATTGACAGAGTACACGCACAGGGCTGGGGTAGTTGTAGGGGCACCCCCTTGAATGGTATGCAGCTCATCATTGAAGTGGCATGTCTGGGATTCTGACCCAGAGTTGCGGTTTGCCTCTCTGGTTCTTTGGTAGGCTTGCCTGAGCTCCTAAAGTTTCATGCGGCACTGCTGCGGGTCCCTATTATAGCCTCTGTCCTTCATGCCCTTGGAGATTTTTTCAAATATTTTGGCATTTCGTCTTTTCGAATGGAGTTCTGATAGCACGGATTCATCTCCCCATACAGCGATCAGATCCAGTACCTTCCGTTTGGTCCATGCTGGAGCTCTTTTGCGATTCTGGGACTGCATGGTCATCTGTGCTGAAGAGCTCTGCATGGTCACCTGTGCTGATCAGCTCGCCATGCTGGCCAACCAGGAAATGAAATTCAAAAGGTTGTGGGGCTTTTCTTGTCTATCTGGCAAGTGCATTTGAGTTGAGAGTGCTGTCCAGAGTGGTCACAGTGGAGCAGTCTAGGATAGCTCCCGGAGGCCAATACTGTTGAATTGCGTTTATACTATCCCAAATTGGACCCAGCAAGGTCAATTTCAGCGCTAATCCACTCATCAGGGAGGAGTACAGAAACTGGTTTTAAGAGCCCTTAAAGTTGGGGAAAAAATGGCTTCGTAGTGTGGATGGGTGCAGGACTAAACCGATCTAACGCTGCTAAATCCGACTTAACTCATAGTGTAGACCAGGGCTAAGTGGTGGTTGGATGTCTAGGACTGCATAGCTGTCTGCTAGGGAATGGAGAGATTGTGGCAGCTATGATATTTAAGGATTTCACAGTTGATTTTTTCCCCCCCGAAGCAATCGATGTAATGATCAAGTGTATGGTTTCATCTGCTGTAGGGTGTCCAGTCAGGTGGTTCTTTTTTCTTATGACTGTTCATAGGGACATGGTGGTTGTGGGTGGTGGTGTCTTTGTTGTGAAGGAATTCTTTGAGGTGGAGTCAGTGAAAGAATTCTTCTCGTTCTCCACATATTAGTATGCTATTCGGTTCTGTGGTGGGGCAGAAGTACTGTTTGTTCGAGAGAACAGATAGTTCAGCTCTGCTGAGGGGTAATCTTGGTAAGCTGATGATGTTGAAGTGCCATGTAATGTCCATGTGCTGAGTCCCAGTGTCATGGTTTCTCCTGGAGATGCTGTACTGTAGGTTGTGGAGTTGTTGTAGTTGGTTCCACTTTATGTTTTTGTGTTGCATGGCTGTTATCAGGGTTTTTTGATCGTTATTTTAGGTTTACAACAATCTGTAACGTGCTAACCCTTCTTTGTCCTATGATTTAGAGATGTTATCTGCCAACTTCATCTTGAATGGTCTCTTGCAACATGTGTTAAGTTCTTATTTATTCCACCTTGTATTTAGCTGTGACTTCCATCCCAAATCCAACTTGTATTTAGCTCCACTTCCATCCCAAATCCAACCCCTGACTATTTTCCAATTACCTTTCTCAGACCTGAAGAAATAGCTATGTGTACGCTTGAAAACTTCTCTCTTTCACCAACAGAATTTGGTCCCATAAAAGATATGACCTCACCCCCCTTGTCTCTCTTAACGATAGTTAGAAAGGTGGTGTTCTGTGACCCCCCTCCCCCGCTTTTCTTGCTGACCAGTATTCTTGTTGTTTTGTGCTCTGCCTCTGTGTCATAGCCACCTATTGTTTCTTATTCTTAGGCTTAAATAGGTGGTCTGTTATTACATGCATTCAGCCACGGACCCAAGTTAATACCCCTACCTTTTGGTGTTCCTTTAGAATCTATTGCCAGGTTTCAGAGTAGCAGCTGTGTTAGTCTGTATTCGCAAAAAGAAAAGGAGGACTTGTGGCACCTTAGAGACTAACAAATTTATTTGAGCATAAGCTTTCGTGAGTTACAACTCACTTCATCGGATAGTAACTTGACTTTTATATGTTCTATGAAAAGTGCACTTCCAGCAAGCCCAGAGTCCTTTAATACCATGCTGGTTTATTTCTGACTCCTAAGGAAAAGTGCTTTGTAACCATTTGAATTATGAACTCCAGTTTTTGCAGCACCTTGAAGGTCTCCCTATTCAGGCATTGATCAAGCCAACTCCCATTTACCTCTCTACAAGATCTAATGGGTTTCTAATCGGGTGTACCATGGCCATGTCATTGATTAATCTTTTTTACAACATTTTTGTGGAACAAAGAATAAGAAAAAATATATATTTTTCGACTTCACCTGTGCCCACTGATGAGTTGTGTGTGTGTGTGTCTTGTATTGTGTACTTAGTCATATAAAAATGTTGAGCTCAAAGCTGCTCACTGTAAATACAAGGAAGGGTTTGGTCAGAAGCATAATATCCTATATGCGTGTAGCCATGCAGATAACATCAGGGCTCATGCATGCACATGAAACTATGTCCTAGGACCCTAGTGAGCTGTTGTACTGGTTTGAATAGAGTGAGCTGTACCAACAGTCTGATGGCTGGAGGCATATCCTCTATACAAATCCAATTAAAGTTTTTCAATTGTTCCCCTTCCCTCCTCCCCCTGGGCCAAACCCCCCCACCCCATAAAAAATCCCAAACCCAAGCAGTGCCAAATGTTCTGTGATATTTTAATCTTTTGATAACACAGTTTGAAAAGCCCTTGGAGACTTTTTTAGATTTTAGACAAAATAGTTCATTGGCAGGACTTCCCTTGTAGATAGGGTCTCGGTTATTAAGAACTGCATCGTGGAACTTGTGATAACAAAAGCATTTGGAGTTGACGGGTGATAGACTGCTACTGGTAAGAGAAACTTTTTTTTGTTACTTAAATGTTGTTCCAAAGATCTGAAAAGCAGGTGAACAAAAGATGTTTAAGATTTATCTACTTTTTTTTCACCATTAAACTAAGAAAATAAAAATACTTACATAATTAAAACAGACTAAGAAGGGGATGGTATTGGAGGATCTATAGTAAGTAGACCTAACTACATGGCAAAACACTTCAAACAAACAAACAAAAAGACCCTCCCCCCACCCCCCTATACTGGTGCCTATGTTGCTGTCTTAGAACGTAGTATTGTATACATCAAGGCACCAGGAATGTCTCTCTTCAAAACTTCATTTTTTCTTTTTGGGTAGAGATACCCTTCCCAAGATTAGGGGTTCTCTCATTTTCTTCTACCATTCTGCAATTTTCAGTGAGCTTGGTTTTTCCAGTTCTTTAACTTATGGCAACTGCTCAGGCTTTCAGCAAAAACTTTTTTTTTTTTTTAAGGTTTACTCATACTGGTGACAAATGTTTAGCATTGCTGACTTAAAATCCTTAACATACAGAATTGTTACAAATGTTCTCTAAAAACTATACAAAATCTTAGAAAGTTGATTTCAGAACCAAAGGAAATAGTCTAATAATGGTCCTCAGGAATCTCATTCATTTCTAAATGAGTAAAAAAGTGTTTTTGAAATGTATAATTTTTTATATTTTTGTTATGTGTCTAGTTTAAAAATATGCTGCTTTGTTACGTTGATTCTAGCAAGTTTCATCAATGCTCTCTTCAAACAGTTATGCAGTTAAGTAATAAAAATCTTTGTTATTTATACCGTTTGAATGTTTATAGCTTTCAGTTATTTTATTATAAATTGGCATACTGGCCAGTGATCTTTCCGTATTCTGTCTACAGCCAAGATTGAAGTCTGATGCTTCAGAAGGTGTTTCACCCCATCCATCCACCCCCAGTAATGCACATAATTTTACTATGTGAGAACTTTCTTCCTGACCCCAGTTGATAATTATTTTTTGTCCTGAAGAATGGTTACTAGGCCTTTTATCTTAATTAGTATAACTGCAGATGTCATTTATATACTGCCTTAATCCTTTTTAAAATCATACTGTACTTGAGGACAGTGTATTTCAAAGGCTGATTATGTGTTTCACAAGCATTGTTTACTTCTATCTGTTTCAAACGTGTTGCCTTTAATTTTTAAGGGACAGTTTAAGCAGTATTGTCCAAATGTCCTTTTTTTATACCATTCATGATATTTTTTCTTGCTTGTCTTCTTTCCAGACTTTCATAAGTATAATTCCATTGTCTTTTAATCTTTGCATGAAAGGTTCCCTTTCCGTATATTTTGTTGCTCATATGTTTATACATTCCATTTTTGCTGACTCTCTAAAGATGAGGTGCACACTCTATTACAAAAGAGGAGGGTATCATTAACTTACATAATGGCTTATTTTCTGTATTAATATATATTAAACTGTTTGCCTGTTACTCACCATTGAGCTGTCCAGTGATACCTATATTTATCTCCTGAGGATGCAATTAATTTGGAACCCATCTGGGTACACAAGTGGTTTAAATTGTTCCTTTGAATTAGCATTGCCTGACCTCTTTCTGTGTTGAATTTCATGTTGCCTATTTGTCTTATTTTGATGGATGTTTGCAATCGAATTATGCCTGTCACACTGGTGACTCAGTGAACAAAAATTACATAAGCATACAAGAAATCAGGATTGTATTTTCAATTTCTTCCTGCATTTGGGGTTTTTTTTGGTCTTCTTCATACTTATTTTACCATGACTTTTCACTTTCTTTTACTGTTGATCTTGGCCTGTTGGTGGGAATGAGGGTATACAGAAGGAAAGGCAAAGAGAGATTCAAACAAAAGTGGAAGACCTTTGAAGAGAGCTAGAATCATTCTGTCTGGAGTTCCATACCTGTGAGCCAGCTATTGAGACAACCCAGTCCTCTGCTCCTACCAGTCTTGTTCTTGCTATGGTAGGTGCTTGGATACTGTGGTGATGAGGACCATATAAGTCCTTAGATAACGGTAACCAGGGCATGAGTTAGGCTGGTACACAGCGGTATGGCCTACCAGCACTTCTCTCAAGCCGCTTTGTTCTCCAGGATCTCAGCTTTCATTTCAAAATAAAGTATTTTAAAAAGGCACTGTTATGATTATTAATGAAACTTTGGAAAAGTGAACAGTATGTCTGTTGAGTTTACCTCCAACAATAGCTCTGAGAGGGGTCAGCTGCTTCCTTTTTTTTAAAAGGAGTTAACTTCAGGCAAGTGATACGTTAGAGTTGGACCCACTAAATTTCAGTGAGTGTTGGGTGCCTAACCCCCTTACACTCACTTGAAAATCCCAGCCTTACACATCAGCATTGTTAAATATTTCACGGCTCATTTCAAAATATGGGAGGAAGGATCACATTATGCAGATCAGCATAATGTATTGACATTTTTACTGAGTGGGTGGGTTACCTCCCTGCAAACAAGAAGGAGCTAAGGCCAAGGAGGCCAGCCCAGAAGAGCCTGTGGCTGTATTGCTGAGGCACTAAACTCATCAGAGGAGAGCGGAGCCTAGAGAGCCTGTATGATTCAATATTTTGAATTAGTACATAGTCTGAGTGGTATCAAGTGGGCAGAGTTTATTTTGTGGGCAGACATTGAAAGAGTGCCAATATTTCTCCCCTCCACTTCCATCCCAAATCCAACCCCTGACTATAATTGCCATGGCTAGTCAGAGAAATGATCCTTGATGTAGCCAGAGCTTTGCATATTAGAACTTGTACTCCGTACTGAACAGAAAGTTAAGGACAGCCTGTGGAACACTGGATGATATGTACAGTAGAACCACAGAGTTACGAACACCAGAGTTATGAACTGACACATTGGAACCAGAAGTACACAATCAGGCAGCAGCAGAGATTCTCCCCCCCCCCCCCAAAAAAGACAAATACAGAACAGGATTGTATTAAAAATAAACTACTTTTTAATAAAAAGGAAAGCAGAATTTTTCTTCTGCATAATAAAGTTTCAAAGCTGTATGAAGTCAGTGTTCAGCTGTAACTTTTGAAAGAACAGCCATAACGTTTTGTTCAGTGTTACGAACATTTCAGAGTTACGAACAGCCTCTATTCCCGAGGTGTTCGTAACTCTGAGGTTCTACTGTACTGGTTGAATGTGTTGCTCAGGAAATGAGCCTATTGTATTAAAAATTGTTGCTGGATCTAACAATATGAGTATAATTGTGGCCCTTCTGGTGTTCCTCACAGTATTTCCTAATTTTGACTAACCCCAACCCTAGTATTCAGCCTTTCCTCTGCGTGGCTAACTTGTTAGAACATCACTGGTTATAATAAGGAGATTGAGATACCTCAGTGTTTACTCTTGGCTTTTCCTAACTCTTCCCTTCTAGCTCTGAAAGGATCAGGGGTTAAAACTGATCTGTATCTCTAGCCCTATGGTCACCGGAAGTTCCTTAATAGCCTCTTCTGAGAGACTTTTATTTGGTGATTTACAGTTTGCTGATCACCCTGCCCTCTTGGTGAATCACAGATAAAAGCAAACATCAGTTATACCCGAGAACAGAATAAAAGAAAGGACAGGGACAGTTTTTCCCCCAGCTTTCCTCCTGTTCATCACAGTTGTTTTACATGAAGTTGCACAGGATGCAAATTGGTGCAAAATTTGTTCATTTGGATTCCACTATTTCATGTGTTGATAGATTAGTGATCTAACAAAGCAAAGTAAAATAGGTAATAGGACAGCAGATGAAATTTAGCACAATAAAGTGTAAGTTAATGGTTTGTTAGAAGGAATTAATTAAAATAATCATGCACTCTGATGGGTTCCAAAGTAGTTCCCACCTCTCGGGAACCTTTGGTTTGGCAGATGCACAAGATTCAAGTCCTTGTAACAGATAGTTAGATTATAAGGCCAGAAGGAACCACTGTAATCATGTCGACCAACCTCCTGCATAACACTGGCTATAGGACTTCCCTGAATTAATTCCTGTTTGACCTAGAGCAGATCTTTTAGAAAAACATCCAGTCTTGATTTAAAAATTGCCAATGATGAAGAATCCACCACAACCCTTGGTAAGATGTTCCAGTGGTTCCTCGCTCTTAAACATTTGCACCTTATTTCTAGTCTGAATTTGTTCAGCTTCAACTTCCAGTCACTGGATGTTATTATATGTGTGTCTGCTAGACTGAAGAGCCCATTAGCAAATATTTGTTCCTCAAGTAGGTACTTGTGAACGATGATGTGAAGTCACTCATAACTTACTTTTTGTTCAACTAACTAAATAGGTTGAGTTCTTAGAGTCTATTTTAAGGCAGGTTTTCTAATCCTTTAAACTCATGCTTTTCTAATCCTTTAATCTCATGGCTCTTCTCTGAACCCTCTCCAATTTATCAACATCCTCCTTGAATTGTGGACACCAGAAGTGGGCATAGTATTATAGCAGTGGGTGCACCTGTCCCTAATACTGAAGTAATAAAACCTCCTTACTTCTTCTTGGTAGTCCCATGTTTATGCATCTAAGAAGTGCATTAGCCCTTTTGGCCACAGTGTCGCTCTGGGAGTTAATGTTCAGCTGATTATTCACTATGAGCCTTGCCCCCCACCCCAAGGCTTTTTCAGAATCACTTCTTCCCAGATAGTCCCCCATCCTGTTAATATGGCCTGCTTTCTTTGTTCCTAGATGTATGACTTTCTATTTGGCTGTATTAAAATGCATGTTGTTTGCTTGTGCTAGTTTTCCATGCAATCCGGATTGCTCTGTATTAGTGACCTTTTCTCTTCATTATTTACCACTCCCCCAGTCTCTGTGTCATCTCCAAACTTTCAGTGATTTTGTTCTCTTTCAGAAAGAAAAGGAGTACTTGTGGCACCTTAGAGACTAACAAATTTATTTGAGCATAAGCTTTCGTGAGCTACAGCTCCGGTGAGCTGTTAGTCGCTAAGGTGCCACAAATCCTCCTTTTCTTTTTGCGAATACAGACTAACATGGCTGCTACTCTGAAACCTGTTCTCTTCCAGGCCATTGATAAAAATATTAAATAGCATAGGCTAAAAACTGAACCATATGGAACCGCACTAGAAACACACCAGATTCCCTATTTATAATTGCATTTTTTGACTTAATGGTTAGCTGGTTTTTAATCCATTCAATGTGTTCCGTGTTAGTTTTATATCATTTTAGTTTTTCCATCAAAATATTGTGCAGTAGCAAGTAAAATTCCTTACAGAAGTCTAAGTATATTATGTCAACAAAAGTAGGTAGTGTCTTATTTTAGTGTTACTTTGCAGGACAACTGAGTGTACAGGCCTTGTTCTGTACCTGGACCTTAGACTTTAAAAAGGCTTTTGATAGATAAATTACCATGAAATGTTAATTTTAACAGATTATGTATATTTATGCCTTTTTGCCTCATTTGCACATTAGTGCAAATTAAAGTTTGAAATGAGGAATTGAGAACATTAGGAGGAGAATATAGTCACTTTGTATAATGGCTAGAATGCTTTTAACAATATCACATTTATTAATGTTGCCCAGCTTTGTAGCAGAGGACTATATTGGCAAGATGCTAGGAACATAAGTGATTAAACCAGTTTGATATAATTTTTAATTTGTGTCTATTTGTATTCACTGTGATGCATTGAGAATAAGTAAAACATATAAATGAAGCTATTCTTAAATTGTCGCTACTTGCTTTTTCTTTGCTTTCTCTTTCTCTCCACATCTGCTATCTTGTTTCTCATGTCATTTTTTCTCTCTCCTTCATTATGCCTTTTATTGGGTTCCCTCAACTTGCTTTTTTAATTTTTTTTGGCCACTCTTCCTGTTCGCACTGCTTTCCTTTATTCTCTTTCCTTCTAATCTTGACTCTCTTTTCTCCATGCTGTTGATAGAGCCAGCTGAACCTTGGCATTTTCCTCAGGTCCATGACTGCCTGAAGACCAAAGTGCCTTGCTCTGTACCTGGGCCATGATTGGAAAAGAGGGGAGCTGATCCATTACCACAGCTGCTATTTGCAGGTGTCTGTTTCTGTTGATTTCTATGACTTATTTGTGCATCAGGGAGCAGAGCAAGCTTCCACTCCCTGCTTTTGGAGGGCCTTCAGATTCCAGGAGCTGCTTCCTCTGGAGCCCAGCTAGCGGGAGGGGAGATGTAGGGGGAGAGCAGCTGGTAGTGGTGAGATGAAGGAATTTTATCTGCTTAACATTAATTCATGCTAGGAAAGTTTTGAGGACACACTACTTGTACTAACTTTAAATATTTGAGGTTGTGTCCTGGTCCCGCAAACTCTTATTCACATGAGTAGTTTTTACTCAGGGAGTCCCATTGGAAATAGTTGACAAGGTTTGCAGAATTGAACATTTAATTTGCAAATTGCAGCAACTTTTTGATATTTACAGGGTGAGGGTGTGTTCATGTATTTACATTGGAATGCATATATTTATTGTTGTGGGTTCTGGTGGCTAGACAGCATGGTATGTGCATATTTGTATTAGAAAAGAAGATAGAACTTGTATGAGGGAGTAGTTTGTTATATTTTTATTAATTTTTAAAGTAACAGTCTTATTTCTGAAACAGGATTTTCAGTACCAAAATGAAAACGGTGTATCAGCATACTTTGCCTTTTTTGTTACTTTTTTGTCTGCCTAACAGTATAATAAAATACTTTGTTTATCTGTGCCATGTGATTTGTGGAATGATTCCCAGTTTAAGAATTTAAACTGACCCAGTTTTGCAAACAGATATGCAAATATGAATAATCAAATTTCATGTATTCCTCTCCCCCTCAGTGCTTTCTTGGTGCCATTTATTCTTCTGCCCCTCAGTGTTGGCAATTGTTTGCTTTGGCTTGAGCTGTAGCCCACCAAAGCTTAGGCTCAAATAAATGTGTTAGTCTCTAAGGTGCCACAAGTCCTCCTGTTCTTCTCGTTCTCATCAAGAATCGGACTCTGCCGTCAGGCACTGACACTGATAGTGCAGTGGAGTAATGTGCATATTTTTGTTTAGGGATGGAGCAAGTTAGTTCCAGCATGAGAAATGGAAATCTTTTCTCATGACTACTGTGAACTTTACTATAAACTATAATTCATTAAGCACCAAAAACTTTTCTGGTTATACAAACTGATTTGAAAAAAACCCTGTGATCTATCTATGGTGCGTACATAATCTTGCATTTGACATGTGTTGTTATTCCAGTGGTCAGTTTTGTTAGAAACCATTAATTAATTTAGGGCATTTTTTACTAATAACATTTTGAAGATGTTTTCCTCAGTTAAAAAGACTTCAAAATTAATCTGCCATGTAGTGAAGAAAGTGCATGTGACAATTTTAATAAACTCAAATACCTGGTTTTAGAGAGTATTTTAACAGTTGTGTACTCCATGGAGCAGTGGTGTGCATTAGAAATTTTTTAAAAAAATGTAAAGTCAAACTAGAGTAATAGAAATTTACACCAACAGTTTGATTTTAGTTGGTTATGTGATATAAAAATGTCAGTTTAGCAGTGGAATGGGAAATAGAGTTTGTCGTATTTGTATTTTTATGACTGGAAGCATTTTTAGCAATGTAGACACCTTGAATGCATGACCAAAGTAAGTAGTCCAATTGGACTATTAAAATTCTTTTTTTTTATTAGGAGAAATCATTTTAGCTTCACAGTGTTCTACAGAGGCTTATCTTGTGCAGATATGTCAACGAATTGTGCTAAAGCATAGTTTGAAGACAAATGGGGACTCTCTAGCTCTACAGTACAGTAGGTTTTAATACACTTTTATGAATAATTTGTTTGTCGAGATTCTGCTTCCATTGGAACTGTGACAACTAATATTGTAGAAAGAGGTTACTTACTTGGTTCAAACGAATGTGGGAGGACATTGACACAGTTATTCAGCTGACTAGAAGTGATATTTATTTAAAAAAGGATAATAGAGAAATTATTTTTAATCTTTATTTTTTAGTGAGTCTTGTATTATTATCTAAGAACCTGATCCTGCAAGGAGCTCCCTGCAGATGGACTCCTGCACCCATTTGGGTCCCAGTTGACTTCAGTGGTTGTCTGTGTTGGAACATGGGCTGCCTGCACTGTTCTCCATGAGGGATCAAGGCCTAAGCATACAATAATACATGTTCTGTTATAGGTAGGGATGGAAGCACTCCCAATTAGTGCTGCCTGATGGTTCCCTCCACCCTGTTTTCAGTCATTTTTAACATTGCCAAACTTTAACCATTTGGATTGATATTTCAGCTAAAATAGTTCAGTCGTTTCTGAGAATGAAGCTAGGGAAAAACATGGTGTTTTGCCCATACTAAAAAGTTCCAGGGACCTTCTTTGAGAAGCTCTTGCACCCTTATGCTTTGGAGCAGTGACTTGAATTTTGGCCGAGAGGTAGCCTTTGTGGCAGGGATATATATGCCTTTTGCCTTCTGCCCACTCTGAACTCTAGGGTACAGATGTGGGGACCTGCATGAAAAACCCCCTAAGCTTATTTTTACCGGCTTAGGTTAAAACTTCCCCAAAGTACAAACTATTTTACCTTATTCCCTTGGACTTTATTGCTGCCACCACCAAGCGTCTAACAAATATATAACAGGGAAAGAGCCCGCTTGGAAATGTCTTTCCCCCCAAAAAAATCCTCCCAAACCTTACACCCCCTTTCCTGGGGAGGGCTTGATAAAAATCCTCACCAATTTGCATAGGTGAACACAGACCCAAACCCTTGGTTCTTAAGAACAATGAAAAAGCAATCAGGTTCTTAAAAGAAGAATTTTAATAGAAGAAAAAAGAATCACCTCTGTAAAATCAGGATGGTAAATACCTTATAGGGTAATCAGATTCAAAACATAGAGAATCCCTCTAGACAAAACCTTAAGTTACAAAAAGACACAAAAATAGGAATCTACATTCCACTCAGCACAACTTATTTTATCAGCCATTTAAACAAAATAGAATCTAACGCACCTCTAACTAGATCACTTATTAGCCCTTTACAGGAGTTCTAACCTGCTTTCCTGCTCTGGTCCCGGCAAAAGCAACACACAGACCGAGAGAGCCTTTGTTTCTCCCCCCTCCAGCTTGGAAAGTATCTTGTCTCCTCATTGGTCATAGTGGTCAGGTGCCAGCGAGGTTATCCTAGCTTCTTAACCCTTTACAAGTGAAAGGGTTTTTCCTCTGGCCAGGAGGGATTTAAAGATGTTTACCCTTCCTTTTATATTTATGACACCTTTCACATGACAATCTGCCCAAATTTGGCCAAGTGATAAGTCTTTGAAACATCGCCATTCACACATGCTCAATTTTGACTTGCTAGTGCTTTGTGGCTACATTCTCTGAAGATTCTCTATTCACTGGACATGCTCCAGCCTAGGGCTGACTTTCACTGCAATTGCAGCTATGGCTGGGGCTGGGCACAAGAACTGAGAGCAGGGCGCCTCTCACCTGCTACTCATGTCCCCTGCCCCCGGCAGTGTGGAGGGAAAAGCTGCCTCATTCAAATGCAGAAGGGACAAGAAGTGGAAAGGAGTGGGGTGGGAAGTGATGGGGAGAGGAGGCAGGCACGTGCCCTGCCTGGGCAAGGGGATTGGGACTGAGAGCTGGTGGGGTGGAGGGAAAGACTGGGAGCAAGAGAGGGAAGCAGTTTGATGAGAACTGGGAACCCGTGGGGGGTGAGGAAAGGAGCTGGAGGGGAGGGGATACAGATGAATGCTAGAAAGGAGGGAACTGGGGCGGGCTGTGCAAAGAGACTGAAAAAGGGTGGGGTGGGGGATGCTGATGTTGGACAAAGGTCCTGGGGAAGGAGATGGGGAGCCAGTGGGGCTGAGGAATGTGGGCAGGAGTAACTGGAGGCCGGGCTGGAGAGAGATCGGATGAGGCCTAGGAGAGGGGAAACTGGGCCTGGCTGGCCAAGCAGACTGGAAACCAGGAACCAGAGAGGTTGGGAGGGAGTGGGCATAGGTGATCAAGGAGACTGTGACTCGGATGAGAAGTCTGAGATGTGGGCAGTGGGACGGAGTAGGTGAGATGAATGGAACTGGGACAAGGAACTAAAGGTGGGGAAGAGAAAGGACAGGGACAGGTTGGAGGGGATGGGACAGAAAGGGTCACGCTTGGGGGGAAATGGGCAGAAGAGTCTGTGCCCACTAGAGCACACTCCCCTCCGGAGCCTGGAATGGGAACCCATTTCATTCCTCTGCTGTTAGCAAATAGCTGTGAGACCCACTGGCAAAGTGGCCCATTCCCCTCTAGGGCTGGTTCACTTAGAGGATGACATAACAACGGTCAGACCAAAGGTCCATCTAGCCCAGTCTCCTGTCTTCTGACAGTGGCCAATGCCTGGTGCCCCAGAGGGAAGGAACAGAACAGGTAATCATCAAATGATCCATCCCCTGTCGCCCATTCCCAGGGTCTGACAAATCCTGCTCATCCTGGCTAATAGCCATTGAGGGACCTATCTTCCGTGAATTTTTCTAGTTCTTTTTTGAACCCTGTTATAGTTTTGGCCTTCACAACATCCTCTGGCAAGGAGTTTCACAGGTTGACTGTGCATTGTGTGAAGAAATACTTCCTTTTGTTTGTTTTAAATCTGCTGCCTATTAATTTCATTTTGGTGACCCCTAGTTCTTGTGTTATGAGAACCATGCCAGCAGATCTTGGGCATAAAAAGGTTAAAGATACTGCTATACAGTTTCTTACACACTATCCCTTGTCATAGAACCATAGGACTGGAAGGGACCTCGAGAGGTCATCTAGTCCAGCCCCCTGCATTCATGGGGAAATAATCCTATGGCCACTACTTCTCCTCCAAGCCACTTCTCAATTCTTGATGTCTGGTGTGTACCCTGCAAGAAACTGTCCATCTGTTATGACTAGGATGAATGTCCATTGGATAGTTAATATTTAATTGTAAAAGAGAGCATCTTTCTAATGAGACAGAAACATCAATGTGGGCATGTAATAAACTCACGTAACTGTGTAACCAAACTACTGTTACCCTTGTCACCCTCGACTTTCCGCCTTCTCTTTTGTTTGTTACTCGCTTCTTGTCTTTTTTTGAGTTTGGAAATGGTTTGTCTGGGCAGTGACTGTCTTTCTGTATATTTGTTCAGCACCTAGCGTGGTGTAGGCCCTGCTCCTGAGTGGGGCCCTTGGGTGCAGTCACAATATCTAAATAAATAAATAAAAATAAGAATTTCTAAATCTTGTGTTCTGTTTGGTACTGCTCTCCAGCTGTGCATTTCCATCTCCATAAGAATCTAAAAATACAGTTCATACTAAGGATATATAATGGTGTGTATGTTTATTGAGGTTCTTTAGTCTTGATGTTGGAATATAATAGTAATAATAATAATAAAAATATAATAAATTAAAATGCGGTTAGAGGTGTCAGCCAATTTCAAGTAGAAATTAAAGGATGGCTTTATTGCTAGGGCACTGAACTTAGAGTGAGGAGATTTGGGTTCAGTTCTTGGTTCTGCCACAGATTTCCTGTGTGACCTTGGGTAAATCACGTAATCTGTATATATCTTGATTCCCCATCTTTAAAATGAAGATATTTCCATACGTTACAGGGGTGTTGTGAGAATAAACTCACTAATATTAGCGAGGCATCTAAGTAGCTAGAAGGGCATTTTTAGTTATATCTGTTTCCATTTGTCAAATAACAATTTATAGACTTCTAGACTAAAATTGGGTTTTGAAGTGTTTTTTTAAAGTTAACTATTTTAGTGGGCACTTTTGTATATTGAACAGCAAATACTTTAACATAGACTATGGTCACATATTCTGTTAAGAATTAGATGGAAGCAGGTTGGGTGTCGGTGCATTTCATGTGCATGTGTGTTGTGAATGCAGTTATGCCAATGAAACATCAGAAGTTAATGCATGTGCACAGTCGTCAAAATATTGCTTCAACTGGGTTTTTTTTTTAATACTTCTCTTGCTAGAGTCTTCCGGTATCTGAAGTAGAGCAGTTCCACGTCTCAGTAAACATGGAAAAGGAAGAAAAGAAGGTTCTCCATACAGGCGAGGAGGATGAGATGGTAATCAGTTTTATGGTCTCGTTTCATAAATTGAAGAAAATGTTGTTTTTCTGTTTGGGGCATATTGCTTTAGGCACAGTACTCATGAGCCCCTTCTGGAATCATAGAGGACTAGTCTTGGGGTACGAATTTCCATTTATTCAAACTCCTAAAGAGAGAATGAAGAACCAAGCAGATCTGTACAGCCAATACTCTAACCGGTCCCACAGCGTATTTTACTTCTCAATACCCTTGGAAAGGAAAATTGCAGTGAAGTGTTTCATAAAAACAAATTGTGGCCCTGCTCCCTTGTGGTATGGAGCCTGGCTAGAGCTGTGGGCTCTGTGCACACACTTGGCACACTTACCCAGATGCAGTTCCTGTCCCATGAGCATGGTGACCATATTTCCCAAAGGGAAAACGGGACACTGTGTGGGGCTAGACTGACCCAACCCTCCCCCCCCCGGCCTTTGTGAGGGGCTGGCCCAAGCCACTCGCCTGAGCACACCTGCTCCCCGTGCAAGGCTGGGGCTGGCATTGCTGCTTGCCCAAGCCCTGTGTCATTCTCCCCGCTCCCCGACCTCCACCCCCCGTGCCCGGGGCTGGCATTGTAGCTCAGCCCACCCAGCATGTTCCTCTGCATCCAATTTTTTTTGACAAAAGTGAGCATTTGTCCCATTTTCACGTGTCCCATTTGAACTTGCCAGCTGATCACGTTGGCAAGAATAAATGGGACAAACACCCATTTTTGCCAAAAAAGTCAGGATGGCTGGAACAGGGCTTAAAGAAGGGATTGTTCCTGCCAAAACCCTAAAAAACCCCAATCTTTTGACGAAAATAAATGAGTTCTAGCAATTAGAGTGTGATGATGTTTCAAAAAGAGATTCTGCAGATACCTTTAGGTGTTAATATTTTCATAAATGTGAATGATGCTGGTGGGTCTCAATGTCAGCTTCCATTTTACTGATAATACAGAACAGGAAATTTGTTCCATGTAATATGAGACAGAGGAAATACCGCTTAGCATCTGAAAATTTCTTTTGAGTTACTGCACGGAAACACTCAGCCAAATTTTTGTGCCTCAGGCTGTACCCAGATAGTGATAGTACTTACCCTTGATTGTTAATTTATTATCCTAAGAGGCACTTCATATTTTTGTGTAATTTGTTCTTCATTGTAACAAGAGAGTACTCTGAATATTGCTTCCTACTAGGAGGTGAATGGACTTTTTCCAGTTGCCACAGTAACTGCTGTCTTTGGAGCATGGTTGGGTTTTTTTGTTTTTTGTTTGTTTTTTTTTGCTGTGTCTCATGCTAGTGTTTCACCAGCTGTACATAAGCGTTACAGTGGGTAGCCCCACTTCTAAAACAATATGTTCCCAAGTATCATTTGGGTGAGAAGTACCTTCTTATGATTAGAGGCTTGGCTATATTACATTTTAAGATGAAATAAGAGTAACGTAGCTCATTCCTTCCTCCCATTCCCAACTACCCCCTTTTTATTTCCTCCCCAGAGAATGAAAACCATTTGTCAGTCAGTCTGATTTAAATCAGCAATTTAAATCATGCATTAAATCTCCAAGTAGACAATGTTGATTTAAGTCCTCGATTTGGATCAACTTATACGTGTTATTTTCTAAAGACTATGCTTTTTCATTGGTTGTATAATAACCATTAAAACATGCTAATTTACAGCTAAATAGAGCTTTACGCTAGATTTGGTACATCTTTTTGCTGTCTGGGAGGGTACACTATAACTATATACATTTACTGAAGCAATTATATAGCTTAATATTTTCAGATTACTACTAATTGTACATTTTAGTATGTTAGAAAATGATGAATGATATGCTATTTTATAGATAATTAACCTTTTGCTCATGATTTGTGTCAAGTTGCATTAGGATGGTAGCTGAAATTTAAGTAAACACCCAAAACAGCATATAAAATTTATTTTTATTAAACAAAACAAGCCCTTACTACAATACATGACCCATAGTGCCCTATTTATAAAGCTTGACCTAAAAATTAGATGTTTTACCTGTGATTCTTTCTTCATATAGAAAAGCAGTCATTAACTCAAAGATTTTGATAAAGGCTCATGTATTCAGCATTTTTTTTATTGTTTTAAGATATTATAGTAAGTTTAGGTTTTAACATATTTTGTATTAAATTCAGATGTCATTTTAACAGGTTTATTTTAAAAAACTATGTAATTTAAATAAAATAAAAAAGAAGATTTAAATCAATTTTTTTTTTTTCAAAAAATTATCAATTGTATCCATCCTAGTTTGTTGTCTGATTGTGAGCAGAAAGAAGAATACTAAACTGTTCACAGCTGTTGTTGGGTGTAGAGCAGGCTTGCATGCCATGTTCCCTTACATCTTCAGAACCATGGACCAGAACCGGGTCCTTAAAAACTAAAGGTTAGATTGTAACGTAAGTTTTCCTGTATAACTGCCTCAGGAGCAGTCCAGGGAGGAGTCTTTTTCTGTACTGCAGTGTTTTTAAATTGGTGTGTATGTAGCACTTCTGTGGGTTTTAATGAGTCTATGTGCATCGGACTGAACAAATCAGTTGCCACAATATAGTAAATAAACTTTTTTGAACCCTCCCCCTAGCAAAGAAAAGGAGGAAAAACCTTTGAAATATGACACATTTATCTGCCACAGTTTGTAACAGGTTACTACTGAATTTTTCAGCCAAAGCAATTAAGGATATCTTTGTTCATTATTTGTTTCCCTGTTTCCGTACAGGAGATTTATGGTTATAATCAGTGCCGCTGGAAGCTAGTTTTAGTTGCTATAGGGGTGCTTTGTACTGGTGGCTTCCTCCTCCTTCTCCTCTACTGGATGCCTGAGTGGCGTGTGAGAGCAACGTGCAAAAGAACTACACTTAAAGACTGTGAAGTGGTGCTACTGAGAACGACTGTAAGTTTGTACACTGAATGTGCTCTAGTTTTGTGAATGCAGTGATTGAACAGAAAAGTTAGAGGTAGTAGTTATCAGCTCTTGGGCTAGTGATATTACTTTCTTTGCATCACTGTTTATAAGTAAATGACGGGTGTAGTTTGCCAGTTGTAAGCAAATTGAAAACTTGAAGGAGGCTTTGGGGTAAATGAAATCATGAGGACTTCAGAAAAAATACTCCATTTGCTATGAAAATTGTAAAAGGTTGTACTCTGCTTGTGTAGCTTTGTGGGTGAGCATCCAAAGGACATTTGCTGTTTTTAGTAAGGACTTTTGATACTTTAGTATTTCGTGTTTGCCTAAATAAGTAATAGAAACTAAATAGCATTCAGTGAAACTTTTAACATAGATTCATAGATACTAAGGTCAGAAGGGACCATTCTGATCATCTAGTCTGACCTCCTGCACAGCGCAGGCCACAGAATCTCACCCACCCACTCCTACAAAAAACCTCACCTATGTCTGAGCTATTGAAGTCCTTAAATCATGGTTTAAAGACTTCAAGGAGCAGAGAAGCCTCCCTCAAGTTACCCATGCCCCATGCTACAGAGAAAGGCGAAAAACCTCCAGGGCCTTTCCAATCTGCCCTGGAGGAAAATTCCTTCCCGACCCCAAATATGGCAGTCAGCTAAACCCTGAGCATGTGGGCAAGATTCACCAGCCTTCGCTAAGAGTATTTTTCAAAAGGTTGGATTGTCAAGCACTCATTATTCCACATTGTTTGCATTCATAACTCTATTAAATGGTTGAGAAAAATAAATATCAAGAAATTGATTTTACTCTCAAGAAGGGATGATTATAAGGTAGGTGCACAGGCAAAATATATGAAAAATGTACAGGCAATATCTTGACAGTGTCCTTTTTAGCTAAAGCAATATTACTGTAGAATTTAATTTGTGTATGTAAACGTCTAAAGAAGACTATTTTACTCCTCATATCCTATTTACCGTATATACTCGATCATAAGCCCGTTTGTTTATAAGACCCCCACAAGATGGGTAAGTAAAAATAGCAAATTTTTATGACCCATTCATAAGTCAACCCTATAATTCAGGGGTTGGCAAACTTTGGCTCCCGGCCCATCAGGGTAAGCTGCTGGCGGGCCAGGCCAGTTTGTTTACCTGGAGCGTCCGCAGGCATGGAGCCCTGCAGCTCCCACTGGCCGTGGTTTGTCGTTCCAGGACAATGGGGGCTGTGAGAAGCAGTGCGGGCCGAGGAATGTGCTGGCCATCTCTTCCTGCAGCCCTGTTTGGCCTGGAATGGGGGGGGAAGCTGGGGGTTGGGGGAGTAACCCCCATGATCACCCCCCACATGACCCTGCCCCGCCCCTAGTCCGGGACATCCCCACATAACCTCTCCCCATGTAATCAATCCCTGCCCCACCCCTAGCCTGGGACCCCCACGCTCTCCCTATCGCATCCCATCCCTTCCCACCTTACCAGGGCGGTGTAGGGGAGGGTGTTTCTGGCTTAGCTGGAGCTGCTCCAGCGGGCGGCTCGGCCGCAGCCTGCCAGCCCTGGAGCTGCAGCTGCTTCAGAGGCTGTGGGGGAGAGCAGCGTGGCTGGAAGCAGAGAGACTCTGGCCCTGCCTCTTCCCTTCTGGCTCTGCTGGCTGTGCTGCCTCTCCTTGCCCCCTCTGTTGAGGGGCGGGGGTGTGTCCCACCTCTCCCTCTCTATACCCGTTCATAAGCCGACCCCCTTCTCCGATGCTTCCCTTTTTTACCAAAAAAATTCGGCTTATGAATGAGTATATACAGTAGTTTTCTTTTGTATCGAAGATTTCAGGAACTGATTAGACCTAGGTTTTGGAAGACCGTGGGCTGCGGCTGTTGATGCACTGGCCTTAGGGTTTTGTATAGCATATTATAGAGGTTCTCAAGCTACCGTCAGTGGTGTGCAGAGCAGCTTCTGTCACAATGGTGCAGCATCCATCACGCATCTAACAGTAATGCTTTCTTCTAGTTGTGGCCCTTGTTCAGGACTGCTAGGATTTTCAGCAGTTTTTTTGCTCATTTTTAATCCTTAAGAAAGCTCTGCACCTCTTTTCGTGTCTGTCTTTCTCCAGTGTTTCTTTAATATAAATTCAGCAATGAACAAATGTGCAGATAACACCAAATTGGAGAGGTAGTCTAGATGGAAGAGGACAGAAGTAAACTACAAAGTGACATGGAGAGATTAGAGCATCAGGGATTGCAGGTTATGAGTGGATATCTGGTATTAATTACTTGATTAAATCAATGTCAAGTCCTGTAGAAAGAAGAGGATATAAACAGGAGACATGCAAAATAGGGGACAAAAGCTATGCAACACCATCTTCATATTAAAGCAAGATTATTGCATCCATTCTACTTATTCCCACATATATTACATACGAAAATGTCTCTGGCACTCCAAGGGCTAGAAGTAGGTGTTATGGATCCCACTGGAAATCTCCCTCTTCCAATGGTATAAAGCTTGTGTATAGAAAAGCTTGTTACGACCCAAGGCTAGATCTTGCTTGTCTTGGGCTTTGGTCAGGTGTAATTTTAGGGAAGATGCCACGTTTTTCAGGATGAAGTTTCTCTGGCAGATTAATTTCAAAATAAAATGGTAAATAAAATGCTATCTGTCAATGAATTTTGGAAGCTAGAATAAGGCCCAGAGTAGTAGGTTTCCTGGGTAGGAGGAGGCAGACAAAGGTGTGTAGTGAATTTATCACATAATTCTGCAATTTATCACATGGCTTTGCCACTTCACATGGACATTGTGACGGGTTGGGTCACAGAAACCCCTTTGTGACTGCCACTTGATGTGCTGAGACTACCTCTGAGCCTGTTTTCCCTGTCAGCTTGGGACTTCGGTGCCCTGCCTGGTTGTGCCAGACACGCTAGCCTGCTACAAACACAGACCCAGATCTGAACCCCATCCCCCAAAAGCTGCAGGTTTAACTGAAAACAGCTTAAGAAGTGTTCCTGTCTCCAGCACTCAGATACCCAACTGCCAATGGGGTCCAAACCCCAAATAAATCCATTTTACCCTGTATAAAGCTTACCAAATGCTTCACTGAGGCTACTTAAAATCAAACAAGTACACAGCCAATATTCATAACTTCAAATACAAAAATGATACATGATACATGCATACAAATAGGGTGAATATATTCAGTAGATCATAAACTTTGCAGAGATATATTACATGGCATATGTAGCATAAAAGATATTCCAGTTATGTCATATTTACATTCATAAGCATATTTCTATAAAGCATTATGGGATGCAACGTCACAGATATCACCTCCACATTTGGGAGTGCTATACATGTATTAATTAATCCCCCCACCCCATACTTTTAAAAATTAAGGTTGAAAGTTTTTGCAGAACACTCACAAAAAGTGCCATAATTTCTATACAATATATATTATACTTCAGAATAGCTCAGAAATAGGAAAACATGGAGATGAATACTTAAGGGGTGCGGCCATTTCACTCATGCCATTCCTTCTGTGTTTCCTATCCCCTATACAAGTGATACCTCCGCACTTCCGCACTTAGCGTAAACCAGTCCCCCTTGTACTCTGACATAATAAATTATTGTTGAATATATGGAAGAAATACCATGCCATTTCTTTATAAAAAATGAAAGATTTCAAAACTAAGTCTGAGGGTTCACTAACACACACCAGAGCTTTGAAAGTTTTCTGCTAGTGTTACGTGGAGTTAAAGTGGTAAAATGTTTTTATAAATAAAAGGGAAAACCTTGCCCTTGGGGTAATTTGGTATGAATCCCATGGTGTCTTTCATTTCTGTTTTCAGAGTAGCAGCCGTGTTAGTCTGTATTCGCAAAAAGAAAAGGAGTACTTGTGGCACCTTAGAGACTAACAAATTTATTAGAGCATAAGCTTTCGTGAGCTACAGCTCACTTCATCGGATGCATTTACATTTTCATTTCATTTGCATTTTCATTTCTGTGAGTATATGTGGACCTTGCTAATTGACTTGTTTTCCAGCTGACATTGGTACTTATTAAAGAAAAGAAAAATGTCCCTAGGTTCACTTTCATTCATCCTTACAAGGTATTAAACAGTATTCTGCAATTTGTTTCTCTATTAACAATTTTTTTCTTTGTAGGATGAATTCAGGATATGGTTTTGTGCAAAGATTCGTATTGTGCTTTCTTGGGGAGACAACCCATTACAGAATCCTCAGTCTATTGAAGACAAAGTTTCAAATGGCCATAGTGGTCATTTATGTGAAAGCCCTGCTGAAGAGAATAGAAACGACCCGAACAAATATTCTCCTGTAAGTGGACCTGTGGTATCTGAATCCTTAATCTTCAAGACAGCTATGAAAAGAATATATATTATGCACACACAGTACAATAGATGTGACCTGCTTAGACTGCCAAAGAGGTCAGTTGGTTGAGGTAGGGAACTGTGCTCTTATATTTTAAGTCACAAAGTATAACAGATCTTGTGTGTCAGTATATTGTGGGATTAATGAAAGAATAAGACTATTGAAAAGTAAACTATCTTGAATAAAATATATTGTCAGTATAGCAGAGAGCACACAGGAAACATTTTGTATTTCATTTTTAAAACTTATAGTGTACCTAATTTCAGTTCAGTTTTGTTATAATTTTTTAACAGTGATACTAAATTAAATAGAAATCAGGCGTTGAACAATGCCAGCTTAATACCTAATTGCATGTATTTGCCTTACAGATTCGCTATTTCACACACCACAGCGTAAAATATTTCTGGAATGATGCAGTCCAAAGTTTTGACTTCAAAAAGTAAGAATACTACTTTTTTACCTTTGCCTTGCAAAGCAAGTATACATATTTTTTTGGTAGCCATAACTGTGTTCCCAAAAAGCTTATAAAAAATGACAGTATTCCAGTACTGTTTTCCAATTCTGTTTTCTTGTGAATCTTTCTCTGGTTTGAGCCTTTTCCATCTCCCTAATGAACTTCAGGACTGTCTTGATTGCTAGCAGGGGTCTTGTTTAATCTAGCACACCACATCTCTAAGAGTATAGTTGACTCCTGGGGCTGGCCTGTGCCAGCTGACTTGGGCTTGCAGAATTGGGCTGTGGGGCTGTTTAATTGCAGTGTAGACGTTCTAGCTCTGGTTGAGCCTGGACATCTATGCGGCAATTAAACAGCCCTGCGAGCCCAAGTCATCTGGCATAGGCCAGCCATGAGTTTTTAACTGCAGTCTAGACATACCCTAAGGAAGGCTTGGTTTGTTGTTGGGGAAGGGGTGTAGTCTACTGATGTGTTCTGTGCCCTACTATATGTGTGTTCCTCCTTCCCAGCCCTTATTGAGCCATCCTGCCCTGAGGCATTGCTGGAGTTGGTGAGAATTCTGCATGTGAAATGTGAGCAAGCTTAGGTCCTCTGTCTGGATCATGGGTCTAGGTGCTCAGAACTCTCTCAACCACTGTTTTGAATGACTTCCACTTCCTGGGATCACAGCATTGGGGCCTATCACGTCTGAGACTTTTTATTTACATCTTATTTTGAGTAGAACCTGGTTGTAAATACCTTAGCGATAACTCTGTTATGGTGCCCTACAGAGCTGATAAGAGTAATTTTCTCTTTAATTTGAGTTAAGTTAGGAGAATATTTCTATAACTTTTGATTCCTGGAGGGTGTGCTCTTGAGTGAGTCCACTCTGATTTACTTCTACGTATCCCCTGTGCTCTAGGTCACTTGGGACTTTTTTGTAGTGATCTGCAGTCTAAATTAGAGATGTAGGGGGAAAATGTAGAGGTCAAAGAGGGTAAGAGGGAGCTTCACTCATTTCCCAAAGGCAGGCAAGCCTGTGGATGCAAGCTGTTTCAGAAGCCCAGCATTTAGTGACATTTCTTTTTTTTTTTTTTTTTTTTTTTTTGCAACCATTCAATATAGAGCTCACAATGGAGAAATACCCACTTCTTTATATTGCTGTTCACTCAGGTCCAAAGCAGAGGTAGGGAGGGATTTCACTCCAGTGGCCAGTTATCCAGCTCTCCATAAATGTACCCCAGCCATTCCACATTAATCCTGCTTCTGAGCTGGAACTCTCTCATTAATAATAGAATGAGGTATGAGATTGGTCTGAAAATCGTTCACCTAACAGTGCTTCCAGATAGAGTTACAGCCCCAGCTGCTCTTACTGAGTGTTACTCACTCCACCGCCTCCCTTATTCAGTAGCAGTGCAGAAGGCGTTGGGGTTCAAGAAGAAAGTTACCAATGTCAAGCCCTGCAGATAAGCTTTTCCTTTCATGCTGAAAGGCAAAACGAACACATGGTCCCATTTTTCCACTTTCCAACAGCAGCTTGCTATAGTTAGCAAAAATAACGAAAACCCCACTATTAAGGAACTTTGCTGCATAAGTGAAAGCCTGTCAGTCATGTTGCCCCACAAACACTTCTTGCTTTCTAAAGAAATCTGTAAAAAAGTAGCATGAAAAGTTAGCAAAACCACTACATCAGAGTACAAGTAGTAATAAAACTGTAAGGAAACTTACTGTCTTTTTTGGGGACAAAAATATATATCTTGGCTAGTTTCAGTTTTGTGCAAAGATCTTGTAACTGGAAGTTTGTATTCAATCCCAAAATTTACCTTAATTAGAGGTAATGTGGCAGCAATGCCTACAGGTAATTGCCCAGCACTTTGCATTATAGGACCCTGTTTTCAGTTACTTGCAGTTTGCCAGACTTAAACTGTTCAGGCTGGACTTTCCATGAGAGGTGTCTGCCTCAGGTGTGGGTGGTGGTTTTTGTTTGTTTGTTTTTACTTTCAACTAGAATAGGTTCATCTGTTTCAAACAATGAGATTAGGGGAAATATTTTTTTTCCTCCTCTGTTAAAAATCCCCACAAACAAAACTGCCAGTTGTTTGATTAAGAAGCATTACCTCTTCCATGCTTTGGAGCAGACATATGAAATAGGCAGAGGGGGCTGCCTGTGTGTCATGGATGTCTTTTGCTGTTTCTATGAAAAAGCCTCTGAAAAATCTGTTTTTAGAAGAAGCTTGTTAGAGCTTGGCTGCTAAAGTTTCTGAAGATTCCATCTGCGCTGAACATACTTCATCCCTTCACAGCTCCTACCTGCTGAACTGGACTGTGCTTATGCCATTCCCACAGAGTAAATTAGGGTCCATCCCCGGGCTTCAGGAGCTGAGTAGGGTTTCCTGAGCAATTGCTCATCTCATCTGCCAGGACTGCTGTGGCACTAGACACAAAAACTCTGTACATGAGACTTTCTCTCCTGTGCTCTGGGAGTGAAGCAGGGTTGTATAGTGAATGAGGTTGTTGTCAGTGTAGGACCCCTGTCTCATTTGTTGCACAAGTTGGAAAGTGCATAGTGAATGTGGCAGGGAATTACAGGAAGAGAAAAGATGGCATTGTTGTTAAGGCCTCCCTTGGGGAATTTAATTCTATCCTGGCCTCTGCCACAGAGTTCCTATGTGATTCTGGGCAAGTCACATCAACCAGAATTTCTCTGCTGGCCACCATGTGTTCCTCATTTTTCTTGTACCCAACTTAACACGCCTGGGGTCATATTTCCAGCAGAGCTAAGCATTCACAACTGTATATGAGGTGCGTGGGAGCTCTGCTGTCCAACATATAAAGTGCTGTAAAATGCTAAGTATTTTGAAAAATCAGGCCGTAGGCTTCTTAAATTGATTGTCCAAAATTAATGGACACTTTTGACAATTTTGGCCTTAATCTCTGTGTCCAGTTCCTCATTTTGTACATGAGGAAACTTACCACCTCACCTCACAGGAATGTTTTGAAGATAAGGTCATTAATCTTTGTAAATAGGTAAAATGATACTATGAGCGCTATAGAAAACCCATGAGGAAACTAATAATTCTGTATTTAGGGTAGTGTTTGGATGATGTGCAGTAAATACATGGGGCCACACACTGAATGATGAAGATAAAAAGAAATATTGAATCCATCCTGTGCACTGAATGAGGCAGAGGTCCTGTGGGAAAATTGGTATGTCATATAATTTAAAAATGTATCATAATGCATATGCACAATGGGGTTGAATTAAGGTTGTATGTGGGGGTAGAAGGAAACAATGAGATAATATTGGCCAGCAGAATAGGCCGTGGTTTCATTGTACCAGTGGTTGTCAATTTTTGTAGGTCTAATGGAAAAGAATTTTAAAGAGGGATTTGAATAATAATTTATAGGTCAAAGCTAATCAATATCATATCCATTTTATTAAATACAAATTAATTAAATTCTTGCCTGTTTTTTTGTGGAAGCGTCCAGTACTCGTTACATGGGTGTTTAAAATAAAAATTTAAATTTAAAAATAAGTGATGTAAAACCAAAGGGCAGACTTGACTTACCCAAGCAGTGAATTCAGTGGCCTTCTGCTCAGTCTTTAATTTACCTCATTGATACTTGCAATAACTAGGCAAAAATGAGTGGAATGACATTCATAACTGACTGTTTTTTAATATTATTCTTGTATAATGCAACTTAAACTTCTAATAAAAATGTCTGGTCTTTACAGTTCCTATGCATCTTAATGGGATATTTTAAAAAAGGATATTAGCTAAGAAGCTTGATTCTGAGAACTTGTTTAATTTCTACAATTATTTTAGGGGACTGGATGAGTCTACTTCCTGCTCTTCAATTCATAATGAACATAGTACAGGGTTGACGAAGGAGGTGCATGACTACAGGTAATACAATAATCAGACTAAAATATGAATCTAAGAGATATCAGAAAGGTACATGGTTATTAGATAGCTGTGTTTATGGTATTTCTCATAAATGAATAAAATTAAGTGTGATCAGTGTGTGTGGTTAAGATGTTAAACTTCCCTTCAGAAGAACACTTTACATATATAGCCTTGAATTGAGAAATCATATTAAATTTGAGTGGTCTCCTTTGTGATTGCTTATATCAGCATTGAAAATAGATAGAAATGTTTTTTTCTAGTCTCTTAAACTGTGTTCATGTCAGATCATTTTTTCAGCAATAGTTTTACCATTAACAGTGGAATCAGCAGTGCCTATTGTCTTTGAAAAATAAAGGCTTTAATTGCTTAATTTCTGGCAGGAAATTCTTGTGATGCTTAATCATCTTTTCAAATCCATAAATTGTCAAAAGATTCAGAAATCAATTGCGAATACAATAAGCTGGGTAAGAGATATGACAGGGCTCTGGGTTTGGTGAACACAATGGAGCAAAATGTATACATCTAGGAACAAAAAATGTAGGCTGTGCTAACAGAGTGGGGGACTCTATCCTGGGAAGCAGTGACTCTGAACAAGATTTGAGGACTGTGGTGCTGTCTCAGGGCCCTTTAAATCTAGCCCCTTTTCCTGGGCTTTTAACTTAGCCGTGTCCCCTTTTCAGGGCTTGGGACACTCCAGCACTGCCCAGAGCGGGAACCCGGGCCCACCCATTACTCAGGGTCTCAACCCAGGGACCTTATACACAGCAGCCACTTAGTGCTTCCTTTACTTGATTGCTGCTACATTCCCTGGGTCTCATTCCCACCTGACCTCTTTACTTCTGTCTGGTACCTTAGGACTAGAGTTCTCAAAGCCTCTCGCTCCCAGGTTTAGCAAATGCAGCCCATTGAGCTCCTTTGACCACAGAGGAGCACCCTTCTGGTCTCAGCCAGGGACTGGCCTGCTCAGCCCTGCGGGTCCTTTTATCTGAGCCTGCTGGGCTCTGATTGGCTGCTTCCACAAGGTCCATCTAAGTGGGCCTGGAGGACCCGTCTCCGCTGCTCCTTCCTGTGGTAGAGTGTGGTGAGACCTTGGGGCCTCCAGCAGGGTGCCTGGTACACCCCATCCCATTTATCTTCAGAAAAATGGTCATTAATAAATAGGAATTTTGTTTCAACTTCTGACTTTTAAGTGTATTTTATAAGATAGGTAGGGTGTTTGCCCATTTCTAGTCCTCTGGAACGTCACCTGTCCTCCATGAGTTCTTGATGATGATAGCTAGTGGTTCTGAGATTGCCTCAGCTAGTTGCTTAAAGTATCCGAGGATTAATTTTGTCAGGCCCTGCCAACTTGAATATATCTAACTTATCTAAATATTCTTTAATCTGTTCTTTCTGTATTCTGGCTTGTGTTCCTTCCCCCTTGTAGTTAATATTAATTGGGTTAAGCATTTGGTCACAATGTACCTTTTTAGCAAAGATCTGAAGCAAAAATAGGCATTAAACTCTAAGCAGACTTCTTGGTGTCATATTAGCTTGCTTTCCCCATTAAATAGTGGACCTGTGCTTTCCTTTGTCTTTCTCTTGCTTATAAGAACATAAGAATGGCCATACTGGGTCAGAGCAATGGTCCATCTAGCCCAGTATCCTGTTTTCCCACAGTGGCTGGTGCCATATGCTTTAGAGGGAGGGAGCAGAACAGGATATTTTGAGTGATTGTTGCCCTGTTGTCCAGTCCTAACTTTTAGCTGTCAGAGGTATAGGGACACCCAGAGCATGGGGTTGCATTCCTGACCATATTGGCAGACCTATTCTCCATGAACTTAATTCTTTTTTGAACCCAGTTATACTTTTGGTCTTCACAAAAACCCCGGCAATGAATTCTGTGTTGTGTGAAGAAGTACTTCCTTTTGTTTGTTTTAAGTCTGCTGACTGTTAATTTAATTGGATGATCCCTGGTTCATGTTTTATGTGAAGGGATAAATAACACTTCCTTGTTTACTTTCTCCACACCAGTCATGATTTTATAGAGCTCTATCATATCTCCCATCAGTTGTCTCTTTTCCAAGCTTTAAGGGTCTCGGTCTGTTTAATCGCTCCTCATATAGAAGCTGTTCCATACCCCTCATCATTTTTGTTGCTCTTTTCTTTACTTTTTAGAATTCTAATATCCTTTTTGGAGATAGTGTGACCAGAACTACAGGCAGTGTTCATGGTGTGAGTGTACCATAGATTTATGTAGTGGCATCATGATATTTTTTGTCTTACCTGTCCCTTTCCTAATGGTTCCTAACATTCTGGTAGCTTTTTTGACTGCTGAGGCACACTGAGCAGATGTTTTCAGAGAACTCTCCACAATGACTCCAAGATCTCTTTCTTGAATGGTAACAGCTAGTTTAGATCCCATCATTTCATATGTATAGTTGGGATTATGGTTTCTAATGAGCATTACTTTGCATTTATCAACACTGAATTTCATCTGCCATTTTGTTGCCCAGTCACCGAGATCTCTTTGTAACTCTGCAGCATGTTTTGGACCTAACTATCTTGAGTAAACTCTTCTATTGTAAACTCCTAATGTATTTATAGAGCCTCTTCTTATTGCCTCTAATGACCCTTGCTGGGGGTAACTCATTTTGTGCCTTAGCCTTTCTGATTTTCTTCCTGTGTGTTTACACTATTCTTTTGTACTCATCCATAGAAATTTATCCATGTTTCCACTTTTTGTGTGATTCCTTTTGATTTTCAGGTCATTAAAGAGCTCCTCATGGAGCCATATTGGCCTCTTACTGTCCTTCCTATCTTGCCTTCACATTTGAGTTACTTAACTATTGTGCCTTTAATATTGTTTCTTTGAGAAATGCCAGCTCTTCTGACCTCCTTTTTCCCTTAGATTTTCTTCCCATGGAACCTTACCTACCAGTTCTGTGAGTTTGTCAATGTCTGGGGTTTTTTTTAAGTCTATTCTCACTCCTTCCTTTCCTTAGGGTCATAAAATCTATTGTTTCATGATCACTTTCAGCCAGTTTCCCTTTCCACTTTAAACTTTAAACTAGGAATTGGGGGGAGATGGATGGGAGATGTCCAGAAAATCTCCACGCCAGATTTTAGCATTGAGAGGGAAGAAGATGAAGTAAGAAAGGATACAGCCATGGGTAGGAGAATGTATATAAGGAGCGAGGGCGGTGTGGATACTAGTCTAATAGGTTATACTGGCTGTAGAATGACTGTGCCTAATAGGGTACAAAATGTGAGCGAGGCCAAACAGCAAAAATTAAGATGTTTGTACACCAATGCGAGGAGTCTAGGTAACAAAATGGAGGAACTAGAGCTACTGGTGCAGGAAGTGAAACCAGATATTATAGGGATAACAGAAACATGGTGGAATAGTAGTCATGACTGGACTACAGGTATTGAAGGGTATGTGCTGTTTAGGAAAGACAGAAACAAAGGTAAAGGGGGTGGAGTAGCATTGTATATCAATGATGAGGTAGAATGCAAAGAAATAAGAAGCGATGCAATGGATAAGACAGAGTCCGTCTGGGCAAAGAAAACTAGTAAAGCCTCTCCTATGATAGTGCTTGGGGTGTGCTATAGACCTCCGGGATCTAATTTGGATATGGATAGAGCCCTTTTTAATGTCTTTAATAAAGTAAATACTAATGGAAACTGCGTGATCATGGGAGACTTTAACTTCCCAGATATAGACTGGAGGACCAGTGCTAGTAATAATAATAGGGCTCAGATTTTCCTAGATGCGATAGCTGATGGATTCCTTCATCAAGTAGTTGCTGAACCGACTAGAGGGGATGCCATTTTAGATTTAATTTTGGTGAGTAGCGAGGACCTCATAGAAGAAATGGTTGTAGGGGACAATCTTGGCTCAAGTGATCATGAGCTAATTCAGTTCAAACTAAATGGAAGGATTAACAAAAATAAATCTGCAACTAGGGTTTTTGATTTCAAAAGGGCTGACTTTCAAAAATTAAGGAAATTAGTTAGGGAAGTGGATTGGACTGAAGAACTTATGGATCTAAAGGTAGTTGAGGCCTGGGATTACTTTAAATCAAAACTGCAGAAGCTATCGGAAGCCTGTATCCCAAGAAAGGGGAAAAAATTCATAGGAAGGAGTTGTAGACCAAGCTGGATGAGCAAGCATCTTAGAGAGGTGATTATGAAGAAGCAGAAAGCATACAGGGAGTGGAAGATGGGAGGGATCAGCAAGGAAAGCTACCTAATTGAGGTCAGAAGATGTAGGGATAAAGTGAGACAGGCCAAAAGTCGAGTAGAGTTGGACCTTGCAAAGGGAATTAAAACCAATAGTAAAAGGTTCTATAGCCATATAAATAAGAAGAAAACTAAGAAGGAAGAAGTGGGGCCGCTTAACACTGAGGATGGAGCGGAGGTTAAAGATAATCTAGGCATGGCCCAATATCTAAACAAATACTTTGCCTCAGTCTTTAATAAGGCTAAAGAAGATCTTGGGGATAATGGTAGCATGACAAATGGGAAGGAGGATATAGAGGTAGATATTACCATATCAGAGGTAGAAGCGAAACTGAAACAGCTTAATGGGACTAAATCGGGGGGCCCAGATAATCTTCATCCAAGAATATTAAAGGAATTGGCACCTGAAATTGCAAGCCCATTAGCAAGAATTTTTAATGAATCTGTAAACTCAGGAATAGTACCGAATGATTGGAGAATTGCTAATATAGTTCCTATTTTTAAGAAAGGAAAAAAAAGTGATCCGGGTAACTACAGGCCAGTTAGTTTGACATCTGTAGTATGCAAGGTCCTGGAAAAAATTTTGAAGGAGAAATTAGTTAAGGACATTGAAGTCAATGGTAAATGGGACAAAATACAACATGGTTTTACAAAAGGTAGATCGTGCCAAACCAACCTAATCTCCGTTTTTGAAAAAGTAACAGATTTTTTAGATAAAGGAAATGCAGTGGATCTAATTTACCTAGATTTCAGTAAGGCATTTGATACCGTGCCACATGGGGAATTATTAGTTAAATTGGAGAAGATGGGGATCAATATGAACATCAGAAGGTGGATAAGGAATTGGTTAAAGGGGAGACTGCAACGGGTCCTACTGAAAGGCGAACTGTCAGGTTGGAGGGAGGTTACCAGTGGAGTTCCTCAGGGATCGGTTTTGGGACCAATCTTATTTAATCTTTTTGTTACTGACCTTGACACAAAAAGTGGGAGTGTGCTAATAAAGTTTGCAGATGATACAAAGCTGGGAGGTATTGCCAATTCGGAGAAGGATCGGGATATTATACAGGAGGATCTGGATGACCTTGTAAACTGGAGTAATAATAATAGGATGAAATTTAATAGTGAGAAGTGTAAGGTTATGCATTTAGGGATTAATAACAAGAATTTTAGTTATAAGTTGGGGACGCATCAATTAGAAGTAACGGAAGAGGAGAAGGACCTTGGAGTATTGGTTGATCATAGGATGACTATGAGCTGCCAATGTGATATGGCTGTGAAAAAAGCTAATGCGGTTTTGGGATGCATCAGGAGAGGCATTTCCAGTAGGGATAAGGAGGTTTTAGTACCGTTATACAAGGCACTGGTGAGACCTCACCTAGAATACTGTGTGCAGTTCTGGTCTCCCATGTTTAAAAAGGATGAATTCAAACTGGAGCAGGTACAGAGAAGGGCTACTAGGATGATCCGAGGAATGGAAAACTTGTCTTATGAAAGGAGACTTAAGGAGCTTGGCTTGTTTAGCCTAACTAAAAGAAGGTTGAGGGGAGATATGATTGCTCTCTATAAATATATCAGAGGGATAAATATAGGAGAGGGAGAGGAATTATTTAAGCTCAGCACCAATGTGGACACAAGAACAAATGGGTATAAACTGGCCACCAGGAAGTTTAGACTTGAAATCAGACGAAGGTTTTTAACCATCAGAGGAGTGAAGTTTTGGAATAAACTTCCAAGGGAAGCAGTGGGGGCAAAAGATCTATCTGGTTTTAAGATTCTACTCGATAAGTTTATGGAGGAGATGGTCTGATGGGATAATGGGATTTTGGTAAGTAATTGATCTTTAAATATTCAGGGTAAATAGGCCAAATCCCCTGAGATGGGATATTAGATGGATGGGATCTGATTTACTATAGAAAACTCTTTCCTGGGTATCTGGCTGGTGAATCTTGCCCATGTGCTCAGGGTTTGGCTGATTGCCATGTTTGGGGTCGGGAGGGAGTTTTCCTCCAGGGCAGATTGGAGAGGCCCTGGAGGTTTTTTTGCCTTCCTCTGTAGCATGGGGCATGGTTGACTGGAGGGAGGCTTCTCTGCTCCTTGAAGTTTTGAACCATGATTTGAGGACTTCAATAGCTCAGACATGGGTGAGGTTTTTCATAGGAGTGGTGGGTGACATTCTGTGGCCTGCGCTGTGCAGGAGGTCGGACTAGATGATCAGAGTGGTCCCTTCTGACCTTAGTATCTATGAATCTATGAATCTAGATTCACAACCAGTTCCTCCCTGTTGGTCAGTATCAAGTCTAAAATGGCCACTTCCTCCATCGTCTGAAAGAAGTCCCCAGCACATTCCAGGAACTTACGGGACATGTGTTTTGCCATATTACTTTTCCAGTAGCTATCTGGGTAGTAAAAGTGCCATTACCACAAGGTCTTGTGTTTTGAATATTTCTATTATTCTAGAAATGCCTAATCTGCCGTCTCCTGGCTTGGTCCATAGTAGGTCCCTATCATGATGTCACACCTGCTTTTTCCCCTTGTATCTTTACCCAGAGACTTTCAGTTAATCTGCCCCTCAGTTCTTTCTGGACCGCTGAACAGGTGTATATATTCCTGCTGTGTAAGGCAACACCTCCTCCTTTTGTCCTTGCTGGTCCTTCCTGAACAAGCAATATGCCAGTTATGAGATTTATTTCACCAAGTCTCTGAGATGCCAGTTAAGTCATAATTTAGCTTGTATACTGAGACTTCCAGTTCTTCATGTTTGTTCTCCATATTTCTTGCATTTGTGTATAGACTTCTAAGATGGTGAGCAGTTTCCCGTAGAGATTTCCCTCTTGTTACTCCTATGACCCTATTGTAAATTTCCATTTCTCCTCCTCCTCCCCTGCTTCCAACCCTCTTCAGGGTCACCTATTTTAATACTTACCTATGGGCTTTTGTCAGCTGGCCCCTCTGCACCGAAATTAAAGTCCTCCTCGCTAAATTGGCTAGTTGATGTCCCAAAAGGCTCTTCAGTTTTTTTGTCAGATGGACAAAGCAGTCTTCCTTCATGGAAAAGCATCCCATGGTCGAGGAAAGTAAAGCCCTCCTGTCAACGTAGCTGTGTAGCCATGCATTCATCTCCAGGATGTCTGTCCCTGCCTGGGCTCATACCTTCAACTGGCAGGATGAATGAGAACATCACCTGAGGTCCAGACCCTTTCATCCTCATTCCCAGAGTCCTGTAGTTGTTTTTATCTGTTCAGGGTCATCTCTTGTACATGTGGTGTTGGCAATGACATCACACTTACATGTAGCTTGCTATCCACTGTTATCTCTAAATCTTTCTCTTACTATTTCCAGGTGACCATTCTTTGGTTATGTATGTGTTTTTCTTCTCTACAGTTCTATGTTTTCATGTAGCATCACATATTATTATATGTAGATCTCTATCTTTATCTCTTCAGGTCACTTTGTGTTTAGGGTTTTTTTCCTTGTATGCTTGGTACCTCTCAGATTTTTTTGGCATCACCAGAAAATTCAATTGCGGGTCAATGTATACCTAAACATTCAAGGCCTGAAGTGTCTCCTCCAGACATAATTTTTTTTTTACTCACTGCTGATACATTTGTCTATTATTCATCCTCATCTAGCATTTAAAAGGCTATATTGACTGTGTGAAAGACAATCTAACACTTTCAAATGAATGGGAAGATCAAGTGTTTTAAAATAATTGAGGTTAAAATAGCAGTAGTGTGGTATAAATTATCTACAACCAGAGAGCAACTAACTTTTTGGCTCTCCCTCCTCCATACAGAAAAGTATTCTATGGAGTAAATGAAATTGCCGTGAAAGTGCCTTCCATTTTTAAGCTTCTGATTAAGGAGGTAAGAACTTTTTTTATTTAAAAAAAAAAGTACTATATAGAATTAATAAATATTTGGAGTGTCACTGAATGTGTGTGAGGTTTCAAATGGGGATTATTTTGTATAAAGTAGCTCTTTTCTTCACTAGTGAGATTGACCTTAATATTTCTTAGACTTCCAGATCAGAGGGTGCCAACAGATGCAGAGTTTGTGGGGCCCAGAGGCCAGTTCTGTAATGCTCTTGTTATTTAGACTCAGATCATGTCAGGGCTCTATAGAGAGAGTTACACAGCAAAAACCCATGCTGCATCTGTCTCTTGCCAGGTCTCTACTCAATGAGCACTAAATATACTCGTCACAATCTGTAAACGTGGTAAAAACTCGATAAGAGTATTCACCAGATAAATGAGTTTAAATTGCATGTTTATCTTCCATTTTTTTTTGTATCTTCTCATGGAGGTACAAACAAATGATTAGAGTTCTGTTTTATGGATAATGTGATTTTTAAACTCATTGAGCTAGCCGTTACTCCTGAAGTTTGGGCTCCTTAGGAAAATAAACTTGCCAGACCTCCGGCTGTGCAGTTGTCTGGATACCAGTTCCCTTGTTAGTCAAGTTAAAATTGTCTTTTTTCTTGAGGCTGCTGTTAAGTGTTCAGTATCATTGGAAGTAGAGATAGCAAAAGTTGGAGAAAATGTTTTGGCCGACTTCTGCTCTTACTTGCACAGGCTACTCCCATTGACTTCATTGAGAACCATGTGCCTTTGGAATTTGGCCCTTTTTAAGGAAATCACTCTGTTATTTTGTAATTTACTCTGGCACATGAAGTGAACTGTTAGTGGAAAACAGGACGCACATAGGCAAAACTTTGAAAATGTTTTGTAAGACAGAAGGAACTGAAAAGCCTAAGTTTCCCCACTGAGAATAAGTTGAATTTATTTTGGACTAATATAGGAGAAGGGTTACATTTGATGTAACCTTAGTATGTTTTTTTTCTCTCTCTCTCTCAGGTTCTAAATCCGTTTTACATTTTCCAACTGTTCAGTGTGATATTGTGGGTCACTGATGAATATTACTACTATGCATTAGCGATTGTGATTATGTCTGTGATATCCATTGTTAGCTCACTGTACACCATTAGAAAGGTAAGTTCAAATTAACATAGCTGTCATCACAAATATGATTTTTACTAGAGTACACATTTCAAAATCATTCCCTGAGAACCCTACTTTAAAATTTAACTTCACTGTGTGTGAAATTTTGAGATGAAATTGACTCCAAAGAACTCAATATTTAAAACAACAAAACAACGCCCCCCCCCGCTTTTTTTTTTCCAGAAAGGGAGATAAGACCATTTAGCTATTTTTAAAGTGTATAAGAATCCTTTACCTAAAATCCTTCACATGCTCTATTCTGTGGAGATACTATTAACATCTGCAAAAACTTATCTAACTTATGTGGATTAGTGAGGGTAAGAGAATGGTCCAAGTTATGAAAGTTGGATGCAGTCAGACCTAGAGTTCCTGGGTGCTTGGATTTGGTTTCTCAGTTTGACCCCCATAAACAGATATACAGAGGTCAAACTGAAAAACATGTGGCCTTGGGGTTGGGTCATTATGGATGTTTACCTCCTGTTGGCCAAAGGGAGGAATGACGCTACAACTCCTAGTTCAGCCTCATGGTTCATTACAACACTTACAGATTGCTTGTTGATACTCGTTGCTCCACCTTGTATGGACGACTCCTCCTTGGAAGAGAGAATGAAGGGGTTGAGCCATAGCACTGTGACACAGTTAACTGAAAATCTGGTGATCCACTTTCAGTGCAGAGATTGGGGCCACTGAAGTTGAAATTAATGAGATTATAATATAGTTTGTGGGACTCTGAATTCAGAGTCAGGAAGTTTTGACTGAAGACAGAACTACCATGGAACCATTTAAAAGCCATGTTCAATAGTTAGAGGTCAGAGAAGACTTTTGGCTCTTTTTTTTAAAAGAGCAGCAATTAAAGTTCACAATCAAACTCTGCATTTTTAAAATGTATATAAATTAGTGAGTATGAAGTTTGCATTAGAATTAGAGCAGAGAGAATACATTCATTTTTCAGTTTGCGAGCTGAACCAAAAAATATGATGATAAAAAAATCAGTTTGGATCAATGCAAAATTGAAATTTTTAGATTTCTGACTGAAACAAGAAACCCCCCAAAATTAATTTTGATTTTTACTCCCCAGGACCTGAAGCTGCTGAGTTAAGAGCTATGAAACTGACAGTGTCAGTTTCACTCAGCAGCATGGGGCTCCTGCAGCTCTGGAGCTGCCCTGCCATGCCCGGCCAGGGACACCAGGACTCCAGGCCTATGGCTACACAGCAATAAAACACCTCCAGCTGATCGGGCTCATAGGGCTCAGGCTGCAGAACTGTAAAACTGCAGTGTAGACGTTCAAGCTCCGTAGATGTTTGGGTCCTGTGAGCCCAAGCCAGCCCTGGTGTTTTATTGCAGTGTAGCAATACCCTGGAGTCCAGAGTTGGGAGCCTGGGGCTTCCAGGATTGCCAGGCTCCTGGCTATATAGTGGGGAGCCTTGAAGCCCTGGCATGGCAGATGTGCCCTGAGTCACAGATCCTAGAAATGCCGAAGTCTGTGGCTCTAGGGCAGTTCGCTGGTAGGTCTGCCCTGGAGCTGTGAACCTGGCAGCACTGGGGTCACCAGCACCCTGCTGTGGAAACACTGCCTTGGATTCACTGAAATGTCATTGAATCCAAATATATTGGGTTCAGCAAATTGGCGTTTTCTGATGAAGCAAAGTTTTATCAAAAAATTTCTGATCAGCATTAATTAGCATTTGTTCAGTGAATTTGCACTCCCTCTCAAGAAGCCTGGGTAAAAATATGGGCCTTGCACTGCTCCTTAAAGGTTGACACATTCCAGGTTTTTTGGTCCAGATCCATTTCCTAAAATATTCTATATGAATGGGTCCCAGAGTACTATGCAGTTAAAGGTCATTTAAAGAAGCTTATTCTGTGGCATGATAGAGTATGGATCTAGAACATGCAGTGTCAACCGACAGCTCTCTGTCACACCTACTCTAAAGAACTCAGAGAAGAACCCACACCACAGTTTACCCAGGAATTTAAAGATATCATCAAATCTTTCCCCACACAACCCCAAGAGAAACTCTACAAACTCATTCCCCAAGAACCCACCTCAGGGACCTTCAACATCCTTCCAAAGACACACAAACAAGGGAACCCCGGCAGACCCATCATATCTGGCCACAGCACTTTTACTGAAGGAATGTCAGGACTCATAGAAACCATCCTCAGACCATTCACCACACAAAGGGCCAGCTTCCTCCAGGGTACTACCGACTTCCTTCACAAACGCTGCAACATTAACAACCTCCCTCAGAACACCATCCTCACCACCATGGATGTCACTTCCCTACACATTGATATTCCTCACAATGACGGCATGACTGCCTGCCTCAAATATTTACAAGACAATGGACAACCTTCAGTTATCCACCCCAAACACAAAGCCAAAATCATTCATTTCATCCTCACCCACAACAATTTTCCATTCAACAACAGTTACTTTGTCCAACTCATGGGTACTAGGATGGCTCCCAATATGCCAACCTCTTCATGGGCCACCTTGAAGAAGAATTTCTGGACAAATGGACCACAAAACCAATGACATACCTGAGGAACATGGATGACATTTTCCTCCTCTCGGCAGACAGCTTAAAATCCCTCATAGATTTCCACCACAACTTCAGCAACCAGCACCCGTCCATCAAACTCTCTCTGGAGCACTTCCACATGAGCATCAACTTCCTGGACACAACAGCCAGATACAACAATGGAACCTGACAGACAACGATATGTAAGAAACCCATGGATCAGCACACCTCCTTCACAGATCCAGTAACCACCTCAAACACAGCAAGGAATCTGTTATCTATAGCCAGGTGCTCAGATACCAGAGAATTTGCTCTGAGGAGAAAGTCCAGGATATACACCTTAACACACTCAAAGCCACCTTCACAAAACAAGGGCACTCCACAAGAGAAGTAGATCACATCGTGGAATAGACCACCCAAATACCCCAAGAGAACCTGCTTCAATACAGAAATAAAACCCCCTCCTACTGCACACTCCCACCACCACATGCTGGAACCCATATGGGGTGTCATCAAACAACTACAACCCATGCTCGATGGGGACCTGATCAGGAAAGATTTCTTTCAGGAACTTCTACTTTTGGCCTTCAACCAACCCCCCAGCCTCTCCAAGCTCATCATCAGAAGCAAGCTCCTCACAGACCAGGAAACACCAACTCAAAGCGGCACCAGATCCTGCCAGAACAACAGATGCAAAATCTGCAGTCATATCTCCACTGCCTCAATGCTCAACACCCCCCACAAGACATCTTTCGAGATCCATGTGTCTTACACATGCTCATGACAACATGTGGTATATCTTATCCAGTGCACTAAATGCTCAAACAACAAGTACGTGGGTGAACCCAGACAATCACTAAGCTCTCTAATAAACTCTCACAGGAAAATGATGAAAGACAAAAACACCCTATCACCTGTGTCACTTCACAGAGTGATCAATCTATATGTGATCTATCAGTCCTCATCCTCAAAGGAAATTTGCACAATACCTTCGAAATACGAGTCTGGGAGCTTAAATTCATAATCCTGCTAGATACTACAAATCATGGACTGAACAGAGACACTGGATTTATGGCTTATTACAACAATCTATAACCTACTAACAACCTCCCCCCCCCAGCTGCCACCCTCCCACTTCCTTAAACACTTCACCAGTCATAAGGGGGAAAGAGCCACTTCACCTTGAACAGTCCCTTGAATTACGTGTTAGCTCCTTCTGCTAAACTTAAACAGCTCTGTGTAAGCTTGAAAGTTTGTGTCTCTCACCAACAGAAGTTGGTCCAATAAAAGATATGACCTCCCCCACCTTGTCTCTCTATGGATCTAGAAGACTGTTAATGCTTCTAATTAGTGACTTGTTCTTTTCCCTCCTTCCAGCAATATATTATGTTACATGACATGGTGGCAGCTCACAGCATTGTCAGAGTTTCTGTCAGCAGAGCGAATCAAGGTAAGTTGCCCTGGTTGAAAAGATAAATCTAAAACTGGTCCTTAATGAATAGTTTAAAATCAATACAGGTCATTGCATAGTTCTATATGATTAAAGCAATTGGGTCCTTGTGATCTCTTAGCAACATTGCTCAATAAAAGGGGTAGGTAGAAGTTAAAAGTTGAGAAAATAATCTACTTGAGTGTCTTCTTCCAGAAGATCAACTCAACATTTATGCTGGAGCAGGTCTAGACTAGTCCCTCGTGTCCCTCCCCCATTTTCTTTTATCTACCTCTCCATGCATATAGTGAACATTGCAATATCCTACTTCTGGCCTAAGGATAAAAATAGAAACCGCAGGGGGGGACATTTTTTAGTACCTTTCAGTGAATCAGAGCCGGGCTGTAACCTCCTTTGGCAGCCACATCTCCAACTATTGCACACCATGTTGGCTTGGTTCTCATAACAGAAGAACTAGGGGTCATCAAATTAAATTAACAGGCAGCAGGTTTAAACCAAAGAAAAGGAAGTATTTCTTCACAGAATGCTCAGTCAACCTGTGGAACTCCTTGCCAGAGGATGTTGTGAAGGCCAAGACTATAACAGGGTTCAAAAAAGAACTAGATAAGTTCTTGGAGGATAGGTCCATCAATGGATATTAGCCAGGATGGGCAGGGATGGTGTCCCTAGCGTCTGTTTGCCAGAAGCCAGGAATGGGTTACGGGATGGATCACCTGATGATCCCTCATTAAGTAACGGGCCTACCTATTAGTCAATGAGGGGGGCGGGGGAATAATAACAGAAAATGTGGAAATGGCAGAGGTGCTTAATGACTTCTTTGTTTCGGTTTTCACCAAGAAGGTTGTTAGTGATTGGACGCCTAACGTAGTGAATGTCAGTGAAAATGAGGTAGGATCAGAAGAGGCTAAAATAGGGAAAGAACAAGTTCAAAAATTATTTGGACAAATTAGATGTCTTCAAGTCACCAGGCCCTGATGAAATGCATCCAAGAGTACTCAAGGAGCTGACTGAGGAGATATCTGAGCCAGTAGTGATTATCTTTGAGAAGTCGTGGAAGACGGGAGAGATTCCAGAAGACTGGAAAAGGACAAATATAGTGCCCATCTATAAAAAGGGAAATAAGGACAACCAGGGGAATTACAGACCAGTCAGTTTAACTTCTGTACCCGGAAAGATAATGGGGCAAATACTTAAGCAATCAATTTGCAAACCTCTAGAAGATAATAAGGTGATAAGTAACAGTCAGCATGGATTTGTCAACAAACAAATCATGTCAAACCAACCTGATAGCTTTCTTTGACGGGGTAACAAGCCTTGTGGATGGGGGGAAGTGGTAGATGTGGTATATCTTGACTTTAGTAAAGCTTTTGATAGTATCTCTCATGACCTTCTCATAAACAAACTGAGGAAATGCAGCCTATTTGGAGCTACTATAAGGTGGTTGGAAAACTTCCCAGAGAGTAGTTATCAGTGGTTCACAGTCATGCTGGAAGGGCATAACAAGTGGGGTCCTGCAGGGATTAGTTCTGGGTCTGGTTCTCTTCAATATTTTCATCAATTATTTAGATAATGGCATAGAGAGTACACTTATAAAGTTAGTGGATGATACTAAGCTGGGAGGGGTTGCAAGTGCTTTGGAGGATAGGATTAAAATTCAAAATGATCTGGATAAACTGGAGAGATGGTCTGAAGTAAATAGGGACAAATGCAAACTACTCCACTTAGGAAGGAACAATCAGTTGCACACATACAAAATGGGAAAGGACTGCCTAGGAAGGAGTACTGTGGAAAAGGATCTGGGTGGTCATAGTGGACCACAAGCTAAATATGAGTCAACAGTGCAATGCTGTTGCAAAAAAAGCAAACATCATTCTGGGATGTATTAGCAGGAGTGTTGTAAGCAAGACACGAGAAGTAATTCTTCTGCTCTACTCTGTGCTGATTAGGCCTCAACTGGAGTATTGTGTCCAGTTCTGGGGACCACATTTCAGGAAGGATGTGGACAAATTGGAGAGAGTCCAGAGAAGAGCGACAAAAATGATTAAAGGTCTAGAAAGCATGACCTATGAGGGAAGATTGAAAAAGTGGGTTTGTTTAGTCTGGAAAAGAGAAGCCTGAGAGGGGACATGACAAGTTTTCAAGTATGTAAAAGGTTGTTACAAGGAGGAGGAAAAATTGTTTTTCTTAACCTCTGAGGCTCAGACTTAAATTGCAGCAAGGGGAAGTTTAGGTTGGACATTAGGAGAAACTTCCTAACTGTCAGGGTGGTTAAGCACTGGAACAAATTGCTTAGGGAGGTTGTTTAGTCTCCATCATTGGAGATTTTTAAGAGCAGGTTAGACAAACACCTGTCAGGTATGGGCTACACAATACTTATTCCTGCCATGAGTGCAGGGGACTGGACTAGATGACTGCTCAACATAGACTTCCAGTTCTATGATTACCTGTTCTGTTCATTCCCTCTGAGGCACCTGGCATTGGCCACTGTTGGAAAACAGGATACTGGGCTAGATGGACCTTTGGTCTGACCCACCATGGCCAATTCCCCACTTTACGCGGGGAATAGGAGTCTTGAGCTGCCTTAGTTTCCTTGTGTGGCAAATTGTTTATTGTATTATTTCTGAGGCACCCATCAGTATAAATCAAGGCTCCATAGAGAGTGTTAGTGAATCATTAATTTAATCATTTTAAGTCATACTATTAATAATAGAAACAGCAGCATAATTGCTGTAGCATGGGCCATGGCTGTTATATCCATGTAGGCTTCTATTGCTGGTGCTGATTTGCAAGACTTTACAGTTGCAGAAAAAGAGCTTGTTCTTAAATTCTTACCTTTCAGAAATAGAAGAGATCCTTTCCACAGACCTTGTGCCTGGAGACATCATGGTGATTCCATCTAATGGGACAATCATGCCCTGTGATGCAGTACTTGTCAGTGGTACTTGCATCGTAAATGAAAGCATGTTAACAGGTGAAGTAAAATTTACATCCTGGATGGCTGAGCTATATGGCTAAAAATGCTAGTTGATAAAGTTATGTCATTGTTCTTTTTCTGAGTTGCAACTTACCTTATCAGAAGGAATTTGTTTACATACCCTGAAATGTGTATTTTTATAATGTACTCAAGACAGTATTGATAGTATTTATACAAATCTTGGCAATATTAATGTTATTTAAAAAGCATTTATATTGTGGTACTGCCTATAAGCCAACCAGATCAGGGCCTCATTACGCAAGATGCTATTCTCTATATTTGTATAATTAAAGGGGTAATGAGAAGGTATCTTCATCTCACTCTTCTTATTTAGCTCTCTTTTATTTTCACTATGTTAGTTAAAATAAGCATGTTTCTGTTAAGTAAGGAATCTGCAAGCTGAGAGTTTAAGAATACTCAAATGTAAGGTCCTAAAATATGAACCGTACTAAAAGATATGTCCATGCAAAGCTTTTGGATCGCCTTTCCTTTAGGCAAGATAAGTATTGGTTTCGAGCTGGGTCATGTTTAATTGCTAGACATGCTAGTATTTTGGTTTTGTTTATAAGTGTTGAATTGCTACATGAATAATTAGCAAGCCAATGATCAAAACTGGATAAAGGTGTGTTTAGGGAGATATGCTAGCAAAGCTTACTGAAGGCGGCCTTGCCTGTATCAAATGACTCTTTATAGCAACAGTTACGTTTATTGTTTGATAGGTTTTTGTTTTTTACCTTCAGTACTACAAGCAGCAGCATTTTTATGGTTTGCTAACTGGTGTAGTGACTTACAGGAGGGAAGACTGGGAGTCAAGACTCTTGGATTCTGTGGGAGGTCTAGAAGGTTAAAGAATGGGATAATGGGAATTAGGGTTCATGGGTTCTTTTCCCAGCTTTGTTACTGCCTGGCTGAGTTAACTTAAGCAGATCACTTTACTTCTCTGTTATAAAATGGGGATAACACTCACTATTCTAGAAAGTGCTTTGAGGGCTATGGATGAGAAGTTCTTATTATTTGTATTTGATTTGGATGAACTGAAGAGCTTTTTTTCCATTTAAGGTGAAAGTGTTCCTGTAACAAAGACTAATCTCCCAAACCCTGCAGAAGACCCAAAAGCAATGGGAGATGAAATGTACAATCCAGAAGTACATAAGCGACACACTTTGTTCTGTGGGACCAATGTCATTCAAACCCGTTTTTATACTGGAGAACGAGTCAAAGCCGTAGTCGTGAGAACAGGTACAAATTTTAATTGTTCTAACTTATTTGCATACTGTTTGATTTTTATAGTTATGTCTATCTGCTGCTTTCTACCTTTTGTCGGTTAATTTAGCTGTATTAAACAGATATTCCCCAAAGCATTTAACAAAGTTACTTCTAAAACTTTTTTACAATGCTACTTGATAATGCCTTGCAGGCTGTTGAGTTTTCAGCACTGACAAATCAATTAACCATTAGAGTCAAGGGATTTAAAACATGCCTAGAAACATTTGCGGTAGCATTAAACTCAGGTTGCAGTGTTTTTGCTCAAGAGTGTGTCGTGTCTATTTCTTTGATTTTTTTTTTTCTTTTAGATACACTTGCCTGTCTCTTACGTTGAAGAAGTAAATATATTTAAAAGGCAGTCTCTGCCCAAAATTGGCAGACACCTTGTTGTATATTCACTAGCTTTATTTATAAGACTATACTTAGTCATATTAATATTCTGGATTGCAGAGCTATTAAAGTAGTAAGAAGTATCATTTTAAAACTCTGCATAGGATTCCCCAGAATAGCTGTCAGTGCGTTGCAAGTCTTTTTCTTAAAAAGAAGACTACCTATAGACCTATGCGTAAACCATAATTCTAGACAGGAGAGCTAGGTTTAGCTTGAATAAAACACTGTGCGCTTTCTAAAGGAGTTTCCCAGTAAAATCATTAAACCCCTAACAGCTTTTCATCAATGCCTGAATAAGATGCATGGATAGATATTTTCATTTTTAATATAGGCATGGACTAATCATCTTCTATTCTAATCTTACTGCTGTGTGTTTTTTTAAAAACATCTAACTGATTTTTTTCTGTAGTTTTTTTTTAATCTTATTGCCTTTCTATTTTATAGTAGTTTTTTTCTAGTGGACATATGTTTGGACTACTATTAAAGAGCAAAAATTATTTTCAAAAGACAAATTCTGATAGAAACACTGCATATGTTCAGTTTAAATTCTTCTTTTCTTTCTGTTTCATTTTGTTTTTCATTCTCATTGATTTCTGAGTTCTTTAGGTAGTGGAGGGTTGGAACCTGAGGAATGTCAGTGCAGATATGTTAAATGTAAACATTCTTAAAATTATATATGGTTTTCTTTCTGCATGTAAAATATGTAGTCTACAAATAACCTCTGGCAAGGGATCACAGTAGTCTCACTTCCTGCCTTGACTTCAAATGAAAGGCAATATCGTAAATTGCCCTTCATCATACTGAGGTCCACAGATGTCCATAGTTCTGCATAGTCCATAGTTTAAGTACCATGTTAATTCAAGTAAAACCTAGCTTTGAGTTCTTTCAGAAGGGCCTCAATGTGGATATACCAATGTCTAAGCCAAAAGGTCAAGTCTCTGTAGTATAATTTTACCAGGAGCATGTTGAAGAAAAGGACATTTTGTACAAATCCCAACATTAAATGCTTCGTTAGGTCAACAACCTTATTCCAGACTCAGAAGGTCATAGAGCAAAACCTTGGAACTTCATTCTGCCTCTTATGGAATTATCCAGATTGAACCCCTGCCAGGATGTGTCCTTATATTTTTTGTCCCTTAATCAGCTCCCAAGAGCTACTGTCTTCTGCTTAGATACATTTTTTAAATTAGGAGCTTTCTCAGATTAGACCCAATATTGTTCTTTTAATTCTGACAGGTAGTCCTGTCATAGCACTCATTCCCTGAGTATGTTCAAGAATATTATTTATTTTGAACATCAAAGTCCAGTTCCTAGAAGTGCTGACAGTGTCAGGCCAGAGAAATCAAGTCTCATGTATTGTGATCTGCTATGTGGGCAAATGTCCACAAGTTCTTAAATTCATCCGATTTTACATATTGACCATCCAGTCTTTAGCCAATGCCATTTTGGGGCAAAATTTTTCTCCATGCATTAGGGCCCAGGGGTTACGAGTTTCTTTTCTCACTGCTGGGATGCCTCATTGTGGCTGCATCTGGGGAATAACTATGACTGGTGTGATGCCCCCTTCTGTCTCTGCTCCTGGAGCAGCCCCTCTCATGGTCCAGGAGTTAGTGCTTCCTCTTTGAGAGTTGGGATACTCCCTCTTCATGGCTTGGCCTTCCGGCCAGGTTCCTATGTGTCTTCCCCCTTCTGAGGTATCAAAGGCTCTCTGTAAGAATTGTCTCAGGCAGTCTTCCAATTCACTGCCCAGACTGTGCCACGTCCCCCATGGCTGATAGGGAAACCTGGGTCTGCTCTCTACTACAGGTTCCAGCTCAGAGACCTTTGAGTCAGCGGCCAAAGTCTTGCAGCTATTTCCCTCAGTCTTTTCCTACTCCACCTCTTCCAAACTTCCTTCTGCACCACCTTCCTCAGGGCCAAGATCCCAGGGGTTCCACTTGTTTTCTCCTTTTCCCTCTCTAAGCCCAGAGAATGACTACAGGCTTCCATGCTGCAGCTCCTCCTGCCCTTGCTAATTGGCTTTATACTAGCCCCTCCTGCTCAGCTGGCCTCCATCCTCAGTCAGGGATTGCTTATCAAGCCTAAATGTCCCTCAGGTGTGACCTGACAGGTTACTTAACATCTCTTGGGCCATATGTACCCTTTTTGGGCTAGCATGGGGGGCCCACACTCCATCATAGAATATCAAGGTTGGAAGGGACCTCAGGAGGTCATCTAGTCCAACCCTCTGCTCAAAGCAAGATCAATCCCCCACTAAATCATCCCAGCCAGGGCTTTGTCAAGCCAGGCCTTAAAAACCTCTAAGAAAGGAGATTCCACCACCTCTCCAGTGCTTCACCACCCTCCTAGTGAAAAACTTTTTGCTAATATCCAACTTAAACCTCCCCCACTGCAACTTGAGACCATTACTTCTTGTTCTGTCGTCTGGTACTACTGAGAACTGTCTAGATCCATCCTCTTTGGAACCCCTTTTCAGATAGTTGAAAGCAGCTATCAAATCCCACCTCATTCTTCTCTTCTGCCGACTAAGTAATCCCAGTTCCTTCAGCCTCTCCTCATAAGTCATGTACTCCAGTACCCTAATCATTTTTGTCGCCCTCCGTTGGACTCTTTCCAATTTTTCCACATCCTTCTTGTAGTGTGGGGCCCAGAACTGGACACAGTACTCCAGATGAGGCCTCACTAATGCTGAATAGAGGGGAATGATCATGTCCCTCGATCTGCTGGCAATGCTTCCCTGCTGCAGAAAGGGTTAGAGAGTAACCTATTTCCACTTAGGTTATCTACTAAGTTTTTGACTGTAGTAAGACTTGGTATCAGATAACAAGCAAGGATCGTCTGGGTCACTTTAGAGCCTATTCCACTAGAGCTCAGGCAGCTTCTGGTGCATATGTATATCTGAAATATGTAGGGCTGCTTACCTGGAACTGAGTTCATACATTTACCTCTAATAATGCCTTCGTTCAAGCTTCCATATCGGAGGCCAACTTTGCCAGGGCTGTCCTGCTGTTACTTTGAAAATAGGACGACTTCTTCCCACCTCCAGGTTTGAGATAACTGCTTGTTAGTCATGTAGAGTGGAATCTCTGTGAGCAATCGCTTGAAAAAAGAACAGTTACTTACCCTGCAGTAACTGTGATTCTTTGTGATGTGTTGTCCACACAGATTCCATGGCCCCCTTCTTCCCCACTAATTCAGAATCCTTTCCTTTTGGAATTCTCATTCATTAAGGAACTGAGTGGCTATTGAGGCCACCCAGCTACCGTGGACACAAGGGCAGGTGGAGTGCAGGCATGGCCCCCAACAAATACTGTTATTTAAAAAGAATCCAATCTAACGTGCTTATTAACCCGTGCGTGCCTAGAATGGAGTTTGTGTGGACAATAAATCTTGAAGAACCAGTTACTCTAGGGTAAATAAGTGTTCTATGTGCAGGGTTGCAACTAAAGTATAAAGACTATCTGAGTGAAACATTGATAAAACTAAATTTGCTCTTTATCTTTTTAATGATTCAATTCTGGAAGTCAGAATTTGCAGTTACAGCATGCTAATAGATTTAGCACTTACAAAACCTGAGGATCAAAAAACTAGCTCAGATTTTAGTCTCTTAAAGGCTTTTGGTGTATTGTATGACATTGCCATTGTTTGCACTTTTAATCTGATACCTTAAAATTCCTCTCATTATAGGCTTTAGTACATCAAAAGGACAGCTTGTTCGTTCGATACTGTATCCAAAGCCAACTGACTTCAAACTCTACAGAGATGCCTACATGTTTCTGCTGTTCCTTGTGGTGGTGGCAGGTGTTGGGTTTCTTTACACAGTTGTCAATAGCATACTAAATGAGGTATGGTTACCATCTCTCCATCACCCTACTAATTTATTTTAACTGTAGAGGCTGATCTGTGTTTTGTTAGTAGGGCTGGGTGAGCCTGTGCAAGAAAACTTTCTGCAAATACTAAGTCTAATTCTTAAATGAAACCTTTGTGGCTGCATTTGTTTTCTGTGAATGTTGTAGCAGACAAATTTGCTGACAGAAATGTTCAGCAAAAAAAAGCAACATTTAAGGGAATATTAGAGGAAAGTGAAATTTGAATTTATAATCACAAGCATTTGCACCAGAATACTGATTCTAGAGGTTACTGTGATCCAAAGAAGAAATAGGATACCATGTGACTTGTATCTAATCAAAACGAATTATATATTGCATAGGCAAAACCTGTTAAACAGAAATGAGCTACATACCAAGGGTCAGTCATGGAAATTATTTGGTGAGATTATAGGAAAATACAAATTTAGCAAATTTCTGCACATTATTCACTCACCTTTGACTTTTAACTAATGTATGGGGAAAGATACCAATGGCTTAAAAGTGTAAACCTTTTAGCACTAGATTGCTAAAATTGTATTGTGCAAGTAAAGGTTGTGGCAGCATTGTTAACTTTCTGAGCACAGCAGAAGCTACCTGTGATAATCCAGGAAGAGATGAAAGGAGCTTCACCTCTGAAATTTGTAGTCCAATACTACCTTAAACTTAATGTACTAAGGAGAGACTGGTGAATCCTTTGAACTCTGGATTTTTATTCACTTAGTGTACTTCCTTTAACTCTAGGTTCCTGCTCATATAATAATCATTGAGTCTCTTGACATTATAACCATCACTGTGCCGCCTGCACTTCCTGCTGCAATGACGGCTGGGATCGTTTATGCACAGAGACGGTTGAAAAAGATTGGTATCTTCTGCATCAGTCCTCAGAGGATAAATATCTGTGGCCAATTGAATCTTGTGTGTTTTGACAAGGTTAGATACATTTTAATTTTTTGTTGCTGGTTATTGGCTGGGAAGTGTTGTGTGCAGTTTTTAAAAAGTAGCAGTTCTAGTTGTGGATACAATGGCATTCATAATCATGATTTAAGGGCTAACTTGTTAAAATAAAAAATTCCCTATTCCAATAGTTATAGATCCTAATTGAATCCAGTGATGGTAGATGCTAAACATAGAAATAACCCTAGCAAATAGTTAAAAATGTGAGTGGAATGTTACTCTCAAAGCTCCAGATGCTACTTTGTCAATAGTTCCAAGAAACATAAGTGTTGTGTGGAGGTTGGGTCCAAACTGAAACTGTCTGATGGCCCCCAAGCTTCAGGAAAATTTGGATTCCGACTTTGTAGCTCGGCCTCATTTCTCATTTAACTTTATTTCAAATGAAAGGCCAAGCTAATATGTTTAAGGTTGTTCCTTTTGTAGGAATAGGCACAATTAAAAGTCATAAATAGTGCAAGTAAACACAGCTAGTCTGTCTCTTCCTTTCAGCTAGTACTTAATCCAAACTTCTTTCCCCTCTAAATTTTTGTCCTTAAACTGTCTACACAACTGTTTTATTTCTGTTTGGCAGATGTATTCAAAATGGTGTGTTAACTCTGTATAAATAACTACTGCCACTGCTAACGGTTTAGTGCCGACCCTCCCTCCCCAGCTTGGGCTGTTGCTCCTTTGTCCATCTGTTGTCTTTTTCACTTAGAATCCTATGTAAAAGTCAAAGAATTTCCTCTTCCAAAGAATATAGGCCTTGTGATTAATAAATATTAATAATAAATATCAAATCTGTATTTTGGCTGGAAGTAAAAGTGCAACAGTTACTGCTCAAGTGTAACTTTGTTCATTTTCTGCTAATATTTCTGCTGTATCCACTGGCACTTTTCAGAGTCCACCTCGGCTCTGAAGGCTTTCCCAGTTGACACCAACTGTTTTATTAATTTGTTTTTGTGGTAGACCGGCACTCTTACTGAGGATGGCTTAGATCTTTGGGGGATCCAAAGAGTGGAAAATGCTCGGTAAGGACAAATGTGCTATAATATTTGCATGGGAGAGAAGTTTGGTTTCATTATTTGGTATATTGTGATTGACATGAGAGCAAATCTGTAACTGGCACTCAGAGACTACAGTGATGAGCATGATAGAAGAACCTGTATAAAGTAGAAAAAAAACTGTGATATTTTATGTTCCTGAATGTGCACCAAAAAAGTGACTAGAAAGGGGTACATATCAAAATCTGATTAAGACTTGGTGAAAAGTCCATGACACTTTCACATTTCTAAAATGTGGGTTAGCTAGCTGAGGTGGGAGGGACCACAATGGAATTATGAACAGAGCACAGAAACCATGGCTGGGATGATTTAGTTGGGGATTGGTCCTGCTTTGAGCAGGGGGTTGGACTAGATGACCTCCTGAGGTCCCTTCTAACCCTGATATTCTATGATTTGAAGTGATTTGTGAGCTTGTTCTATGCACTTGTTTTTGACTTTTATCATCATCACTGGCTGGTCAGGCAATTTTATCTGAGTTAGCATGAACTTGATTCAGGCAACCCACTTTTACTTCCTGTGTAGACAGGCCCCATGTGAAGTTACATGTGATCAAATCAGAGGTGGTTGACTACTTACATAGTGGGGATGGGGATTTCAAAGGAGCCTAAAGGGTGTACGTGCCTATATCCCATTGAATTTCAATGGGAGCTGGTTGCCTAACTCCCTTAGGCGCTACTGTAAATTCCAGCCTGGAGTCTTAATCCATTCCCTGTGTTGTGTGGAAAGGATACGCTTCAAAAGGCTTGTGTAGCCAGTGTTCTGCTAATATAACCCTTTGGAATTATCTCATAATAAACTATCGTCGCACAAAGCTCATCATCACTTTGTTGGCTTTACTGTGTTCTGTGTTAGTTTCCTTTTTCCAGAAGAGAGAGCTTGCAATGAGAGCCTGGTGAAGTCTCAGTTTGTTGCTTGCATGGCAACTTGTCACTCACTCACAAAAATTGAAGGAGTGCTTTCTGGGGACCCGCTTGATTTAAAGATGTTTGAAGCCATAGGATGGGTAAGTCCATTGGTTCTTTCAAGGGAATCAGCATTTCTAAGTGCAATAATCTGAAATATCACATAGTCATATGATATATGATCTGTTATATGCTTCCTTAGATTGTAAGATTTAAATTCCTAGATGTGCTACAGTACTGGAGTGTCACTCTAAAGGGAGTGTATCAACACAGAAACTCGTGTTTTAAAAAGACTCATTTCTCATACTAAAACCTAAATTATTGAAACTGAAAGAATTCTTAATATCAAATTTACTTTTCGCCAATCTTGGGAGTGTGGGGTCAGTTTCTGGCACAGTGTGTGCACCCTTTTTTAACTAAAACTTTCGAAGGGACCTTGGTCTATCTGCTCTTTCACTGGTATTTAATATTGTTGATTCTTAATAGAAATCCTGTTGAGAAAGATCAGTGCTCTTGATGCTGACTACTGGAATTTTTGTTGTTTTCAGAAATGTAATTGTCTGGTGTAAAGTTAGTTGGTGAAAGAAGTGAATTGGGTGTTGTTTTCATTTAGATTCTTGAGGAAGCGACTGAAGAGGAAACAGCTCTTCACAATCAAATAATGCCAACCGTGGTTCGACCTCCAAAACAGCTTCTTCCAGAATCCAGACCTGCCACAAATCAAGAAATGGTACAAAATGTCAAAGCAAATATAAACCTCTGTTCTGCATGCATTTTGTTCTTTAGCTCATTAGAGGAGTTAAGACTGGATGCATATTCCCGTGTATTGTGGTCCTGCAGATCTAATCCTAAACAGGAACAGGACTGGTCACTACTTCTAAGGGGAAATTTAGGGAACACGTGGGTATTGCAGAGTTGGTGATTGCGTAGATGGTACTCCCTTTGACACCAAATTAATGCATCAGTATGATGATGCTCTGACCACTTCTGGTCATTTTAAAGACACTATGATTCTGTTTGAAACAATTAGGTATCCTTACCTGGTAACTAGTTTGCCTCTGTATGCTCCCCATGCAGTAGCTGCAGTATTCTCTTCTCACTTCCTGTCCTTAGATGTTGAGTGGAGTTGGGAGTGCATTGTTAAACTCGTACCATGTTTCACAACAGGGGTCTGCATTTTAATTCGTATAACAGTGCTAAATTTATAGCAATAAGGAATAATACTTTGCAATTCTTTAGCACCTTCAATCCATGAGTCTCTAAGGGTATGTCTTAGGGTCTATGGGGAGGGTACCAGAACCCAACCTCCAGCCTGAGCCTGTAAGTCTGCACAGCAATGAAACAGCCCTGCAAGCTTGAGTTGGCTGCCATGGGCCAGCCACAGGTTTTCTTTGCTGCATAGACATACCCAAAGTGGTTTTCAACCTCTAATGAGTTACACCTCACCACCCTCTGTGAGGTAGGTAAGTTTTCTCCCCATGTGGAAGAACTGAGGCACAGGGGGACACAGCACCTCTGTGGCAAAGCTGGGAATAAAATTCTTATCTACAGATGCCAGGCTCATCCTTTCACTATTACACCACATTTGTGAAGTGCTTTGGGATCATTTGGGGTGAAAGGCACTATATAAATGCAAGACATTAATATCAAACTTATTAAGCCTAATTACATACAGTGCCATTTAAATTGAAAATCTATCTTGTGAATGCAACTGGCATATTATATTATTCAGATGTATTACTGATATGATACATATCTGATAATAGCACTGGAAATACAGCTTTGAAATGAAGCTTTGTAGTAGATTGTTAGAAACAAAGTTTTTTTGTTTTTTTTTTTGTCTTTTTTAGGAACTATTTGAGCTCTCGGTAAGTGTGAATATTTTCCCCTTTCCTAAGGAAATGGCTTTAAAAAAAATAAATAAAGGGGATAGATATGCCCAGCAACTCTCCCCTTTGTTGTCTCTGATCAATTATACAGGCCAGTTATGAGATTGGAATTGTGCGTCAGTTTCCGTTTTCTTCTGCTTTGCAACGCATGTGTGTAGTAGCAAGAGTGCTAGGGGAGAAGAGAATGGATGCTTTCATGAAAGGTGCCCCAGAGGTGATTGCCAGTTTGTGTAAACAAGAAACAGGTAAAGGAATAAACTAACTTTTCTCATAGACTTCAGATGTGATATGGGAGGTTTTAATAATTTTGTAATTGACTTTTTTTTTTTTTTTTTAAAGTTCCTGATGATTTTGAAACCACTTTGGAAGACTACACTAAGCAGGGCTTCAGAGTTATCGCTCTTGCTCACAGAAAATTGGAATCAAAACTTTCATGGCACAAAGCCCAGAATATTAACAGGTAAGAGGGGCTACTTTTAATTGAGAACTAACTTATTTAAGACAATTAATACTAAAACATGCACTATTTACATTCTTTGTACTACTTGAATCGCCTGAAGGCTGCTTATTTTGGTTTTACCTAAATTACATCTACTGTCTATCTCTTTCTTCTGTGTCTACTCACCTGCAGTACTGTGCAGTGGGGTTGATATCCTGGACATTAGGCAGAGAAATCTTAGGCAAACAAGTGACTTTTGGTGATAAAGTGCGTGGTGTGGAACAGCCCTGACCCTACAATGTACCATAACCGTTGTGTTGTGGTATCTGATACAGGTCAACATGACACTCCCCACTTTCTTCACTCTGATGATATAAGTATATTTATGTAGCAGAAGGTAATGCGTCCATTAAAGAGTCAGTGGGTATGGTGTTCCTCACAACAACCAAACATAGAAGACATAATGAGGATTCGCAAAAAGAAAAGGAGTACATGTGGCACCTTAGAGACTAACAAATTTATTAGAGCATAAGCTTTCGTGAGCTACAGCTCACTTCATCGGAAGTGAGCTGTAGCTCACGAAAGCTTATGCTCAGATAAATTTGTTAGTCTCTAAGGTGCCACAAGTACTCCTTTTCTTTTTGCGAATACAGACTAACACGGCTGCTACTCTGAAACCTATAATGAGGATTGTGAACCTGATTCTACACACTGTTGCACAAGGTCTGCACCCTGTTTGAGTAAGGGAGTTACAGCAGCTCAAAGCTGTGTACCAGAATAGAGAATCAGACTCCATGCTTCAGATGTGGAAGAATCAACAGAAGTAACTGAACGTTCACGAAAGATGCCAGTGTCTTGCATACTTCCATGTTGTTCTGTCATAAAAGTGACAGAAGAAAATATGGAAAGTGTGGTAGATCATGTGACTATTTAGAAATCTCCAGAGCTTTGTGATCATCCTCATGTATTACCTGCACCTTTCCAGGCAAGCTGCCTGGGAAAGTAATTAAAGTTGTGGCTTTGAAACAAAGACACAAAATTGGCTATAATTCTAATGACTTTCAAAGTATTCCATAAGATGCTCTCTTTGTAAAGCCAAAATTTAGTTTAGGAAGTTTTTCTCAGGGAAGAAACTAGACATTGATATTTTTAAAAAAGTTTCTTCTTCTTCTTCGAGTAATAAGGAAAGGAGTACTTGTGGCACCTTAGAGACTAACAAATTTATTTGAGCATAAGCTTTCGTGAGCTACAGCTCACTTCATTGGACGCATTCAGTGGAAAATACAGTGAGGAGATTTTCCACTGAATGCATCCGATGAAGTGAGCTGTAGCTCACGAAAGCTTATGCTCAAATAAATTTGTTAGTCTCTAAGGTGCCACAAGTACTCCTTTTCTTTTTGCGAATACAGACTAACACGGCTGCTACTCTGAATTCTTCAAGTAATGTCTCTGTGGGTGCTACACTTCGGGTGTTTGTATGCCTTTGGAGCCCTTGATTGGAGATTTTCCATTAGCAGTGTCTGTTTGGCCCACACGTGGTCTATACAGCCCTGTGCTGCACACTGCAAGTATATAGGGCTGTGTGGGTGAACTGTCCTCCATTTCTTCTCTACTGCCTCTGCCTGAGACGGGCTGTAGTGTGTCCACCTTTTGCATGCCTCAGCGTGTTTTGTAGTTGATCTGTAGTTAGTTTAGTGTTTGTTAGTTGCTGTTAGTATAGAATTAATTAGACACTAGTGAGAGTTGTGGGTATTTCCCTCTCCCTTCCCCCCCTTTTTTTCTTGGGAGCTCATTTGGCTTGCCTTGCATGCCTGCCTTGCCAGGTTTCAAACACTGCCTTTCTTGTTGGGAAGCTATCCCAGTCAGTGATGGCCACTCTAAGTGTGTCTGTTGCTTGGGAGAGTTCCAGAAGGGTAACTTCTGGCTGGCTCTCAAATCGTAGAGCACAGAAGAATTGGGAGACCAAATTGAACCTTCCAATGATGGAATGCTCCCTTTAACCTGCTTCTGAGTAAGGTCAGCAGATCCCTGCATACATCTGTCTCCGGACAGACCCAGTGCCCCTTCAACCTTGTCCCAGGTCTCCCACCACAAGAAGCTGGCTCCCAAAAGGCCTCAATCCCCTGCTAAGTCTGTGATGTCAGTCTTGGACCTCTCGACTCAGTACCGTGGAGATGAATTACTCTTCTTCTGGTACCAGCGGAGCCGGGAGATGCCAGAGCACTTTGGAGCATGGCACTAGCAGGCCTCAGGGTACTGTGTGGAAGGACAGCAAGGCCCAGGGCATGTGCTCTTCTAGAACAGCACCATCTATATCAGACTTTTAATGGTGTCTTCACACTTGGCTCCATAAGCACCAGGAAAGTCACAGTGCCAGACACTTTTGGCTCCTGCGCCTACATGCTCGAGATCAACAGAACCATCCACCTCTTCTGCTGCATCAATATCAACCCATTTCGCACAGGAGAAAGTCTGCTACTCCCAGGACTTGTCACTGTTAGGCAAGTCGGTGTCCCCCCGGCTTATGTGTATGGAACAACTCTTGGTACCGAGACCCTGGTGTCTGGATTGCCATTGCTTCCCAGTACCACAGGATTCTCTGCTGCTTTCTGTTGGGGGGCCCCCCATTGGAGGACATTGAGGAGGGTGAAGGAGACATTCAGTCAGTCTCCCACTCTCAGTGTGGGGTTCCCTCCACATTGTTACAGGAACCTATACTTCAACAAGGGTTCTTTCCCCATCAGGGATGGTGGGATCAGTCCTAGGTACCATCCCCTCTGTTATGTGGGCGCCCCAGTGGACATGCTGGGATCCTTGGGCAGTGTATAAGTAGCAATTTGCCAGACATCTGGCTCCATTGCACTGGGAGATGAGTTACACAGTCTCCTCCACCAAACCCCCAACATGAGGAGACCTTTGAAAAACAAGAGGCAAGGACAGACAAAGGCTACCCCTCAAACTCCTATTTCGTCGTCATCTCCGGACAATGCAGTCATGCCTCTGTCACCATCGATGGCCAACGATTTTCACCAGTTCCAAGACCTTCTGAAGAAGGTGGCTGACACCCTCCAGTTACCTCTTGAGGAGGTTAAAGACTCAGAGCACAAGCTCCTGGACATTTTACAGTTGGCAATACCCACCTGGATTGCGCTACCCATTAATGAAGTGCTTCTGGATCCAGTAAAGACTGTATGGCAAACTCCTGCCACCATCCCGCCAAATGGTAAACAAGAAGATAAGAAATATTATATCCCCTCACCAGGGACTTAAAATTTTTGTTTTCCCATCCCTTATCTATTTCCCTGGTAGTGGATGCCATAAATGAGAGCAGGGTAACTGGTATTACTCCAGGTTTACCCTTTATGATAAAGACCAGAAGAGATCAGACCTTTTTGTCCAAAGGCCTATTCATCCATGACTCTCCAATTTCATATTTCAAACTATCAGTCAATTTTGCAGTCTTTATTGCACATCTTCCACAGGAGCATAGAGAGCACTTCCAGGCCATCATTAAGGAGGGTCAGTTATTAGCTGGAACCTCTCTCCAAGTGTCCTTACATATCCCAGACACTGCCACCAGAACCATCTCCACAGTAGTTGTCGAGCAAAGGGCATTGTGGCTCCAGCTGTCAGGGTTCCCAAGAAAGGTTCAGAATACTGTTGAGGACCTGCAGTTTGATAGTCAGAAGCTCTTCTTGGAAACTATGGATGAGTCTCTGCACACACTGAAGGACTACAGGGCCACATTGACGTCTCTTAGGAACAAGGAGATTTAGCAGGTCCCAGACTGCACAGAGACTGTGCCGAGTCCAGTTCTCTGGATTTCACAGAATCACTGAACCCTCTTGAAAGAGACAAATTCCAGAGGAAAAGAGCATCCCAGCCCCTTCAGTGAGTACCCAGTTATCATTGAAACAACAGTTTGGGTTGGTTGAGGGTTGACTCCTCCCTCACCTCCGAGTTTGCAAGCTGCAAACTTTTGCCACCACTTTTGGACACCGACTTTCCTATCTAATAGGCCTGGCAGTATATTACAACAGACAAGTGGGTCATGGAGGTTCTAACATCAGGCTACATCATCCGCTTTGTGTCCCTCGCTCCCTCCCACCCTTTTCCCCCTCCCTCTTCTGGGAGCCCTCTCACAAGACTACAGATTCAAAAAGTAGACTCGCTCCATTATTTAGGAGTACTTGTGGCACCTTAGAGACTAACAAATTTATTAGAGCATAAGCTTTCCTGAGCTACAGCTCACTTCATCGGATGCATTTGGTGGAAAAAACAGAGGGGAGATTGATAAACACACACAGAGAACATGAAACAATGGGTTTATCATACACACTGTAAGGAGAGTGATCACTTAAGATAAGCCATCACCAGCAGCAGGGGGGGGAAAGGAGGAAAATCTTTCGTGCTGACAAGCAAGGTAGGCTAATTCCAGCAGTTAACAAGAATATCTGAGGAACAGTGGGGGGTGGGGTGGGGTGGGGGGGAGAAATACCATGGGGAAATAGTTTTACTTTGTGTAATGACTCATCCATTCCCAATCTCTATTCAAGCCTAAGTTAATTGTATCCAGTTTGCAAATTAATTCCAATTCAGCAGTCTCTCCTTGGAGTCTGTTTTTGAAGCTTTTTTGTTGAAGAATAGCCACGCTTAGGTCTGTAATCGAGTGACCAGAGAGATTGAAGTGTTCTCCAACTGGTTTTTGAATGTTATAATTCTTGACATCTGATTTGTGTCCATTCATTCTTTTACGTAGAGACTGTCCAGTTTGACCAATGTACATGGCAGAGGGGCATTGCAGGCACATGATGGCATATATCACATTGGTAGATGTGCAGGTGAATGAGCCTCTGATAGTGTGGCTGATGTGATTAGGCCCTATGATGGTGTCCCCTGAATAGATATGTAGACAGAGTTGGCAACGGGCTTTGTTGCAAGGATAGGTTCCTGGGTTAGTGGTTCTGTTGTGTGGTGTGTGGTTGCTGGTGAGTATTTGCTTCAGATTGGGGGGCTGTCTGTAAGCAAGGACTGGCCTGTCTCCCAAGATGTGTGAGAGTGATGGGTCGTCCTTCAGGATAGGTTGTAGATCCTTGATGATGCGTTGGAGAGGTTTTAGTTGGGGGCTGAAGGTGATGGCTAGTGGCGTTCTGTTGTTTTCTTTGTTGGGCCTGTCCTGTAGTAGGTGACTTCTGGGTACTCTTCTGGCTCTGTCAGTCTGTTTCTTCACTTCAGCAGGAGGGTATTGTAGTTGTAGGAATGCATGATAGAGATCTTGTAGGTGTTTGTCTCTGTCTGAGGGGTTGGAGCAAATGCGGTTATATCGTAGAGCTTGGCTGTAGACAATGGATCGAGTGGTATGATCTGGATGAAAGCTAGAGGCATGTAGGTAGGAATAGCGGTCAGGAGGTTTCCGATATAGGGTGGTGTTTATGTGACCATCGCTTATTAGCACCGTAGTGTCCAGGAAGTGGATCTCTTGTGTGGACTGGTCCAGGCTGAGGTTGATGGTGGGATGGAAATTGTTGAAATCATGGTGGAATTCCTCAAGGGCTTCTTTTCCATGGGTCCAGATGATGAAGATGTCATCAATGTAGCGCAAGTAGAGTAGGAGCATTAGGAGACGAGAGCTGAGGAAGTGTTGTTCTAAGTCAGCCATAAAAATGTTGGCATCCTGTGGGGCCATGCGGGTACCCATTGCAGTGCCGCTGATTTGAAGGTATACCTTGTCCCCAAATGTGAAATAGTTATGGGTGAGGACAAAGTCACAAAGTTCAGCCACCAGGTTAGCCGTGACATTATCGGGGATACTGTTCCTGACGGCTTGTAGTCCATCTTTGTGTGGAGTGTTGGTGTAGAGGCTTCTACATCCATAGTGGCTAGGATGGTGTTTTCAGGAAGATCACCAATGGACTGTAGTTTCCTCAGGAAGTCAGTGGTGTCTCGAAGATAGCTGGGAGTGCTGGTAACGTAGGGTCTGAGGAGGGAGTCTACATAGCCAGACAATCCTGCCAAGGCCAGGGTGCCAATGCCTGAGATGATGGGGCGTCCAGGATTTCCAGGTTTATGGATCTTGGGTAGCAGATAGAATACCCCAGGTCGGGGTTCTAGGGGTGTGTCTGTGCGGATTTGTTCTTGTGCTTTTTCAGGGAGTTTCTTGAGCAAATGCTGTAGTTTCTTTTGGTAGCTCTCAGTGGGATCAGAGGGTAATGGCTTGTAGAAAGTGGTGTTGGAGAGCTGCCTAGTAGCCTCTTGTTCATACTCCGACCTATTCATGATGACGACAGCACCTCCTTTGTTAGCCTTTTTGATTATGATGTCAGAGTTGTTTCTGAGGCTGTGGATGGCTTTGTGTTCTGCATGGCTGAGGTTATGGGGTAAGCGATGCTGCTTTTCCACAATTTCAGCTCGTGCACGTCGGCGGAAGCACTCTATGTAGAAGTCCAGGCTGCTGTTACGACCTTCAGGAGGAGTCCACCCAGAATCCTTCTTTTTGTAGTGCAAACTGGATACAATTAACTTAGGCTTGAATAGAGACTGGGAATGGATGAGTCATTACACAAAGTAAAACTATTTCCCCATGGTATTTCTCCCCCACCCCACCCCCTACTGTCCTCAGATATTCTTGTTAAGTGCTGGAAATAGCCTACCTTGCTTGTCAGCATGAAAGGTTTTCCTCCTTTCCCCCCCCTGCTGCTGGTGATGGCTTATCTTAAGTGATCACTCTCCTTACAGTAAAAAGAAAAGGAGTACTTGTGGCACCTTAGAGACTAACAAATTTATTAGAGCATAAGCTTTTGTGAGCTACAGCTCACTTCATCGGATGCATTTGGTGGAAAAAAAAAAAGTTTTTTTTTTTTTCCACCAAATGCATCCGATGAAGTGAGCTGTAGCTCAGGAAAGCTTATGCTCAAATAAATTTGTTAGTCTCTAAGGTGCCACAAGTCCTCCTTTTCTTTTTGCGAATACAGACTAACACGGCTGCTACTCTGAAACCTCCATTATTTAGGAGCAACAGACCTAGTCCCATCCCCCCACAGGGGGGAAAGGGTTTTACACAAAGTATTTTCTCGTGCCAGAGAAGGACAGGGAGTTGAGACCAATCTTAGAACTAAGATGACTGAACAACTGTGTAAAGTCTCAAAAGTTCAGGATGGTGACTCTGGCAGTTATAATCCCTTCTCTAGAAGCGGGAGAATTGTTTTTTTGGCTCTCACTCTACAGGACTCCTATTTCCATACAGCAATACATACCGCACAGAGGAAACACTATGGGCCAGGATCATTTTCAATATCGAGTACTTCCTTTTTGTCTCTGTTCTCAAGGGATCTAGCAGTAGTCGCTGCTTACCTTTGTCAAGAAGTAATTTGAGTTTTCCTATATTTCGATGACTACTCAAGGGTTGATCTTACAAAATGGAACTAACTTCCCCAGACAGCCTCTCTCTCTCTCCCTCTCTCTCTCTCTCTCCTCCTACCCCCTCCCCCAGATTTGGGTTTCCAGCTAAATGTAAAAGAATGCACAGCCCTATATGCCCTTGTGCATGGCACGAGATCGTACAGCGCGCATGCACGAGCTAAACAGACTGAAAATCTCCGATTTTCGGACTCCAGAGGTGCACAAGCACCAACAGGGAGATGCACCTCAAAGAAATGCAGTTACTACACAAAACGAGTGACTTCTTTTCCACTTTTGTGATTACATTTTATTTTTCCTTAAATAAATAAACTTAATTAAAAATGAACAAATTATTTCTCAGATCACTTATGAGGCTGAATCTTTTTATTATTTTTCACAATTAAAAATAAAATAGTTCTCTTTGCTTTGCCAGAAAAGCATAGTCACTGTTTTTAAAAAAAAATCCATCCTACACCAATTAGCTGTAATTTTTCTAAAAATGATTTCCCCTGTTCTTACAGAGATGCCATTGAAAGCAACATGGATTTTATGGGGTTAATTATAATGCAAAACAAACTAAAGCAAGAAACCCCTGCTGTACTTGAAGACTTGCATAAAGCCAACATTCGCACGGTCATGGTCACAGGTTAGAATATAGTTAATCCAACATTTTGGAACAAATAGATGTATTGTTTTGAAAGGGTATAATTCTTTTTTTCCCCATCTATGTGTTAAATGTTCTATGTGGGTTGTTATATTTAACATCCAGCATGTAAAGCTGAGTTGTATTTAGTTTCTCTGGTCCAAGTTCACTCTCTTGTATAGAAAAAGTTTGATATTGAACAGAAACAAGAAGAGAAAGGAACAATAACATTTCTGCTTTTGGTATCTGAGGAGAGGAAGTATGTCTTGTGACAACCCACAAGGCTAAGAGCCAGAAGATCTAGATTCTGTTCCTTACTCTGCTGTATACTCCCTGTGTGGCTTGGGGCAAGTCATTTAACTGATCTGTGCCTCAGTTTCCCCATCAGTAAAAGGAGGGGTGTATGGGGATATGAGGCTTAGTTCAGTAATATGTATAAAGCACTTTTGAGATGCTTAGAAGGAAGATGCATTGGAAATTCACATCAATATGATTTGTGCTATTTGTTAAAAATTATGCATTTATTTGGGGTGGAAAAAAAGAAAAAAAATTAAATTGTTGTATAGATTTACCAAAATTCTACCTTACTGTAATAATATCCAAGAGTGAACTGTGAACAATACTGTGGTGATTCTGTGCTTGTTCCTGTGGTTGATTGATAGTTATTTTGATTGAATTAATTGATCTGACCTATAGTCCTTCTGAATAAGCCTTCCTGCTCCACTGTATTTCAGTAGAGTTAAAAGTGGTCTGTCCATCTGCCTCTTTTTCGTTGTTGCTCCAGGAATATTTCTGTTTCTAGCTTTTACATCTTGGTAGGTATGGAGTAGACCTGGGACTTCTGCTACCTATGAAAATGGTAGCGGACATCTTGCAGAAATGAAACTCAGACACACAAGATACCGTACCAACAGACTAAAATGATACTGCACCTGCTATGCAAGGAAAGCTAGAAATATAGTTGTAATTTAAAATGTTTGGCCGATTAGTCACAAGACGCACAGCGCAGAGACACAAGTAGGTGAAAATGTGCACATATAATTATATATTGTCCTGGAATGAAAGGTGCTATATAAATGCAGGGACAAAGAGTGAGGACCTGGATTTTATTGCCTGCTTGCTTTTCATATGACCTTGCATAAGTCACTTTGGGCCATATTTTTAAAAGGATGCATGCTTCCTAAGTACCCCCAAAACAAACTGTGTACCCTCTGAAACATGCACAAGACTTTCAATGCTGTATCTCTGTCCTCCCCCCCTTTTTCCCCCCCAGTACAATGAAATGGATAGTAGTAGGTATTTAATAATTATAGAAGAGTAGGGTTGGAAGAGACCTCAGGAGGTCATCTAGTCCAACCCCCTGCTCAAAGCAGGACCAATCCCCAACTAAATCATTCCAGCCAGGGTTTTGTCAAGCCTGACCTTAAAAACTTCAAAGGAAGGAGATTCCACCACCTCCTTAGGTAACGCATTCCAGTGCTTCACCACCCTCCTCGTGAAATAGTGTTTCCTAATATCCAACCTAGACCTCCCCCCGCAACCTGAGACCATTGCTCCTTGTTCTGTCATCTGCTACCACTGAGAACAGCTCCATCCTCTTTGAAACTCCCCTTCAGGCAGTTGAAGGCTGCTATCAAATCCCCCCTCACTCTTCTCTTCTGCAGACTAAATAAGACTAAATACCAGGAGGTACAATATCGTGATTATCTGCGGATTTGAATTGTTGTAAGGAAGTAATTGATGGCAGTGAGACAGATCTGCTGCTCCTGCTATTTTAAAGCAGGTTTTAATTAAGTATGTTCCTTTCCTGATGATCATCTATATTGCCATTTGTTTAATGAAACCCTTTTTTTACTTTACTTGCTTAACAGGTGATAACATGTTAACTGCTATCTCTGTGGCTAGAGACTGTGGAATGATTCTACCTCAGAATAAGGTCATTATTGCTGAAGCGCTACCTCCAAAGGATGGGCAAGTTGCCAGAATAAACTGGCATTATGCAGATACCTTCACAAAATGCACTAATTCATCACCAGCCATTAACTCACAGGTAATTTCTGCATTGCTTTATCTCGACAAGTGTTAGCATGAGTTTACTGCTAGGTTCACTTATTTCGTTTCCTTAAATTATTCTAGTACATAGTTGTACAAGTCATAATAAATGCACTACTTAACTTACCAATGAAAATGCAATGAAATGCAATCCCAGAAGTACAGCACAATTCTGCCATTCATAATATGGGGCTGGCTTAGAACCGCAAACTGTTTCGAGAAACAAATTCCTATGATTTGATCTTTCACTGCACTCTGCTTGATTTAATTAACAACTAAAACTCAGAGTTGATTCATTTTCAGTCTGGAAAAATTGTTTGAGACCATCTGAGGAAATCTGGGTCAGATGCACTCAGCTGGCCAGCAGGGTGTGCCTCTCTATTGCAGAAGCTGTCCATTGGCCAGCACACCAAAATCCTAACCAGCAGTGTAGTTGGTAAGCCATCAGCTACCTGTGGCAGAGCAGCATCATTTTAAGGCCCTTAGTGTAAACTACACCTAAGAGAGAGATTGTAATAATAGTAATATTTATATTGTGGTTCTCCTCTTCAAAGTACTGTGCATACATTAAAATAATGAAACTACATTGAAACAGAACTTTGCTCTTGAGGGAACAGATCTACTTAAGTGCTGGGTTTTGTCCTCTTCGGGGGAAAAACGTAAATATATTGAAACCTGTCTCAAAGATAACATCTTTACTGAACACTGGCCTGCATAAAGATACCACCCTAAGATATATTATACAGTGTTAAATTGCCTCCATTTATGAGCTTGATCTTATTCCATTTGAGTCAGCTAAGAAAAACCTCATTTGTCATCAGTGCTGCAGGGTAGTGTCTTAAACGACCACCTTTCCAAAGCAGCAAAAAACTGCCCAGTTGCAGAGACTGGCCCCAGACACAGCAGCATCCTCACATATGAGACCTGTGACTCAATGTCATTTGTGCCTGGGGGCTCTGCACTCTGCATGCTCTAGTTTTGCTTATTGCTTTAAGTTTTAAAACACCAACCAGCAGTAAAATATCAAATGTTACTCTAAACACATGTTAAAAACCATAAGTGGTAGAGGGGTGCTGCAGCTGCAAGTGACTTTCATATATCAAAAATCTGTTTTTATTAAAGGGCTTGTTCTAAAATATTTATTTATAATTAACTATGTAATAAACCATAGAATTTTTGCTATTAAATAAGCATGATTTAATCTTACAAGGTTTCCTGCAGCTCAAATTAAAATTCTCAGCAATCTTTATTAAAGCTATATTTCCAAAGATACTACTTCTGTTGGTCCTTTGGGTAGTGTCTTAAAATATAAAGAATATGGGTAAGTATATTATGACTAAAATAACCAAAGTTCCTTGTTTTGATACAGGATATTCCTATTAAATTGGTCCATGAAAGTCTTGAGGGCCTCCAGCTGACTAAATACCATTTTGCAATGAATGGAAAGTCATTTGCAGTGATACTGGAGCATTTTCAGGACCTTGTGCCCAAGGTTAGTAATCTGACTGGTGTTTGGCCTTTTGGAGGATGTGCAGATTTTGCACTGTGATTAATGCTGGTAAGAAATCTGTTGTCTTTCAGCTGGTGTTGCATGGCACTGTATTTGCCCGCATGGCACCTGATCAGAAAACCCAGCTAGTGGAAGCGTTACAAAATGTGGAGTGAGTATTTATTTGTTTCTGAAAATGTTGTGTGTTTAGTGTGTGAGAAAAATGTTCTTAGGTTAAAACAGAGCATTTTACTGTTTATATTTAGCCTGATAAAAAGGCTAGACTATGAAATCTTAGTTGGCAAATTGGACAGTTAATAGAGCTGTTTCAAAAATAGTGTCATTTATTGAAGGACTGTGAAACACAGTTTTTTTAAATAGCTGCTTTTTCAGGAGGTTGCAACTAAAGAATTTAATTTGGCACAGCATCAATTTAGACTAAATTGACCAATGTGTTTCTGAGGCATAATCAAAAATCTTGTTACTTGGTTTAGGATGAACAGTTAAGTAGAAATTAACTGAGGATCTTATTAAACAAGTAAATATTTATGGGATGAATTCTGTTTGTTCAATCATTCATGTCCTGTCAAATTGGCTCCTACTTTTTTTTTTAAATGGGGATTAGTCTAATGGCTGGTTTACTTTTGCAGCTGTATTTTTTTTCCTGATGTAGGTTTTTCTAGTTTTAGTGATAGTTTTCATCTGATACCTTAGAAATAATTTGTTGAAAAAATATGTAATAAAATATTGCAAGATGCACCTTTCCCAAGCTCTAGAGGCAGCATGGTGCAGTAGATTAAGTATGGGAAATGTGATCGCAAACTTCTGAGTTCTAATCCTGGCTATGGCATTGTCCATAGCTTGCTTCTTGACCTGGGGCAAGTCACTTAACTTTTTTGCCTCAGTTTCCCTATCTACATAATGATAATAGTAATAATCTGCTATCCTGAGGATTTGTTAAAGTCTGTACAGCACTTAGAAAGCATAAGGTTGTATAAAAGTGTTCAGTATAATTGGAATAAGTATTACAGTTATGGAATGAAGTAGAATGCTGAAACTTGTCTGGTTTTTATAGTTACTATGTTGGCATGTGTGGAGATGGTGCAAATGACTGTGGTGTAAGTACACTTCTATTTTGTTTAAGGAGCTATTGTCACATTATTGTGAATTGTAAAGCTAAAAGATTATTAAAAAATCTCTAACTATCCTCATGATAACTGGCAGGCACTGAAGAAGGCCCATGGTGGTATATCACTATCTGAACTTGAGGCTTCTGTGGCATCACCATTCACCTCCAGAACTACTAGTATTTCCTGTGTGCCAAACCTTATCAGGTAACACACCTCAGAATTTTCAACAAACTGTTTCGCTTAAGTAGATGTGGTTGATATAGCACGGTGTGCCTTGCAATATTCTACATGCCAGCAATATGAAATCAAAGCAGTGTATGCCTATTTTTCTCCATACACTATTTAACTTCCTGTTTGATATGAGAGGGGCTCAGTTTGGACCCTGAGGATCAGACATAACCCATAATATTTTTTGCTTTTAGTAAAGGCACTCTAGGAGTAATGTATTGTATTTCCACAGAATGATTCCATATGTTTTTATCCCAATTTTTGTCCATGTAAAATTAATTTCTTCCTTAAAGTTGTGAGTGAGCCTTTAGCCATCCAAAGTAGTCTGAAGGTATATTAAATTTCCTAAGAATTAATTGATTTTCTGCCATTAGAAATCAGGATTAATTTTTTGGAATTTAGGGGCAGCTTTAACAATGATTCTAATATCTGCGCTCTTGGAGAAAGACCATTCAGGACTGAAAAAGCTGTCGTTTGTGCCACAGATTTTGTTCAGGCCCTGAAGTGCAGTTCTGCTCCAAAGAGTGACAGTAAAGGAGTAACTTGGGATTTCATGTTTTTCTCAATGATTGCTGGACCAGATTTACTCTGTTTACATTTATAAAGGTGTCTCTTTCTAGGTGTTGTCAGTCCCTGCAAACTTAACCTGGGGTCTGAGAGGCAAGCAATGTTCTTTCCTGCTTGTGCATAATCACCAACACTAAAAATTCTTCTGGCAACTTCTGCCCTTAGCGATAACTTTGGGGGAAACCCATTGAAGTTTCAAATGGAGTTGCTGAGAACTGATTTTTGTCCCAGCAACTGGAGCTTGGCTAATAACTTTCCCGATACACAAGCCAGAATAGAACCTGGTTCGGTCTACTGCAGCTGTGCAGGTCTGTAGTAAGTGCTCAGAAGTAATGTGTATCCCCCCGAAGTCAGCAGATGGGATTCTGGGTGCTTACAGAGAGCATGTCTGTTGAGTAAAAAGGTGCCACCCTAGAAAAGAGGTGCATTTTAATTTATTGATTGGTTTTCCAGTAAACCTTTTTAAAATTAAACAGCATCAAGCAGAAATGTGGTGATTCTCTGTAGATGGCATGTTCACAATTGTGATCAGCCAGCAAATGTATTCTCACCCCCCTCCTCCTCTTTTTTTTCTTTTCAGTTTCTTTACATGTTTCTGACCTTTCGATCTTTAGCTGAAAATATCTCACTGCGTTGGCTATTCTGTTCATTGCTAGCTATCTTTTTGCTAAGCAGGCTATAATTGTTGGCTTAAGTGGCTTTAGTTATATGGATGTATTTGTTTTTACAGGGAAGGCCGTGCTGCTTTAATAACTTCCTTTTGCGTATTTAAGTTTATGGCTTTGTACAGCATTATCCAGTATTTCAGCGTTACCCTACTATATTCTGTGAGTATTTGACAATATAGCACTCAAAACATTATTAAATATAATTCAAATGGTTTAAGATAAGCAAATTAACCTCTGGCTGATGCAAATTAATGTACTGTCAATTTCTTTGGGAGCTTGGTGATTATGGTAAGATTCATTGTGTCTTCGTTCTCTAGATAATGTATATAATGGTCATCTAAAAATATTACAACTTTGCCTTTGATGACTAGCTAACATTACCATGGTATTCACAGTATTTCATGTCCTTCTCAGTAGTTAGTATAAGGAATACTGTGGTAACATTTTCTGTTTGTTAAAGGCAAAAAAACCAAAATCAGGTTATAATGGCCCTCAGAACTGCTGAGATGGAGGTATGTACCTAGAGAGAGCAATAAAATACTAAAACCTAACAGAACTGTAGAATGAAGACCTGTTTTTCCATTGGTTACCATGCCATGGTATCAACAACTACCAAAGGAACGGTACTGTAAACAAAATGGCACGTCAGTAATGACATACAACTGGAGATAGAGCAACTGGAAGATACTGAGTTGTGGGGAAGAAAATGGGTTGGGTGTATTTTGGCAGAAATTACTTAATTTAAAGGCCCTCAGTGGAAATTCCCTCCACTTTAACTGTTGTTGGTTAATTCACCTCTGTATCTTTAATTCAGAATACCAGTTAGTAGTAAGGGAGTTTTGGAGTGGCAGCTTTTGAGCCATATGCTGTGTGATTAAATTAATGGGATTTTCTTGTGTAGAACCCTTGGGGAACTTCAGGGTTTAAGATAGCCTTTGTTTGCTGGGTGTAGGCAGCATTGTAATCTACTCATTTGGCCAAAGAACAATTTACACTTAAAAACTACCTAGAAATTGATTTGAATCTGTATGCTTTAGTGTCATACAGTACATTGGTACCACAGGGTTTGATCCTGCAAGGTGCACAATACTCCTGACTCCCACAGACTTTGGACACTCAGCCCATTATTGGATTCACCCGTTGTTTATAAAAGTTCGGTGCAAGTATTCATGTAGATGAATTTTTTTAAAAAGCTGTAAAATGAGTAATATTGCACTTGTGTTTTCTGTATAGATCCTGAGTAATTTAGGAGATTTCCAGTTTCTTTTCATCGATCTGGCAATCATTTTGGTGGTTGTCTTTACCAGTGAGTATTGTGCTGAATTACTCATGATGCTTTGTTTTATTAGCAATCAGCTGTTTAACTAACTAGGAAAAAAGAGCAAATGTGTGTCTCAAGCATATACTTTTTAGCATCTTGTTAAATATTCCTATTAACATCAATATGACTTGTGGTTTGGTAGCTGTAAAGGCTCCATCTCAAAAGTATGAGTAAACTAAATGATAAAGTACACACATTTCTGACAGGTGTCCCCCTGCATCGTTCTTCTACAGTTCTGCATGTAGCTATAGTATGGGAGGGAGATGGGGTTATTAAAAAAAAACACCCGAAGGTGAAAAACCTGTTACTTCTTGTTTTGAATCCCATTGTTCACGTAAATGGTCTAAATGTACATTGTTAGTTATGTCTACCATGCCAGTAAGTATATTCTTGGTTGTCCTTGTGCAGCCACAGGTCTCTTGTGGCCCTGGTGCTTTTTTTTTTTTTTGTGATTTTTGCTTTCATTCAGTAGTTACTGTTTCATTGTCAGATGTTCTCCCAGTCTCTGCACACTGGGGATGGGTAGGAGAAGGGATTGACCTTCTTTCCCCCGCCTCCCACCTGACACACACTGGCAGGCAAGAGCACAGGAACCTCCTTCTCTCCTTCCCTTCCTATCCCGAGAGAGAGATGTCACTTACGTCGGTCGCTCCTTAAGGGAATGTAGGAGAAAAGGGTGAACAAACCGTGGGAATATCCCCAAAACAGTGTACGAATTAGAAAATCTAATGCTAAAGTATTGCACTAAATCAGAGTGAGCTCAGGTATGTGACGTTGTGTCACCACACACAGTTGATTAGCAGTCATGATGTCACGAATGCAGCTCTTGGCAGCACAGTGAGGCTGAAATTTGACCAAAAGTGAGTAGGCATTATTTAAAGAGTTAAGGCTCATTTCATCCAAAAGATCGTGGTGCGATTATACTTTGTTGTTTACATTTTCACAGATGGATTTTTTTTTTTATGCACAAGAGATTACATTCTCACTTGTGCTGTAGGCATATGTATTTATCCACACTTGAAAAGCAAGCAGATAGTGATTAGCTCAGGGGATTTTAGCAGAAGAATTATTGCTCTTGAAATTGAGGTATACTGTCTCAAGACAAAGACAGGGAACCTGTAATTGCTGCTGATTCTTATAAGTGCCATGAAGATTGGAAGGCTGGTCTACCTCTGCTGCTACTCTGGCCCCCTGTTCCTTGGCTGCCCTGGGTGCCACAAGGCTGGGTTAGCCAATGGGAGGCTGGTTTTCTCCATCTCTGTGGCAGCAGCCTATCGAGATGCTGCCTTGTGCAAACTGATACACATTACTAGGACTCAGAACCACCAAAGCAACTTGGGACAATGCAAATATCTGAAAGTCTCAAGCATCTCACTCTGAAGCTTTGTCTAGGCTACGAGGTGGGGTGAGAGTCCCCGGGTTGCGTACACATACTTGTACTAGCTCTCATCAAGCCTGTGTGAGTATAAACAGCTGTGTAGTCATGGTAGCCCAGAGGCATGGCTGAACCATGCCAAGTGCTTACCCCCCAGTTTTAGGCAGCTACTACTTGTGCTAACGTGGCTACTTATCCTCTTGCGAGCCCAAGGAGAGCTAGCGTGGTATGGTACGGGAGCAGGAGAATCATACCCAGACCTCCTCGCGTACACATAGCCTAACTGCATAGAAGTTAAACAAAATAATACTTGGAAATGTGCAGATTATAAACTCCTTGATTTTCTTTCTCCCAATACAGTGAGTTTAAATCCCGCTTGGAAGGAGCTTGTTGCACAAAGGCCACCTTCAGGTCTCATCTCAGGTCAACTTCTCTGCTCAGTTCTATCTCAGATTATCACCTGCCTGAGTTTCCAAACCATAGGATTTATTTGGGTCAAACAACAACCCTGGTATGAGCCCTGGACCACACAGTCAGAGTAAGTTATACACTGGTAAATACAGAATATAGTAACACTGATTAGGGGGAATGGTTTATAAATATTTTAATGCCCTTTGGTAACTAGCAAATTCCAAGGTGCATTTCACATGGCAACTGGCTAATGTGCAATTTTCCTCGCCATGGAAGGAGAAAAGGCTTCTGATCTCTTGGAATCAAACTACAACAGGATTCTTGCCTTGAGTGGGCCTCAACTTGCCCTCCCAGCCTCTTTCACAGAACTGGAGGTCTCCCTCTTCCCTACTGCCTGTAAGACTCATGTGGGGACCAGTAGGGAAAGGTGGGGTCATGTCAGATGATCAGGATATGGTGTGTGGAAGAATTGGCAAAGGGTTGGGGATGCTGCAAGGTGAACAGAGAGTGAGAGATGATTTGCCCTCTTGGAGGAAGAGGAATAATCTTCTCATGCGCAGGAAGTTAGATCAGGGCCAGCGGCGTAATGGGCTTCATTTTGTCCAGGTTAGGAGGAATAGTGAAGCATGTGTTATGGGATTGGGCTGCTAGAGGAGGTGAAATACAGAAGAAGTTTCACTGAGCTGCAGTACCACCGTGTAGAACACTATGGTACCATATTCTAAGGGTTGAAGATAATGTACTGGGGGAGTTCTATGACCCCCTTATAAGGAATGGCTGCAGGGACCACAAGAGACCATCAGAGATGGACTATTAACGTTTACATCACTGTGTGGAGGGTGGAAAGGAAGGGAAAGTAATCACCTTTGCATGATAGTCTGGTGTGCTAAGATAGAGTCTTAGCAATTACTTCGAGTTGTTAATATTAATAGAAGTGGGTCTGCACTGGAGCCCTGAATTTCAGAGCAATTTTCAGATCCAACCTTTTTCTGCTCTGTATAATGAAGTTATATCATTCTGTTATGAAGCAGTGGCAAACTGGGCTACAGGCCGTTATTTATACCAGTCTCGCTTTGTTTATTTTTCAGTTTGTAAAATTCACTTACTGCAGCCTCTACAGGCAGTAGAACAATAAGTCCTATACAATTCGTATCACTAACTGACACAATGGAAACCTAAAAGAATTGAGACCTCACGGGGCACAAAAGAAACTCCAGTTCATGACCTCAGTCACCACCTGACACAAAGGTCTTTCTGAATTACTTCATTAACTGTAGTAAAATGTCTAAAATAGACCCACCATAACCTCTGAAGCAATTTATACTGGAGTTATTTTCACAGTAGAGACAAGGCTAAAACTTACTAAAAAGAAAAGGAGTACTTGTGGCACCTTAGAGACTAACAAATTTATTAGAGCATAAGCTTTCGTGAGCTACAGCTCACTTCATCGGATGCATTTGGTGGAAAAAACAGAGGAGAGATTTATATACACACACACAGAGAACATGAAACAATGGGTTTATCATACACACTGTAAGGAGAGTGATCACTTAAGATAAGCCATCACCAGCGGGGGGGGGGGGGGGGAGGAGGAAAACCTTTCATGGTGACAAGCAGGTAGGCTAATTCCAGCAGTTAACAAGAATATCAGAGGAACAGTGGGGGGGTGGGGTGGGAGGGAGAAATACCATGAGGAAATAGTTTTACTTTGTGTAATGACTCATCCATTCCCAGTCTCTATTCAAGCCTAAGTTAATTGTATCCAGTTTGCAAATTAATTCCAATTCAGCAGTCTCTCGTTGGAGTCGGTTTTTGAAGCTTTTTTGTTGAAGTATAGCCACTCTAAGATCTGTGATCGAGTGACCAGAGAGATTGACAGGTCTCTGTGTGTGTGTGTGTATATAAATCTCTCCTCTGCTTTTTCCACCAAATGCATCCGATGAAGTGAGCTGTAGCTCACGAAAGCTTATGCTCTAATAAATTTGTTAGTCTCTAAGGTGCCACGAGTACTCCTTTTCTTCTTTCAGAGAGATTGAAGTGCTCTCCAACTGGTTTTTGAATGTTATAATTCTTGACGTCTGATTTGTGTCCATTCATTCTTTTACGTAGAGTAAAACTATTTCCCCATGGTATTTCTCCCTCCCACCCCACCCCCCACTGTTCCTCTGATATTCTTGTTAACTGCTGGAATTAGCCTACCTTGCTTGTCACCATGAAAGGTTTTCCTCCTTTCCTCCCCCCCCCCCCGCCACTGCTGGTGATGGCTTATCTTAAGTGATCACTCTCCTTACAGTGTGTATGATAAACCCATTGTTTCATGTTCTCTGTGTGTATGTATATAAATCTCTCCTCTGTTTTTTCCAGCAAATGCATCCGATGAAGTGAGCTGTAGCTCACGAAAGCTTATGCTCTAATAAATATGTTAGTCTCTAAGGTGCCACCAGTACTCCTTTTCTTCATGGGGAAATAGTTTTACTTTGTGTAATGACTCATCCATTCCCAGTCTCTATTCAAGCCTAAGTTAATTGTATCCAGTTTGCAAATTAATTCCAATTCAGCAGTCTCTCGTTGGAGTCTGTTTTTGAAGCTTTTTTGTTGAAGGATAGCCACTCTTAGGTCTGTGATCGAGTGACCAGAGAGATTGAAGTGTTCTCCAACTGGTTTTTGAATGTTATAATTCTTGACGTCTAATTTGTGTCCATTCATTCTTTTACGTAGAGATTGTCCAGTTTGGCCAATGTACATGGCAGAGGGGCATTGCTGGCACATGATGGCATATATCACATTGGTAGATGCGCAGGTGAACGAGCCTCTGATAGTGTGGCTGATGTGATTAGGCCCTACGATGGTATCCCCTGAATAGATATGTGGACAGAGTTGGCAACGGGCTTTGTTGCAAGGATAGGTTCCTGGGTTAGTGGTTCTGTTGTGTGGTGTGTGGTTGCTGGTGAGTATTTACTCCAATCTGATGTATTTGCTTGCATCCGATGAAGTGAGCTGTAGCTGACGAAAGCTTATGCTCTAATAAATTTGTTAGTCTCTAAGGTGCCACAAGTACTCCTTTTCTTTTTACGAATACAGACTAACACGGCTGCTACTCTGAAACCTTTTTCCCCATGGTATTTCTCCCTCCCACCCCACCCCCCACTGTTCCTCTGATATTCTTGTTAACTGCTGGAATTAGCCTACCTTGCTTGTCACCATGAAAGGTTTTCCTCCTTTCTCCCCCCTGATGCTGGTGATGGCTTATCTTAAGTGATCACTCTCCTTACAGTATGTATGATAAACCTATTGTTTCATGTTCTCTGTGTGTGTATATATAAATCTCCCCTCTGTTTTTTCCACCAAATGCATCCGATGAAGTGAGCTGTAGCTCACGAAAGCTTATGCTCTAATAAATTTGTTAGTCTCTAAGGTGCCACAAGTACTCCTTTCCTTTTTGCAAATACAGACTAACACGGCTGCTACTCTGAAATCTAAAACTTACTGGTTTCAGAGTAGCAGCCGTGTTAGTCTGTATTCGCAAAAAGAAAAGGAGTACTTGTGGCACCTTAGAGACTAACAAATTTATTAGAGCATAAGCTTTCGTGAGCTACAGCTCACGATGCATTCATCGGATGCATCCGATGAAGTGAGCTGTAGCTCACGAAAGCTTATGCTCTAATAAATTTGTTAGTCTCTAAGGTGCCACAAGTACTCCTTTTCTTTTTGCTAAAACTTACTGTAATCCTCGACTTTGACTCTGTGTTGAATGTTCTTCTGTGTTGCAGTGCGTGTAACTTATCAGCAGCCACAAACACCAGTTCCTCTCAAGATAAGAATGAGACTCTTCACGATGAGCACAATATCAAAAACTATGAAAACACAACAGTATTTTTTATCTCCAGCTTTCAGTACCTCATAGTGGCAATTGTCTTTTCTAAAGGGAAGCCCTTCAGGCAGCCTTGCTACAAAAATGGTAAGTCTCTTCTCACTGTGTACAATTCCTCGGTGTTTTTCCAAACCGCATAGGCGTTTTGTGTTCACTTAGCACATTTGTCTAGGTGCATGTGATGCTGCTTTTGTAGTAATAGATTTGCTGCTGCAAGACTGTGGGGTTCCCCCAAGAGAAGAGGGAGGGGATAGTTTCTCAGGTGAAAATAGAGGGGGGGTGTTATAGAACGTTCAAGATTTCCTCTGGGAATTTGGGAAGGTTATTGCAGAAATTCTCACATGCTATGAATTTTAACTCTTTTTTCCAAAGAAAAATGCATGAAATTTGAATGGTTTGCTCTCTCCGAGAAAACCACCTAAATACAGTCATTACCACTGTATTGAATGAGTTTCTCTATTGACCCAATGATTTTGGTAGCAGAATACTCCTGCATTCCATTGCTGTTTTGTTTAAGACATGGAATAATAACATTTTTCACTTCTTAAATCTGTGGGAGCTGTGCGCTTGCTGCCTGCACTGAAATCTGCTTCCTAATATCCTTAAGATAGCTTTATGTTTTTAGAAATCTCACATTCAGATTTTTTAGATTTAGATTCAGTTGCTTTAATGTTTTTCAGAATTCTGAAAGATTCTGGTCTGCATTATAGGCCTCAAAACTTACGTTTTAAATATGGTCCTTCCTTGGGAGAGCAAAAAAGCGTAATCTTAAATCTGTAACTTTTTGTTGCTAGGGCAGTGGTTGATTTGAACTCCTGTAATTTAGTCATTTTGTATTTATCTAAAATTATGTGTATGGTATATATTGTTTTAGAAGGTTAATGGAGAAAATATATATATATACAGTTAATGAAGTAATATATACACGTGTGTGCATGCGCACTAAAGTGAAATGAGGATTATATCCACCATTGCAATGTGCTTTGAGGTTTATATTCTGTTGTTGTGAAAGGGGAAAACTTCTTGTAAGTTAAGTGTCACATAAGATGCATTGTTTTCATAAATTAATGAGAATTAACCAGATGTTTAAGGTGGCTTTTTTGCATATACAATAAAATCATTGCAGTATAATTTTATAGGAGAGAAATCCAAAACTATTTAATGAAATATGTACTTGTATATGGTCTACCAATGAAAAATACATTTTGTGAACTATTGTTCAGGGGTTATTGTAATAGATATATATGCAAAAGTTAAGAGTGACAGCATGTTTAAAGTTATATTTCTCTCTTTCTTTTTACAGTTCTGTTTGTTATATCTGTGATAGTTATTTATATCTTCACATTATTCATCATGTTGTATCCAGTTGAATCCATTGACAGGTTTCTTGAGGTAAGATTCAACAAGCAGGTATATACACTTTATACCTCATAAACTAAGTTGGCTATCTTCTCTTCCAGTCTAAAGTTCCCATTGGCTAGATTGACCCTTTGAAAGTTAGAGTTTAAATTCTACCAGAAGATGAGCCTAATGAAAATCTGGCATATACCTATAGAGTCAAATGAGAACCAAATATAAATTTGGTCTCACCATTTAAAAATTTTTTATTTAAAAAAGAAACAAAAACCCTTTAGATCTAATGAATGCAGAAGAAGCATGTGTTTAAAACCCTTAACACTTTCTCAACAAAAAGAAAAGGAGTACTTGTGGCACCTTAGAGACTAACAAATTTATTTGAGTATAAGCTTTCGTGAGCTACAGCTCACTTCATCGGATGTGAGCTGTAGCTCACGAAAGCTTATGCTCAAATAAATTTGTTAGTCTGTAAGGTGCCACAAGTACTCTTTTTCTTTTTGCGAATACAGACTAACACGGCTGCTACTCTGAAACTTTCTCAACAAGATACTGTAGAATGAGAGGTGATACTACCTAGTGCACTCTGCAGATAAGCATTATCTGCCCTATCACAGAGTTGTGTTTAAGTAATAAAATAGGAGTTAGAATTCAAGCTTTACAACCAAGCTTGTTTCAAATTTGCTTTATTTCATATGTACACAATTTTTTGTGTGTGTAACTTCTCGGTGCATATTGTGGATAGTGTTCACCTGTGATAACTTTGTCTTGCAGCTAGTTTGTGTACCATTTCAGTGGCGTATAACAATTCTCATCATTATCATCATCAATGCAATTGTATCCATCTTGGTGGAGGTAAGTAGCTCAGATTAACAAGTGGTTTTTTCCGTGTAGCCTTTTCCTGGGGTACAAGTATATCCTATATAAAATGCTGATGGAGTACAGTTATGTTTATACTTCTAATGTATTTTCAGGCAAGGTTAAGGCCACAAAGTTTAAAGTTTCATAATACAGATAATTAATAAAATAAGAAATAATGTGAATAATTGAGTTAAGCGTTGTTATTGAATTCAGCGTAATGTACAGCAGCAGTGAACTATGTTCAAGACAGACTTCTGACATTTAATTTTTTTTAGGGTGTGTGTCACTATCCTTATGCTGGATCACAAGTGTGCCTCATAGTTTAACAGTGGAAGGGACCATTGGATCCTCTAGTCTGACCTCCTATATATCATATTAAATTTTACCCAGTTACCCTTGTATTGAGCCCAGTAAATTGGGTTTGGCTCAAGCATATCTTCCAGAACTGCTTCAATCTTGATTTGAAGAGATCAAGAGACGGAGAATCCACCACTTCCCTTGATAATTTGTTTCAATGGTTAATCATCCTCTGTTAAAAATGTGTCTAACTTCTACTTTGTGCTTGTCTGGGTTCCGTTTCCAGCCATTGGCTCTTGTCTTGCCATTCACTACTAGAGTAAAGTCCTTTCATACCTGGTATTTTTTTCCCTGAAGGTGCTTACACACCGTAATTTTCACCTCTCTTCTTTTTGATTAGCTAAACAGATTGTGCTCTTTAAATATATCATTGTAAAGCATTTTCTTGAATCACTTTTATGGCTCTTTTCTGCATCATCTTCAATTTTTCAACATCATTTAAAAAAATATGGCCACCATAAATGTACGCCATATTCCAGTATTGGTCTCACCAATGCTGTATACAGAGGTAAAATCTCCTCCTTACTCCTACTTATTGCTCCCCTGTTTATACATCCAAGGATCATATTAGTCCTTTCTTCCACAGTATCACACTGACAGCTTATGCTCAGCTGTTTGACCCCTAAATCCTTTTAGAGTTGCTGCATTCTGTAAAGATAGAATCTGTATTTCTTACTCCTAGAGAAAGAACTTTGTATTTGGTTGTATTAAAAGATGTTTTGTTTGAATGGGCCCAGTTTACCAAGCGACCCAGGTTGTTCTCTAGGACTGTCTCGTCCTTATTATATACTACTCTGCCAATCTTTGTGTCATCTGCAAATTTTATCGGCAGTAATTTTATATTTAGTTCCAGATCATTGATGAAAATGTTGAAAAAATTGGGTCTAGTACTGATCCCTCTGGAGCCCCACTAGAAACATCCCATTTAATAATTATTCCTAGGACCCTACCAAATTCATGAAAAACACATCTTGGACAGTGAAATCTGGTCTATTGTGTGCTTTTATGTTATACTATACAGATTTCACAGGGAAGACCAGCGTTTCTCAAATTGCAGGTCCTGACCCAAAAGGGAGTTGCAGGGCGTCACAAGGTTATTTTAGTGGGGGTCGCAGTAATGCCACCCTTACTTCTGTGCTGCTGCCTTCCGAGCTGGGCTGCTAGAGAGTGGCAGCTGCTGACTGAGGGCCCAGCTCTGCAGGCAGCAGTGCAGAAGTAAGGTGGCGATATCACACCAGGCCATCCTTAGTTCTGCACTGCTGCTGGCAGCTGCGCTGCCTTCAGGTTTGGGGTCTCAGCCAGCAGCTGCTGCTCTCCAGCTGCTCTGAAGGCTGTGCAGCCATCAGCAGTAGCGCAGAAGGTAAGAGTAGCAGTACCACAACCCCTCCTACAATAATCTTGTGATCCCCCCAACCCCCCACTCCTTTATGGGTCAGGACCCCTAAAATTACAACACCATTGAATTTCAGATTTAAATAGCTGAAATTATTAAATTTACGATTTAAAAAAATCCTATGACTGTGAAATTGACCAAAATGGACCATGAATTTGGTAGGGCCCTAATGATTCCCCATTGACGACTGCTTTTTAATATCTGTCAGTTAGCCACTTCTTAATTCACTTAGGTTGTGTTTTATTGATAGTGCCAATTTTAAAATCATATTTCCATCCTTTAATTCTTTATCAATTGAATCCCATATCGGCTTTGTCATTATTTTACCTGAGTTTGAAGTCAGGCTAACTAGTCTATAATTACCTGCATCATCCCACTTGTCCTTTTTGAATATTGAGACAACGTTAGCATTCTTCCTGTCTTCAGAATTTCCCTGGTGTTCAAAGACTTGTTAAAAATTTACATCTGTGGGCCAGATATCTTCTCAGCCAGCTCTTTTAGTACTCTTCGGTACAAGTTCTCCAGACCTGCTGATTTAAAATTATTTATCTCTCATATATATTGTCTGACATCCTCCTTGGTTTGAAAGTACTTCTTCATCCTCATGTGATACATCATCTTCCTTTCTCAAATACAGAACAGAAAAATTTATTTAGCACTTCTTTTTCTGCATACATTTCATTATTAACAGTTTTACCATTTCCATTTAATAATAGGCCTGTACAAATGCTAGGATTTTTTTTGTTACTAATTTTCTAAAACTCTTTATTGTCCTTAGTGCTGCTAGCCACAGAGTTTTCCCTGACATCTTTAGCTTCCCTTATCAATCTTCTGCACTTCATAACTTCTCATTCATATCAATTGCTATCTGCTTCCCTCATTTGCTATTTGTTGTTTGTTGCTTTTTTATTTTGAACTGCTGATGTACTTTGTCACTGAACCAGGATGGGCTTTCAACCAAAGTTTGTCATTTTCTTGATTGTGGCATCATAACTTTTTGCCCATCTAATAAACTTCCTTAAGAACTCCCAATTTTCAGTCACATTTTTCTATCTAAAATTCTCCTTGCAGTCAATTTTGCTCAATTGTCCTTAGCTTTGAGAAATTAGCCCTTTTGAAGCATCAAATACTTACATCACTGGTTCGGACTGTCCTCTATTTGCTCATATTAAATTTAATCAAGTCATGAGCACTAATCCCTAGGCAACCACCAACTTCCCAGTCCAGTGATTAATTCATAGTTCTGACATAATGAAGTCCAAAAGTATTACCTCATCGGGTGCACTACCTTTTGTGTTTAAAAAATGATCATCTACAATTTTTAGAAACGAATATATGTTTTGTGACTGGCTGCAGGAGATCTCCAGTATGCAGGGACAACTCTAGCTTTAAGCAAACTAGGCTGCTGCTGAGGGTAGCTGATTTGGCCAGTCCTCCCTCAGTCATGATGGAGGGGTGGCCGGGCCAAATTTGAGTGAGTGGCATTGTGACCTAACGCACAAGCTTGCAACACCACTCGCACAAATTTGTGCTGGCCACCAAATCTGTGGTCGTGATTGTGGGGCAGCAGGCCAAATCTGTGTCCCAAGGCCAATGAGGAGGGGAGCCGAACACGGAAGTTTTGCTGAAGATGGCAGATTGTCTTGAGCGGCCTCTGCCGACATGTGTCTTCCACGCTGAAGGACCCCATAACAACACAACTTTTATTTTCACACGTTAAAAACCAGTATTTAAGGGGGAATAACTCATCCTGTTTGCTGGTTTGATGTTCTGTAACAACAGATCCTCCATGGAGCCCTCCTGGGCTTTGTTAGTTAGCACATGGATCGATATGCTTTCAAGAGCCAATGTCTCTGAGTTAACAATAACTCTGAAACAGTTAATGGTTCCTTTAATGTAACAACAGATCCTCCCCTCCCCCCTTTACCCTCTTTGTCTGTCCTAAACAGGTTTATAACCCGTGATTTTAACCTTCCAATCATGTGCATCATCCAGCAGATCCAGTAAAGCCACTTATCTAAAATTTCTTCTCACCAGTGAGAATTTCCACTTCTTCCTACTTTTTACCTTGACTCCTAGCATTGGTATATAAGCAATATGCTCTTCACATTTTCACATCTGTTCAATTTGTTAATGACACACTGAGTTTGAGTTAACACCGCATTTGCCCCCTTAGCACCTGTTCCTTGTGTTGTTGGTTTAATACCCTCTCCCCCTCATCGGCTCCAGTGAGTCTCGAAGTGAGATGATTAGCGGCCTGTGAGATGCATGCTGGTCCCATTCATGTAGCCCTGTCTCCCACTGGAATATGGCCCAGTCCTCCACAAATCCAAACCTTCAGCTTCATACCAGTTGCACTGTCTGTGGTTCACGTCCAGTATTTTCTGCCTTCTGTTGCTTTTGGGACTGGAAGGCTCTCCAAGAAGATAACTTGGACGTTCCTCCTCTTCAGCTCCCTTCCAAGATCCCTGAAGTTTTCTGCAATCTGTGGGATGCCATAGCATTGGAACCCGTGTGTATTCCCACCAGTGGAGACTTGCCAGAAGGTTTAATAACCCCATCCTTCTTGCACTTGCATTTCATATTTTCGCCCTGGGGTGACAGCATACCACTCTGCTCTCCTTGTGTCCTTTGCTAATTTCTGTGTCCATTCTTCATATGGAGTCACTAATGAGGATTGTTTGCCTTCTTGAGACAGGTGAAAAACCTGTCTTTATAGCTGCTTGCTTTATAATGCAAGGATGCCCATGAGGCATGTCCCTTTTAGCTTTCTGTTCTGTTACTCCGGAGACAGGTTCCTCTGTAGTTGTTTCACTGAGTACCTGATATGGAATGAGGACTTTTAGCTGAGTTGAATACCTCCTGGTTTTCTCTCTGCTCCTGGTCATGAATCATCAGCCCATTTCTTTGGTTTCTGTTCTCTCCAGTTCTCCTTTCACAGACTCTTCCCCTTGTCGTGTCTGTAGTAATGATTTCCAATGTGGTTGTCAAAGAAGTGTTGAAACTTGTGCTTCCAGACCAGATATTTTCTCCTGTAGTATGGCCACCAGCTTGCATTCATGCACTAGAGATCTATTTGGTCTTCTGACAGAAAAGTAAACATAGCATGTCCGAGGCAGGACACAGTTGTTTCCTTGTGGTCCATATTTGCTACGTGGAGTAGAGCTATACCTTCAACAGAAGGAGCCAGACTCCCTCCAAAACTCACCAGCTTGTCACTCTTATTTGCCTACCTCAGGAGTTCACCTGGCAACTGACTATATACTAAGCTTCACTGCTCAGCTCTACCCGCTCTTTAGCAGGGCAGGGTTAACCTCTGACACTTCAAACCCTGTGTCTGTTCAAAGACCACCCAGGGTTACAGCCACACTTCCCTCACTGCGACACAGACACACCTGTCTCACCTAGCCTGGTCAGGGGTCCACAGCCCAACCACGCAACCTTCCTGGAGAACAGACAGACCAAACACACCACTCACCACTCAATTCCCTCTGCCTCTGAGCACAGCATCCGCACCTATGCCCCCTCAAACCTAATAACTAACTTTGGACTGTGATCAACACTGATAAATAAATACCCAAAAAATCAGAGTAATCAGAATGCAAAACATGATTTGAGAAAAGAATCTTAATTCAAAGTTTCCTTAGAACTTGCAGTGCTTATTGGGGATTCTTAAAATAGTAGTGTCAAAACTGGTTTTAAAAAGAAATCCTATTTGTGTAAATGCAGTTGTCATAATTGCAATTAATGTAAAACATATATTCATGCTCTTAAAACCCTCATGTAAGCACTTAAATACTGAAGATGGTTTCTCTCTTAAATACTGATAAAAATAAATTTTGTCAAATGAAAGCTGAGTTTAATTCTGCACTGAGCTAATTATGCCAATATCACTGTTTCAGATTTTATTTTTATGTGCACACTAACAACAAATGATCATTAGTCTTTTTAATTCTTCCCACACATTGCAATGTCTCACAGAATATCCTCCTTGACATGATCCTTTGGAAGATTGTGTTCAGCCGAGATAAACAAGGAGAATATCGCCTCACCATGCCCCAGCCGCCTCAGGTTGGAGACCAGTATTTTGCTGTCAATCATTCAACAGTATGCAGATTAATTTAGTTTTTTTTATCATGCATTTTGTAGTGGTTTCTGGATGTGTTTGTTTTTCTGCCTGTATAAACCTGTTTTTAAATAGTGTCTTTATCATATTTCTGTAACTTTACAATTAAAAGGGATTTTAACAGAAGCATCTTTAAATATTATTGTAAACATGTCCTAAGCAGATAAGTGTACGTTAAGAAGTTTAGCTTCACTTACAGGACCTGAGAAACAGTGTGAGGCCTCTCTAATTTTTCCATTGGCTTGTTTTTTCACTCCAAAATGACACACTTAGAATTTCAGGGACTAACAAATGCAGTGTCACCAATGTCCATCCCAGACACTTAGTTGTAGTCTGCATGTCAGCAGATCAGTAAAGTGGGACTAGAAATGTCTTAATTCTCATGAAATCAAGGTTCTTAACTGTGGGTTTGATCCAGCTCCCAGTGAAATGAATTAAATTGACTTCAGAAGGTATTGGAGCATCCTCTGTGTGATCAGTAATTTATGGTACATACAAACAAAGGGAAACAAAATGAGACATGGTAAATTACTACTCCTTTTTAAGCTTTTTAAGCTGGTGTTGGCAGCTCCTCCTCCTCAAGAGATAGTCAACAAACTGCATTTGGTACCACCCAGAGGCTGCTGTCTATGGAAAATGCAATGTAGTAAAACACTGCTGGATTGGTTATTCCCTTTAACGCCTTATAGCTTTTGTCTACCTCTGGGCAGAGAACCAGCACGAGGCCCAGCCATTGCTTCAGTCAAAGTTGAGCTTGATTTTGAGAACTTCAGCGGTGCCTAGGATTCTGCACGGGGATAAATCTAAGCCAGGGAGCATAAGGGCAATCACTTGTATGTATATCCACCCGCATGGCAGCCCTACACAGTAGGCTGAGGTAGACTGAGAAATGGGAGGAGCCAGATACTTTGAGAATGTTAGCAGTGTGTTTGTCTATTTATTCCAGTTAGTGCAGTAAAATTTCTAAGGTGTATGTATTGCCTATTTAGGATGAGGGGAGTGAGGAGGACTTTTAAGAAAATAAATAAACACGGTGTGATTTATTCGTACATACTAGCAGATTGCTTCTAATTCACTGCTTTGCATGCTTTTTAATAGCACACATTGTCAGATAGGCATGTTTAGTTTAAATTGCTTACTGCTTATTGTTGGTTGGATACCGTTGAACAAACTTGTGTAAGTATAAAATATTTAGAGGGTTTTTCCCCAAACTTGGGCATCAAACAGACAGTTATATCACAAGAAGTGTTTTAAGGCCATTACTCCTCAATAGTTTACTTTGGGAGTTGACTAGTTCCTCTGAAACAGCGCAGATATAGGCAGTACTGTGAGTGCTTTGGAATGTGCATGAATGGGATTGCAGGCACATGAGACCTGGATACTGTGATGCAGAATCTTCTTTTCTCCTCGCATTTGTACCTTTTGAGATCTCATTGCTGCCATACTGCAGAAGAGGGAGTAGGCACAGCCGTGTACATAGATTCTGCACCACACTGTCTTGATCCTATATAATGACAATTTATAAATCAGAAACTAAAACAATTCATAATGAAAGTCCGTCTCATTTCTGATGTCTCATTGTGAAATTTCTGACGTGGTTTTAAAGTATTTTGCTCTTGGCAGCCTGGTTTTCATATCTGTTCATTTCCCTGTCCCTTCTGCAGGAGGCTTTGGATCGCTGGAGAGGATGCTTCCTTTCCTCCCTGTTTGGCTGCAGAAAGAAGATTCCAAAAGCCAAGTACATGCACTTAGCTCAGGAATTGTTGGTTGATCCAGAATGGCCACCAAAACCTAGAACTACTACAGAAGCTAAAGCTCCAACCCAGGAAAATGGTTCATATCCAATAATCACTATAACATAACAATGAATCTCAGTGGTATGTTTCTTTAGCAGTATTCAGAGTTATGTAATTTTATGGCTTTATTTAGTATTGCAGCATATTAAGTGTTCTCCTAGTACAAACATTCCCGGTTATTTTGTCTCTGAATACAAAGTTCAGAGCTGAACATCATACAAATTATACCATTAAGAAACATTGAGCTAGATGACGTACAACAGAAGAAAAAAATATTTACTAAATTTTGAAGCCTCACTTGCCCAAAGTGAGCTGTATTTAAAGGTTTAAACTGCAGGGCAGTTAAATAGGGTCCTTTGAATATTTGGGGAATGTTAATATTTGGTGGTAATTGTTCCACTCTGTGTACCAACAGCAATGTGAGCATAGTGTGCTGTCTGACACAACCTTTTCACAGCAATACTAGAGACCCATAGAAACCACATGGAAAGGGTTGTCAGTTATTTCTTCACTTTTTATCAGAAAGCATCGTGACTGTAAGATGATCCTGGAGTTTTAGTGTGTATCCCTCCTATTTCACATGGATTAAAAACAAGTTCATACCTAGTAGTGCAAGAGAGTTTCCAGCTGTGGGACAGGTAAGAGTTTGGACTTGCAGCTAGTCCTTAAGTCTGACCCTGCAGGTACTGGGAATGCAGTAAAAACTGTGTGTTCAGTCCCTAGGAGGAAGGAAGCACATTACTCTCAAATGAGCTCTTACCCTCCTCTTCAGCTAGTCGTAGGCTGCAGAAAGACAGGTTGTTGGGGTCTTTGAAAAACCTAGGCCAAATAATTCTTCTTCCCTTACGTCTCACTTCTATTGCGTTTAACTGACTGGTGGCTCCATACACTCTCTCTGTCCTACAAAGGGATTAGATTACTCTTATCAGACCAGGTTTTATTGGTATTGTGTGAGCGATTTTTAACACCTTTGCACCAGCAAGGCCAGAACTACTGCTAGGAAGCAGAAAATGTTTAGCAAATATTAATCCTGGACACCAAGGGCTTATAAATACCAAAGGATTGGTCTACCAGTGTCTTAATTACCATGTAGTTGTGTGCAGCAATGTTAAGATGGAAACAGATGAGCCAAAATCCAGGTCTTGTTATAAAATTATTGGGCTGCCGTGAATTTCTCTCTTTTTAAATCTTTTGCATCCAATGGTGCCATGAGTACTTGAAGTGTGAGTGCAGTTTCACTGTGAGGTGGTGCCAAAGAGCACTGTACTAGGCTACTAGGGAAATGAAATCTCAAATATGAGACAGCAAGCAGCAACAATTTCAAAAATACTGGGTTTTAGAAGCCTGTCAAAATGGATAAAAAACCCAAAGCCTTTGGCAACCAAATAACAGTAAAACCTTGAGGAAAAACTCCTACAGTCAGTTTCTGTGCTCTTTTGAAAGAATAAAAAGTGCTGAGATTTGGACTGCCTTTTTTAACTCCATGAAATAGACAGATCTAAGCCACTCTGAACTTTGGGAGAGGACACCAGAAATCCAGATCTGACCCTTACATGAAAACTCCTGTAGGATTGTATGTGGGGCTGAATGAAACCTGTGGAAATTACTCCACTCTATGGAGTGGTCTCCCGCTATAAAATCTTGGGGGGTAGCTTGTTACGTTATCTAGGGAGGATATCATTCTCTAGGGCTCTTTCGTAAGAGGAGTTTTGCAGTTCAGGCCTATTTCCCTTGTGTTTTCGTGTATGGCAATATCCTCCTTGCCTGGATGGGGTTGAATGTGCCATGCCAACCTTGGCATTAATAATTGGGACATAAATGGTTTGGAGGGTTCCTCTAGGACTGTGAAGATTAGCAGTTACATTAACAGTTACGCCTCATGAATTAATGGGTGTACTATCCTCTATGCCAGCTGACAGCTCTCTTCCTGTTTTATTTTGGGATGGCATTTACCAGCTTCTAATCAGTAGTGCAGAACAGAATTGTCCTTTTCCTGCCTTTTGTACTGTTGAACTTCAAACAATATTTGTAACTTCAGAAAAGTGTAAAAACTGGATCACTGTTACTGATGTTGCCACTGTTGAGTCTTTGAAATATCTCATTAGTGTGGAATTGGGGGGGGAGAAGCAGGGGGAGAAGAATATTGCTAGTTAAGTGAATATTCTTTATATCTCCCCTTTATATAAAATACTTTACTTTAGTGGAAAGATTCCATGAAGCTATGCATCTTGGACCTTGGAGCTGTGACTTACGACCACATCCTAGATTTGTTTAAACGTTAACTTATGGGGGGTTTTGAGTTAGTTTCATTCATTTTGACTTGCTTGTTCAGTCAAAAGTGAAGAAGAAAATGTGCATGTGGTCTTCGTCTTTCAGGTACTGTTGCTTAGTGCTCTTCCCCCAAACTGCTAATCAGTCTGTCCTCGTTCAGACGTTAAAGTCAGTCTTTCATTTGTGATGATGATATTCTGTGTACCATCCCATTAGAAATGTCCAGATACTAAGGAGTAAACTACTTGTAGAGCAGTGAGTTTGTTTAAAGAGTATTCTAATTTTTTTAATTAGGGCCAAAATTGTCAAGTGTGTCCATTAATTTTGGGTGCATGGCTTATGAAAACGAGAGCATGATTTTCACTGGTCCTGAGCACCTGCAGATTTCTTGGACTCCAAATGGAATTCTGGGTGCTCAGCACCTATGAGAGTCAGATGCTATGTTCTTCAAGTTGGACACCAAAATTAGTGGATGCTTTTGACATCATATGACTGAGCAGCTAGGGTCTTTGACCAAGAACAATTAGTTATTGTTAAGAATAATAGATCAGCTGTCTTTTTTGGGAAAAAAAATCCTTTTAAATTTTTCTTTTTGTTGCAAGGTTTTGTATTTCTGAGGGTTCAAATACAGCCATGGAAGTAGGCGCAGCTCCTACTGAAGTCCCTAGGAATTGCACCTTCTTACCTCAGGGCAGGGTTCGGCCCTATTTGCCTGTATATCACTTTGAAAGGAAGATGTGATTTTTCAAGTGTACAGAAAGATAGCAAACTAGATCTGGCCCTAAATTAGCAAGTTCAGTTCATAAGTTGAAGTATGTAGGACTTCAGAGCTTGTGCTTAAAAGAAACCTTCTGTAAATTTGTTCTTGAAAGCTAATGAATTCAGATGAACAGAACTATTTAGTGGGCCCTACTAAATATTCTTGATGGTCTTTTTTCTTTCTATTATATAATTCAGCCTCACACTGAAGAGTTTGATTCAGATTTTCTTATTAAATTATTTAGGTGTATACAGACCTAAATTTAAATCTGTATACATCTTACTTCAGTGTGTTAGGATTTGTAAATATGACTGATATAAATATTATTTATGCACATACTTAAAGGAATGGTCTACCCAGGAAAGAAATTGTTAAATAATAAATGTAACTTTTAAATTTGTTTAAATAAATAACCAGATCTTTAACATGTGTATCCCTCAGGGTTGTTTTTAAAGTTCTCCTTCCCTTCAGATACAATTAATGGCAACTGTAGGTTTCCTACATTATATCACTAAGTCTGCTGTAAAATAAGCTGCAAATAATGCTTGAGTAAAAGTGGCGAAGCCAGCCACAAAGCAAGATTATTTCGATTCATGTGTAAACTTTAAATTGGGAACTTTTACAATTGCACTTTTATTTTTAAAATGGTCACCATTTTTTATTCTATTTATTTTATTTCTTGTTCTGTGTTTATGAAGATTGTGCTGAACCAGTTCATCTGAAATTGGGTAAATAATCCTCTACTGTATTATGTATATATTATATTAACATTAAACACATGCAGGATGCTTTTTTATGCTGCAAGTTTTTTAGTATTTTCCTTGGTCATCACAACATTCAAGATTTAGGAAGTGCTTTAGAATTTCTCCCATGAAATTTTGAATTATAAAATTAGATTTTTATATGTCTGAGGGAAAGGGGTGGTTTTCTGACAATTTTTAGAGTCCTGAATATGTTAATTTTATACAGTATAGCTTCAGGTTTTTACAGCTATTTTCAATGAATTGCAGCTTGTTTGATAATTGTGAACCAGAAACTTCTCTTGGTTTCGGTGATGACTTCCTTGAAACTAACAAAAATAGAAGGCTCATGATTTTAGTGTTCTCTGGAAGCTCATCTTCCTCTTATTTTTAAAAAGCTAGTTTAAATCAGAAGTGACACTGCATCTTTATATTTAAAACCATGCGCTGCTGCTCTGGAATGGTACCGGTTGTCAAAGAGGCACCATGCATAACTGTACATTACAATTGTAAATAGCCTTGTAAAATCATTTTTATGATTGAAGCTATTTGAAATAAAAATGTAAATGAACAGCGTGTACTTTCATAGCTTTTGTTATTAGTGTTCAGGAATGTTTCTCTAATTCCCTCTATCACACATTTGGGGCTCAATTCAAAGCCCACTGAAATAGATGGAATGACTCCCATTGGCTTCAGTGGGCTTCGGCTCAGCCCCATCTCCATGCACTCTTGCTGAGTAAGGGACATGTGTGCGCATAGACACACACCAGATTAATATCTGGAAACAATGACAATGACCTTAGTCTTCCATCATGGATTGATGAAGGCCATGTTGAGGCTGTAACTTGTACCTTACTAAGGGTAGTGATGCATTTCTGCTTCATTATTGAGATCTTCCAGTGCTGCTTCCTTGCAGCATGGTGTGCTGATAGCATTTCTTCTAAGGTGACACTTCCATTTCTTGCCAGTCTTCTGCCTGCAAACAATGTTGTTCCTGACACTACTATATCTATCCTGCTCTGAGTCTGGAAATATCACTTCATGAGTGAGGCTGAGACCTTTTCCATACTGCAGTGTGGAAATACATTTAAATATTCCAGGACAAAAAACTTTGTTTAAGAAAAGTTAAGGTAGAATGTGTTTGAGAGGAGTCCAGCCAACACCCAAAAGCTTGACAGGTTTTTTTAAAAACCCAGGCACAAACCTGGATCCAAAACAATATTTTATGAACCTTTTGCTTTCACCAGGATCCTTATGGACTTAAGTTTTTGTTTCAGACAGTTCATGGAGGCAAGGGAATTAAACTGTGGAGACACAGAAAGGAGGTAAAAAGTGCTCAATCTGGATTGCTTAGTCTAAGTCTGGAGCAGAAAGGTGTCCATTCCCTATTGGTGCTGCCACGATTCTAGCTCTGATGCAGAAAAGCCTTGTGATGGAGAAGTGGCTGGAACTGAAGGACCTTGTTTCCCAGATCCTTACACTTTGGCAGAAGTACAGGTGATTTAAAAATAAATACATACATGAATCTGAAACTGATGTTCCTTTGGGTCTACTACAAAAACCTGTATATCCAGTTATGTATTGGACAGGTGACATAACATAAGCGAGACATTCTGCTGCTCTAGGGCATGTGTTTCTGCACCTTATTCATGATGGCGGATGGAATAAAGAATTCCGGCTCTACTCAGACTTCTACTGGGCTGTTGGGGCACTGTGACAGGGTCGGGCCAGATGGCTATAGGAGAGTAATTTTTTTTTTTTACTTTTTTAAACAACATTTTAATCAGTTCCAAACCATTACAGCTGGAATGGTGTACACTGTTGCTCTTAAATGACAGCAGAAAACAGCTCTTCTCTGGTAGTGAAATCTCTTCCCCTTTTCACTTCCATCTTATCACACAAGATGTAACAGTATTTGTACCACAAATTTTCAAACTGTATATTCAAATAAGATGACAACACAGGGTCAGTTTTACTTTATATATGCAAGTCGCATGGAATTTAGAGCAGTTGCCTTTCCTTTTTTGACAAAAATAAACTCCAACCATTTAATAAATGGGAGAATAAAGAACATGTGTTACCAACTACCTGAATAGAGTTTATTACATTAGTTATCCAATTAAGTTTTAACCACAGCTGAATAGGAGAGTAATAGAAGGCAGATATATTAGCCCCAGGCTAAGTAGGTCCCTTTTCCCTGGGTACGGTAACAGGGAAGGTTCCAGAACAATCAGGAACCTTCTGGAAACAATTAAGACAGACAGGCTGATTAGAACACCTGCAGCCAATCAAGAAGCTGCTAGAATCAATTAAGGCAGGCTAATCAGGGCACCTGGGTTTTAAAAAGGAGCACACTTCAGTTTGTGGTGTGCGTGTGAGGAGTTGGGAGCAAGAGGCACTAGGAGTTGAGAGTGAGAACGCGGACTGTTGGAGGACTGAGGAGTACAAGCATTATCAGACACCAGGAGGAAGGTCCTATGGTGAGGATAAAGAAGGTGTCGGGAGGAGGCCTTGGGGAAGTAGCCCAGGGAGTTGTAGCTGTCGCACAGCTGTTCCAGGAGGCACTCTAGACAGCTGCATTCCACAGGGCCCTGGGCTGGAACCCAGAGTAGAGGGCTGGCCTGGGTTCCCCCCAAACCTCCCAACTCCTGGTCAGACACAGGAGGAGTCAACCTGGACTGTGCGTTCAGAAAAACGGCCAAGCTGAGGGCTGCCGTGAAACTCCAAGGTGAGCAAATCCACTAATAAATGCAAGACCCACCAAGGTAGAGCAGGAACTTTGTCACAGGCACATATGCCACACTTTCTGGTAGACCACATCCACTCTGACCCAACTGTCGTCCTCCTTTGAATGCAGGTTTCTATGTGTATTCCACTGTGGGAACGCACGCACTTCATGCCCCTGGGGTCAGAGAATTTTTGAAGCAGTGTTTGTTTCTCTGTGCATGTGCCTTTGCCTTCCTTGATGAGTTCTTATATAATTTAAAGAACTCCGGTGCCAACCTCTGCTCTGTGGGAATATATACAGCTGCCCTAAAAGGGAAGTATCATAGGCAGCCGTACAAACCTAGACCGGCATCTCAGTAATTATTTCACCAGCAGTTTTATGACCCTCCTGGTAAGAGACAGGGTACAGACCTCTCCTTTTCCTTCACCGATGCCTACAGCACCATCTCAATTTTATCCCCCAGTAAAAAGATATTTTGTGACAGGAACTCAAGAGCTGCAAACCATTTATGATGCCTCTACGTGATCCCCACGTACCCTTTGGGGGTTGTTCAGTACTCTAGTTCCACAACTAGAGTGCCATAGCAGACAAGTGGGTATTAGATATCATCTATCCCAGCTATGTGATCGAGTTTACTTACCTACCTTCTCCAAAACCTGCATTCTCACGAGAAATCCCTCTTCCAGCAAGGAACAATACAGTGCACACCTCTTCAACACCAAGGAAAAAGTTTTCACTCTACATAGTTCCTAGTCCCTAAAAAGTTGAATAGTTGGAGACAGAGATATATCCTCAATCTCTGTAATCTCAACCACTTTATTCATCAACTGAGATTTCACATCGTCGCTCTTGCATCAATACCCTATCCCTGGAAAAAGAAATATGGTTTACAGCTCTTGATATGAAGGTCACATACTTTCATATGGATATTCACCCCGTCCACAGGCATTTTCTCAGATTCATGGTGGGCCCTGACCACTTTCAATACAGGGTCCTCCCATTCGGCCTCACCACTGCCCCCATGGTCTTTACCAAGATCTTTCTGGTAGTAGCAACTCTTTTCAGACATAACGGCTTCACTGTTTTCCTTTTATGTTGATGATAGGCTTCTCATTGCCAAAACGTATCAGGAAGCCTATGGGCAACCTCATCAATGCTTCAACGACTTTCTTCCCTAGGAATCAGTATGGACTTGGAAAAGTGTCCTCACTCCATGCAGACTACAGACTTCATAGGGGCCACTCTAGATTCAGTCATGGCAACGGTTCATCTCCAAAGGGACAGGTTTTGCACCAGGAGCATGCTAATAGGTCAGGTTAGATCAGGTTATAGGCAACCTTTGAGTTCCAGTCAGAACTTGTTTTCCTTCTGAAGCCAATGGCTTCATGGACTTATGTTCTCCCATTTACCAGACTTCACCTACATCACCTTCAGGCATAGCTCCAGAGAATGTATTCACCAGTCAAACACGGCATGAATACCTTGGTAATAATTCTGTCCAGAGTACCATATTTCTTGGTGTGGTGGAAGGATCTCTATCAGGTATATGTGAGTGTCCCCTTCCTATTAGCCTTGTCAGACAAGATGATCATTAGAGACCCCTCTCTCTTCAGCTGGGGAGCCCACATGGACAACCATACGGCGCAGGGCACTTGAATGTCCCAAGAGACCAGGATGCACATCAACCTTCTGGAACTCCAGGCAGCATGAGAAGCTTGCAAGGTTTTTCTACAATTCATTCTATCCCACCATGTCCTCATAACGTCAGACAACCTCACAACTGCCTTTTAAATCAATAACCAGAGAGGAGTGAGATCAGTCCCCCTATGTATAGGAGCAGCCACCCTGTGTAATTGGTGTATCTGGAATAAAAGCACCCTTTTGGCAGCTTATTTTCCAGGAACTCAGAATGTGTTAGCAGACACCCGCAGCAGGTATCTCTCCATCAGTTACGAGTGGCAGTTGCATGATTAAAAATAACATTTTTGTTCAGTGGGTGTCCCCCGATCAGGTTCTGTTTTGCCAAATGAACAAGTGCAACATAGGCTGCTCCAGAGGAGCTCTTTGACTATGCCCTCAGAGCGATGCTGTCTTTCTCCCCTGGTCAGACCATCTGAGCAATGCCTTTCCTCTCTTACTGCTCCTACTTTGGGTCTTAGAGTCATGACAGGGTACAATTCATCTCCATTTCCCCCCAATTGGCTCCCAAATCTTCTACAACAGTCATCTCATCATCAACTCATCATCCAGGCCTTCCCTAATCTCTTGATCCAGGAGAAGCACAGGATCAAGCATCTCAACCTCAAAGTACTTTATCTCATGGCTTGGATTTTGGATGGGCATCAACATTAGAACATTCCTGATCAGAAGCTGGACAAACCACCCTTAATAATAGCAGAAAGAGCTCCACTAGGAAATGTTATTCAGCCAAATGAAGCGTTTTTCTCTCTTGGCACAGCAGAAACATCTCCTGAGTCAGCAGATAATCCCCTATTTTGGACTATCTCTTGGTTCTATATGAGTCCACCTGGCAGCAATCAGTTAATGCCATCCAGTGTCAGGTGGTTATTCAATTTTCATTCACCCATTGGGTAGCAGATTCTTAAAGGGCCTGATCAGAATTTTCCTGCCAGTAAGAAAACCTACTCCTCATTGGGATGTAAGCCTTGTATTTCCGGTACTCACTAAGCCTCCTTTTGAGCCATTAGGTTAGACATGGAACACGTAGCTATCAATGAAAGTTGCATTCCTTGTGGCCATCACCTTAGCCGGAAGGGTGGGTGAGCTGGGAGTCCTAGTGGTGGGTGTGGTACACACTATATTTGATAAGGACCAAGTCTCTTTACAACTACATCCAAAGTTCCTCCCCCAAAGAAGTTTCGGAGTGTCACATGAATCAGTCAGTCCATGAATCTGTTTTTTCTGAATCTGCATGCATCTGAAGAAGAGCAGAAACTTCATTCTCTCAATGTATGACACGCTCTTACCTTCTATTTGCAAAGGACAAAACAAATTAGAAAATGACCTGCATTGTTTCTCATTATAGCAGAATGAGTCTGAGTTCAAACTAGATCCTCCCAGAGGAGTGGATTTCAGGAGGAATCCTTGAGTGGATTTCAGGCTGTATCCTGTTGTTACTAGTTGCATCTTCCTCCTGATGGGGTGAGAGCTCATTCTACAAGAACGCAAGCAATTTCAGTGGCCTTGCTTCAGGAAGTGCCCTAACTTGACATTTGCAAATCAGCTCCTTGGAGTTCCATCCATATGTTTGTGAGGCCTGATGCTCTAGTGCAGACCTTCCCACTGACGCTTCCTTTGGGACAGCGGTTCTCCAAACAGCTCTGCTGCCTGCATCTTCACACCTCCCCCTGCTTGATTACTGTTTGTCAGTCACCCACAGTGGAATGCACTGAGGGACCAGCACTCAGAGGCGGTTACTTACCTTATAGTAACTGGAGGTTCTTCAGGATGTGTGGTCCATATCTATTCTGCTGTCTGCCCTCCCCTGCTTTGCTTCAGCTCTTTACTGGATTTGCAGTAGAAAAAGAACCAGAGAGGCAGGCAGACTGCGCCGCCCTTTAAGCCTTTGGTTGGAAGCGCAAGAAAGGCAAGGGCATGGGCAAGGACTGCTGGCAAGAATTCACCAACTCTAGACACATGGCACGCATGCATAACCACCGTGGAATACTGATAGGACCAACACATCTCCAGTTACTGTAAAGTAAGTAACCTCCTCTTTTGTCCCAAAGCATATTGCTTGTAGAAGCCCTTTGGGGGTTTTGTGTGTGTTGCTGTGCACCCAATAATCCCACTGGAGTAAATGGGAGCTGTGGGTATGGGGAACCTCTGAAAATCAGTCCATTTTTTTTACATGACTAAATATGAATTTAACTGTTGGCAGTGAAGTTAAAATAAATTCTGGCCTTTGCCTTTAAAATACCACTCATTTTTGCATAACTATAAGTTAAGAGGTGTTATCTTGAGGATGCATTATGCTGTCAGCCTTCCCATGTAAAATGCAGAATCATCTGAGTCCTCACTTGTCTGCTGTATGCTTACTTGATGCCTCTACAACGGCTGCTTTGCCTCTAAGGTAAGACTCCAGCCGCTATTTTTAGTTTAATTTTAGTTTATTTTATTTAACATTTGGCTGGGGGCTGGGTTTAGAATGTGCACAGGACAGTAATTCAGAATAAGTTAGATAACGTTTTATTGAATCTGGTATATTTGATTTTCCAATAATGTGGGTTCAAGTCCTGGTGTGTAAACTTGTCAGTTTTACATGTTGTTCATGTGCTGAATTCCTGACATTCTTGTACAATACACTGAGAAATCTTAGGAACACGGGAATTGCCGCACTAGGTCAGACCCAAGATCCGTGGAGCCCATTGTCTTATCTCTGATGGTACCCATCACCGTGTTTCAGAAGAAGATGCAAGAACCCTGCAGTAGGTGGAAGTGGGATAATTGCCCCTCAATTGGTCTTGTCCTGATTCTCAACAGGGAATGGCTTAAGTCCTGAAGTATGAGGTTAATGTCCCTTACAGAATTTTCAGCATAATTAATTATAACAACTCTGGATATTCTTAGGTTTCAGAGTAGCAGCCGTGTTAGTCTGTATTCGCAAAAAGAAAAGGAGTACTGGTGGCACCTTAGAGACTATTTGTTAGTCTCTAAGGTGCCACCAGTACTCCTTTTCTTTCTGGATATTCTTGTTATCCATATAAATGTCCAATCTTGTTTTGAATCTTCTGACATTTTTGGCCTCAATCCAGTCCTACTCTGCTTTCTGTGTCCTGGCCAGCTTTTGATCCATGAGGATGCTTTGCCTCTCACCCAGTGATGAGATTCTTTAGCCAGCTTTTGTGTGGGATCTTAGGCCCTTGGGGGGAGGGGATGGGTTCTGAATAAATTGTCAGCTGGTTTTCCTTTATGTGCTTCTTTATTACACAATCAAAGAATTCTAGGATCCTACTGAGACAGAGTTTTCTTTTGCAGAAGGCGTGCTGGTTACACCCTATCAGATCAGGAACATCCAGGTGTTTTGTTAGTGTCTGTACTGATCATTTCAAGCAGTTTTCCAGAGGCAGATGTAAAGCTTACTGGTCCATAGTTCCCTGAATCTTAAAAGTCTTTTTAAGCAGATACAACAACTGCTTCCCTTCATTTCCCTGGAACAGTGACTGTTTTTAATGAATGATCTGATGTTCCTGTTAGCAGCTCAGCTGCTTCAGAATTCTTGGATGGACCCTCAGGCCTGATGACTTATTGCTTTTTAAATTATCCGTTTGCACCAGCAACTTTTCTTCTGTTATGTCCATCTCTGAGAGCAGCTCAGAGCAGGACCAGGATAGGAATCTCCCAAACATCCTCTGTGATGAAACATGATGCCAGGAAATCATTCAGCTCCGTCCAAATGTCCTTATTTTCCTTAATTGGCCCCTTTTAACCTTGTTAAACCAGCCACCCCACCTTCTGCAGGTCTCCTACTTCTTATGTATTTAAGTCTTTTGTTGTTCGTTTTTATACTTGTAGCTATTTGCTCTTCTAAATTTATTTTGGCCCTCCTAATTTCCCTTTTACTTAATGCCTGCTGTACTTATGCTCCTATTTATCGGCTTCACAAGAGTCAGATTTCCAAATTTTGAAGGATTTATTTGTGGCTTGATTATACTCTCAAACCTTGCCATTTAACCATAATGGTTCATTATTTGCCATCCTAATTCTCTGTGTTCAGCGACTTGTGTGTCTTCTAAGATTCTGTTATTATTGGGGGTGGTGGGGTGGTTAAGTACATTCCATGCCACTTCTAAGGATTTTACTTCCTTTACTTGTAGCATTAGGGCCTTTATGACGAACCACATTGTACTGAAATCTCCTTTTGTAAAGTTTAATACCACTGGTACCTTACCTCCCCCTTGGATGTTGAGTCTAATTATATTATGGTCACTATTACCTACTGGCTCAGCTCCTGTTACTTCTTGAATTAGCTCCTATATATTACTTAAGGCTAAGTCAAGAATATCCTTTCTTGTGTGCTCAGGAATTAGCTGTTCCAAGAAGCAATCATTTGAAGTGTTGAGAAATTGCTTTTCTCTACTTTGTGCTGTTGTACCATTTGATCAGTTTATGGGTGAGGTGTTGAAGTCCTCCATTATCATCACTGTGTTAGATTTTGTTGCCTCTTTGATCTCTCTCAACAGTTAAACTCTTTCCCAGGTATGACAGAATCTAAAACCTTATTGTGCTTCTGCTAATACATACAATTGCACAGCTAATTTCCAAATGTTAGATGACTTACTGGAAGAGAAATTTCATATAACTGTATAGATGTGGAGGATGGCTTACGCTGAGCTGTTTGGCCATATCTGTAAGAGTGCTTGTTTTGTGTGATGAAGATAAAACATAAAAATTGTAATCTTCAAAGAAGAGCATGCTTCAAAGAGCTTTAAAATATGAATAGTGATCACAAAATATTGATGATATATTATATGCTTTTATTGTGGTTGACTAATACAAATATAAAAAATTAAAGATGATAAATCTTTAGTCCTCTGAACTTAGAGATGAGCAGGATTGCCATCCCTCTGGCCTTTACCCAGACAGTCTGGTTTTTAGCTTCTGTAACCAGGTACCATTTACGGTTGACAGATGCCTGGTTTTTGACTGGAAAGTCTGGTCAAAAAGGGGACCTGGTAGTGTTCAGTTAGATGTACTGACTGGGCCCCCAAAGTCCGGTTACCGTGGGGAGAGGAGAGGCGCTGGGTCATTAACCTGTGCCAGCCCCTGCCCAGCCGGGGCCGCAACCTACCTGCAGGCAGGCTCCTTGTCAAGCTGCAGCAGTTCCCATCCCAGCCCCAGAGCCGAGAGAGCCCAGCTGGGGGAGGGGAAGAGAGGAGGGAGATGGAGACGATCTAGCGAGTGATTGGGGGTGAGGAGGAATGAGCGACAGGGGTGGGGCCTTGGGGGGAGAGGCGGAGAAAGGGCAAGGTCTGGGGGAAGATGCAGAAAAGGGGTTAGGCCAGGGAGAAGAGGTGGTGTATGGGTTGGGGTCTTGGAAGGGGTGGGGCCACGGGGGGTCCAGTTACCAGCAATTAGAAAGGTGGCAACCCTGGTGAGCACCATCAAAATGTCTGTAATCAAATAAAACCATAGAGTTTGGGGAGTTTTCATCATAATCCAAACTGAAGTTTAGTACATGTTTAGGTTTTTGCTAGTCATTCACACAATAAATTTTATGATTAGTACCAAATTATTACAAATATGTAAAATGGAAACTGAATTCTCTGGTGCTAATTTATAACTGCTCATATTCCAGGCACTTCAGCAAGGATGTTGGTTTTTCGTTTAGCTGTAATCATCCATCTTTTCCTTCAGCTGAATGCATCCGTTTGCCCTAAGAAATGCGAGTGTATTCTGAAAGATGCCATCCGTTGCTCTGATCCCAGTATCAAAGACCTGGCATCGTTAGGTCTGCCTACCAACATGACACAAATTCTGATAACAAATACTAAGGCAACAGACTTGAAGGACAAAGTCTTTTCCGGAATGACAGTGCTACAGCGTCTCATTCTGTCTTCAAACCAGCTTTCCCTAATTTTGCCAGGAGCTTTTAAAGGCTTAGTAAAGCTAAAGACCCTCAAACTGTTTGACAACAAGTTAACTCAGCTTCCCACAGGAGTGTTCGATGAAATGATGGACCTTCAGCAGTTGATCCTTGAAAATAATTTGCTGAAAGATATTGAGCGCAGCCTGTTTGACAAACTAGTCAACTTGCAGGAGCTGTTTTTGAACAAAAACCATCTGACAGAGTTTCCTGAAGGAATGCTAAGAAACCTCGCCAAGCTTAAACTACTGAACTTATCCAGAAACTATTTGGCAGCCTTGCCTAGAAATATATTTAGCACATTAACCAAACTTGAGAAGCTTGCTCTGTATATGAACAGGCTCAGTTCAATAGACTCTGGTGTGTTTGATAACCTGAGAGAGCTGCAGGAGCTGCTTCTGCATTCAAATGATATTCAGTCCATTGCCCCAGGCACATTTCACAATCTCCTTAAACTAAAAAGTTTAACTCTCTCTCAAAATAAGTTGCAGTTTTTATCTCATGGGCTCTTTCTGCATTTGCACGATTTGACTAAATTGACCTTGTATGGGAATCCACTGGGATCCCTTCCAGAAATATTGTTTGGAGAAATGAAGATTCTCCGGAGTCTGTGGGTATATGACACCAAACTCTCAACGGTGCCAGATTTTGTGTTCGGTAATTTGACAAATTTAGAGCTACTTGTGCTGACTTTCAATCCTGAGTTAAGTGTTCTCCCAAGGAACGTGTTCAGTGGTCTAAATGAACTTCTTACTTTGTCTCTGCATACAAATAATCTCTCTAGTCTCCCGGAGGGCATCTTCCAGGATCTGCAGAAACTTCAGGAGATTTCCCTTTTCAATAACAGGATTGAGGTTCTTCCTAAAAACCTCTTTTATAATCTCAATAATCTTCAGGCAATTTATCTAAATTGTACCAGCCTGCAGTCTCTTCCTGGAGACTTCTTTACCTCTTTACCGAAGCTGCAAGAGGTTGTGCTTGACAACAATCCTTGGAAATGTGATTGTCAAATTGCTGAATTCAAAGGGTGGCTCCAGAGGAATTTAGACATAGTAAAAAATGTCACGTTCCTAACTTGTGACAATCCCGTAGCATTAAGGAATATTTCTCTCTTGTCTCTACCAGATGATCATTTTCACTGCCCCTCTACCACAGCCCTTCCACACCACACACTTGAGAGCTCCATGGGTTCCCACACTTCATCTTTTCTTGTCACTGAACACTTGCCTTTTACTTGGAAGACCCCCACAACTTCTGTGTCTGTGACACATACGAACACCCCCTCGCTACCTCTGTCTGCAGCTCCATATCTTACTGATTCCACCACTGAAGACGTTGGGCCGTCTGAATTTCACCCCACAGAAATTCCAACCCAAACTCCCACCGGCATAATGAGAGAAATCAATAGAGTAAGAGAAATTGTTTCAACCACTGCCACACCGGTCAGTGGATCACAAGACCGTCTAAGTGCTCGGCCATTTTTTAAATTTAAAGTTCCATATAGTCAAATATTTTTGTGTATCTATGTTTTGGCTGTAATAGTCCAAGTTTTAACTATTGTGACCACTTTGTATGTGCTGTATGAAGTCAGGCGGCTTGTGCACTGTAGCAATAGCCCTGCTCAATCCATTGTACTGGTGAGAATTTTACATAGGGTTAGGAATGCAGATTAGGAGCTCAGTACTCATGTAACATAGAGGGTTAATTGCATTACTGGGCACAGGCCTCATATTTCCGACATTACGGATGTCATTCAAAGTATTGTGTTGTAGATCTTGCATAGAGAGCACTGTAAACAGAAGACTGTGTTTGTATCTCAGCTGCACAGCATTGTACATTGAAAATGTACTTTATGTACTGTGTATTTTATAGCATTTACCTACAGTAATAACCCCAGCTTTAGCCAGTTTTCTAGCTTTTGAAGTGCGATAGGCCGTGGCAAGCAAACGAGTTATAGCGATTGGATATAGAGTTTGGCCATCATACTTAACCTATTAATACTGCTGTAGAGAAACAGACTAATGTAATCATAAGGATTTTTCAATTTGTGCATTTTGAATAGCTTTTGGTTTCACCTGTTTGAAGGATAATTCTGTACCCTCAATTACATGTATTATTTTGGTGGTTTTAAAAGAGAGGCTCCAGATCAAACAGAAGTTATGGGCTTGAAGCAGGAATAGCTGGGTGAGGTTCTTGACCTGTGTGATGCAGACGTGCTGGAAGTAGGGTGATGGGGATGCGGCAGCAACCCATGGCTTGCAGAAATAATAGCAACCAATGTGTGGTTTCCATCACAGACAGGGTTTACAATTTGGTTCAATGGCTCTCCGCACCTCCACTATACAATTGTTCCCCTCGCAGGAGATCAGACTAGATTATCATATGGCCCTGCCTGGCCTTCAAATTGTGTGTGTTTGGAAAGGACTAAACTGCATGGTTAGAAAATCCGTCTCCTCACTGGGCTTGCAAACAGCACCTTAGATTGCTAAAGATGAAAAATTTGTAAAACCTAACGGTGTTCATCACTTCCACAGTGTGTTCACTTTTATTGGACATTACTCTGCTTGGACAATGGAAAATAAACAAGTCACTTTCCTTTGTTTCTAGTCAGTTTTATTTTCTAGTGATCTGCATTTGCACCCTACTGCACTGTCTAAGAACACAGTAATGGGACGAAAGGTCCATCTAGCCCAAGATCCTGTCTTCCGACAGTGGCCAGTGCCAGGTGCCCCAGAGGGAATGAGCAGAACAAGGCAATTTGTCACTCAGTTCCAGCTTCTGGCAATCAGAGGCTTAGGGTCACCCAGACATGGGGCTGCATCCCTGCCCATCCTGGCTAAAAGCCATTGATGGAGCTATCCTCCATGAACTTATCTAGTTCTTTTTTGAACCCTGTTATACTTTTGGCCTTCACAACATCCCCTGGCAATGACTCTGAGTTGTGTGAAGAAATACTTCCTTTGGTTTGTTGTAAACCTGCTGCCTGTTCATTTCATTGGGTGACTCCTGGTTCGTGTGTTATGAGAAGGACTAAATAACCCTTTCTTCACACCAGTCACAAGTTTATAGACCTCTATCATAGCCCTCCGTTCTCATCCTTTTCTAAAGAACAGTCCCAGTCTTTGTAATCTCTCCTTGTATGGCAGCTGGTCCAGACCCCTGATCCCTTTTGTTGCCCTTCTCTGCACCTTTTCCAGTTCTAATCTCTCTTTTTAGAGACGGGGAAGCCAGAACTGCACATAGTATTCAAGGTGTGGGTGTACCATGGATGGATATAGTAGCATTGATATTTTCTGTCTAATCTCTTTCTTTCCAAATGGTTCCTAATGTTCAGCTTGCTGCTTTGACTGCTGCTGCACGTTGAGCAGAGATTTTTGGAGAACTATCCACGTTGAGCGGAGATTTTTGAGGGGTAACAGCTAATTTAGACCCCATCATTTTTTATGTATAGTTGGGATTATGTTTTCTAATGTGTGTTACTTTGCATCTATCAGCATTGAATTTCATCTGACATTTTGTTGCCCAGTCACCCAGTTTAGTGGGATCGCTTTGTAACTATTCGTAGTCAGCTTTGGATTTAACTCTCATGAGTAATTTTGTATTATCTGCAAATTTTGCCACCTCACTGTTTACTCCTTTTTCTAGATCATTTGTTAATATATTAAACAGCACTGCTCCCAGTTCAGGTCCTTGGGGGGGGGGACTCTGCTATTTACCTCTCTCCATTCTGAAAGCTGACCATTGATTCCTACCCTTTGTTTCCTGTCTTTTAACCAATAACTGATCCACTAGAGAATCTTCCCTCTTATCCCAAGACTACTTTCTTAAGAGCCTTTGGTGAATGACCTTGTCAAAGGCTTTCTGAATGTTAAAGTAAACTATATACATTGGATCACCCTTGTCCATATTCGTTGATGCCCTCAAAGAATTGTAATGGAATTGTAAGGCATGATTTCCCTTTACGAAAGCCATGTTGACTCTTTCAAAAATATTGTGATTGTCTTTGTGCCTGACAATTCTGTTCTTTAATATAGTGTTAACCAATTTGCCTGGTACTGAAGTTAGGCTTACCAGCCTGAAATTACCAAGATCACCTCTGGAGCCTTTATAAAAAATCAGTGTTACGTTAGCTATCCTCCAGTCATCTGGTACAGAGGCTGATTTAAGTGACAGGTTATATAGCACAGTTAGTTGTTCTGCAATTTCATATCAAAGTTCCTTCAGAACACAGGTGAATGTCATCTGGTCCTGATGACTTATTACTGTTTAATTTATCAGTTTGTTCCAAAACCTCCTCTAATGACACCTCAACCTGGAACAGGTACCAAAGTGAGGCAACATAGCCTTCCCTGCCCTTTCTTCAACTTGTGTGTAATAGCAGTTGTCTTGCTGATGAAAACAGGCTCATCTGTGTTTAATATGCCTTGTAGTACAATGTGATAAACCCCGTCAGAGTGGGAGGGTTGGGTCTGTTTTGTTACAGCAAGTGTGGATCTGCCTGGAAGAACCATGAATAGAAGCAGCAGAGTGGTTTATTGCAGTGTGTTCAAAGAGAAGAGGGAAGACCATGTGAAACTATTTCCCCGTTGTTTCCAGACTAATGCACACTGAGACATCACAGGCTGCTACCGTACATGTGGATTCCTGCTTATGCATGTTTTTATGAGCACTTGGTGTCAGATCAATTCTGCTACCTGTCATATCAATATTATACTGCAAATCTACTTCTAATCAGGAGAGAAATGAAGGGAGGCTGCATGTATGTGATAGGCAATTGTCCTGCAGACAAACAGGGGCTACTGTTCCTTCCTGCCATATATTTTAGAGAGGGGCCCCAAATTTCAGGGCAGTGGGTTTGATGAAAAGAGTTGGATCCAAAACTGGCAGGAGCTGTCTCCTCCAGAACTTGATGCATCGGAAATCTTGCAAAAACTATTTGTGCAAGATTTTGGCCCAAAATGCCAGAAGTTTCATGGGAACAACATGCGGAGAGATTTCCATACCTTGGTCCTAGTTTGGCCTCAAGCCCGAAGACTAGCCTAACCCTAATCCAGACCTGAATCCAAGTTCATTTGTAATGACCAAGTTCCAAAATTCAGCCCACCGGAGGCTTCAGCTCACTGCTGCACAGTCAGACATTTACGAAGAACAGCGTGATCTCCTTTCATCGGCTGGCACCCTGGATTTCACAACAGGAACCCTGGTGTAAGGCACTGTGGTCAGTCAAGAGATAAGAATAGAAGGCTGGGGGCGGGAGCCATTCCTCTCCCATGCCGATTGCCCTGCTTCGTTCTGGCTCTGACGCTTACTACCCAGTGTCAGAGAGGAGCTGAGCTGTGCAGTACAGCTCCTAGTCCAGACCTCCCAGAGTGTGGGGATGTGGGGACTTGCCTAGGGCCTGGACAAGCCAGTCTGGTTCCTGGGCAAAGTGAAGGCTGGACTTCAGGGCTCCGGGCAGCCGGGGAACCTAAAGTCAGTTGTGTGTCAAGCTGCCCCGCACAGGGAGCTCCTCAGGGAAGATGCCACCGCTTTAAACCTATGGTGCTGCTCTCGGGGGGGCACTGCCTGGCCCCCTGGTGGTGTTCACCCCCGACATGGCCATGTGCAGGGTAAAGGCTTTAATTCTGCGCCCTGGCGCCTGTGTCAAGGGGTCAGCTTCTTTCTCAGGCCTGATCCGGGATGGTGCTGAGCCCCCTCAGCTCCAAGGGTGACCGGGGACCCACTTACGCTCCACTGGTGCCCTTGTGGCCAGTGCTTAGCCATGGTCGCTGAGCCTGGTGCTGGGGCATCTGCTCGGGTGACTGGAGCCATTTCAGCCCCGTGGCTGCACACTGCTACTAACAGGGCCCTGCCTGGGGATGGGGCGAGGGGATGGCAGAGAAACTTCACAGGGGGGTTCCTGGCCCCACCCTCTCTGCAGGCTGCTGTGCACAACTCTGACCCATTCAACACGGGCTGTGCAGCAAAGCTCCGTCACCTCCATGCCCAGATGGCCTCTGAACCCCTGGGGCAGGATTCACCCCTCAGAGGGGCGCCCCTGGTGCTTAGGACCTGGTGTGCAGTGTGGACTTCATGCCCCAGCCAACTCCTGCTGCACCTGGGATCACTGCAAGCTGCTCTGCGCCCTGAGGTGCCCGCTCGCCACCCCTGCTCCCTCTGCGACAGCCCTTGGCTGGACCCTCGCGTTCTCTGTTTGACACACAGCTGGCCCAGCGGGAGGAGCAGCTCTGAAATGTTGCATTGGCGTGCAGGGTTAGGCAGCATGCTTGCAGCACAGAGTAATCACAGCTGCTGCTCTGTTTCCTCCGTCTGCTCCCAGGCGCTGAAACTCTTTCCAGCTCTCTACGAATTTACCCAGAAAGAAGGTATTAACTCTAACTCTCCTCCCACGCCCCTTGTGCCAAGCACATCCCTGCCGTCTGCCAGGCTGCCCTGGGACTAAGACACCCTGTGTTTCCGTAGGCCATGCCAGCTGCTTTCCCTCCTAATCCTTCCTCCCCACGGTCCCTCCCACGCCTACCTGCTAGATCTTCTCTGGCAGAGCTCTCCCGGGCTACCCCCAAATTTGCAGGGCTCTGTTCATGGTGCTCTCCCTTTCCTCCCACCCACCTCTGAAGCATTCAGTGCCGTGGTTTTGGGTTAAATGACATGACACAATTAGCACCATGCAGTTCCCTGGCCGCAGTGGCCTTTTCCATCGTCTGCATCTCTGTTGCCCATCCTCGGACTTGTGTTGCCACCGCACTGCAGTTTTGCAAAGTTGAAAGTCTAAAACCTTTCCTGCTACAACAGATGAAGCTTGAAAATCACTGTGCTTAGGAGGCCATCAGCAAGGAGCCGGCCCAGCAACAGGAGACAATGCATGTGTTGGCCAATGTGAACGACAAGGGATGTGTAGAGCTGCAGAATTCACCAGCTGAGGTCTTGAAGGATTAGATGTGTGATGACTCTGGGCCAATGCAGCTCTCCTGGTGAAGTTACTTCAATAGCAATGTAGGAGCCAAGGCACTTCCTGGTGGTAACAGATTGGGAGGAGCTGATGGACGAGGTGCAGCCAAGGGTCATTATTCTTATTGTTTATAAACTGAAAATGATCAGGGAAATGAAGTGAGAGGGAGCCTGGCCCAGGGACTGCTGCGTTCCAATCCCAGCGCTCACAGCTGCCTTCTCGGGCTTGGAGAAAGTGGCTTTCAGGTTTAACCTCTCAAACTTGGGTTCCTACTCCCCTGCCATGCGGGGGCAAAGCTCTGAAGCTGGGAAGTGCTGTGTGAGTGCTAAGGGCTGGTACTGGCGGGCGGGCTTTTCATGAGGGTGATGCAGTTTCATTTGTTGTGGGAGGGGCACTCGTATTTCGAGTGTGTGCCAGCCAGCCACATCACCTGAATCGCCTTGTGGCCACAATCCCACTCCTCAGCTAGCCTGCCACCGCGCCTTGTCATGTCTCTCTGGGATGGGGCTGATCTCCACTTGCTGTCTGCTCTCTGTTTACAGGAGAATGGCCAGAGCTGGGAGCCAGCACCTCCTGGCGCCTGATCTGTGCTCAGACACTGGTTTGCTCTGTGACCCTGGGCTCAGGGCTCCCCTCCTTGGGTGCTTCCCATCTGGAAAAGGGGAAATAACACCTCACCTTCCTACCTGCGGGAGCTGGAAGCAGGGCCGGGGGGAGCCCATTGTGTCTGATGTGCTGCCTGGTCTGATGGCTTGGTGGTTACAGGGTGGATGGGGACGGCTGCGTTTTAAACGCCCACCCCCGCTTTGGTGGAGCAGGGAAAGGTTGATCTGGAACAAATCCCAGGCTGGCAAAACTCCAGTGAGCTGCTTCCGCTACTTCAACCCATGAGCATGGGGAGGCCCAAGATCCACCTTCACCTCCCCTGCAATCCAGTTTTCCATTCATCCCCAGCCCTTGGACACGTCTCTTCCGCTTGGGATTATCTCTGCAGCATGACTTGGCTGGGATTCCCGCATTCCTTCCTCAGTGAACACTGCCCTGGGGCCCTGCCCAAAGCCCCATGTTGCTGACGCTGCTAGGTCCCGTCGGTTCCCGTTACCTGGGCTCAGTCGGGGCTTTTCCAGAAAGGGGGTGGGGGTGGAAACACAAAGGTTTGGACTTCTTATAAACCATCACTTTCCTTCCGTTAACTCAGTGGAGGTCTGAATTTTATCTCACTCATCTGGGCAGCTGACCGCTCACTGACAGAGAACAGGCTGCAGATGTCTTCCTAATCTGAACATGGTTCACAGCTGGGCTGTACTACCATGGTCATCTCTGTGTGAAAGAAACAGCGATGCTCCCTTTTCCCCGGGCTGTTGCTAAGCACTGTTCAGCTCAGTCATGGCTGTATGGCCCCCACGTAACAGTGGCAAGCTCTCCCTAGGACAAAGGCCCTGACCCCTTCAGAGGGGGGTCTTTAGTCTTCAGGCAGCAGCCGTAGTGTCCTGGGTGCTGTAGGAGAGACCCAGGGTGACAAGGGGGCAGAGCAGCTAGGTTTCCCTCATGCGCCACTGTGACTTCTCCGCATGGAGTGGCGTGTGCATGAGGGTGCAGAGACCACCGCTGGGGCTGGATCTTTGCACTCTCGCAATCACGCAGGAGCCAGCCACAGTCTAGGCCTGAACAGACGTCAAGAAGGCCTGGCATGGGGGGAGCAGGAGGCTGATGTCTGGGGACCAGGGACCCAGAGTGCCTGGTCTAGGTGAGGGGGACAGTGCCTGGGTGGAGGGGGAGTTTTCTATTTATCAGAGGTATAAATGGCCCCTTTTCGTCAGAGTCGCCCTGTTTACTGCAGCTCCCTGGGAGGCAGGGCAGGGCTGTCAGCCCTGGGGGATGGAGGGAAATTGAGGCACATGCACCTGGTCACGGTTGCACAGGAAAACTGTAAGGGATCAGTGAGCCAGTGCTCCTGGGTCCCAGCCCAACCACTGCGCCATCCTTCTCTTTTCCGCAGAGGTGTGAATGGCAGCTGTTGACCTGGTGCCCTGGGAATGGCAGGTCTTCCAGGCACCGGTGGCAGCATGGCCTGGGCGGGAGAAGGAAGCGGAAAGAGTTTGAGGAAGATGTCGCTGGCAGAGCGGAGATGGTGAAGGGGGTAGATTGAAGGACATGAAATCACTTGGCAGGAATCTCGGCATGTGCAATATTGGGGGAAGCCATGGGGTGTTGGTTCCTGGAGAGAGACCCCCTGAGATGGCGGGTGAGAGTGAGGTCAGCTCGCGGTGCTCTTGGGGGCAGACGGTTTCCTCTGTGTACGTGTGTTTCCCTCGTGCACTCCTGGAAAGCGATTCCAGGTCAGGTCTGATCACAAGACCCGCTGCTTTGAGACAGGCTTTGCCCAGCAACTGGGGTGCCCGGGGGAGCCGGGCTGGGAGCAGAGGACAGTGAGGCAAGACTGGAGAGTGGTGGCACTTGGAGCACGCTCGGTGCTCTCCCCAGCTAGCGAGTGTCATGCTTCAATCCCATGGGGAGCAGTGGCCTGTGCTAGCGAGGTTTGTTCTGCTCTCAACAGGTTCTTATCCCGCCTCATCCCTGGGATCCGAGTCGCCGCTCAGACAAGCCTTACGCGCCACGGCTGACGTCTGTCCCATATGGTTCAGCTGCCCATCCTGTGCAGGAGAGAAGGGGGTGTGCGGAAGGGTGAGCGCCTTGGAGATCAGCACCGAGCCCCTGAGCTTGAGTCACTGCTCTGTGGGGAGCCGGCGGGGGGAGCAACTGGGTCTGATGCCTTGGCGGGGGAGGGAGGGGAGCGGGCTCCATGCCGGCTGGAGTTTCCTCAGACCTGGGCCATCCCCTCCCATGGCACAGGACACGGCGCCATTTCTCGACACGCAAAGGACCAGCTAGGTCCAGGCTTATTAATCCAGCCTCAGAGGCTGATGTCATCTCTCGCCGTTGGACGGGGAGGGAGGGAAGCTGGCTCCCAGGCTGCTCCCAGGCTGGCTGGGTTCCCAGCAGACGCTGCTGTCTCACTGCCTGGCTGCGGGTGAGCATTGCCGGCTGCTTGGCAGCTGTGTGAGAAACTGGGGCCAAGGCCAAGCCCACGGAGCTGCTAATTTTAGCTGTGACTCTGATTTTCCAACCAGACAATCTCTGAACAGTGCCCCGGGCCCCGGCCGGAGCCCTGCCACCCCCCAGACCTGCACTGACCAAGGGATCTGGGTGTGCAGCTCTGGGGGCAGCTCTGCTACCCGAGTGCAGGGCGAGAACTGGCCTGTCCAAGGGGGAGCTGGGACTTGCCCCGCGCTTCCCCCTGCACCCGGACGTGGACAAGTCTCTTGAGTGCGGGGCCTGCACAGGGTTCCCTGAGCAATGGCTGGGCTGGTCCCAGGGCTAATGGCGCCATCAGAGGCCGGGAGCTGTTTAGATAGGAAATCCGAGACGACCCTGCCCCGATGACACACGCAACCAGCAGGTCCCAAGCATCGGCGTGAGGTGGTGATCCTGAGTGTGTGGGGGTGGCAAACGGGATAGGGGTGGGGGAGCATCCCCTGTGACTGGCACACGGGAACGCCCAGGCTACGGGCACTGTCATGTGGCATTACCTTTATTCCTTGTTAATGCTTGGAGGCATGTCCTGGGATGGTGGGGGAGTGGGGATGAGGAGGGCCTGTGGGGCCATGGACATAGGGATGGGGCTGCTGGGAGAGGTGAGCATTTGTGGGGGGGATTGGAGGGTGCCAGTGGGGAGGGGCTGCTCTGCTAAAGAAGAGTCTTGTGATGGGGAGGGAGGGACGTGTGTCAGGGGAGGTGGGGGCGGGTTTGAGGCCACTTTAGGCACAGGCAGCGGGTGTGAGGAAGTGGCAGGACATCGGGGGGTGGATGCAGGGCAGCCACACCCCGGCGACTGTTGTGGAACAGCTGCAGTCTGGGCACGGTTATTTCCCTCCCCAGAGCACCTGGCTCACTCCCGGGGCGGACGTGTCTGCTGCAAGGCTCCCCAGGCACCTTGCCCCACTTCCTGTTCCCTCAGCCGCCTCCGCCCATGTGACTGTGGCGTGGAGCCATTCTCCTGCTTAGCTTCCAGGGGCCTGGAGATGCAGCACCAGTGAAATACTGCGGCAAGGCCTGCTGTCTTCCCCCGCAGAGCAGCCCATGAACCCTCCACCCCAAGCCTCGCTACGTCCCCTTTCCCACAGCAATCCCACCCCTCCCTCTGTCGTGGCGTGTCTCGTTCGGATTCGGGGCAGAGAGCACGTTCTCGCTGCAGCGTGTACTGGACAGCCAGAGCACCGCACCCCTCTTGCGGGCTCGGGCAGCAGCCAGCCCCACACAGGTCCATCAAGGGCTATTAGCCAGGATGGTCAGGGACGCAACCCCATGCTCTGGGTGTCCCCAGCCTCTCACTGGGACTGGACGACAGGATGGATGACTTGATGATTCCCTGTTCTGTTCATTCCCCCTGACGCACCTGGCACTGACCTCTGTCGGCAGACAGGACACTGGGCTGGATGGACCTTTGTTCTGACCCAGCCTGGCCGTTCTGTTCTTACACTCACTTTGGGTAAAGATGCTGCTCCGGGAAATGGCAGAGGTGTGTTGGGGGCTGCTGGGAAGGTGCCGCCTGTCTGAGCCCCAGTACCGGTGGGTGCCATAGGTTAGCAACGTGCCTGTGATCTGCTCGCGCTATCTCAGGCCTAGAGCAGAAAACCATCACAAACATGCAGTGAATCCATCCTCAGCGAGGGACGCTCGGAGTCTGGGGCTGGCCCCTGCTTTTGAGGAGCAGTGTCTGGTGGTCGTTGGCACTCGCTGCATCTGAAGAGTGAAAGCAGCAGCGAGGAGAACCTGCTTGAGCCCTCGCGGCGACACTCGGGGCTGGGTTCTGACTGGCTGGAACATTGTTTCTGGAAGGGCGGTGACGGTTTCCTTGTGAGAGGAACCCCCCCCAGCCAGACAGCAGAGAGCTCTCTGCCCTTTGTAGCCTGGCGAATCTCCTGGGACAGCCTCCAGCTCTTAATGCACTGCCGTTTCCTGGCTTAGTTGTTCAGCAGTGTCCTGGCTTGTCCGGAGAGGAGATCGTTCCCTACACGCTGTATTCCTTGCTCAGCGCACAGCCTGCTTTTCAGCAAGAACACAAACTCGTTCTCCGTTGTGTTACCTGAGCCACACCTAGGGCTTGCAGGCGATAGGCCTACACCATGTTGGCCAGACCTCAGACCAGATCCCACTGACCGCAATGCGAATTCTGCATGAGTGGAAGACTAAGAAAAACTGAGTAAGGGCCTCAGGATTTGACCCTATTTCAATAATTTCAACTGGATGAGGGAAAAATCCATAGTCAGTGGTTATTTTTAAAGGCTAGTGAGTTGTTTTAGGCATTCTTAGTCTTGTCCTATGTCAAACAACAGGCTCAGAGCATTACACAAAACAAGTTTACTTTGAAAAATGTTTATCTCATCCTAAATTATGTTCGTATGCTGCTGTTCTGTATGTTCGTTCTTGGCACTGCTTTTGCTTTCCAGCTATGCTGAGCACATCCCACATCAGTCTCTGCTAATATCCCAGAGGGCTGTGCAGTGAGCTCAGGCCTGGGGGCTGGTGTCCCCCGAATTCTATTGCTGACTCTGCTTTGCCTTTGGGGTGTGTGGCCGAGGGCAAATCACTTACCTTCTCGCTGCATTTCCCCACCTAGAAAATGGGTTTAACAGTATTTATGTACCCACCTCAAGGGCTGCTGTGGTGAAACGAAATCAGCTGCAGTTTGCCAAGTGCTTTGAAGGTACAAGATGCTTATTACTGACACAAAGCGATGCCAGCCCATGCACAAGGGGCAGTGCTGTGGGATCTGTGCAGAGGGTAGAGGACAGGTTATTGTTTTGGCTGAGTGATCATTCTCTGCAACCACGCGCTAATGCTACAGCGCCCCAGATGGAGCGCTCCGGACTCGGGCGCAGTGTCTTTGGGTGTTCATTGTGGCTTCTCCATCAATCCCTGATTAAAGATGGTGCCTGGTCAGGGCCAAATTAACCTTTGGTGGGCCTGGCACCAAACATATTTGTGGGCCGCTCATGGGGCAGTGGAGCCTGGCGCAGGAGGGTCAGTCCCCAGAGCAAGGGGCCAATCAGCGGCAATATGGCATGGCAGGGGCAGCCTTGCTCCGCTCAGCATGAGGGCACTATTTACAAACCAGCAGTTGCCAGATGCACGATGGCCCACCCAGCCCTGTGCTGCCAGCGTGCCCCTACCCCTCGGAGGTGGGCCCATGCTGCGCCACACAGCCCCCCTGCCAAACACCAGAACACCTCCCCCAATTCCCTATGACCAAAGCCCCACCGTACCTGCTATGCCCAGCATCCCCCCAGACCCTGCCACAAATGTACAGCGCCCAGCACCCCACACAGGACCCCCACTCCCTAGTGCCCCACCACACACACATCTTCCCCACCCACTCACAACCCATCAACCCCCAGCCCTCTAGAGACGCACTCCCCCATGCCCTGGCTCCCGGCCACTCACCAGCCTGCTGGGAGGCGACTGTGTCTGCCAGGTTGAACTGCCAGCGCAGCCAGAGCTGGTCCCGGGGCGGGGAATCGCTCCGGCCCCTCGGAAGCAGCACGATCAGCCAGGCCAGGACCTGCCCCTGCTGGGCTCCTACAGGACCCACTTGCCTGGAGGAACCCAGACAAGCCCCCCCATCCCAAGTGGCCGAGACTGGCCAGGCTTCTGCATCAGTCCCTGGCAGCTCGGCTCTGGGGAGACGGGTGGGGCCCCCTTTTTTTAAAGGGTTTGGGCGGCAGAACAGACGCAGACGCCCGGTGAAGAGGGTAAAGGCTGCTCAGTTTCAGCCCCACATAAGCAGTTTGGGAGTCTCAGCCTGGAAAGTATAATTAAGCATAACTCATCCAAACGGCTGGTGAGTTCTGCCTGAGCAAAGCCCCAGAAATGGACCCGCGTGCAGGCTTTGAACAAGAGTCTTTGTTTCAGTTGGTGTCATCCCAGAATCACCCAGCTCCCATGGCACGGTTCTCAGGGTGAGCAATCGCTGGGCGTGTTGCATGGCACAGCTTCAGGGCTGGGCCCTAAGTGGGTGCCTGGGGCCGGAGGTGCACTGGGGTCCGGCCAGGGGGCAGGGAGAAGCTGGCAGTTGGGGCCACGGGGTAGAGAGGAGCCCTTGGCCGGCAGGCGGGCAGGCCAAGAGGAGCGCAAGTGGTGGGCGGGGGTGGGGAGCCAGCAGGCTGGCAGGGTCTTGGGGTGCAGGGCAAACGGAGCAGGCCGGGGCCCCTTCTGAGCATGGGCCCGGCTCCATGGAGCCACTGGCGCCATTGTAAACCCAGCACTGGCCTGGTGCACAGATCCCGAAGGGGAACGGACCTGACTATGAAAGCGGAATGGTTTCCCTGCTGCAGAAGAGTCCCAGTGTCATCAGCCTTGTCTGTGCTGGTTTGGTATAACCCTAAAATCCCTACCACCAAGGCCACGGATTCACTGGCGGGAGCCACAGCGCAAGCTCTAATGCAGCCAAAGTGCTTGTGGCCGCTGGGGTTTTATCCGCTGTTCGCTAGGCTGCCAGTGAACAGAGGCAGGCAGAATGGTGGTCAAACTGCCAGCGGCTGCAGGAGTCCTGCGTACACTAGTGCTCAGGCCGTTACTCGTCAGCTCTCATGACGGTGGGGAAGAGCTTAGGGTAGACACAGCTTTAGCCGTTGATATGCTCTCCGCACCTGTACCTGCTTGCTGCGCTACAAATGTTCAAAACAAGGGGTGACCTCTTCTCTGAGCCCCGGTCTACACTAGGCGTTGAGGTCAAATTTAGCAGCGTTAAATCGATGTAACCCTGCACCCATCCACATAACGAAGCCCTTTTTTTCGACTTAAAGGGCTCTTAAAATCGATTTCCTTACTCCACCCCCGACAAGGGGATTAGCACTGAAATCAGTTTTGCTGGGTCGAATTTGGGGTACTGTGGATGCAATTAGATGGCATTGGCCTCCGGGAGCTATTCCAGAGTGCTCCATTGTGACCGCTCTGGACAGCGCTCTCAACTCAGATGCACTGACCAGGTAGACAGGAAAAGGCCCGCAAACTATTGAATTTCAATTTCCTGTTTGGTCAGCGTGGCAAGCTGCAGGTGACCATGCAGAGCTCATCAGCAGAGGTGACCATGATGGAGTCCCAGAATCACAAAAGAGCTCCAGCATGGACCGAACTGGAGGTATGGGATCTGATCGCTGTATGGGGAGAGGAATCCGTGCTATCAAAACTACATTCCAGTTTTCGAAATGCCAAAACATTGGAGAAAATCTCCCAGGGCATGAAGGACAGAGGCCATAACAAGGACCCGAAGCAGTGCCGCATGAAACTTAAGGAGCTGAGGCAAGCCTACCAGAAAACCAGAGAGGTGAACGGCTGCTCCGGGTCAGAGCCCCAAACATGCCGCTTCTTTGATGAGCTGCATGCCATTTTAGGGGGTTCAGCCACCACTACCCTAGCTGTGTTGTTTAACTCCTTCAATGGAGATGGAGGCAACATGGAAGCAGCTTTTGGGGATGAGGAAGATGATGAGGAGGAGGCTGTAGATAGCTCACAGCAAACAAGCGGAGAAACTGGTTTTCCCGACAGCCAGGAACTGTTTCTCATCCTGGACCTGGAGCCAGTACCCCCCGAACCCACCCAAGGCTGCCTCCCGGACCCACCAGGCGGAGAAGGGACCTCTGGTGAGTGTACCTTTTAAAATACTATAAAAGGTTTAAAAGCCAGCATGTTTAATGATTAATTTGCCCTGGCATTTGTGGCTCTCTTGGATATACTCCCAAAGCCTTTGCAAAAGGTTTCTGGGGAGGGCAGCCTTATTCCATCCACCATGGTAGGACACTTTACCACTCCAGGCCAGTAGCACATACTCGGGAATCATTGTAGAACAAAGCATTGCAGTGTATGTTTGCTGGCGTTCAAACAACATCCGTTCTTTATCTCTCTGTGTTATCCTCAGGAGAGTGATATCATTCATGGTCACCTGGTTGAAATAGGGTGCTTTTCTTAAGGGGACATTCAGAGGTGCCCGTTCCTGCTGGGCTGTTTGCCTATGGCTGAACAGAAATGTTCCCCGCTGTTAGTCACGCGGGGGGGGGAGGCAAAATGCGATCTTGTAACGAAAGCACATGTGCTATGTATGTACTGTTAACAGCAAGGTTTACCGTGAAAGAGGGTGTACCCATTGTTCTATAAAAATGTGTCTTTTCAAATACCACTGTCCCTTTTTTTTTCTCCACCAGCTGCATGTGTTTCAAGGATCACAGGATCCTCTCCTTCCCAGAGGCTAGCGAAGATTAGAAGGCGAAAAAAACGCACTCGCGATGAAATGTTCTCTGAGCTCATGCTGTCCTCCCACACTGACAGAGCACAGACGAATGCCTGGAGGCAGACAATGTCAGATGCAGGAAAGCACAAATGACTGTGAGGAGAGGTGATGGGCTGAAGAGAGTAAGTGGCAAGCTGAAGAGAGGGCTGAAGCTGAAAGGTGGTGGCAGCGTGATGAGAGGAGGCAGGATGCAATGCTGAGGCTGCTGGAGGATCAAACTAATATGCTCCAGCGTATGGTTGAGCTGCAGAAAAGACAGCAGGAGCACAGACCGCCGCTACAGCCCCTGTGTAACCAACCGCCCTCCTCCCCAAGTTCCATAGCCTGTGTATCCAGATGCCCAAGAATGTGGTGGCGGGGCCTCCGGCCACCCAGCGCTCCACCCCAGAGGATTGCCCAAGTAACAGAAGGCTGGCATTCAATAAGTTTTAAACTTTTAAAGTGCTGTGTGGCCTTGTCCTTCCCTCCTCCACCACCCCTCCGGGGCTACCTTGGTAATTATCCCCCTATTTGTGTGATGAATTAATAAAGAATGCAATGAATGTGAAGCAACAATGACTTTATTGCCTCTGCAAGCGGTGATCGAAGGGAGGTGGGGAGGGTGGTTAGCTTACAGGGAAGTAGAGTGAACCAAGGGGCGGGGGATTTCATCAAGGAGAAACAAACAGAACTTTCACACTATAGCCTGGCCAGTCATGAAACTAGTTTTCAAAGCTTCTCTGATGCTCACTGCACCCTCCTGTGCTCTTCTAACTGCCCTGGTGTCTGGCTCTGCGTAATCAGCAGCCAGGCAATTTGCCTCAACCTCCCACCCCACCATAAATGTCTCCCCCTTATTCTCACAGATATTGTGGAGTGCACAGCAAGCAGTAATAATAGTGGGAATATTGGTTTGGCTGAGATCTAACCGAGTCAGTAAACTGCACCAGCGCGCTTTTAATTGTCCAAATGCACATTCTACCACCATTCTGCATTTGCTCAGCCTGTAGTTGAAAAGCTCCTGACTACTGTCCAGGCTGCCTATGTATGGCTTCATGAGCCATGGCATTAAGGGGTAAGCTGGGTCCCCAAGGATAATTATTGGCATTTCAACATCCCCAACGGTTATTTTCTGGTCTGGGAATAAAGTCCCTTCCTGCAGCTTTTGAAACAGACCAGAGTTCCTGAAGATGCGAGCGTCATGTACCTTTCCCGGCCATTCCACGTTGGTGTTGGTGAAACGTCCTTTGTGATCCACCAGTGCTTGCAGCACTATTGAAAAGTACCCCTTGCGGTTTATGTACTCGCTGGCTTGGTGCTCTGGTGCCAAGATAGGGATATGGGTTCCGTCTATGGCCCCACCACAGTTAGGGAATCCCATTGCAGCAAAGCCATCCACTATGACCTGCACATTTCCCAGGGTCACTACCCTTGATATCAGCAGATCTTTGATTGCGTTAGTTACTTGCATCACAGCAGCCCCCACAGTAGATTTGCCCACTCCAAACTGATTCCTGACTGACCAGTAGCTGTCTGGCGTTGCAAGCTTCTACAGGGCTATTGCCACTCCCTTCTCAACTGTGAGGGCTGCTCTCATCTTGGTATTCTTGCGCCTCAGGGCAGGGGAAAGCAAGTCACAAAGTTCCATGAAAGTGCCCTTACGCATGCGAAAGTTTCACAGCCACTGGGAATCATCCCAGACCTGCAGCACTATGCAGTCCCACCAGTCTGTGCTTGTTTCTCGAGCCCAGAATCGGCATTCCACCGCATGAACCTGCCCCATTAGCACCATGATGCCCACATTGGCAGGGCCCATGCTTTCAGAGAAGTCTGTGTCCATGTACTCATCACTCTCGTCACCGCGCTGATGTCGCCTACTCGCCCGGTTTCGCTTTGCCAGGTTCTGGTGCTGCATATACTGCTGGATAATGCGTGTGGTGTTTAATGTGCTTCTAATTGCAAAAGTGATCTGAGTGGGCTCCAGCTTGCCGTGGTATGGCGTCTGCACAGAAAAAAGGCGCGGAACGATTGTCTGCTGTTGCCCTGATGGAGGGAGGGGCAACTGACAACATGGCTTACAGGGTTGGCTTACAGGGAATTAAAATCAACAAAGGGGGCGGCTTTGCGAGAAACTGAATGGCCGCCTCAAGGTTAGAACTCAAAACCTCAAGGATAGAACTCAAAACTGGGTTTAGCAGGCTGTCGATTTCACAGAGGGAGGGAGGAGAAAATGAATACAAAACAAATCTGGTCTATTTCTTGTTTTGAGCCACTTCATCTATCCTTATAAATCATGCTGGCAGCAGACTGTGCAGTACGACCGCTAGCCATCGTCATCTCCTGGGTGCTCGGCAGAAGACGGTGCAGTATGACTGCTGGCCATCGTCTTCTGCTGGCTGCAAATTAAAAGACAGTGCACTGCTGGTAGGATTCAATCGCCATGAGACGAAACAAGGGAAATGACCTGGCTGAGTCACTCCCATGTTTGCCCAGGCGCCCGGTTAAAAGAGCACCCAGGACTACGTCAACGACGGCTACCAGTCATACTGCACTGTCTGCTGCCAAAAGGCAATAAACTGCTGCTGTGTAGCAATGCAGTGCCATGTCCGCCAGCATCCAGGAGACATACGGTGACGGTTAGCCGAGCGGGCTCCATGCTTGCCATGGTATGGCGTCTGCACAGGTAACTCAAGAAAAAAGGTGCAAAACGATTGTCTGCCCTTGCTTTTACGGAGGGAGGGAGGGAGGGAACGGGGGCCTGACAATATGTACCCAGAACCACCGCGACAATGTTTTAGCCCCATCAGGCACTGGGATTTCTACCTAGAATTCAAATGGGCGGTGGAGACTGTGGGAACTGTGGGATAGCTACCCACAGTGCAAAGCTCTGGAAGTCGACTGTTGCCTCGGTACTGTGGACACAGTCCGCTGACTACATGCACTTAGAGCATTTGTGTGGGGATACACACACACTTGACTGTATAAAAACGCTTTCTACAAAACCGACTTCTATAAATTTGACCTCATTTCGTAGTGTAGACATACCCTGAGATCCATTCCGTCAGGAGCAGTTCAGGTGGGAGGTCTGGAACGCTGGCCCTTCCCTTCTCCACGACCCCATCCGCTGTCAGGTTTGTAGTCAGAGCCAGAGCCATACTGCCTTCAGAGAGTCGTACGTTCTGTGACCAGAAGAGACCATTGGATCATCTAGTCTGAAGTCCTGCGTAAAAGACCAAACGCACCTTCTGTGCTTAGGAAACTCCAGCTGGTACCGAATGCTGCCGTTCGGCTTCTCAGCAATGCTGGCTACTGCCAGCACATCGAAACATAGAACTGGAAGGGACCTCGAGAGGTCTCTAGTCCAGTCCCCTGCACTCATGGCAGGACTAAGTATTATCTACCATCCCTGACAAGTGTTTGTCCAGCCTGCTCTTAAAAATCCTCAGTGATGGAGATTCCACAACCTCCCTAGGCAATTTATTCCAATGCTTAACCACCCTGACAGTTAAGAAGTTTTTCCTAATGTCCAACCTAAACAGCTCTGGCTGCAATTTAAGCCCATTGCTTCTTGTCCTATCCTCAGAGGTTAAAGAGAAAAATTTATCACCCTCTTTTATATCACAAACTTGTACCTATCCAAAGACTGTTATCCTGTCCCCTCTTGGTCTTCTCTTCTCCAGACTAAACAAACCCAATTTTTTTCAATCTTCCCTCATAAGTCATGTTTTCTAGACCTTTAATCATTTTTGTTGCTCTTTTGACTTTTCTCCTATTTGTCCACATCTTTCCCAAAGTGTGGTGCCTATTTCTCCAGTTGAGGCCTTATCAATGCTGAGTAGAGCGGAAGAATTACTTCTCGTGTCTTGCTTACAACACTCCTGCTAATACATCCCAGAATGATGTTCGCTATTTTGCAGTAGTATTACAGTGTTGACTCTCATTCCGTTTGTGATCCACTATAACCCCCAGATCCCTTTCCACAGCACTCCTTCCTAGGCAGTCATTTCCCTTTTTGTATGTGTGCAACTGACTGTTTGTTCCTAAGTGGAGTACTTTGCACTTTTCCTTATGGAATTTCATCCTATTTACTTCAGACCATTTCTCCAGTTTGTCCAGATCAATTTGAATTTTATTCCTATTCTCCAAAGCTCTTGCAACCCCTCCCACCTTGGTAACATCCGCAAACTTTATAAGCGTACTCTCTATGCCATTATCTAAATCATTGATGAAGATTTTGAATAGAATTGTATCCAGGATAGCTCCTCGCAGGACCACACTTGATATGCCCTTCCTTCTTGAGTGTGACCCACTTATAACTACTCTCTGACTATGGTTTTCCCATCAGGTGTGCATCTATCTTCTAGAAGGTTCATCTAGGCTGTATTTCCCTAGTTTGTTTATGAGAAGGCCATGTGAGACACTACCAAAAGCCTTATTAAAGTCAAGATATACCACATCTCTGCTTCCTCCCTATCCACAAGGCTTGTTACCCTGTCAAAGAAGGATATTAGGTTCATTTGACATGATTTGTTCTGGACAAATCTATGTTCATTGTTACTTATCACCTTATTATCTTCTAGGTGCTTACAAATTGATTGATTATTTGCTCATTATCTTTCCAGGTAGCAAAGTGAAGCTGACTGGTCTATAATTCCCTGGGTTGTCCTTATTCCCTTTTTATAGATAGATACTATATTTGCCCTTTTCCAGTCCTCTGGGATCTCTCCTGTCCTCCACAAATTCTCAGACATAATCGCTAATGGCTCCAAGATGTCTTTAGCCAGTTCCTTAAGTATTGTAGGATGTATTTTGTCAGACCCTGAAAACTTCAAGACATCCAACCTAAGTAATTCTTAACTTGTTCTTTCCCTATTTTAGCTTCAGACCCCACCCTGTTTCCACTGATGTCCACTAGTTAGTCATCCAGTCTCTGCTAACCTTTCTGGTGAAAACTGAAACAAAAAAGGCATGTAACACTTTGCACATTGCTGTGTTTTCTGTTGTTGTCTTTCCCCCCTCATTGAGTAGCCTTTCCTTGGTGGTCGTCTTGCTTCTCATGGATTTGTAAAATATTTTCCTTTTACCCTTTATGTCCCTAACTAGTTTAATCTCATTTTATGCCTTGGCATTTCTTATTTTGTCCCCACATACTTGTGTTGTTTTTGTATATTCATCCTTTGTAATTTGACATCACACCTGTCCTCGGCTCGCTCCTCCAGCTTCACACAGAAGAGTGAATCAAGTTCATGATCTCAGCCCTCATCTTCGAGGGGCCAATGTCCTAGGCCCTTGGTACCTAAAAGATCGACTAAAGCTCTGGGATGGAGACTGGTAGGCAGCTCAGCTCTTTTGGCCCAGTGGGGCTTTATACAGCATGTGTAAAATGTGTCTGTGTGCAGGAGAGAGAGCTACCTCGGGGCTGGTCCCAGGCTGTGGAAGGAACACCCCCAGGAACCAAGGACCACCCCAAGCTCTCCACCTTCCTTCTAAGGGCTCCCCTGCTGCACACACTTCTGCCCGAGGGAACAACATGTCAGTGATTAGCTGCATTGATTAATGCATGACTGAAAGGCGTCCAGATACTGCAGTAATACGTGTGGTGTAAAAAGCGGCACAGAACAGATGAGAGAACCTCAGCCAAGGATTCCTGCCTCCAGCTCGTAACTTCCGGTTGAGCCAGAGCAGACCTTTTAGAAACTGACATCCAACCTCGATTTAAAGATAAGGCTTCAAGTGCTGAAGAACCCAGGTCCCAGGTAAATTGTCGCATTTCAGGACTCGCCTCCTCCTGCAGGCGCTTGTCAAAAGCAGCAGATCTCAGCTGGTGGGGCAAGAACCAAAATTGCGTCACAAGGGAGTACCCAGCAGGTCATGGACCAGCAAAGGATGAGTGTTACTGTGTTAAAGGGCGGGTGGGTGGCTGGGCCCTGTGATTTTGCATCAGTTGGTCTGACCCCTTCCTTCTGTTCAAGGGGTCTGAGGGAGGTCACTAAGCTCCTACTGCAGCAAACCCTCGTGCGCGTAAAGAGCCCCGAATCCAGTGGTGGGGGATGGGGGAAGGGGCTTTAGATGTACATGGGATAATAGAGAAGGGAATAGCCGATGAAAGGAAGCATTTTCCTCTCTGTGGTGTGTGTGTGTTTGTTTGCATGTGTGCACTGATACAAACATCTTTCTGTACATCATTCACTGGTGGATGGCATTGGAAACTCAGACATGTTCGTTCATGTGGCAATGAGCTAAAGCTCTTGAATTCCATTCAGGGGCCAGGTATGCACAGAATCAGCCCAGGCCTTAATTAAGAGGAAACTCATTTTTTTAAGGGATTGGGCGGCAGAACAGACGCAGACACCCGGTAAAGAGGGTAAAGGCTGCTCAGTTTCAGCCCCATGTAAGCAGTTTGGGAGTCTCAGCCTGGAAAGTATAACTAAGCATAACTCATACAAATGGCTGGCGAGTTCTGCCTGAGCAAAGCCCAAGGAATGGACCTGCGTGCAGGCTTTGAACAAGAGTTTCAGTTGGTGTCATCCCAGAATCACCCAGCTCCCATTGCACAGTTCTCAGGGTGAGCAATCACTGGATGTGCTGCATGGCACAGCTTCACGGCTGGGTCCTAAGTGGGTGTTGTCTCCTCTCCAAAGGCTGATGCTCTCTGAACTGGGGTTTGGCCTAACACGGAGGCTGGAGCGCTGGCCGTGAGCCTGCTGTTGTGGGCTGGCTTTAGTTGTCTTTGAACTGAGGTTGGGGGCACCCCCAGGTCAGACTGGACAGGCAGAGTGGTCCTCTCCCCGACGTCATGCAGACATGACATCAGGAGAAGATGCCATGGACAGTCTGTAGCCTGCATGTGTTTGCAATTCCCCTGTCTGACAGGGCCAGGGACCCAGCTGCTCCCCCTCAGGGGGTGATGGGACCAGTGACCCCAAGATTCCAGGCAGTCTTGAGGGGAAATGTTGCTCCCCAATAGATCTCTGCCAAGCCAGCTGCAGAGAGCTCTCCTCCATCCTCCAGTACTAGCTCAGTGACATCCGTGGCACCGGTGCTGGGTGAATCCTTGGCTGTACAGAGGTGCTGCATTTGCGTTTGGCTCCAGGAATTGCACTCTGGGAAAGCAGCTGCCTCTCTGATGTGGCTCTTCCTCTGCAGCATATGGCTTACAAACACTGTACTTGTGCTCTTTGACTCATTCCCTTTACAGAGTGTCATCAGCCCTGGGTGAGGGGAAAAACAGTCTGGTCACTTCACCTGAATGGGGGAGCCCTCGTGGTGTGGAGGGGAAGCTAATGGCTCACCCCGCCTAGCGAAGCCTGTTTGTTGTTCCAAGGTGTTTCCTGTGTCAGCAGGGAGGGAGTGTGAGGCTCAGATAATTGCAAGAGTCCACCTTGCCTGCCGAGGAAAACAGGAAGAAGCCTGTAAAAACTAAACCCTCGGAAATGCCTTTGCCAAAGAACCGACATTGGAGCCTCTCCTCCTCCAGACATTGAGTGTTTGTATCAGCCCTTGACACACAGAAAGGGATGGGGACTCGCCCTTGGTCACAGATGGAGCCTATGCCCCAGTCCTGTGCTCAGGACACTAGCCCACGCAATTCTGTCCATTCGATGGGGGCAGGGACGAAGGCGCCTGGTTTATCCCAGGATGGCAGAAGTGCAATCCTTTATTGCATGGCTGTCATGAGCACGTGTGTGCGCGCCGTGCCCTTGTGTGTGTGTCTGTGTCCCACTGTCTTGCTCTGCACCAAGACCAGGTGTTGCCTATGAATGAAAAGCTCAGGACATTGTGCAGTGACTGCGTGTGCCACGTCTCCTGCCATGAGTCTGGTACTGCTGTTCTCCCGCGCTCAATCTTCCAGCCCCCGCTACAAACTCTCTGGTCTCTCTTGTACTTTTCAGTTTCTTCGGAGTTTGACTAGTTCGACTAGTTCTTTCCCCTCATTCTGTTTTTCTGTCCTTGGTCCCATTTCTCTTCAGGTGACTCCCCCCCGCAACCCCCCCCTTCCTTCCCCTCCTGCCCCTGTTTATCTTGCAGCATCTACTTGTCTATCTACAGCGCACACGTGCTACATGCGGACAATGCAGCTAGCTGTCCACGTGCAGCATCAGGATTAGCAGCTGTAGCCACCCCATGTCGAGGAAAAGAAGCGAGTCCCCTCATGCAGCCAGAAGAAGGGGCTAGGAGGGCGTGAGCAAGGGCCATCATTGCTGAAGAGCAAACTCAGGTCTGTCTTGGTGGCGAATTCCCATATCACAGTGCGATGTCATGGCATTGTGGTGTTGGTCTGACTGCCAGGCCATGGCCTAGGGTTGCCAACTTTCCAATTGCACAAAACCTGCCCTGCCCCTTCTCTGAGGCTCTGCCCCCACTCACACCAGCCCCCCTCCCTTCATCACTCGCAGCAGCAGGTTGGGATGCGAGAGAGGGTGAAGGCTCTGGCTGGGGGTGCGGGTTCTAGGGTGGGGCTGGGGATGAGGGTTTTGGAGTGAGGGAGGGAGCTTAGGCCTGGGGCAGGTGGTTGGGGTCGGGGGGGTGCGGGCTTTTGGAGGGAGTTAAGGTGTGGGAGGGGATTCCGACCTGGGGTAGGGGGTATGGGTGCGGGCTTCAGGAGGGGGTTTTGACCTGGGGCAGGGGGTTCAGGGTGTGGGCTCCCGCTGGGCAGTGCTTACCTCAGGTGGCTCCTGGTCGGTGGTGCAGCAGGGCTAAGGCAGGCTCCCTGCCTGCCCTGCTCCGCACTGCTCCAGGAAGCAGCCAGCAGGTCTGGTACCTAGGCGGACACTCTGTGCAGTGTCTGCGCCCGCAAGCACCGCCCCGTAGCTCCCGTTGGCCGTAGTTCCTGGCCAATGGGAGCTGCAGAGCCGGCACTGGGGGCAGCATGTGGCGCTTCCCTGATCACCCCTGTGCCTAGGGGCCAGACATGCCAACTGCTTCCAGGTTGCTGCGCAGAGCCAGGGCAGGCGAGGAGCCTGCCTTAGCCGCACTGCACTGTCGATCGGACTTTTAACGGCCCAGTCAATGGCGCTGATCGCAGCTGCCAGGGTCCCTTTTCGAGAGAGCATTTCAGTTGAAAACCGGATGCCTGGCAACCCTCAGAGGCGCAGCCATAGTATACGCTCGTGGATGGCAATGCAGCGCTGAGCCGGGCGAACCACAAGCTTTACAGCTGCCTCTGTGTCCCAGTTGGAAGTGCCTCGTCCTTCTGACCCATGGCTCGTGTGCCCTGTACGGAGCCCGGCTGGTTGTTCTCAGGGGCCTGGGTGGGCTCACGGGGAGAGCCTGTGGGATCCGGCCCCGGAGCTCACCCCAGGCTGCTTGTTCCATCACGACGAGAAGCGGCACAGTTGGGCTCGAGGGCCCAGGTCCCCTTCGCCTCGGCAGGGCCGTTGTGCAGGAGTGGCACAGTGTGAGCTGGACTGACCCAGTGCGCTGGCCTGGAGCTTTGCCCCGACCGGGACTCTGGCTGCAGCCTGCACTTTGTGGTTAGCTCCAAATCTGCCACTTAGCCAGCGCCTCGCAAGCCAAGAGTGGCCTGAGGCCCGGGCCACGTACTGCATAGAGCCCCAAATCGCCCTGCTCTTCCAGACCCCCCACACACACCAGCCAGAGCTCTGTCCCTCACTCCCCGCCCAGCCAGGCAGAGGGTCCGCCATGGCATTGCCTAATAGCTTGCTGGTACAGGGGGCTGGGGGCAGTCACCAGAGGCCATGGGGCCAGGTGTGTGCTGGGGACTCACCCCGGCTGCTGGGGCCAGAGGTGGAGCTGAGCAGGTGTGTGTTGGGGGTTGTTCTAGGCCCATGGAGCTGTGGGGAGAGTGTGATGAAGCCAGGCATGTGGCTGTCCCGTGAAGCCCCAGCCCTGCCCCCTGGTCCCCGTGGGGTGAGCTGGACCAGGGCTCACATGGAAGTCGCACGAGGCTGCCTGGCTTTGGCGGGTCCGAGTGGGTCGCTCCCAAAGGGCTTGGCTCGTGGCCCAGTGCCCAGGAGCCACCTGAGGGGCCCTGCTGCAGGCGGCTGGCCTGGACAAGCAGCGCACCCTCGACTCTGTGCCGCTGCTGATGCTCGGTAAGTAACCAACTGTTTCTCCTCCCGCTGTCATGGGGGGGATGGAGCTGTCCCCAGTGGGGCACATGCTGGTCAAAGCCACCGGTGGGGAGGGGCAGTGCTGACGGGGGGTTGCAGCTGGGAGGCAGCAGCCCTGGGCTCTGTTCCCTGCTGTATCCCTGTGTGACCTTGGGCAAGACACTTAATTTCCACGTGCCTCAGTGTCCCCATCTGAGAATTGCAGCCCCCTCCCTCTGTACAGCATGCTGAGGTCAGCGGGGAAAGGCGCTGTCTGAGCAGCTTGAGACTCTGGTAATCATCAGCCTAGCTCCCCCTCTTCCCAGGTCTGTAGGCTGGTCCCATGTATCACTGGAGGGTTGTCTGTGATCCGTTGGGTGGGGGGAGCTCTCTCCCTAAGACCTGGACCTGTGATCTAGGCGACATCTCTGCTGTTGTAACATCCAGTTCTCGGGGCTTGCTGCTTCCCTCCAAACAAAAGCATCAGGACTCTCAAGGATTAAAAGAAAGGGTTACATGACAGCTCTTGAGACAAATGTTCCGCTCGTTTTGAGAACATCAGGAGGGAAATAGTCCCAAGGTTTTTCTATTCCAATGATTTCTCTAGCCTCTGACACTGCCCCGTTGCTGATTCATTGATTTGGACAGTTTAAATACTGGGAGGGGACACGGCACTCTGCTCACACAGAAGCACTGGGCTTTCTGCTGCTCAACATCTCCCTGGCTCTGCGAGGTCTGAGCAGCAAGACACAGGGCTGGTAAGTTTTTTTAATTTATTTTGTTGAGAGCTCTCATTCGAGGCTCAGTGTGGCTCTTCAGGGTCAGGGCTGAGGGACATTAGTGTGTTCATCCAACCTTCCAGTTCTTTTAGCAGCTCTGAGGGTTTGCTGGGTAAGGGTTTGTTCTTACCCAGCAAACCAGTTGTAGAGAATTATTGTGAGATCAGAAATATTTAGATAAGAGGAGTAAAAATCAAAGCATCATAAATAATAATCCGTAAAAAATGGGTGAAAAGAAAAAGTCAAGTAAAAGTTTCAGATGGGTTGATTGTTAAAGGGAAACAGTGTGTGTGTGTGTGTGTGTGCGTGTGTGCAATATTCAGGCACTTCATTTGTACAGTGGTAAGTTCTTGTCCTGACCAAGACAAAGGAATATAATAGTTTTCAGCTGGTTTTAATTAACTGGTGCTTGAATCTTTCAAGTTCACTTTAAAGGGTGTAACATGAAGAGACCGTTTGATGTGCAGAGTGCTCGGTTAAGTTTATAAGCTGCTTGAGGTAAACAAAATTGTTCTCAGCTGCAAACTGTTTCCATCTGTAAACCAAAAAAATGTGATGGCTTTTTAGGGATTTTTTCCCTCTTGCAAGCAAATATTTTCCCTGGCAGCGACACAGAGAGTCCAGTTAGCGAGTCCTCCCCGCTCCACGTTGGGACACTCACCCAGCACTTAGGCAGGTAAAGGGGGTGCCAGTTTGAGTTACTGGAGTCAGGCGTCAGAGCTCCTGGGAAGCTGCCAAGGGCTGGCGATTGAGTCCTGGGGAGCAAACAGCGAGTTTCCATTTCTACCCTGTGCGGACCAGCGCCACTAAGTCGAGTTCTGAACTGATGGGAGTTGGCTGGAGCTGTGATAGCGTTGGAGCCGTGGCTCTGTTCCAGCGACGGGTGGGGCCAGTGGAGGTGAAGGTCACGAGCCCAGTGTGGGAGGCTAGGGGCTTGGGACGGATGCTGGGGCTCTGCAGTGCCCCCCATGGCTGAGAACGGTTGGGCTCTAAAGGGCGTCTGTCTCCCCCCCCCCGCAAGGTGTGGTGGGCCGGGCTGCTGCGAGCCTTACGCAGACACCTCCTGACCCAGGGCAGGGTTTGCCAAGGGGCTCTGGACCCACGTAAAGAGCCAGGAGTCCGGGCGTGCGAGAGAAGTGCAAAGCAACACCATTATTACCCCAGTGCTCACACCCGTGCGCCATCCCGAGGCAGCCCATACATTGGCACCATGCCATCGTGCCAGGTCTTCGAGAAACAGTCTCCCCTGGGCTGCCTGTGCCCCATGTGCCCCCCCCAGGAGCAGGGGCTGAGCGTAGGCTCCGTCTCTGCCTGGCCGCACAGCTGCCTGCCGCGCTTGCTGGGAGGGGGCTGCCTTTGATCACTTGACTCTCTCTCCAGTGGTTTCGGAGAGGCCGGCCAGCCTCTGCTGTCCAGCTGCAGGCTCCTCAGCGCACCACAGGCCTGGGGGAGCTGCTGTCCCCTGGGGAGCCACGGCCGGCCCGCCCCGCTCCAGAACGCCAGCTTTCGGCCTGTCTCACGGGAATGGGCTCCAGGGCCACAACCCGCCGCATCTGATCCGCGCTCCGGGGCTGGCCGCTAGATCTAGAACAGACAGAACCGAAATGGCAGCTCTGGACGGCCTTTCTGGAGCCAATGAGCCAGTGTTGGGGCCTGTGTGCTGGGACCCCGTGTGTGTGTATGGGGTGGGGGGTTGTGCCCTCCTGCTCAAGGCATGCGTCTGCCAGTTTGGGCTCACTGCTCAGCCCCTCTGCGGGGCGCGCGGTATGGTGCGGGAAGGGGCATGTCCTGCTCCTTGTGGGCTCAGAAGCCAGGTGCCCCCATTGTGGGTTTCATCCCCACCCGCCCTGCAAAGGCAGGATGGCGCCACAGCCCCATCTCCGCACTCCTCCCCAGGAAGGAGCCAGGCTGTCCCCCAATACCAGGGTCCAGCCAGCACCAAGGCTTCCCCTCCAGCAAGGCCCGTGATGGCCTTCCCGGTGAACTCCCTCTGGCAGCCCTCAGTGCTGCTGCTGGGTCAGTCAGGTTTGGGGGCTCTGCAGACGGGGCAGGCATGTCCCCTGGGAATGGCCAAGCTCCTGTGTATGTTTCCTGAGTAGTTGGCCTGCGAGCCAGACCCAGGTCCTATTCTGAGAATGGCTCTAGGACCCCTGTGCTCCCGGCCCCAATGGGCAGTCCCAGAGCTGCCCTGCCTTTCGCTGGCCTGAACGAGCCCAGGGAGATACAAAAGGGGGCTGGCCTGGAGAGCATCCTGGCAATCCGTCAGCAGGCTCCCTCCCACAACACAGGGACACCATCCACCTGGCCCACAGGACAAGCCAAAGAACTTGCACCCAAGGCATTTCCTTTGTCTCCCCAAAGGGCTAACGCTGAACAAAGAGATGCTTTCTGGGAACATTAGCAACGGTTCCAAAGAGCCTGGCACTTAACATGAGTCGCAACTCGCCCTGCCAGGAGTGCACAGCGCCTGGAGGTTCCTGTCCCGGCAGGCAGCAGAGCTGCAGTGAGTCTGTGAAAGCATCCCCTGGGCTCTGTGCACCCGGCACAGGGAGCAAGTGGGGCTGACTGGCTAGCAGTGAATGTGCAGTGGCTGGAGTCATTGCAGTTACCGGGGCTTGTAAACCGGTCCAAAGCACAGCCCAGCGTGTAACTATGCCCATTCAGCAGCCCTGCAAACACCAGGGCTCAGAGTTTCCTCTCATCAGTCTAGCCACCTCCGTTTATTGCCATCAAGCTCGCAGGCCTGGGTGTCTGTGCTCAGCACTGCTTCTCCCCAGTGGCAAGTGCCACAGAGATGCTGCTGTGGCAGAGGAAGCCATAGGCTCATTCCAGTGGGGAACCTGCTGGACAATGCAATTAATGCCTATTATTATTGCACATGCAGTGGATATAATTAGTTCAGCTCCACTAACAGTTTGAAGATGGAGGGTGCTACCTAATTGCCCAGTATTATCGTTAGCAGCTTTGCTCACCTAATTGTCCTAGGGTTTGGCTGAATTTCTAAACCCTGAATGGATGCCAGGAACTGCTGGTTTGAGTTTTCCACTGGGTTCTGCTCTGGAGACTTTCCAAAGCTGGTTCCAGCTGGAACAGCTCACGAATGCTGCTCTGCTGGAGGACAGGAAACAACGCTTGCAGCCCTTGGGAGCAACGGAGGAGCAAAGCAATTTTCAGTTTTGTTGCAAAAAGTCTGTGAATGCTTCTAATAGCTGTGGTGGGATGCAGGGGCTGCCGGGCTGCATGTGAGACACTGGTTGGCTTTGCTCCCAGTTTGTTCCAGCCCGTCCTTTGTTTATCCAGGCTGACACTCAGAGATCCCGTTCCCATCCCTCGGTTGGGTGGGAGGTCTGTGCATCCTCAATGGGGTGGTCGAGCCCTCCAGCCTGAATCTTCTCCAGGGAAAGGGGCTGGCTCAGGGAAGGAACTGTAACTGGTTTTAGTAACGTGTACAAAATCTGTACCACAGAGCCAAGCTAGGATCTTCCGGCCCCGTTCCCAGCCAGCTAGGCCCCTGGGCGCTACATTTCTGACAGTACAATTCACACAGAGCAGCACTGATCGGTCCAGGTGCATCATGTGGATTTTATACTTCCTGTGGACACATCCATCATTGGCCACTACCAGCAGCCCCAGGGATAGATGGGCTATCGATCTGTGCCCATGTGCCAGCTGCCATGTGTCTATTAGCATCTTCCCATTGAACCCAGGGTGTGAATGTGTGTGCCCTGGTCCTTGCTGTGGGCGAGGGACTCCTGGTGCGTTGCCACCCTGGGAATGGGGAAACTGGCGCATCCTCGCCCCAAAGGCCCTGTTCCAGCTGGAGTGGTAGTGGGAGAACTCCCTGTCGCAATGTTGTCTGCCTCGGCGTCCCTGCGCACACGGGAAGGCGGGGGCAGGTCACGGGCGGGGCAGCTGGAGCCCAAAGATGTTAATAAGGGAAGTAGCATGTTCTAATGATTAGAGCCAGGATTGGGGACATGGGCTTTAACCCCAGCGCTCCCACAGACCTGCTGGGCCCTTGTGCCAGTCACCTCCCCTCTTCACCCCTCAGGCCCCCCCCGTGAAGTGGGAGTAACAAGGCCCACATCTGTAGAGCCTGCAGACCCTGCGGTCATGTGCTCTATAGCCGCTAAGGGCTTATCACCCTTTGCTCGTATAAATGTGTCTCGGGGGGCTCTGTGTGTTTCACCCAGATGCCGGTTGCATCTAATCTCACCCAGCCAGTGCAGGGCATCTCTGCTTGAATGCTAGTTTCCCAGCTGGTCACAGGTTTCCTTGGCCCGTTCTGTGTATTGTATGGTATGAAGCTGCTGCATCCCTTGTGCAGTAAGGCCACTCTCTGGTGTGGGGATTGATGGCACTAGGGACCTCCAGCCCGCCTGACATTCTTGCAGCTGATGGGAAAGCATGGCAGTTGAATGCTCTTTGTTTGTTTTGCTTCCAGGCCCCATGGAGCTGACAGGCTGGGTCCCGCTGCTCGTGGGGATTCAAATCCTTCGCTTGGCGCTTGGTCAGTGTCCTGAAGAATGTCAGTGCTCCAAATCCGCCCAAGTGGAGTGCTCAGGACCAGGGATCATGCAACTTCCCAGCCCCATCCCTGCGAATGCCATGAGCCTGCAGATAATCAACACCCGCATCGCTGAGCTGGGTGACGCTCCCTTTGGCAACGTCTCCATGCTGATTGCGCTGAGAATTGAGAAGAACAACCTGTCTCAGATCAGCCCCAGAGCCTTTCAGGGCCTGGCTGCCCTGCGCTACCTCAGCCTGTCCAGCAATAAGCTGCAAGAGCTGCCCGTGGAGCTCTTCCAAACCTTGGGGAAACTAGAATCGCTGCTGCTGTCGGGCAACCAGATCCTGCACATTCACCCCTCCCACTTTGCCCAGCTCAGCAACCTCAAAGAGCTGCAGCTGCATGGAAACAACCTGCATTCCCTCCCGGAGGGGGTGTTCGACCGGCTGCCCAGCCTGACCAAGCTCAACCTGGCCAAGAACAGCATCACTGCCCTTCCGGCCAAGGCCTTGTGGAGGCTGATGAGGCTGCAGGTGCTCAGGCTATATGAGAACCAGCTCCGTGAGATCCCTGTGGGCGCCTTCGACAGGCTCCGGGAGCTGCAGGAGTTGGGGCTGCACCAGAACCAGATCAGGCGCCTCTCGGCCGGGCTCTTCACACACAACGGCCAGTTGCAGAAGCTCTTCCTGTCCAACAACGTCATAGCAGCTCTGCCCCAGGGGGTCTTCCTGCATCTGCCCGAGCTCTCCAAGCTGACGCTCCATGGGAACGCGGTGCGAGACATCGCCCCTGGGGCGTTTGGGCCCATGCCCAAGCTGAGGGAGCTGTGGCTCTACGATAACCAGCTCACCACCCTGCCAGACTTTGTCTTCAGCAACCTCACCCAACTGCAGCTGCTGATTCTGAGCAGGAACCAGATCCACACCATCTCCACCTTCGCCTTCCAGGGCCTGAGCGAGCTCCTGGAGCTGTCCCTGCACACCAATGCTCTGCGCACCGTGGACGGAGCGCTCTTGCAGGGCCTGCCCAAGCTGCAAAACATCTCCCTGCAGAACAACAGGCTGTGCATCCTACCGGGGGACCTGTTCCAGAACACCACTGGGCTGCTGAGCCTCCAGCTGCAGAACAACTCCCTGGAGAACCTCCCCGCCGGCCTCCTGGATCCTCTGGCCCAGCTGCACCACGTGAAGCTGCACGACAACCCCTGGCGTTGTGACGCCAGCATCCTGGCGCTGAAGAACTGGCTCCGAGTCAATCAATTAAAGATGGGGGACAGCCTGCCCGTGTGTGCCCTGCCGCTCCTCGTTAGGGGTGCCCCAGTCGTATCGTTTGATGAGGGGCACTCCTCCCCAGTGATTCCTTCTGGGGCCCCGACATACAGGCCAAACCCCACCTCCTTCGGTCACCCAGAAACATCACCCTATGCCCATCCGTCCAACCAGGCTCCAGAGAAAGTGCCACTAACTCCCTTCAGCCCCTCGCTGGCCAACCAGCCAGACGCAGGGACGGAGAGTGGGTCCCTAACCAGGCCATCAGCTATCCCTGGCGTTGCCCAGGAGAAGGGGCTGTGGGGCCTGACTCGCACTCAGAGCGGGGTGGTGGTGGCTGTCATCACGCTGGGCTGCCTGGCGGTGCTCTGCACGCTGGTGGGGCTGGTAGCGTACAGCTGCAGGAAGAGGAGCCAAGTGGTCCTGATGCGGAGGAAGGGGCAGAACAAAGCGTAGGCTGGGTACCGTGAAGCTCTCTGCGGATTGTGTTGGCTCTGCAGAGCCCCCCGTGCCCCGCCCGCTCAGGACACGGCAAGCGGGTCTGGGGCTGGGAGTGGGGGAGGATTTCAGTCCACACGCTACCGGCAGGCCTTGCATCGAATATAGAGACTGAGGCTAAATCGCCTTCCTCACAAATTGACCCAAACCTCCTCACCCCGCCCTGTAGGCAGAGCCTGAGGCCTGTTGCCCCCACCGCCCTTGTGGGGCGGTGTCCCTTGTTGTCCCTTGCCCTTGTGGGTGCCCCCATGGGCCCAGCCTAGGCACACAGGAAGTAGCCCCCCCCACGGGCTCTCCATGGCCTGCTGCCCCATGAGTGGCACAGCTCCCCCATGCGCTGTGTGGTGGGGTCAGCCTGGGGCCTTGGATGTAGGCGAGAGGCACCAAACGCTGGCTTCCTCCCGCAGCTCTGAGGGAGAGCCATGGGCATGCGAAGAGTTTGCTCAGTCAGTCCCTGGCCCTTCGTCCCTCTCACTGTCCCAGCTCCGTTGCCTGCGAGGGTCCGGGGGTCCGCTGGGGAAGGGCCGGGGGCCTGACGCTCGGCCGGGCCTCTGAGCTGCCCCCACCCCAGTGCCATGTGTGCAGGGATCTGCTGGCCACGGCCCTGCTGTTGGGACAGGTGGGCACGGGGGGCCCAGAGCTTTGCGGAGCGGGTGCGCGCGCGAGCTGGGCCCTGGCAGGTAGCGGGGTGCTCAGTCACGGCAGAAGGGGGAGTGCTGAGTGGGTGGCCCCGGAAGGCAGGAGGAGAAGCCCATCTGGCACTGCCCTTCGGGGCCCAGCTCTGTGCCACACCCGGGGCCAGGGCTGCTCCTGGTGAGGCCTGTCCCTAGGGCAAAGCAGGTCTGAGCGGCGTGAAGCCCTGAGCTGTGTGGGACTCCCCGGGTTCTGGACCTGGTTCCCCAACCCAGGCTGGGGGTGGTGGCTGAGGGGCATGGACCCTCCAGCAGAACCACTTTCCCTTTAAAATTTGCTAAGTTGAAATGGCCGCACCCTACCTCTGCTGGGGCTCGTGCCCAGCCATGACACAGGTGTGTCGTGGCAGTGTGTGTCTGTGGGGGTGCCCCGTCCCCCCAAGCTCCTGCTCCTGCTCTCGTCAGCCCTGGGGCAGAGCTGGCCATAGAATCTGGCTCCATACCCATGAGCAGCTCGCAGAACCAATCAGCCCAATTCAGGCAAATAATTGTACTGCATGGAAACTCAGGAAAAACCGGACCAAGTCCGAACACCTGGTGCCCTAGAAATGGTGCGGCCCGAGGTCTGGGCTGGATCGGAGTGTGTCTGCCACGCAATCAGCGGGGGGGGGGGAAGCGGGTCCCCGTGCTCCCACACTGCATGCTGTTCATTATGGTGCGTGGACCTTCCTGTTTTTTCACCTCTCACCACCCATAACTCTGACCCCCACAGTAGTGCCCGGTGTCTGCCTCTTCCCTGATCACTATAGCATGACACCCTCCCCGCTGCCATCCCCCCATTTCCAGTATGGGCTGGAATCCCTCACCTATCACGGCTCGAGCCATCTCCCCACTCCGGAGCCGACCCCACCGCTCATCGTGCTGACCAGTATGGTCTTGTCGTTTCCTTGTGCTTCTTCATTGACCTGTCTGTACTCACCTGTTGTCTCTTGGCCAATACTTAGAGTGTGAGCCCTGTGGGCCAGGGACCCTCTGTTTGCTCTGCATTTGTACAGCGCCTTGCACAATGGGTCCTGGCCCAGGGCTGGGGTTCCTAGGTGCTACAGCAATATGAAGAATAAGTGACAATAAATATCACTGACCCAACCAAACTCTCCTCTGTCTGCTCACTAACATCTTCTCCCACCCTCCAGACACCAACTCCGAGAGCCGCCTGCCGTGAGGCCCCCTGGCAGCACCATCTACCCCACCCTCCGAAGCACACGGTGACTGACCTGGCCAAATAGCTCCCTTGTTCTCTTGGTCAGAGACTCCTCTGATGCACTCGGGAGAGTTGGTGGCGGGGGTGGCGGGGGGGGGGGGGGGTTGGTGTAAACCGGTAAAACAAAACCTCCAGGCCCCAGTATTTAGAAAGCAAGGGCCAGAGTGTGACCCTGGCGATGCTGGCTGTAAATCCAGGGTAACCCCGCAGACCTTACTGCACTCACTCCGGATTAACACCTGAGTCACTGAGGCCAGACTCTGCCCTGCCAGGCCAAAGGCTCTGACATGACTGTGTCTGCAGTGGGCATTTATTCCAGTGGAATTGGGAGTGGCAAGAACCTCTGCCCAACCTGGGAAAGAGCCCAGGCTGATGGCTGGCATTGCCCCAAGGCGGGGCTGGGCATGACCTGTCTGCCAACTGCATAGCACCCTCAGCTGTGCTCCCTTTCCATGCCAAGCATGCCCTCCACTCCTCTGGCACGGCTTCTTCCCAGCCCCGGCCTGGCTCAGTCTCTCCCCCTTGTGCTCTGGCCGACCACCATCAGCATCCTCAAACCACAGCCCTTTGCCTGTCCTGTCATCCACGCGTGTTGCTGGAGCTCCTCCTCGTACTCACAACTAGGGCTGAGTGTGCTGGCCCTGCTCTGGTCAACTGGCATTAGGAGCACCTCATCCCTGTGTCCCGCATCCGTGTAACTCTCACTTCCCAGTGCTGGTCTCTCCCCAGGGCATCCCCCGCCCGGCTAGCGTACTGATCACGGCGGTCTTTGTGTGTCTATTGCCACAGTTCGATGGACACGGGGCGGGTTCCCTGCGTGGCTAACAAGAGTGCAGCCCCGTAGTGCGCTGCACGTAGCTGTCCAGGCTGGGGCCCACTCTGCTCACATGCTGGGCGCCAGCTCTGCTGCAATTTGTCAAACAAAAGTCCCCTGGCCTGAGCAGTGATTTTTGTTTTGAAGCCAGATTCCCTCCCTCATTTTAGTTTCAAACCCTAATTATGGCTAAAATTCTGGCAGGGCAGGTGGGTTGGCTAACTGGAAAGCATTGGCAGTGAGCTGGGTGACATGGGTCAGGATTCCCTTCACTGCCCTCCACCCAGGACAGGTGTGACGCTCTGCTAGGATACCCAGACCCGTAAGCCGCTGTGTTACTTTTGCCTCAGCACACCCGTCTGTCCACCCCTCCAGCTCAGGACTCTGCCAGACTAAGCCTCCCTGGTAACACACAGTGAACCCCGTTCCCGAGCTCCCCGGAGATGCCTCTCTGCAGAGTCCGGTCTCTCTGCCAGGAGACCCACAGACATGACCCACGGCTGCTGTCTCCAGAGAAGCAGCCATGTTAGTCTGTATCTGCAAAAAGAAAAAGAGGACTTGTGGCACCTTAGCGACTAACAAATTTATTTGAGCATAAGCTTTCGTGAGCTACAGCTCACTTCATCGGATGCTTCGGATGACTCCAGAGGGACAGTACACACTCCAGCCTGTTTGGCTCCCTGCGGACTCTCTCGTTACTTCAAAAGACCAGCATGGAGACGGCTGAGAGTACAATTAGTACGTTCATTAGTAAAGCTCAGAGACTGACATGATAATAAGCAGAGATCACAGAAACAGCAAATGGTTACAAACAAAATCAAACAGGCCTTTTAGTGTCTGTCTGTCGCAAGCTACAATCTTCCCTCAACAGCTGCCTCGCTGCCATCAGGCCACCAGCACTTCCCGGCCCTGCATCCACCACTCCCAGGTGCTGTCCCCTAGGTGACTGAGGGGTTCCCTCTCCGTCCTTTCAGTGTCCAGTGACGCGTGGAGAGCTAGGCCCTTGATAACGGCTTCTCCCCTGCTGCTTGTGCAGACTGCAGGCTGTGTCCCTCCCAGGCTGGTGAATTTGGTTCTCCAGGTGGCTTAATCGCTGTTTACTTTAGATGTAAATGTCCTTCCATTGTCTCTGCGCTCAATTTACCGGGGAGACACAGGCAGATGAAAAACACTGTTCCTTTATCCAGGGCAGGCTGGTATATCCATTGCCTCCAAAACCTACGTACAGAACACATTTCCAGCATACACACGCACACTTCGTTACACCCCGGCTGTGGAGACGGCATGCACTGACCGGCAGGCGTAGCATGTCACCAGGGGCGAGGCAAAGCTTTGCTTGATACACTTTTAAGGTCCAGAAATCCTGTATCCAGTCAGGTGATTCAATTGCTTATCCCCTGGAGTGCTGAGCCCCGGTCTCTCCCTGCGGTGACTGGCCCCTGACTGGCACTCAGGCCAGTGGGGCAGCTGAGCCCCTGTGTGGCCATATCACTGTGGCAGCCCGCTGGGAAAAGTGAGCCCAGCAGTGTCGCTATGGAGGTACCGTGGCAGAGCGGACACCAGGCTGGATCCGTCTCCCCACCAGGGTCAGCAAGGCCTGCTGTGTCCAGCTGGCTCAGCCTTGGGTGGGCAGATGGCACGCTCAGCAGGGGCTCTGCCGGCTGAGACTGCAGGGTGTATGTGTGTGTGTTGGGGGGGGATCAGGTCACATCCCAGCTGTCCTGGCCATCTTTGGGCTTGTGCTGGCTGCTTGCAGGTGCCCCCCTTCCCTTGTGCCACAGAAAACCCTATGTTCCTGGTGGCTGTCCTGCCCTGGCTCTGTGCCAGCAGCAGGCCACTGGCTGGAGGAGAGCGTGTGTGGATGGTGCCTATTGGCGGCACTGAAATATAAAGGGCCAGATTCCCCCTCCACACACCCACCTCCTCCTTCTCACTCACACCCTGGTGTCAGTCAGGACTGACCCGCACTGGGGTCAGCACAGTTATCTGGGGAGAAAAACTGGTGTAAGAGAGGGGGAATGTCTTTATTAAGTGTAACTAGGGACCCCACCGCTGGGTTTGCTTGCCCTAACGCTGACACAAGACTAGCCATGGGCACCCCTGGGAGCTCTAGGGCACTGACAGGGAGAGGGTGAATGTCCAGCCATGGAGGCCTGTAAAGAGCCCTGTAGCTCCGTATGGCCCAACTCCCGCTCACCTGGGGATTCCTGCCACCTTCCTGTCAGATTTTATTCAGAGGAACGCATTTGGCTGTGCAAAACCGCCTGCAATCATGTGAAAGTGCACCGTGCCTGTTTGGTTCCAGTCCTGCCTGGTGTGTGCCACACCCTCTGCTATCGACTCACTGAGTGGCCGTGTCACTCCCAGAGTGGGTGGAGCCTTAGCCTGCGTGTGCGAATAACCTGGCAGTTATTTTGTGGTCCTTCGACAAGCGTGCTGAACACACAGCGCCGGCCACTGAGTGGGTGTGGGCTCAGTGTAACCCCATGGCCACTGACAGCAATGGGGACACACTGTGGTACCCCAGCTGAGAATCTGCTGCAGTATCCTGACACAGGTGGAAGAGGAGATTAGTGTGACAAAACTCAGGTGTGTGGGTTTGGCTGACCCAGGGAGAAGGACCTGGGCATTTCTAGCTCACGGGGAGCCAGTGCCATGTGATAGCTGTCTGAAATGGGTCAGAGAACTCCATGCCAGTCCCGATGAAGAATCTCATCACCTTGTGCTTGCACCAGTGTCGTGCTGGAATAGTGCCCTCAACGTCAGTGGTGCTATAGTTGACTCACAGCAGTGTGAGCAAGCGGGGACTCACCACACTGCTCCTCTTGAGCGTTTCGTTAGACCCGGGAACTGAACTGTTAGGCATGTTATGTGGCAGCAGGGGGTTTCATCGCCGGGCAGAAAGTACATTGAGCCCAGCACAGCTGAGAGGAAGTGGTTGCTTCACATTAACTCAGCTGACAAAGTGCTGAGTCTGGTTTTTCTTTTTCTGCTTCTGCAGCAAGAGACGTTTCCGACCTTCCGTGGCCCAGTCTCACCCTGCAGAGAGCAGGAGCTAAGAGGCACTTAAAACAACCCATCGCAGCCGGGGGCTTAGTCTGGCTTTAGAAAGCCAGTTGCTGATGGCTAGTGTAGGATGTGACTATGACAGAAGTAACTGAAAACAATACGTTTTGTACAGTAGCAGCTCTGGGCATCCAGCCAGCCAGTGACACCTGTACAAGAACTCCCCCTTACCGTACAACTTCCTCAGGTATGTGACCATCTCCCCACAAGCAACCCCCCAGATTTACTAAATACAACATCCAGCCTCCCTGCTAGCTTGGGCAACTGTTTTTTCTTGGCCCTTGAAGGGGATCCTTTTAGCGAGGACTCACTGACAGGGCCTGGGGAACAGGGTGTCTCTCTGGCTATCTCACAGGTGGCCAAGATCTCTGCTCTCCCATGCCAAGCAAGCCTGGGGGCTGGATGTGAGGCTAGCCAGGGGCCCTGAGGGCTGCAGGAAGCAGTGCTGGCTGATCAGGAGATGGTGGATGTCTGTCTGAACTCTGACAGCGTGCCCAGTCTGGTGCTGGGAACTGCGCTCTGGAAGGGATGCCTTTCGGATGAGATGTAAAACCAAACCCTCAAATCCTTGTGGTTTATTAAGAATCCCGTGGAACTTTCTGCAAGATCATCAGTGTTAGTGCTAGTTCCTGGCCAATTCCTAATGGCTAAAGACGGGGCTGAGCTGTGCAGTTTAATGTTGATGGGGCCAAGTTGTGCAGTTGTTTAAAAGGCCTTTATAGAGAAGTTGAGGTGTGGCCTGGATTTGAGCTTCCCCAAAGTGTGAGCAGGGTTGCAGTTTGCATCTGGATTTCTGTCTCTAATGGTCACATTCTGTACCCTTCTCATTTCCCCTTTGGTAGCTACAGAAGTTACTGGTCACTTCCTCCCCTAAAAGCTCTGCGCGGTGTTCTTGTGTCAAGCAGCTGCTGCATTCCACCCCAGTGGTGGCTGCTTTTCAGGCGTGGGTGAGAGACCCCTTTATTATGCAGGCAGTTTGTAAAAAGCTTTGAGATCCTCCTAAATGAAAGGTACTCCATAAATATCAGATTTTTATATTCTACCCACTTTGCTAGGCCCATTCTTGAGTGAGCTTCATTAAAGTTGAGGGGGAATTTAAAAGCATAGCTGATTGCACTCTAATATTTTTAGTAAGGGCTGATGCTGGGTGTTCCAGAAACTGTCGTCCTCTCTGGAAAGTGCCTTTGTTTTGGGGGAGCTGGTCAGTGGTGGTGTTATGCTGCTCTTTCGTTTACTGTGAAGCAACCTGTTTATCTCTGTTCACGCCGACACACTGAGTCTTTTCAGAGCGCTCTCAGGACGCAGGATGTTGATGCTAAGCAGAAATCACTGGCCCCACCCAGTCTGAAAGTACTCAGTCAGCTGGCTCCATGTCCCTTTCAGTAAACATGTTGCTATTTGAAGGGGCAAGTCCCTCCTGCGAGGAAATGGAGGAATCACGCCCGCTGCCTGGCTTGGTTCCACGGTAGGTGTCTGCATTGTCACTCCTCGCAGGTGCTTGGGATCCTGGGTTTGTTGGCAGGAACGGGGACTTTTACAGCTGCTTTTGGTTTTGCATGAAAAACAGCTTGGGTAGTACACCTAAAAAGGGTGGGTCAAATCCAGCTCTATGGCCCTGGTTTAAATCCAGAGTATCTCTAATATAATCAGTGGCGTCACTCCAGGTTGACAGCAGTGCCGTGGAGAGCAGAAGTTGGCCAGATATCTTGTCCATGTAACTAGTGCATGCTTTTGGCTACTGCAGATAACAGCTGTGTTCTGGAGGCTGCTCATTGCTTGAGGGGTCTGAAATCTCTATCGCTGTCTGATTCCATATAGACTAGGACTAGTCATCGGGAAAGTAAAATATCACCTAATGTTGGCTGCAGCTATTCAGCTCACCCAGTATGGTCTGGGAAAGGGAACAAAGGTTCATCTGATACCAAGCATTGTGCAAAACTCAAAGCCCACCATGTATTTTCAGGTTGGGGAAAATGTGAAATGGTTGGTGGGTTTGTCTGAAATGTTAACTGGTTTCTATAAATGTGAGAGGCGCTTCCTAGAGACTCCTCCTTGTCCCTCTTTCTGGCTGGGCATTGTAGCCGTGAGAGTTAGGGAGTTACAAGTGCAGGGGTGTGTTTTACAAGTACTACTGGATGGATGCGCAGATACCGCTAGTTAACCTGCCAGATGTATGTACAAATCAGGGCATTGTGTTTGTACTCTTGGCAATGCACATACAAAGTTAGGCAACTTTGCCTGTGCACAGACACACCCCTACAATCTCACTAAACCTTTGATGCTGAAGTGTGACTTGTAATTAGAAGGTTTGCACAGCCACTTTACAAAAATCCATCTAGTGTATCACTTCTGTGACAGACCTTCCTGATTCTGGCTGGGTCTCATTTTCAGTTATGTACCTGCCAACCTGGGTGTGCAGACTTGTGCACCTACTTTGCCCATGCACACTGCTACACGTGTGTTCTAAATCCCTGATTTGTGCACATGCATGGCAAAATAAGTGCCTTTGTACATCAGCAAACCACAGATTTCCAAATGCATACAGAATGGTACTCGCATAAAACAGGCGCATCACTGAATGTGTGCAATGCATGGAGACCTGTTTACATAAAACCAGGCCGAATGGGGTAGAGTCTCATCTAGCCTAGGTTGGCATCTCTCTATTAAAGTCACTGGAGCTGTGCTCATTTACACCAGTTGAGGATCTGGCTCACTGCCCCTGAAGTTTGTTAGACACTCTAGTGTAGACCAATTCTATAGAACATTCCTTTTACTAAGGGCCAGGTAATGAAGTTATGTACGTAAGAGCGACAGGTGCCTTGGCGCAGAACAGGTATATTCATAAACATATCAAGTGTCTGACTTTGTCCTTCTCAGATGTGGTAATAAACTCCAGTTAGACATTTACTTTCGCCCCCCTGAATCCCTCCTGCTCCCCACACATGCACATTAACTAGCTGTGAGGTCTAATCACTCTTCACCACTGATTTCAAACATCAGCGGCAAGTGCACACTTGTGGGGCCAGGCCAGCTCTGTTCTCCCGGTGTAAATCTGCAATAAGGCTGCTGACTCAGCGTAACTTGCTAGTAATTCCCCTGGTGTCACCAAGCGCAGCGTCTGGCTCGTTCAGCAATAGGCCTGAGGGATCCTTCTCCCCTCCTGGCACAAAGCCTGGATGTGGTTCTGCTCCCAGCCCTGCACATGGGTCTAATAACAAGCACTGTGTGAGCAGGCGGCCACGGAGACGTGGCAGAGACAAACCCCTCTACTTAGAGGAGAGGGGCAGGTCTAGGGTGGGCGGGGTCCTGGGCACTGAATCACAGATGGGTGCTGGCTGCTTCCCTTAAAGGTGATAAGCCAAAGAAGACTTTGACTTTGACGGCACCAGTTGTGTGAGCGGCTCAGAGCAATCTGCGAAATACTGAGTCTGCACTCGGCAGGGGTGAGAACTGGGCCACTTCCTTGGGTGTCTCCCTCTCGGATCACAAGCTCAACTGCAAGCCCCCCACACCCCAAACCGCTCCAGCCGCTGTCCCTTGGGAAAGGCTTCGCGATGGCTCCGTGGCAGAACGGGGACTAGAACCTTGTCTTGCCCCTGCCTCAGGCCTGTGCTCCTGCCGCTGCATAGTCGGGGGGACCTAACCTGCCTCTCATGTCACTTCCCAGCCGCTCTATCAGGATTCCCGCCCCTCCCCCAAATCCCATCCCTCCCCCACCCGGCTGGAGGGAGCTGCCTGCAGTGGGACCACTGGAGTGGGGGGCTGGTGTGCAGGATCGCGACTTGGGGCCACATGCAGGGGCTGGGCACCCAGTGGCTGCCAGGTCGGGGGGAGGCTCCCTGCCGAGCTGCAGGGAGAAGATTTTAGGTGAAGGCAGTAGATGCCCAGATCTCCCGAGGCAGGGATTGTTGCGGGAGAGGCATTGCCCATGGCTGTACCATGGGGAGCCGGTGGAGATCCCTAGCAGCCTGCCCTGCCCCACAGTGGCAGAGGTGAGACCAGCCAACCTCAGACCAGACAGCTGTAACCCAGAGCAACCTTTGCCTTAAAGGAAACGCTGCAGCCTCTGGTGAGCTCCCGCTTTCTGTGACTTTTCCAGTCCACCCCCCAGCCAATGGCGGAACTGGCGGGGGCCCGGTGCATCTAGAAAGGGACTGTGCCAGGGGCTATTGACCAGTGTGTTTTTCTCTAGTGCAGGATGATGCTTCCCAGACTCCTGCTGCTGTGTCTCCAGGGCCTGCTGCTGGGCAGGTTTACCCAGGCCTGCCCGCCCCCCTGCCAGTGCTATGACAGAACAAAGGTCTTCTGCTCTGGGGAGGAGATCTGGGACATCCCCGAGGGGCTGCCAGGCAATGCCACTCAGCTCTTCTTTGTGGAGACCTCCCTCACCACTATCTGGAGCAGGCCTTTCAGCAACCACAGCAGCCTCGCCAGGCTAGTTTTCCTTAACAACCCGAGCCTGTCCCTGGAAGCGGGTGCCTTTGGGGAGTGGTCCAGTCTCACCGAGCTCGAGGTCTCAGGCAGCAATTTGTCAGCCCTGAGCAGCGAGGCCTTTGCCAGCCTGCTGGAGCTGCGCAAACTCTCCCTCACCTTCAGCGCCCTCCGAGCCCTGGAGCCTGGGCTCTTCAACTGCACGCCCAGCCTGGAAGTGCTTCACTTGCAAGGGAACCAGATAGAAGCCCTGCCCCCCAAGGCCTTTTCCCCACTGAGGGAGCTGAGGGTGCTCGACCTGTCTCACAACCCCATGGCCCAGGTGCCCGACAGGCTGTTCGACCCGCTCGCCCGGCTCCAAGTGCTGAAACTGAGCAACATCAGCCTCGCCCGCCTCCCATTCGGCATCTTCCGGCCCCTGAGAAGCCTCCAAGAGCTCTCCCTGGATAGGAACGCGCTGGTGGATCTGCCCCTGAGAGCCTTCTCCGGGCTCACCCACCTGCAGAGGCTGCAGCTCCAGCACAACACCCTCACCAGCCTGCGCCCCTGCATCTTCTCCTGCCTGCCGAACCTGGACTTTCTAAACCTGGAGGGCAACCGCCTCTCTGTGCTCCCCGCTGGCCTGCTCCAGGGCACGCCTAAGCTGAGCCAGCTCTTCGCCGCCTCCAACCGGCTTGAGACCATCCCTGAGGGGATCTTCAGCAACCTGTTCCAGGTGCAGACCATCGTGCTCTCACACAACCGGCTCACTCACGTGCCCGCTGGGGCCTTCAGAGACCTCTCCAGCCTCACCACGCTGCAGCTGGACCACAACAACCTCACCACCCTGGCCGGGGAAACCTTTCACAACCTCACCAGCCTGGAGGTGCTGGACCTGACTGGGAACCGCCTGCAGGCGCTGCCCGAAGGGATCTTTGACTTCAATGACTACCTGCTCAGCGTGGCCATGAAGGACAACCCTTGGGCGTGCGACTGTCGGCTGGCCTTTCTCGCCAGCTGGATCCGGAAGTGGTCTGCGCCCCTGAACTCTCAGACCTTCTGCGCAAGCCCTGACCACTTAAAGGGATGGGCGCTCCCAGCTTTACCTCAAGAGCAACTGGTGTGTCTGGCTGCTCCAGGCCAGGCAGACTCCTCCTTGTCCCCGGGAGAGGCAGAGACAGACCGGGCCCCGTGCACCTACAGTGATCCCGAAGGCACCGTTCAGCTCACCTGTGACACAGCCACATGCCACCGGTTAACTGTTCATCTCCCTCCACAAGGGGCCTCTACTGGCCGGGGTCTGGCCTACGACAGCGACTGGGTCTTGAATTCCAGCTGTGGCACAGTGAGGGTCTCGGTTGCCATCCGTGCAGAGCCAGGAGGGACGGCAAGAGAGGAAGAGGCTGTTTCTCACAATCCCCGTTCTGAGCCCTAGACCGGAGCTCTCCCCAGTGGGCTGGTGCCATTAAAAGTCACAACCAGAGTGATGGGTTGTTATTGTTCATGTCATTTATCCCCTGCTCTGTGCGTTTATTGCCCCCGAAGTGCTGTCTGAGAGCGAGGCATTGTTACGGGATTACGTGCATCCCTATGTACTGGTTGTAGCTCAAGTTTAATTAAATGCTAGTCCTAGTTCAAAGTTTCCCACAGTAAAGAAAGTGCAGCTGCTCCCAGAATGATGCTGCATCTCTCGTTCTGGCAGTGCATGCCAGTGCAAAGGGGCATCCTCGCAATCACAAGATAAATACATGCAGGGCTGCAGCTATCCAGGGTGTCCCTCAGACATACCATCAGGGAAGGGCCTGATTCTGACCTCACTTCTGCTGGTGTCAGTTGGGAGTGAATTATTGAATAGCCAGGCCCAAGGCACCAGCTCCAAGAACACCAGGTTATTTATGGTCTATAGCAGCCTAACCCAGCAGGGACTAAGGACAGAGCCAAGACCCCAGACTGGCTGCATGTTCTACAATTCGATTTCGCCAGCTCGGTAACAGATGTGAACACCTGAAGCAGTGTAACCGTCTTACCAGACAGTCCCCTTGGGCATTCTAGTCTGTCGTGCCATCCAGGCAAGACTCAGTGATAAATAGTCAGTTATACCAAGGATGACACAATATTCAGATTGCTCCCAGTCCCAAAAGACCATTCACTTACCCCAGGTCAATTTGTATCAGAGACCTCACACCAAAGACAGCGCTGGTAGCCAATCCTGTAATAAACTAACTAGGATCAAGGAAGAAGAGAGTTAATTACAGGTTAAAGCAACAGCTGTATGTACACCAGTGAATGTCAGTCTATGGGCTTGTCTGCACTTGCTGCCCGCTGTAGCACTTAGTGAAGATGCTGCCTACGCTGATAGGAGAACATCTTCCATTGGTGTAGTTACTCCACCTCCCGAGAGGCGTTAGCCATGTTGGCGGGAGAAGCCCTCCCATCCAGGTAGCGCTGTCTGCACCGGGGGGATCATAGCATTGCTCGGGGGGTGGATTTTCCATGTAGTTAAACAGACATGAGCTGGCAGTATAGCTATTCAAAAGGCGACAGGGTTGTAGTAATCTGGCAGTTCAAACCGTCTCCTAGGGCTGACCCTGGCCAAGCAGCAGGGCATCTCTTTGCTTATGTCTAGGAATCCAAGTTCAGACAGCATCAAAGAGATTCAGTTTCTTCCTGACAGGGATTTTATCCCCTCTGCTCCAGAGTCCAAACTCATGGGATGAGTCCATGCCTTGGTCTCTCCTTGCTGGAGGGAGTGAGGACCGCAATCCCTGGGGCTTCTTGCCTTTGATGCTAACACTGCCTCGTGGCCTTCCACAGGCTGAGACTTTACCTTAACTAATTTTGCTGCTCCTGTGTGGTGAGTTACACAGCGACAGAGGTTTACAGCCGACCAGAGGTTTACAGCAACAGAGCTACCCCATGGGCTAGCAAGGCTCTAAGGGAGAGCAAGAGGGGCTGCATCCTACAAGTATTTGGTGAAGTCTAAGCACTGAATGCAATGCAATTCAGGGTTACCAACTTCCTAGCCAATCCCTAGTCTGATAATGCTAATGCACAGGCAAGCAAGACTGTTTCCAGCTATGACTTTGTAAGTTTTCAGGGCTTGGCATGAGCTGTCGCCGCTCTGCCAGCGTCACAGGGGCGGGGGAGGAGTATTTGGGGTACACAGAGCAGAGTGCCCTATTGTGACAGTGACGTCCCTTCTCTGGAAGGCTCTGCTGTACGTGGGCTGCACACCCAGAGGATCTCCCCGTTTGTCTGTGCGCAGGCTTGGGATGGAAGTGACAGCAGTCACGTGGGGCCGGGACCCAGTGACAGCCAGCCCTGTGCCAAGGCCTCTAGCTAGTCACCTGCCTTTGACTTAGAGATGGGGGGGTGGGGAACCGCTTTGCCATTCAGTCTTCCCTGAGCGTCGGTCTGGTGGGGGCTGGTGTGCTGTGCAGTGTCTGGCCAGGTGAGTGATGCTCTTCTTCTATGTCATAAACTTTAGCGTTTGTCCTTTCAGAACTGTCCATATCCCCCACCCCTGCTTGGTGACTTCCCTCGCCGAGGTCACGCCCGCGGCTGTGGCTGGCTGGGCTGGGGAGCAGAGGACACTAAAGCAATTTATCCGTGCTCAGTGCATTCCTTGTCCCAGAGGTTATTTGAGAGAGTCTGTGGCTCCTTCCGCATGCAGAGCAACCCCTCGCTCAGGCTGAGAAACGACGTCTATGAGGCAGGAAATCTCCATCTTGAGATCTGTGTAGAATCATCCTGGGGTAGGACGCTTGCCTGCAAGGCTGGTCTGGGTGGCACAGGGTCATGTTCCCCCCGACCCCGGCCGCTGCACAGGGCTTTGTTTAATTCAGTAATAAAAACTACAGGCTCTCTGGGGCAGGGCCTGTCTCTGTGCTTGTACAGCACCTAACACCCTGGGGCCTTGGGTCATGGCTGGCTCTCTTCAGCTCTAAGCTAATACAAATAATAACAATAAAGCCCTCGCTCCACCCCCTCCCCCTGTTTTTACAGCACTGCACTGGCTGCCTAACCCAGCCCCGGAGGGCGTGTGTACCCTGCAATCCAAGGTGTGAGTGCAGTTCAGCTAGACTTACCCTGCCAGCTTTACCCACGCTAGTGCGCTAAACATAGCAATATCAATCCAGGGGTGCAGGCTTCAGCAATCCCAGCACATCCCCAGGTGGGCTTGTCCAGCCGGCGCATCTCCACTGCCGTCTAGCTGCAGTAGCCCAGGGAAAGCTACCCAAGATGCAGTCACACCTCTGAGTGCTGCATGACAATAGCCATCGCATGGAGGGAAAGGGCAGAGGGTGGTTGGACAGGGGGCTGGTGAGGGGTTATAACCCTTCACCGGCAGCTCCCCAGCTCCGATGCTGTTACCACCTGTTGGCTGGTGTGAAGTGAGCTGGTCCTTCCATGCCCGCGTGCTGCCTAAAGGAGACAGGGACGGAGCAAGCTACAGAGACTGGGCCCGCCTGGTGACCGTAGCCTGGGCCCCTCCAGAGCCGGATTGCGCACCGTCGCTGCCCGCACTGTGGAAGGAGCTCTCTGATTCCCGGGGTCACCGGTCCCATTCACTGCGGTAGTGCCACATTCGCAGGGAAGGATTTTTCGAAAGAGAGAAAAGTAGATTCAAATATTGTTTCTCTTGGGCAGTTCTGTGCTCTCTGGCCCTGCGGGCCCCAAGGCTGGCACTGGCACCAACTGAGAGGAGATTGTCCCCTGCACGGCTGCTCCCCCCGAGCCCGGCGGAGACCCCAGGCCATTTCCAGCCCTGGCTGGGCTGTGCAATCTGTAGGCAGGTCAGTCACTGATGAACCTACCCGTGCTTTATTGATCTACTGTTCCTAGTTCCCTGGCTGCTGCCCCAGCCCCCTGCAGCCTCAAGTCCTGCCAAGTGAAGCCCAAGCCTGGGGTGAGTGTGCCCTGCAATCCGGATCCCTTGCGCTGGGTCACCGGGAGAGGCTGCTCTGCACTGGAAAGTCGATTTGGATCAAGGCAGGTTGCGAAGTGACAACTCCGCTCGTGACTCCAGAATAAGCTGGGGAGGAAAGTTATTCAGCGGCCTGGGCTGCAGCGCCACCGCATGTCCCAAAGCAGGGGGTGCCGCTGAACTGGAGACCGAGGAGCGTCTCTAGAGCCCTGGGCCGCGGGCCTGAGGGAAGCCCGCCAGCAGCCTCTGGCCAGAGGAAAACCTGTGTTTACACTCTCCCCATGGGGTGCGCCTCCCCTGCTCCGGGCTGCCCCGCCAGGAGGGCAGTGCGGCGAGGGAGGGAGCTGCCTGGTGGACAGCCACCATTGCCCTCCCAGCAGCTGGGAGCCCCTGCTGCATCCTGGTGCTGAGCCCTCCAGCCGGGCTGCAGGCTCCCGGGGGTGCCCTGGCCCCTCTGCGTGCACAGTTACAATTGTACCGCGAGAGGTAAACTGCTGTAGTGACAGCGACGTGATGCCCGGCGGGGACCCTCTGGTTCTGCACAGGAGGGATGTGTTCTGGCCTAGCTTAAAGCCCTTCCAAAGTGACCTCGGATGAGCTGGAAAAAGCCATTTACACCAGAATATGAGCATCCCCCGCAGTGTGGTGCTGCTGTAACAATATCGGTTTAAATTCCTGCCCTCCCTTAGGCTGGGGTAACTGCCCCACGCAGAGGAGCGCTCTGAGGCGTGGATACTGTGGCTACTCAGTGACCACTGTGTAACTGGCTAAATGCATCCGATGAAGTGAGCTGTAGCTCACGAAAGCTTATGCTCTAATAAATTTGTTAGTCTCTAAGGTGCCACAAGTACTCCTTTTCTTTTTGGCTAAATGCTGGTGCTCTAGGGCATGTCCACACTGCACCGGGAGGTCTGACTGCAGCACATGGACACCCACCCGACCTAGCTAGAGCAAAGACAGCTTGAGTAACAGCAGCAACGAAGCCGCATGAGCGTTGGCTGTTCGGGTGTGTGCCCAGGGTCCCGGGCAGGAGGGGCGCTAGCCCATGCACCCACCCATGCTGCTGAGGCTTCACTGGGTTGTTACTGGAGCTGCCTTTGCTCTAGCTAGCTCGGGTACGTCCACACGTGCTGCAATCACACCTCCTGAGAGCCATGTGCACCGCCCCTGAACGCCAGCCCCTGCGCTGCGCACAGAGCACATTCCAGCCAAGGTTGCCTGGCCCAGCCTGTTCTCCACACCCTGCCAGCTCTGGGTTACTAGGGTGCTTCTGCCAAGGACTCACTGCTGTGGGGGCAGCAGGGCTCCTTTACACCAAACCCACAACCTGACCCCTCGTTCCGCAGTACCTGGAGTGAAAGGGCCACAACATTTGTACATGCCCACAGCCCATGGGGGGTGAACTTTGTGGCCTGGAGGTAACTGACCCTGGATTTGATCTCTGTTAGGACTGGCTCGTGAAATCGTGAGGAAATTAACAAATATTGCAGAGCAACTGAAGCTTCCTTGTCAGCAGTCTGACTGAGTTCCAGCTCCTACCAAGGAGGTGTGTTTGTCAGGGAGGGGCGGGGCGGGGCGGGGTGGATCAGGACACCTTCCACCCCAGGTTCTGCAAGCAGGGTCCCAGGCTGGCTGTCGCACCATGGTTCACTGTTAGTGAACTGGCGTTCATGCAGCTGCAGGCTTGACTCGAAAGGAGCGCTGTCTGGGCCAGGAGCTGAGCCAATGTAATGGTGGTGGGGGTCACATAGCTGTGGTTCTAGCAGGGAAGTACTAGTCTGTCCTAGAGCGAGACTTGATCTTGAACTCTTCTGTTGGTTGCGATTCCATAGGCTGCCAGATCCATCACTCCTGAGCCACTATTTGTGCAAACCAATACATTGGCTATATGATCAAGACAGTCGAGGTTGGAGCCTTTGTTAACTTGGAGAAACTTGAGGAACTGGAAATCTCTGGCGCCAGGTTAGAGGTAGTGGCTGTTCGTATCTTTGAAAATCTGGCAAGATGGAACAAACAGGACCTACCATAAGCCCGTCAGATCAGACAGATCCAGAAAGGGCTGTTTAATGATCTTGCGGACGTAGAAGAATTTCATCTGAATGTCAGTGAAATCTCTTCTCCCCCTCAGGTGTATCTGACTCATTTCTCAATCTCACATTCTCACCCTTGGCTAAAAATGAGACCCCAGCTCTGCCCAGGGTGCCTTGAGCAAACTCTCTTGGCTGAAGGTTCTCAGATGCTCCAAGAATGAGCTCGTCGACCTCCCCGATGGAGTGCTGGGCAATCAGCCTGGCCCAGCAGAGCTCGGTCTCCAGAAGAACAAGATTAGAGCATTGACCGTCATGCTCCCGAAGAAGCTGCTAAGGCTGGAAGAACTGCTTTTGGACAAAACCGGATCGGGAGCCGCCCACACCAGGCTTTCTTTGGACAACAGTTGAAGCTGGTTCAGACCAGCTTAAAATGCTTCCTAGTCAGTTGGCTGCCAAGGGAGCTGGGTGTGAGTCAGAGCTGGTTGGCACTATCCCAAAGGACACCTTCATCAACCTCATGTCAGCCAAACAAGCCAACCAGCAGCCCTGCCCCGGGAGCTTTCACCAGGCTCCAGTTAGACACGAACAAACTCTCCCCTCGAAGAGCCATGGTTTTGCTGCTCTCCCGGATCTGAAAACCCGCAGTCTCCACAAGAACTACACATTCCTGTGGGGCTCTCTGACTCTTGGGGCGAACTCAGCTCCATGGATCTGAGTGAGGCTTCCTGGAGGCGTGACAGTAACCTACGCTGTCCGCACAACTGGGTTCAGCGCCTAGTGCCTACTGCAGTGCTGTGTACAAATCCAGATGATCCAGGAGGGAAAGTGAACAATTCGTTAAAAAAGAGACCAGTTAATTTGCTTAACCACCATGCCCATTTCAACTACTTTCACCGGCACTTGGCCATCCACTTCCATCTCCACCTCCCCAGAAGCGATTGCTATGTTACTAGCCACAATATTCTTCCTGGCTTGGAGGCTCCAACAACTGAACTGATTACCAAGATGGCACCACCATGCCAGTGCCAACCATCCCGAGAACCGCCACCATGCTGGTTCCAACCACAATTTTGGAGACCACCACGGCCATGCAGACAACTACCATGATGTCAGCACAATACATAATGCGGGAGGCTGCCTCCACCACACGCCAGCCCAGCCATGCTACCGGAGGCCACTCCCTGCACACCGGTTCCAACCACGCCCCTGGAGGTGACCACCCCAACCCCAAGTACAACACTGCAGGCAGCCATCACCAGCACACAGGCTCCAGCCATGATGCCAGAGGCTGCCACCACCATGCCGGCCCTGACCACAACACCAGAGGCCACCGCCATGAATAAATCTACTACCTCTGTTAGTACAAATGTACCATCCATCCTCTCTGCAACCCCGGAGCACCATGACACCTGCATTTGAAGCCACTCCTAATGAATGGTCTACAATATCCCAAACAGCCATGGCACAGGATCATCCCACACCTCTTAGTACCTCCACAGCCAATGGGTTCACCTCATTCCTAGCTTTACAACCTGCTTGTCTCTTGGCTATAACTGCAAGCCTTCCGGCTACCACCACCAGCCATCAGCATATTCTGGGCACCTGCTGCATTCCCCATGCCTGTGATAATGCCAGCCCACAACAAGGACTCTAGCCCTCCTGTCTCCACTCCTTCATCCCCTTCCCAGCTCCATCCTTGGGGTTTCCAGCTGAGTTCCAGTTATAGGTCTTGCCAGTTGTCTCTCTTGTTGTATTTGTCTGTGCTTGTTGTGGATATCTGCCACATCGCCTTTTGGGTAAGTTTGTGTTTATAAAGCCACATGCTATAAAGATCAGCCCTTTGAACCTGTAAAACTGGCTACAATGTAACCCAGGAAAGAAAAGTTATAGTGCAGCGGCCAATATCTCCTTTATTAAATCTCATTGATTCTGGTGTAGCAAACTCAAATGCATCAGGAAGTGGGGTTGGCTCCAAACACCTCTGACCTTTGAGGAAGTTTGGATCCAGATCTGAACGTCACATCTGGCCCCTGTGTGATTCATCAAACATCAACGTTCCTTGAGTGCAACCAACTCACTCATCACGATTCTTTGTTCAGGATGTAAATAACTTCCAACAAAAAAAAATTTGGGGGGAAACCAAATTTGTGATGAAAGCCAGGAAGTTTGTAATGACACAGTGATGGTCCCTGAAACGAGGCACATTTCAGATGTATGCCAGTGCAACTGTAGGCCAACCCCACTGACTTGGGCTGGTGGCACTGAGATTAGAATCTGGCTCTGTGTTTGCCAGCTTCAGGTGAACACACATGAGTGAAACTGCATGACACTGCATTTCCAGACCTGTTACCCCTTGTCTGGCTGGTGACTCAGGAGAGGAGGGCTGCTTTGTCTCTTAGCCTTGCTGCGCTCCAGTGACTGTCTGAACTGCAGAGGACAGACAGCTGCTCACTGCAGACATCCCAAGAAGGCTGATACGGGAAGGCTGAATCTCGCCATAGTGACACCATTATGAGTCTCTCCGAGCATGGACCCATACTTGGGGGAGGTGGCTGGATACAGAAGAAATAACACAGAGGTTCTGCTAAGTACCAAGGCTGTTGCCCCAGAGGCTGGTGGCTGAGTCGTGAGCGGTAGAGAAGCTGAGGTGTGGAGTGATGGGCCAAGGGGCAAGACCCCAGAACCCCAAGTACTTCACCAGCAAACTGAGTGGTCATGAGCTCAGCTTCCAGCACCATTCATGTCTTTCAGAAACATTGTCAGGGCCCCAGGCAAGAATTCCACGTGGCTGGTTTCTCTCCGGGAAGGCCTTGGAGGTAGCTAACCTGGGCCTCCAGCCCCTGCTCTCTGCACCCATCTCCATCAGGGAATGGTTTGTGCTCGTGCACTGGGCTGCGGGGGTCCCGGCTGCGGGCGAGAGCCCTGTCCATGCTTTGCCAAAGGCACCACTCGCTTTCCCCTGCCCTCCAGCTTCCCAATTACAGCTACTTGCACTCTCGGCTTGACCCTCTGGCTGGCTGGTCAGTGGAACAGGAGCCCAGGGCCTTGTGTTTCTGAGCTGAGGAGGTTGAGGTCTGTGTGTGGAGTTGGGGGGGTGCTGGCTTCAGTTCCCACGGATGGGGGTATCGCTAGTTGCAAGACGCTTTGGGGTTGTGACAATTAGGTGTCTTTATGGCTGCCTTGTGACTGCCCCTCCTGTGGCTCTGCTGGGCAGCGGGGGAGTGTCAGAGCGGCAGTGATCAAACAGTTCACCACCCGGCCCAACACCCAGAACAGCAAATGAGCTCAGCCCCTGGCCCCCTTCCCACATGTGAGAGACACGGGATCAGCTGTGATGCCATCCTAGGGCACTCTATTGTGTGCCGCGGTCCTAGCCCTGTCGCCTGGCACAGTCAGAGAGGGGGGCGCCGGGTCCTGGCATGGAGCTCAGCCAGGAGGAAAAGACCAAGTTAAATGGAGACTGGCAAGCACCCTGTGAGTCCCCCAGGGGAGCCCTAGTTCCCCCAGCCTGCCCCCTATGCTGTCTCCTCCCCCACCCCTCCCCAGCCACCTCCCCCACACAGCAGGGGATACTTGCACAGGCTGGACAGAGGGGAAGCTGTGCCTTGGCCCTGACCAGCCGAGCTGGGCTTTGCCCGGGGCCCCAGGCAGTATTCGCAGGCATGTAAATAACAAGAGCAGCTCAGTGCTCAGCCCATCACTCACTGACACTGGCCTGCTCCGTCAGTGGAGCTAGACCCTAGATTGCAAGAGACCCTGGGGCAGCTCGGTCACACTGCAGCCCCTTTAAACACGGCCCTCCGGCTGGAGGATAGTGCCCAGGGCTCTGGGTGTCACAGAAGGGGGGATGGCTGTGCCCATCTTGGGCTCTGGGAATTGAGTCCATCTGCCCAATCCTCCAGAGCCCACCCTCACGCTGGCCATTGTGGTGGGTGTCTCATCCCCCCACAGCCCCCAGTGATGGGGTTCCTCTGGTGGGTGCTCTGTGTGTGCACCTCCCCGCACTGTTTGCAGGGTTAGCTGAACCCAGGGGGCTGCAGGTGCCATTCACCGGCATCCCTGCTGCTGCAGCAGACTCAGCTGGGGAGCTAACCTGCCTCCAGCACGCGCTTCGCTCATACAGGGTCTCCTGTGACAATGACAGCGCCCTGGGGGAGGCGCGGGGAGAGGAGACTGGGGTTGCGGGGGCGGGGGGAGAGAAATGGGGTTGTGGAGAAGGAATCTCTGCCCCATAGAGTGTGCGCGTAGCTCAACACCGAGAAAACTGGCAAAGGCACTAAGGGAAAACAAGATTGCGCTGATTGATGTCAGACAGGTTGCTGGGACTGGAAATCTTCTGACAGGTCTTTCTGCAAAGAGTCGCTAGATGGCACCAACCGATAGCCAGTGACCTTGCTTCACACTGCCCATGGGCTATTGAAAGTTTGACACTCCAGCTCCTGACTAACCAATAGCTTAACACTGCACCATGCACTTCACTTAGCAGCAGCGAGAGGAAATGGCTGCAGGAGTTGGAAATAGAGACTAAGGACTCTGGAAGCACTGGCACAATCCACCAGGCTGGGATGGCACAAAGTAAGGGGCAGTTATTGGGACAAATTCCTTTGGGTCGCTCTGGGATTCTCTATCACAGGCAAAGTGTTAAACTCGTTGCCACAGCTGAGTCTGAAGGACTTTTCCCCCTGTGGCTCCTGGGGACTATGGGACATGGAGGGAGTCCTGCATGTGGTTTGGCCTGGGTTTATGCCACACAGAGCAGGAGTAAGGGAGGCTGGTGCTGAGCTTGGCCATTTTGATCTGCTTTCTTTTTCCTTCATTTCTAAACTTCATTTGCTTGAGACAGCCCATAGAGATTCGTGAGCGTCCACCCAGAACTAGGTATTTGCATTGCTCTGGTGCACTTGATTTATGCTGTTTCTGACAAAGCTGATCATCTTCTTTGCCTCTGACAATTGAGCTCCCAAGGGACAGGACAGGCACACAGTGTTCAAGCCTGCTCCCATTGACTGTAGAGGGCTTGAGCTCATTGTCTTGGTTTCCTTCTTGTTACTGGAAGACTTGAAGTGTGGATTATGAAAAGAGCCATGCCTCAGGGCAGCTCCCCAGTCACAGCAAACCCCACAGGGCTCTGTGTTCTGTCCAACTTCCCCTGCGCGGTGTTACACGACAGATCAATACTTGGATGTCTGAGTTCCTCTCTCTCTCACCTCAGTTTCCTCTTCTCTGATATTAAAGTCATCCTTATATGCCTCTGCTGCCTTGTATTAACCCAGTGACCAGACAAATGCTTTTATCCCAAGGTTTTTCTCCTTGTAACCTCCTGCAGTGGGTTCTTGTTCCTTGTCTTCTGCTTGAGTGCTGGGGTCCTAAACCAGAACTTGCTGGCAGAAAGCTGTGTGCACCCCGGGGTGGGAAATTTCCCCTGACACAATGGCAGAGAGAGAACAAGCATCTTTTTCTTTAGATTACTCCCCACCAAAAGCAAACAACAAAGCCGCCACCTCTTTGAAATGCTGCCTGGCCAATGTGCTGCCTGGAGCTGCAGTTTGGCTGGGGACAGGCCAGTTTGTTCAGCTACAATAACTGACCCGAACCTTCCCCAGAATCTCCAGCTGACTCCAGCTCTCCTTTGAACTTCAGAACAAGTCTGGCCAACTGTCCTAATCTCCTGATTTTGGATATGTGTCCCTGTCTCTGTAGTTGTGGGCTCCCACTCACAGCAGAAGGGTATGTGCCAAACTACCATAGAGTCTGTCATGGTGGTTGTCCTGGCCTAGTGGGAAGTTCCAAAGCTGTCACTAGGAAGTTGTTCCCATGAGATCTTTAATCCAGCTGCTGACACAAAGGGTTCAGGTAGAGCTGATAAGCTCTGGATAATAAGTGTTTTAGCTCTGGAGCTGTTTTGCCTTCATTTGCAGTGTACTGCACCTTTAATTCTCTAAGAGCTGGTGTTTTCAGAGACAGGGATCCAGTGTTTTGTTCGTTCAATGCAGCCTGTCACAGAGGGGAGAGACACATTGTGTGTTCTCCGCTGCAGAGTTCAGTGTTGCTAACTCTCAGTTTTATGATCAGTCTCACAATAGCCTTTTTTACAAGTCCCAGCTCCTGGAGTGACGTGAGTAGGTGAGAATCTCAGCTTCTTTTTGAAAAACAAAGCAAAATGTAAATTTCAAGCCCTCATGATTGCAGAGAAAAGCTTGAGAATGTGAACCTTAAAGGCTCAAACCAGAAGGCAAATAAAAGGACTGAACATGTATTATTGATTAAAATCTTATGCTTTTTTGGGATTTGACTCATGTTTTTTGAATGTTTGGGGTTGGCAACGTTGTGACTTTATTTTTGTTCTTTCTTGTTCTGTTGTTCTCAGTCAGAAATAAATCATTGCGACTGAAAGTATCTGTGCATCAAAAAAAAAAAAAAAACCCCAAAAAACCAGGTGAGGTTTTTGCATCCGATTCAAACTGAGCCACAGCTCTAAACATTGTAGAGGTTCCCTCACCACTAGTTTTGGATCCAGAGGTTGAAAAGTTTCTGCAGCTTTCTGAAATGTCATCCCAATATGGCAGGTTTCAGAGTAGCAGCCGTGTGAGTTTGTATCCGCAAAAAGAACAGGAGAACTTGTGGCACCTTAGAGACTAACACATTTATTTGAGCATAAGCTTTCATGAGCTACAGCTCATTTCATCGGATGCAACATCGCTATAGCTCAGGAAAGCTTATGCTCAAATAAATTTGTTAGTCTCTAAGGTGCCACAAGTCCTCCTTTTCTTTTTATCCCAATGTGGGGATAGCTAAGAGGACACAAACAGGAGAAAACAAACACAGCTAGCCAAATATTAAGGAAAGAAGAGCCTAGCTTTCCACTGTCTTCTGGGTTACTCAGAGGGGAGAGGCAAAATTAGACTCAATCCATGATTTGAGCAGAATAGGATATAGAGCACACAACTCCTATGTATCCAGAAACCTGACAGTGCTTTGTGTTAGACTGCATTAGAAATGGGCCTAGACCAAAACTCTTAGAGGGGACACCACTGAATATTGGGGTATTTGTTCCAATGACTCTTCTCTCTTTATAATGAGCTCAACCAAACCCCCAGATCTTTACATCCTTGGGCATTGGAAAAGTCTGGATCCAGATTTGGAGCCAACCCCAAACTTTTCAGCTCAGGCCCATTTCATGCGTAAGTGCAGTTAAACTCTAAGATCCTGGTCTGGTCCCTAGCTCTGAACAGCCTGAGTGCTGGGATGTTCGAGATTCATGGGATCGGAATGTTGCAGCCTGAATCCATCTCTAGCCTGAATTGGACGTGTCTTTCTCACGGTCCTTTATACCTCGGGAACAAGGTAGTGAGAAATGAAAACTCCCCTGACTGTGCAATACAGCACAAAGTGCTGGCTATCGAATGCCTACACACAGCATCCTGTGACCGTCTCATAGCTTGGCCCCATTAGGACTTAACACCGTTTGCATAGCACAGGGGCAGCTCAGCCTGTGCCAGCGACAGTGGGCATGTGAAGGTACACCAGATGCAGGCTTTCGATGACATGCTAGTGAGGGATCTGTGAAGCAAGGACTATGTTTCCCAGACGGTGTGTTTCTCACCCGTCCCCACTGCACTTCCCTTTCCCCTGGCCAAGAGGAAGGGTCCTGAATCAGGAAGGGACTGGGTACTTTGGGGAAGTGGTGGCTGCATGGCTTGCCAGGAGCTGCAGAAGAGCTGGATGCAGCGGGAAGCCCCAGGAGCTGCACCCAGAGCTGCCTGTGGGATGGGCTGTGGCTGCCGGACATCACAGCTGGCTGGGGCAGGTCTGTGTGGCACTCACTGGGGAGCAGCAGCAGCTGGGCAGGGAGCCAGAGCAGAGGGGTCCCAGTGAGAGACACTGACTGAGCCTGGCTTGGAAACCCACCAAGGCTTATTTGCTTGAACAGAGGCAGGCCTGGAGAGGGCAGCTCAGGCACTAAGCTGAAGAGCCCTGATGCTCGGTTAGGCTGCCTCAGGGACCCCAACAGGAACGGCTCTTGCTGACTTTGAACGGTGACTATTTTAGCCTCTGTGCCTAGGATATCTGCCACCGCCCCTTTCCTGCCGGCCCTAGTGAAATACCCTCTCCCTCAGCTCCTTGAGTGAGTGGTTACTGGAACCTCCCCATGGCCTAGCTGCTGAAGGGCCTACAGTGGTACTCCTGGCATGCTGCTGGCACCCTGGGCGTTTGGTGTGTGCCAGCACTGACCAGCAGCAATATTTACTCTGGCAAAGTGCCTGTACGAGAGCTTATCCCGTGCGCTGTGTTGTGTTGCGTTGCTGCTGAAAGATAGCAGGGAAATGTCTCAACAGAACTTGCCTGCCCTCAGCAATGTGGGAGAAATGCTCTAGAAGGAGCAGAACGTTGCTCTGTGTTAGTTCACTAACCCTGACTGTAAGTTTGTGCTTAGAGCTAGCATGGTGTTTCAGGACCTGCAGCTGTTCACTGGAGCCCCGACGATGTCTGTAAAATACTGTAGGGAAAAGTGGGGCAGCCGCACATCTGCATGGGATAGAGGGAACTAGAGCCCCGGGAAGGCCCGTCACTCAAGATAATGAGAGACAGATGTGGGGCGGGTGTGTTTTTCCTGGCAGGCCATATGTACTCTGCTTAATAAATGCTTTTGAAGGGATGGGATTTTACAGGGTTCTGGGGAGCAGAACCCTGGACATTTCCCAGGTGAGAGGGATTGGTTTTGATTTGCAGATACTGGCTGACCCAGTGCATTTTCAACAAGGCAGCACTCGAGGGTGTGAGTAATCACATCTTTAGGGACACTAAGGAGTCTGGTGGCACCTTAAAGACGAACAGATTTATTTGAGCATAAGCTTTCGTGGATAAAAACCTCACTTCTTCAGATGCATAGAGTGAAAGTTACAGATGCAGACGTTAATAAACTTTCACTCCATGCATCTGAAGAAGTGAGGTTTTTAACCCATGAAAGCTTATGCTCAAATAAATCTGTTTGTCTTTAAGGTGCCACTGGACTAACATGGCTACCCCCTGATACTTTAGGGACATTGAGAGCCACAAAGCACGCTCACCTTCTTATTAATTACGTCTTATTAGCACAATCTGGCCTGTGGCTAGCGGTGCACATTCTAGGGTGTATGGGCTGCCCTTTTCTGCAGATCTGTGTACTTTTCAGAGGCATGTTTCTCCCCCTCCCCCCTTGCACTGTTTGGCAACTGAGCAAAATCTTTGCAGAGTTTTGTCCTAGAGCTGGCCCTGGGTAGGGCTAGGGCCAGAGCAAAGAGAAAAGAGTGAGCACCGGTATGGAGGGGGGTTAGCTCCCGCGCTGTACTAACCTCCAGTGTGTGCCCTCTTGCTGGACTCCCATTCAATCAATGTGTGTCACAGGTGCTGCGGGAACGCCCTGCCTAGCGCTGTGTGCGAGGCGAATGACACCAGTGTGAACGACCTGTCACTCTGACATCCAACCTGGACTAGATAATGGAGCAGCTGAGAGGGGACTCGACTAATAAAGAATTAAAGGAGGCTATTACAATTAATGCCCATCAGCATGGGTTCATGGAAAATAGATCCTGCCAGACTAACTTGATATCTCTTTTCAATGAGATGACAAGTTTGGCTGATAAAGGTGAGAGTGTTGATGGAACAGACATAGCGGTCTGCAGGGCGTTGGACTTGGTAGCACATGATGTCTTGATTAAAACACTAGAATGATATAAAATCAACATAGCACACATAGAATGGATTAAAAGATGGCTAATAATAGGGTTCAAAATGTAACTGTTAATGGGGAATCATCATCAAGTGTGTGTGTTTCTTGTGGCATCCTGCAGAGATCGGTTCTTGGCCCTGTGCTATTTAACATTTTTATTAATGACCTCGTGTGATGTTATTGACTTGACCTGGGACCATATAGAACATTGTTGCAACCAAGGTCCTATGGTGGCACCAAATCTTGTATAAAGGGGGTCAAATGAGGTGTCTAGGACAGTGTTGTGGTTTGCTGGTTGTGATTATGCTGTCTGTGTGTGTGTGTATCGTTTTTGTAGTTGAAGTTATGAACATTGGCTCTGTACTGTCTTTAATTCAAACTTGTGCTATGCTTCAGGGTGAGACCCCCGACAAGTTGGTATCAGCTCTGCCTACCCTGCTTGATGGCCAATTAAGGACCATCAGCTACACAACTGACCCATTGAGAGAAGGCAGACACGCCTGGGGACTCAGCAAGTTATGCAGGAACCTGCCTATGGACAGAACTCTGAGGTGTTTCAGGCCATGTGATGGGCAGCTTGTCTTTGGGACAAAGAAAGACAGACCACATGGCAAGAGACTATAAAAAGCTGCTGCAGCTCCTCCATCTTATCTTCAGTCCTGCTTCATACCTCTGGAGGGACTTTGCTACACTGAAGCTTTGAACCAAGGACTGAAAGACCCATCCCAGCTGTGGATGTTCTCCAGAGACTTGATTTGAACCTGCAGTTTATTCTATCACTGCTGCAAGCCTGAACCAAGAACTCTGCCATTACTGTATGTAATTGATTCCATTTAACCCATTCTAGCTCTCATCTATATTTTTTTATGAATAAATCTTTAGATTTTAGATTCTAAAGGATTGGCAACAGCGTGATTTGTGGGTAAGATCTGATTTGTATATTGACCTGGGTCTGGGGCTTGGTCCTTTGGGATCGGGAGAACCTTTTTTCTTTTACTGGGGTATTGGTTTTCATAACCATCTGTCCCTATAATGAGGGGCACTGGTGGTGATACTGGGAAACTGGAGTGTCTAAGGGAATTGCTTGTGTGACTTGTGGTTAGCCAGTGAAGCAAAACCAAAGTCTTCTCTTTTTGGCTGGTTTGGTTTGCCTTGGTGTGCATAGAAACCCCAGCCTTGGGCTGTAACTGCCCTGCTTGAAGCAATGTGTCCTGAATTGGCACTCTCAGTTGGGTCCCGCCAGAACCAGCATCGTTACACCTTGAAGGAAACATAAAGTCATCACTGATAAAGTTTGCAGATGACACAAAGATTGGGGGAGTGGTAAGGTAAATAACGAAGAGGACTGGTCACTAATACAGAGCAATCTGGACTGCTGGGCACATGCAAACAATGTGCATTTTAATAGGACTAAATGTATATGTACCCATCTAGGAACAAAGAATGTTGGCCAGATGTACAGGATGAGGGACTCTATCCTGGGAAGCCGTGACTCTGAAAAAGACTTGGGGGTCATGGTGGATAATCAGCTGAACTTGAGTTCTCAGTGTGATGCTGTAGCCAAGAGGGCTGATGTGATCTTTGGCTGCATGAACAGGGGAACCACAAGTAGGAGCAGGGAGGTTATTTCACTTCTGTATTTGGCCTGGGTGCAACTGGTGCTGGAATCTTGTGTTCAGTACTGATGTCCACAATTCAAGAAAAACTGGAGAGGGTTCAGAGAAGAGTCATGACAATGCCTAAAGAGAAAAGGAGGACTTGTGGCACCTTAGAGACTAACAAATTTATTAGAGCATAAGCTTTCGTGAGCTACAGCTCACTTCATCGGATGCATTTGGTGGAAAAAACAGAGGAGAGATTTATATACACACACAGAGAACATGAAACAATGGGTTTATCATACACACTGTAAGGAGAGTGATTACTTAAGATAAGCCATCACCAGCAGCGGGAGCGGGGGGGGGGGGGGGGAGGAGGAAAACCTTTCATGGTGACAAGCAAGGTAGGCTATTTCCAGCAGTTAACAAGAATATCTGAGGAACAGTGGGAGGTGGGGTGGGGGGGAGAAATACCATGGGGAAATAGTTTTACTTTGTGTAATGACTCATCCATTCCCAGTCTCTATTCAAGCCTAAATTAATTGTATCCAGTTTGCAAATTAATTCCAATTCAGCAGTCTCTCGTTGGAGTCTGTTTTTGAAGCTTTTTTGTTGAAGAATAGCCACGCTTAGGTCTGTAATCGAGTGACCAGAGAGATTGAAGTGTTCTCCAACTGGTTTTTGAATGTTATAATTCTTGACGTCTGATTTGTGTCCATTCATTCTTTTACGTAGAGACTGTCCGGTTTGGCCAATGTACATGGCAGAAGGGCATTGCTGGCACATGATGGCATCTATCACATTGGTAGATGCGCAGGTGAACGAGCCCCTGATAGTGTGGCTGATGTGATTAGGCCCTATGATGGTATCCCCTGAATAGATATGTGGACAGAGTTGGCAACGGGCTTTGTTGCAAGGATAGGTTCCTGGGTTAGGGTTCTGTTGTGTGGTGTGTGGTTGCTGGTGAGTATTTGCTTCAGATTGGGGGGCTGTCTGTAAGCAAGGACTGGCCTGTCTCCCAAGATCTGTGAGAGTGATGGGTTGTCCTTCAGGATAGGTTGTAGATCCTTGATGATGCGTTGGAGAGGTTTTAGTTGGGGGCTGAAGGTGATGGCTAGTGGCGTTCTGTTATTTTCTTTGTTGGGCCTGTCCTGTAGTAGGTGACTTCTGGGTACTCTTCTGGCTCTGTCAATCTGTTTCTTCACTTCAGCAGGTGGGTATTGTAGTTGTAGGAATGCATGATAGAGATCTTGTAGGTGTTTGTCTCTGTCTGAGGGGTTGGAGCAAATGCGGTTATATCGTAGCGCTTGGCTGTAGACAATGGATCGTGTGGTATGATCTGGATGAAAGCTAGAGGCAGGTAGGTAGGAATAGCGGTCAGTAGGTTTCCAATATAGGGTGGTGTTTATGTGACCATCGCTTATTAGCACCGTAGTGTCCAGGAAGTGGATCTCTTGTGTGGACTGATCCAGGCTGAGGTTGATGGTAGGATGGAAATTGTTGAAATCATGGTGGTATTCCTCAAGGGCTTCTTTTCCATGGGTCCAGATGATGAAGATGTCATCAATGTAGCACAAGTAGAGTAGGGGCATTAGGAGACGAGAGCTGAGGAAGCGTTGTTCTTAGTCAGCCATAAAAATGTTGGCATACTGTGGGGCCATGAGGGTACCCATCGCAGTGCCGCTGATTTGAAGGTATACATTGTCCCCAAATGTGAAATAGTTATGGGTGAGGACAAAGTCACAAAGTTCTGCCACCAGGTTAGCCGTGACAGTATCGGGGATACTGTTCCTGACGGCTTGTAGTCCATCTTTGTGTGGAATGTTGGTGTAGAGGCTTCTACATCCATAGTGGCCAGGATGGTGTTTTCAGGAAGATCACCAATGGACTGTAGTTTCCTCAGGAAGTCAGTGGTGTCTCGAAGATAGCTGGGAGTGCTGGTAGCGTAGGGCCTGAGGAGGGAGTCTACATAGCCAGACAATCCTGCTGTCAGGGTGCCAATGCCTGAGATTCATAGATTCATAGATACTAAGGTCAGAAGGGACCATTCTGATCATCTAGTCTGACCTCCTGCACAGCGCAGGCCACAGAATCTCACCTACCCACTCCTATGAAAAACCTCACCCATGTCTGAGCTATTGAAGTCCTTAAATCATGGTTCAAAGACTTCAAGGAGCAGAGAAGCCTCCCTCAAGTCAACCATGCCCCATGCTACAGAGGAAGGCGAAAAACCTCCAGGGCCTCTCCAATCTGCCCTGGAGGAAAATTCCTTCCCAACCCCGAATATGGCAATCAGCTAAACCCTGAGCACATGGGCAAGATTCACCAGCCAGATACCCAGGAAAGAATTTTCTATAGTAACTCAGATCCCATCCATCTAATATCCCATCTCAGGGGATTTGGCCTATTTACCCTGAATATATAAAGATCAATTATTTACCAAAATCCCATTATCCCATCATACCATCTCCTCCATAAACTTATCAAGTAGAATCTTAAAACCAGATAGATCTTTTGCCCCCACTGCTTCCCTTGGAAGGCTATTCCAAAACTTCACTCCTCTGATGGTTAAAAACCTTCGTCTGATTTCAAGTTTAAACTTCCTGGTGGCCAGTTTATACCCATTTGTTCTTGTGTCCACATTGGTGCTGATCTTAAATAATTCCTCTCCCTCTCCTATATTTATCCCTCTGATATATTTATAGAGAGCAATCATATCTCCGCTCAACCTTCTTTTAGTTAGGCTAAACAAGCCAAGCTCCTTAAGTCTCCTTTCATAAGACAAGTTTTCCATTCCTCGGATCATCCTAGTAGCCCTTCTCTGTACCTGCTCCAGTTTGAATTCATCCTTTTTAAACATGAGAGACCAGAACTGCACACAGTATTCTAGGTGAGGTCTCACCAGTGCCTTGTATAACGGTACTAAAACCTCCTTATCCCTACTGGAAATGCCTCTCCTGATGCATCCCAAAACCGCATTAGCTTTTTTCACAGCATATCACATTGGCAGCTCATAGTCATCCTATGATCAACCAATACTCCAAGGTCCTTCTCCTCTTCCGTTACTTCTAATTGATGCGTCCCCAACTTATAACTAAAATTCTTGTTATTAATCCCTAAATGCATAACCTTACACTTCTCACTATTAAATTTCATCCTATTACTATTACTCCAATTTACAAGGTCATCCAGATCCTCCTGTATAATATCCCGATCCTTCTCCGAATTGGCAATACCTCCCAGCTTTGTATCATCTGCAAACTTTATTAGCACACTCCCGCTTTTTGTGCCAAGGTCAGTAATAAAAAGATTAAATAAGATTGGTCCCAAAACCGACCCCTGAGGAACTCCACTGGTAACCTCCCTCCAACCTGACAGTTCGCCTTTCAGTAGGACCCGTTGCAGTCTCTCCAGGACCCGTTGCAGTCTCTCTCTGGGTAGCAGATAGAATACCCCAGGTCGGGGTTCTAGGGGTGTGTCTGTGTGGATTTGTTCTTGTGCTTTTTCAGGGAGTTTCTTGAGCAAATGGTGTCGTTTCTTTTGGTAACTCTCAGTGGGATCAGAGGGTAATGGCTTGTAGAAAGTGGTGTTGGAGAGCTGCCTAGTAGCCTCTTGTTCATACTCTGACCTATTCATGATGACGACAGCACCTCCTTTGTCAGCCTTTTTGATTATGATGTCAGAGTTGTTTCTGAGGCTGTGGATGGCATTGTGTTCTGCATGACTGAGGTTAGGAGGTAAGCGATGCTGCTTTTCCACAATTTCAGCTCGTGCACGTCGGCGGAAGCACTCTATGTAGAAGTCCAGGCTGCTGTTTCGACCTTCAGGAGTAGTTCACCCAGAATCCTTCTTTTTGTAGTGTTGGTAGGAAGAACAGAACGCCACTAGCCATCACCTTCAGCCCCCAACTAAAACCTCTCCAACGCATCATCAAGGATCTACAACCTATCCTGAAGGACGACCCATCACTCTCACAGATCTTGGGAGACAGGCCAGTCCTTGCTTACAGACAGCCCCCCAATCTGAAGCAAATACTCACCAGCAACCACACACCACACAACAGAACCACTAACCCAGGAACCTATCCTTGCAACAAAGCCCGTTGCCAACTCTGTCCACATATCTATTCAGGGGATACCATCATAGGGCCTAATCATATCAGCCACACTATCAGAGGCTCGTTCACCTGCGCATCTACCAATGTGATATATGCCATCATGTGCCAGCAATGCCCCTCTGCCATGTACATTGGCCAAACTGGACAGTCTCTACGTAAAAGAATGAATGGACACAAATCAGACGTCAAGAATTATAACATTCAAAAACCAGTCGGAGAACACTTCAATCTCTCTGGTCACTCGATTACAGACCTAAGAGTGGCTATCCTTCAACAAAAAAACTTCAAAAACAGACTCCAGCCAGAGACTGCTGAATTGGAATTAATTTGCAAACTGGATACAATTAATTTAGGCTTGAATAGAGACTGGGAATGGATGAGTCATTACACAAAGTAAAACTATTTCCCCATGTTATTTCTCCCCCCCACCCCCCCACCCCCCACTGTTCCTCAGATATTCTTGTTAACTGCTGGAATTAGCCTACCTTGCTTGTCACCATGGAAGGTTTTCCTCCTTTCCCCCCCTGCTGCTGGTGATGGCTTATCTTAAGTGATCACTCTCCTTACAGTGTGTATGATAAACCCATTGTTTCATGTTCTCTGTGTGTGTGTATATAAATCTCCCTTCTGTTTTTTCCACCAAATGCATCCGATGAAGTGAGCTGTAGCTCATGAAAGCTTATGCTCTAATAAATTTGTTAGTCTCTAAGGTGCCACAAGTACTCCTTTTCTTTTTGTGAATACAGACTAACACGGCTGCTACTCTGAAACCTGACAATGCCTAAAGGATTAGAAAACCTGCCTTATAGTGATAGACTCAAGGAGTTCAATCGATTTAGCTTAACAAAGAGAAGGTTAAGGGCTAAGTTCCCTGTAAGCTATGCTGCCGTGCAGCAGCATATCAAGGGCCACACAGGTGTTCTGGGCTGTCGCGGGGAGAGGCACCTCTCCGGTGGCCCCAGCCCCGGACCTGCCGTGGCAGGGAGAGGTACCTCTCCCTGCCTGCCCAGGTGCTGCTGAGGGGAGAAAGGGCTGCGGGGGGAGTCCTCTCTCCCCACCGTGGCCCCAGGACAGCCTGCACCCCAAAACTCCTCCTCCCCAGCCCCACCCCAGAGCCCCCACCCCCAGCTGGAGTCCTCACCCCCTCCCACACTCCTACCCGCTGCCCCAGCCCTGAGCCCCCTCCTGCACCCTGAACGCCTCATCCCTGGCCCCATCGCAGAGCCTGCACCCCCAGCCGGAGACCTCACCCCCCCTGCATCCAACCATCTGCCCCAGTCCTGAGCCCCCTCCTGCACTCCGAACTCCTCAGCCCTCCCACACACATCACCTCCATATTGGTGCACATAACAAAATTCATTCCGCACATGCATGGGAAAAATTAGAGGGAACATTGGTTAAGGGGTGACTTGATGCCAGTCTATAAGTATCTACATGGGGGACAAATATTTAATAATGGGCTCTTCAGTCTAGCAGAGAAAGATCTAATAAGATCCAGTGGCTGGTAGCTGAAGCTAGGTGAATTCAGACTGGAAATAAGGCATATATTTTTAACAGTGACAGTAACTAGCCATGGGAACAATTTACCAAGGGTTGTGGTGTATTCTCCATCACTGGCAATTTTTAAATCAAGACGGGATGTTTTTGTAGCAGATCTGCCCTAGGAATTGTGTTGGGGCAGGTCTCTGGCCTGTGCTGTACAGGAGGTCAGACTAGACAATCACAATGGTCCCTGTTGGCCTTGGAGTCTGTGTGTCTATGTGGTGTCATCCACAGCTGGCTTTTTCTCTGGAGTGGGGTGGAGAAGCAGCCATGCATGTCACATGGAAACAAGGCTGTGGCGGGCCCTGTGCTGAAGCGTGGTGTAATGCAGCATGGATGCCATGCTGAGCCCTTGACCACAATCACGCTGCACTGTGCTGATGTGTTCTGTGGTTGCCACTCTGCCGCTACCTTCCGACCTGGTCCTACTGAAGCACTGCTGAGTGCAGTCAGGCCACCCGAAGTCTGTCTGGTACGGCAGCGATACTGATGTTTTCAAATGTAGATCCTCTGTAGCTTATTGATGGAAACTGCCCTGCCAATACATTGTTCCCAACCCATGTAACCCCAGCAGGAACAGGGTTTAATCCTGCTCGCCTGGCTCCGGTGACTGCTCCGTAGCCCTCCTGAATTCCCAGCAAAATGTTTTTTTCTTTCATAAAAACATAAGAACGACCAGGCTGGGTCAGACCAAAGGTCCATCTAGCCAATATCCTGTCTACTGACAGTGGCCAATGCCAGGTGCCCCAGAGGGAATGAACAGAACAGGGAATCATCAAGTGATCCATCCCCTGTCACCCATTCCCAGCTTCTGGCAAACTGAGGCTAGGGACACCACCCCTGCCCATCCCGGCTAATCGCCATTGATGGACCTATCCTCCATGAACTTATCTAGTTCTTCGTTGAACCCTGTTGTAGTCTTGGCCTTCACAACATCCTCTGGCAAAGAGTTCCACTGGCTGACTGTGAGTTGTGTGAAGAAATACTTCCTTTTGTTTGTTTTAAACCTACTGCCTATTAATTGCATGTGATGACCCCTTGTGTTATGAGACAGAGTAAATAACACTTCCTTATTTCCTTTCTCCACACCACCAGTCATGATTTTATAGAACTCGATCATCTCCCCCCTTAGTCGTCTCTTTTCTGAGCTGAGAAGTCCCAGTCTGATTAATCTCTCCTCATGCGGCAGCCGTTCCAGACCCCTCATCATTTTTAGTGCCCTTTTCTGAACCATTTCCAATTCCAATATATCCTTTTTGAGATGGGGCGACCACATCTGCATGCAGTATTCAAGATGTGGGCGTACCATGGATTTATATAGAGTCAACATGATATTTTCTGTCTTATTATCTATCCCTTTCTTAATGATTCCCAGCTTTCTGTTCGCTTTTTTGACTGCCACCGCACATTGAGTGGATGTTTTCAGAGAACTATCCACAATGACACCAAGATCTCTTTCTTGAATGGTAATAGCTAATTTAGACCCCATCATTTGATATGTGTAGTTGGGATTATGTTTTCCGATGTGCATTACTTTGCATTTATCAAAATTGAATTTCATCTGCCATTTTGTTGCCCAGTCACCCAGTTTTGAGAGATCCTTTTAGCTCTTCACAGTCTGTCTGGGACTTAACTACCTTGAGTAGTTTTGTATCATCTGCAAATTTTGCCATCTCACTGTTTACCCCCTTTTCCAGAACATTTATGACCTACTTTCTACTTACTAGGGTCCTACTGAACTTTCAGTAACAAATGTGGAATTTTACCCTGACCTGCAGTGTAGGTTTGACTATTCAGTCCTTGGTCAAGGAGCCTTGGGCCAATTCAGTCTTGGGTTCATGTACCTGAAGACTCATTAGAGCTAAATGAGGGGCTTTATAGGTCAGGACCCCGCTTCGCATGGCATATTTCTAGCCCTGACAGAACTTGAAGTATTACACCTTAAATCAGGAAGGGGAGAATTTTCAGAACTAACCAGGTGAATTGGCACCTAAGTGTCACTGAAAGTCCCTCTGATGATCCCTGGGATGTGGATTCCTTGCATCACTTAGTGCTTTGAAAATGGCACCTGTCGTCGTTGTTATAGCAAGGCATTTCTGTGGGACACCCTGCGTGTCAGACAAGTGAGATTTGCCCCTGCATCCGCACTACAAGAATATTAGTGAACTCTTTTGATACTGGGACCGGTGGTGGACAGGATGCTCTTCCCTTTTTTAATGGTTCAGTGGTTACGGGTTTTACTCAGCTACCATCTGGCCACTGAGCTCACGTGAACTGGAGTGCAGAGATCAGGGCCACTTTGCTACACGTTGTCTAAGGTCTGTCTGTGCTAGGAACATGACAGCAGCACAGCTGCATCACTGTAGCAGAGACAATTCCTGCAACAGAAGGGGTTTCATTGCCATAGTAAATCCACCTGTCCAAAAGATGTGAGCTAAATTGACAATCCAGCCACCTACTGCTGTCTACAGTGGGGCTTGGGTTAGCTTAATTACATTGCATAGGGTGTGACATTTTCCGTGTCTCTAAGGAGGTAGTTAAGCCAACCTAGCTTTGTAGTGCAGAGCAGGGCTAAAAGCGTTCTGTATTTTGACTGATGTGGCTGAATGTCACGCTTGCCACTGGCGAGATTGGCTCCTGATGGCAAAGACGCCTGCTGGACAGCCTGTCATCCATTCACTGTCAGCCGCTGAACAAAGCCAGAAACATTCTCAGCCTTTCGAAGTGCTTATCTGCAAAACAGATTCATTCTGACCTTGCTTCCAGAGCTGTTCCATATGTGTGGCACTCTGCACAGCTATAATAACACACTGAAGAAAAAGGCCCCTCTCTGGCAGTCTTGCTTCCCTCTGAGAGTCACGCTGTTAATTTATAAGGGAGGTCAGTGCACTTCACGCAGCTGCCAGTGCCAGAACACCCAATATAACATGGCAAAGAATTCAGCTGATAACCAGGGTGGAATCAGGACCATACTGAGCTCAAACAAGCCTAAAGCAGGGTGTCTGCTGCTGCGTCACCAGCATGCACAACTCTGGGTCATCTAGAGCCACTAACTTTTTGTTGTTGTTGGTCTTTTATGATCCCCAGAAAGGAAAACTGGCTGCAATGTGATACCACTATAAACAATCTTGTTTCAGAACCAACAACTCTGGTGCTAAGCCACATGCCCCTGAATTTGCCGTAATAATGGTGCATGTGTAGGATTTGGTGTCGATTTCATGTTCATACACTGTATTGCAGTTCCTGTTATCCAGAAGAATCACAGAGCACTTACGCACTCAAAGTGTGGTGCAGCCACCATGACACACACCACAGAAATGCAGCTGCTGCTGGGGCAGAGCAGGGCAGAGTTTAACATCACTTACGGTACAGCCCTTTCAGCTGGAGTGTTGCTGGCACAAGGCCTGCAAGGGCAGGCCACAGGAGAAGCAGGATACTTTGTCCAATGGAAAGTGCAGGAGGAATTTCAGGGAGGCCGTGTGGGATTCTCAGCATGGAGTTTGGGCAGGCTCCGGAGCTAACACCCCTGCGCTCGCAGAAAGCGGGAAGGATAGCCTTGTGGCATGGAAACATCGTGGGCCAGACCCTCAGCTGGTGTCAATCGATGTAGCTCCATTGAATTAAATGTACTTATGAGGTGGCCCTATGAGTTTAAACGTGCTGTTTCCATGGTATTCGCTCATCAAAGGGTTTGTGCAAAGCAATGCCCTTAATGAACTCAACTAAACAGAAAGCTGCAGCTCTCTCCTCTGCTCCTCCCACAGTCCTGCACCGGCTTCCCAGAGGGTCGCGTTCGTGGGCTCAGTCCTGGCCCACGGGGCGCTGGGCCTGGGCCCTGGAAGAGTCTGAAGTGCCAGGGTGAAGGCCGTGGTTGACATCTCTGCTCTTCGGACACAGGGGAGCTCTCTGCAGTCAGAGTAAAACCTGTCTGGGCAGCTAGTCTGCGAGGGGTAGGCTGCCTGTGCCCTGCCCTCAGGTATAGAGGCTTTCCCCTTAGCGCAGCCGTGTCCGATCCGACTGTGCAGCACCGTGGCTACCACAGAGGGACAGGAATGGCTGACGAAGGCCTGACCCTACGGTGCGTGTCACTGGCGCCTGGCTGCGGGGACACCACAGTGCCCTGAGTCACGCGGCTGCAGGGCTTTTGCTGCTGAAAAGGGGCAGGCTCTGGCAGTGGCAGGTGCTTCTTGGGTTCATCTCAGTAACTTTCTGCCCCTCTGGCCCGTTCTGCCACGTTTCCTGTCCATGCTGTCTGGCCAGGGACCGGAGAGTTCACAGGACTGGCAGTGAGTCACAGAGCCCTGCACACCTGGGCTGCCAGTCTCGATCCACCCCAGGCTGCAGGGTATTTTTGGCTGAAGCCTGTTTGGGAGGCCCGTGTCAGTGCCCCTCATCCCCCTCCCCATGGAGAGGGGTCCACATCACGTCAATCTGCCATTAATCTATAGTAACCGGGGTCCATGTTGGTAATCTCTGCTATGGAGCCCAGCGCTGGTTTGCAATAAGACTGGACACCTCATCAGTCCTTCTGGAGCAGAATGGGGGCCCCCTGGCAGGGCCTCCTGCTTCTTGTGCCTTTCCTCCCCAGTGTCACCCAGAGCCCTCAGTGCAGCACCTCGCCACCTAACCTGGAGCCACTTGACAGGGCTGGTTTTAGTGTGTTCCCCACTCATCAGTCCAGAGCTGGACCCCACACCCTCGGGCCACGGCCCACATGCTGGTGAACGATCTCTTGCTCTTTGTATGGCAGGATGGAGTGCCAATCTTGCCGAGGTGGCTAGAGATATTGGGACAGGCTCTCTGCCCCACTGCGTTTGCTTTGCATTTCTCCAGGGCTGCAGAGCAGACAGGAAGCTGACCTAAGTGGCCTGCTTGGGGATCCTCTGGGAAGAGAGAAATGCTCCACTGGTCAGAGCTTGCCCTATGCCACAGCCCCGGGATCCCAGCAGCAGGACCTGTGGGTGTAGCCAGAGCACTACTGCCCTCCAGCGATCCCCAGCAGTCAAATTGGGGCTGGAGAGTGGGGCATGGGGGCTGCTCTAAGCTGTGCCAGGAGATGAGCTGGCTGACGCAGCCCCAGGATTGGGGAGGATACAGGGGGAGAACAGCCGCTTTGCTCCCCGCAGCACACTCCCTGGGGTCCTGGGATCCAGTCCCTGGAAAGTGCACCAGGGGGCCCTGTCGATGGTGACAAACAGGTCCTGCCACCTGTCTGCTGGCTGCTTCCTGCCACACAGGAACCTGCCGGTGCGAAAGGTGCCGCGCTCCCTGCCTGCACTGTGCCCTGCTGCTCGCTCCGGAGGCTATGAAATAACAGGCCTTTCTTGTGGCTGATAGAGGTGGGTTGAACACCTGCAGGTGGAGATTTTAAAATAACCCTGAGCCCCCCGGGCGGCTTGCAAACCTAGGCCTTTACCAATCAAGTACCGCCCCACCGCCCGCATTAGCCCACCCCCTGGCTGTGCCATCCCAGCCTCTCGCTGCCTCAGCTTCCTTTCCGAGTGGTCTGCTCGCAAACTCATAAACATCTGCACAGATGTGCCTGGCTGATGGCAGGCGGCGGCTGCCTGATGTGGTTGCACCGCTGCTACACGCCGACCCCGTAGCCCTCTGCCGTTCTGTAGCAAGGGCGGGGGCGGGAGGGTGGACGTGATGTTTACCAGACGAGCTCGTCTGCGTTACTGGGCTGGCCACGGCAGCGATGTGACAGAAGTGCCTGGCGGCTCCTGGGGCAGCCTTGCTCTAGCTGTGCCCCGCGAACACTGCTTGGTGGCCCAGGGACAGCTGGCCGGTTGTGCAGTCCTGCTCCGTCCTCCGGGCCCTCAGCTGCTCCGATGAGAGTCCAGGCTGTTCACTGCAAAGGTGGCCAGCCGTCGGAGCAGCTGGCAGCCTGGAGGACCTGGCCTCGCTGCCCACACCAGTGCCACTGCCCCAGAGAGCAGGAAAGGAGTCCTCCTCAGGGACTGGCACGGCTAGTGGGAGGGGAGCGTGCGGGGAGGACCGGGAAGGGAAGTGGGGCTCAGGGCCTGGGAAAAGAGGAGGTGACTGTGAGATGTGCCGCCCGGGAGGAAGAATCCTGGGGGCTTGGTCTCAAGCTGGTGGGGAAAGGCCCTGCTCCCAGTCCTATCCCCGAGTACCAGCCAGCCTGCAGAGGTGAAGAGTCAAAGTCACAGACAGAGAGGGGCTGTTTCCTGTTCAGTTCACCCCGGGACACAGTGTGTGATGTAACCGTGCGAATCTGAAGCCAACAATCATTCTCCCCGCATGCTGCTCTGTCTGCAAATCTGGTCTGCTGCATGTCTGCGACCCGGTAGGGCCCAGTTCTTCACACCCAGGCAGCCCGAGGGCGGGGGCCGGTACCGTGTTAGCCACAGGCATAAGTAAATCCTGTGCTGAACTCATAATCAATGAGTGCCTGTCTCTCTATGGCCTTTCTAATACTCCCGTCACTACAGCACCTGCAGCCCGGCGTCTACATGAGAATCGGGGCAGCATAATGAATCCCAGGCCACAAACCAGGCTTGTCGCACCAGCAGTGGCACTGCCAGGGTTTCCTCTTGGTAAATGGAGTGATGTCAGAGATCCACCGTCTTCTTGCATTGCTCAGCAAAGATCAGTGGGTGTTACCAGTCATGTTTTTGCTATTTACCCCCTCAGTCCCAGCTGGCAAGAGCGAGCCTCTTGGTTTCCCACAACAGCTGCCTTCCTGTCCATGCTGGGGCCCGGCTCCCCATTCTCTCACCACCGGCATGCCGCACTTTTGGAATTAGTGGGCTAGATCCTCAGCTGGTGTCAACACAGACTTTCCGCTCTGCCATCAGTGCTAACGGCCTCCTTGTATTCCATGCACTGGGGTTGGATCCCCCACTCTGCCAGTACTCCCTGCTCGAGTCTGGATCTGGAATTCCACTCCCAGGCAGTGTCCAGCTTTCATGCATGTACCAGTCAAGGCTGGATGTAGTTCAAGCAGCTCTGCTGTAGATCAGCCAGAAGTTCTGGGCTGGGTGCAGGAATGGCTGGCGAGGCTCTGCCCTGAACGATGCAGGAGGGCAGAGGAGATGATCGTGACGGTCCCTTCAGACCTTGACATCTATGACTTGATTAATTATTTTTATAAAAATGGAGGGGCCTCCTTTGGCTTGGTCCCACCAGTGTGTAGAAGGAGCAGCTCCACTGACGTCAATGGAATTACACCAGAGTAACAATGGGGCACATGCGAGGGGACCCAGGCAGTGTGTGATGTTCCTACTGGGGAAAGGTACCAGACTGACAGCCTGAAGGTGTAGGGGTTGGTTCCTGCCTGCCTAACACCTTGTCTTGTCATTTACAGCTGTGCGGCTCCAGATCCTTTCCCACGCTGCTCTTTAGCCCCGCTCTTTCGGCAGCGTGTGAAAAGCAAGAGAGCAAAAGCAAGTCCTCATGCCAGGAGCAGGAGCCAGAGGAGCGGAAGTTGCCTATTTGTTTAAGGTGCAGGCGAGTTATGTCAGTCCGCTGCCTGTTTGTATTTCTTTAGAATGTGCATGTGCGAGCAGAGTATATAAAGTCCCTTCATTGTGCTCGGGGAGGGTTGTGCTGTTTGAAGCTGAGGTGAGAAAACACAGCGAGGCAGATGGAACCTGCTTTTGGAGTGAAAGGTTTTTTTCGGCTATTTATGATAATTAGTGGGAAATGTTCCTCAAGCGTTTCAGATGATTCTGTAATGAAGCCGGGCAGAATGTTCTGGCTTTGTTCCTTTGGAACCATTAAAAATCCCCCTTCTTTGGCTTCGTTAATGCAGTGCTGAAAAGGCACAATGGAATAAAAGTAACTCTGGGCAGAGTGGAACGCCCCTTCCCCCCCTTCTATACAGAGACCTTTATAGCGGAGATTTTCTGGGTTATAAACCTCAGTGCTCAGAATGTTCATGTGAACACAGCAGAATCCTGTTACTAAGGTTATCTGGCATCTCTAATGTGCGTGTGTGTGTATTAGCGCAGCTAAGATGGGAAGCCCACAGAAGTGCTCAACAGAAAACAAAAGACTGAATTAAAAAAAAATAAAAGGAGCAGACGTGATGCAAAATGCCATCAATCAATTTTTGCAAAAGTTGCTTTTCCAAAAGCGGTTGTGGCTGGGTAGACACAGACAAGACGCTGTCTGGTGTCAAAGATCGCCACGCCTTGAAGGAATGTAGAGGGATTCCTTATCTGGGCAGATGGAAATATAAAGTCAGCTCCCAAGGAAATTCTTTTAGAAGTGTTGAATCATTGCTTTCAACGGTCCAGATCCTGTCCTGCTTACTCGTATCATATAGTCCTTTACTCTCTGAGTAGTCCCACTGGAATCGGAACAGACTAAGGGACTAATGTGAATAAGGAGGGTAGAATCTCTCTCTCTGTAGCTGGAGGGTGATGTGCCACTCTGGTTTCATCATTATTAGGGAGTGAGAGCTGGTTGATTCTTTTCTTTTCTTTAGGAGTGGGATTATTCTCTGGCATAAATGATCAAAAGAATGTCCATCCCCATGATATAAGCCCATTGCCATAGACCTAGTAGAGTTATTTCCCCCAGAGAGAGGTGTAAAGATGATACGTCGATTAAGATGGCCACTAAAGTGATGAAAAAGGGGAAATGCCAGTAGGTTTTAGCAAAATGATCAAGGTTTATCTTGACAAGCAGGATTTTATTTTCTTTCTTTCTTTCTTTTTCTTTTTGCAATGGTTGTAACTTGTAACAGGGAAGTGCTGGGCTCCTCAGCTGGGATGACATGGGAGGTTGCAATGGAGAAAGTTTCTTCCACACTCTAGGTGAAGGAGGATAAGAAATTAGGAGATTGGGACAGGAAAATAGAACAAAACTGAAGCAAGAACCTGTATTCAAACTGCTCCAGACTCTGGGATGTTTGAAACTCATACCTAGGTCTCAGTGTTGTGGCTCAGACCCTTGGATAGCATGTGTTACAACCCGGCCCAGCCCTCCTCTGGGACATCCAACCACTGGTCCCCACATGCCTTTAAGCCTGGGGTCTGGGCAGCGCCAGCTCATTGTCCCTAGCTCTGGGTCTCTGGGGCTCACCCCAGACTCGAACCCTTTTCTGAGCCCTTCCCTGAGATGCGGGACTCCACAGTCCAGCTGCCCCCAGGTCCTGGGACCAGTGCCTCAGACCTTTCCCGCAACCCCAGTCACTTACTCTCCACCAGAGCTCCACCCAGCTGTGGACACTCTGGGCTTCTAGCTTAACCCCTTTGGGAACACTGTGGCTGGAAGGTGAGGAACATAGGCTCAGCCAAGGGATTTCTCCACTGCAGACCCTTCACTCTTTAAAAAGCAGTAGAGAGTTACAGATCTTGGCAAGATAACCAAAACCCTGAGACAGACTCGGAGAAGGGAGTGTGTGTTCACCCCTTCTGTGAGGCCGTGTCAGAGCTTCACGCTTCTGCCTGCTCTCTCTACAGCCCACTCTTTTTGCATGTGCACAGCCCCACTCCACAGAGGATCTCCCGCTTCCTAAATACAGAGCAGCAGCATCCTGTGATTGGGGCACTAGCCTAGGATGTGAGAGACCTGGGTTTGAGTCCCAGCTCTGCAAAATGCGCTCTGTAATGGGGTTCCACAGGGGATCAGTCATGGCTCTTGGACTAGTCAATATTTTAATTAATTACTTGGATAATGGAGTGGAGAGTTTGTGTATGAAATTTGCAGATGACATCAAGCTGGGAGGGTGACCATGGCAAGTCACTTAGACGCCTAAATACCTTTGAGTTTGGGCCTATCTCTGACTGATTTCAATAGGAGTTAGGTGCCTAAATACCTCTGAAGATCTGGGCCTGAGGATCTGGGACTAAATCTCTCTTTGCCTCCATTCCCTGTATGTACAATGGGGTTAACAGCATTGCCCTGCCGCACGACGGTGCTCTGAGAATAATGACATTAAAGATGGTGAGGTGCTCAGATACTCTGGTGTCGGGGGTCAGATAAGCACCTTAGATAGGCTCTATCCCTTTTTGCCATGTACCCAGGGCGAGAAACCCCAGCCCTTCCCCCCGTCAGGCTTCTGCATAGAGAGTCCCTTGTTCCATTGGGTTGAGCCAGCAGATGAGACGATCAAAGTTGATGTTTCTGGATTGCTCTGGGGTGGCTTCTCAGTCATAGTCATGTCCTGGGCCGGGCATTATGAGGTCTGGAGTGCATTATGATAACCTGCCTTCAACAAGGTGTTCATCACCTAAAACAAAATGGATGTCCAAATCCAAAATGAAGGTTACAATACAAAATGGAGTTCACAGTTTGACCCAGTGGTACCCTGCTCTGTCATAATATGAATTTGTAATTGTGATCAATTTTAGAAAACAATATCATGCTGAGGATGGCTCTCGTGGCAGGGTCTGATCTGATGTTGATACAATGCCTTTAATACCAAAGGCTCACAGAGCACTTTACAGACTCTTGGAATTGTTTCACTGAACAATGAAATGCAGCCATCTTTAAGATGAAACATAGCAATTGTTTGCTGGGTTCTGAAAACTCTGAAAAGTTTGGGTAACCCTGCTAGTATCTCATGTAATTACTCAAAACCCCACAAAGAGCAATGATTTTGGAGAAAGCATGTCTAGAAAGATAGCAATGTAAACATCAGGTTTCAGAGTAGCAGCTGTGTTAGTCTGTATTCGCAAAAAGAAAAGGAGGACTTGTGGCACCTTAGGGACTAACAAATTTATTTGAGCATAAGCTTTCGTGAGCTACAGCTCACTTCATCAGATGCATGAAGTGAGCTGTAGCTCACGAAAGCTTTTGCTCAAATAAATTTGCTAGTCTCTAAGGTGCCACAAGTACTCCTTTTCTTTTTAATGTAAACATCATAACCTAGCTTTATAAGATAACGGTCTCCCTTCCCAATGTGGATTACATCTGGGACCATTTTAGACTTTAAAACCACACCACACCGTGCCCTGTATTGCACAGATACTCTGTTTTCATGATGATTGGACCTAACTGTGCCTGGCAATACTTGAAAACGACCAGGAACAATGAGGCTGCCTTAGCATTATTTCTCTGCTTCTGGGAACTCATTGGCAGAAGGACAATGGACCAATTACTACGTAAAATGTGCAAGCTCCTGAGGAGAGGTTAAGGGCTGGGAGCACAGCTTCCTTTGAGCTGGCTCTGCAACTACATGTCATCTGCCCCTCTCCTTAATCAAGTTATCGTCTCAACCAATGTCTGTGCCAACGGGCCCCATCACTCTTTTCAATGAGGAAAAAAACTGCAGACAAATTTCTAGCAGCAGGAAGTTGGAGCTCTCCTGCCTGGCTGGATGAAAAGTACCTGTAACCTCTGCACGGCCTCCCCATGCTCTCACATTGAGAGATCGCTTCAAGTTAGCACCACGCTGGTTTTGGAGCCCGTCCTTTAGGGCTAGCCAGGGAATGGGCTGGGAAGAAGGCTATTATTTTCTCCTAGATAATACACTGAGTGCAGTGGCAAAGCAGCAGCATAATGTGACCATCTGTGTCTAGGCTGGCATTTGTGCCTCATGTTTTTGTTTTGACAACTCCCAAAGTTTCCCTTAAAGTGTGATGCCCATTCTGAGGCACAAGTCAATGAAAGCAAAATTTTTGTGAGTAAGATCAGTGGGTGAATGATAGATTTCCTTTGAGGATCAGAGCTGAACTATCTGGCTTATTGACCCATGGGAAGGAATATTTTGTTAGATTGGGTGGGTGAGTGGGTGTCCAAATGAACTATGATGGGGATGGGTCCAAATCAGAATCCTGGCTCCAACACACCTGAATTCTGGAAGTGAGCATGTGCAGAACCCATCTCTGAATTTTGCAGCCTGGATCTGATTCTCTAATCAGCTGAACCAAACACCTGCAAAGTTTGGAGTACTGGAAATCTGCATTCCTGACTTTCAAGAGTCTGAACCCTTTCAAAATGCAGAGTTTTTACAGGTGTGTGAAGACGACAGTCATGAATAGCCTCCTTGCAGCTCTTTGCAGAGAGAGGGTTGTAGCTAATGCAGGAAATCCGTCTGGCTGACCTGTGGCCGGAGGACTCACCGGCTGGCAGGTAGTATAAATAACCCACTGTACGACCAGGAGGAGTTGCTGTTAATTATGTTTTCAGCACCTTAAAGTGCACAAGGGGCAAGGGATGCTGAGCCTGGCAAAATACCTAACAGTAGGAGCTCCTTCAGCAGGCCTCCTGAGAAGATGCCCCTTCCAGCATGTCCGGAAGATCAGGCAGTTAGACTGGGCCCGAGCTTGAGAGGTAGGTAAACGCTATGGGAGTCTGAGAGATGAAGTGACTTGCTGAAAGTTGGCTGGTGAGTCCATTCATCTCTCTGAAGTACCCATCTCTGTGATAGTTTGTTACTGAGGTCACGGGGGCTCAGGCTGCAGACCCAGGAACAGAACCAAGAATTCCAGATACCACTCACCTTATGCCTCTCCATATAGGCCAGCTCCCGCCCCTCAGACGGGAATGCCGTGGGAAGCACGGTGAAGGGCCTGGCTCCGCTGGGCAGGTGATCACCACCATGCGGACGAGGTAGGCATATTCCCTCTCCCTCTGCTTCTTTTTGGCCTACGCTTGCTTTCCAACAAATTATTTCTATAAGCTCTCGCCAGTGGTCAGAGACAAAAGCTCAGGTATGGAGCCTCGGCGTGCTCCTGACCTTTCACATCCTTGGACAAACGTGCAGCTAGCAAGAGAAGGCAGCACAAAGGGGACCCCAAGCTGGCTGGAGCCGTGACCCTGCCTTGCCACAGCTACCTGCTGCTCCAGACAATGGAGCCCACAGACCAGGGCCTGTCTTCCGCAATGATGAGAAAGGACCCGAGATAATAATGAGCCCTGCTACCACTGCTCTCTTCAGAGAACTGAGTCAACTCCTTGGGAAGAAAAAACCCCTCTTGGATAATAAAGAAGTAACAAATGAAGAATAAAAGCCTATAGAAGATGTCTTAACCCAGCCAAGAAAAAAATGTCAACATCTGTGGGGCTGTCTGCAAAAACAGACCAAACCCCTAATGAATCCCCTCTAGAAAAGGCATTCACTCAAGGAAAGGCAAAAGGCTACATTTTTCTGTGGAGGCATAAAGATTTTGATGAATCTGCCCTTTTTCTTTCCAGGGCAGTTGAACCAAGCACTACTGTTCATCTTCAGCTTTATTAAAGAACTGGGGGGGTGGAGGGGAGGAGAAAGGAGAAGCTTGATCGGGAAGTTTATGAGGAGGGTGGATTTAGGGAACCTGCATAGATGTCTGCACATTGAGGCAAGGAAGAAAAGCAACGGGTATTAGAGAAAATACTGTTTAACAAGAGTTTCTTTAGACAGCCCATTTGCAGAGAGACTGGCGCTCCAATAAACGTAATCCTCTTAGCACCGACTTAAATGTGTGTGTACAAAACAGGGAAATAGAATATGAATGGAATAGTCGCTTTTGCTAAAATACTTAATAAAAAGACAAAAGTTCTTTATTTTGATCTTCAACTCCAATTCGGGATTGGGACACAGCAGCTGTTTGCTCAGAAGGCTATTAAAAAAAAGAAAAGGAAAGAAAATAGCTTTCCAAACTCACTCTGCTGTGCAGAACCTTTGGTTATAAACCCACTGCTTATCTGCAAGGAAAACAAACAACTTTATGCAGCTTCTATGTTTTCTGAACTATAATCTAGTAGCTATATTTTTTTTAACCTATGGAACTTCAGGAAGAATATTTGATAAACAAATCACATTCCTGGTGGAAATACACATGTAATTTTCTTGTACATCTCTTGGGGTTTTTTTGTTTTTGTTTTTATCTGTTTTTTTATGCACAATAAGTATTTAGTGATGTCCCCAAATTAGAAATATTAAATCTTCTACCAATTCACTGAGATTTTAGAACCGGTGTTTCTAAACTGACCAAAGGGGTATCACCCAGGTATCCTCTCAAATTCATAGTGTTATATTGCTCACATTGTGCTGTGCTGAATGGAGAACTACATTATGACTTTGACTACCATTCTAAGTATAAACTAATCACAACATAATTTTCACTGGGAGAGTGGACCCATTTTTTGAGTGAAATGGAGCAAAAATTTACAGATTTTTCACAAACGGAAGTTATGAAATTGAAATGCAAAGGCCTTCCATTTAGCAGCTGCTGTTTTAACTCTAAGGAAATTCTGCTGAACAAAACAAATACAGACACCCTTTTATCTAATGCTGATGCATTTATGCAAACATAGGCACTCTTTAATGCTTTGAGAAGATGTTTTATGTCACAAATGCAGATCTCAAAAACAATTATATCAGTCTGTCTAATAGAGCTGTTCATTTGGGTGCTAGAGAACATCATTGTTACAGCCGGTAAAAAAAAATTTCAGCTGAACACTTTTCTGTCAGAATATGCTGTTGGAGGTCAAAACTTTTCATGTCAATTTCAACAAAATTTTGGCTGAGAAAGCTTAAAATAATTTGAATCAGTCGTTTATTTCATTGTGACTTCAACAGCTTGTTTTGTCCTAATTTTTCAAACTTTTTAAACTTCTAATTTAATTTAAATTTGCTATAACACTGAAACATTCATATAATACAATACAGAATATTCTATATGCAAAATATTGCACATAAATAAAGTATTAAACATATAATACACTAATTATATATTTAATAATTTGTTTGTATGCAATATTTAGTATATAGAATATTCAGTATTGTATTATTGACTGTTTCAGTGTTATCAAAGCAAAATGTGTCAACATTATCAAAACCAAACATTTCAATAAGGGCATTTCAATGTTTCTGAATCGGAATATTTCTGAATTTCCATTCTGCAGTCAACTTCAAAATTTCAATTTTTTATCTCAACTCGAGAAAAAAAGGAATTTCAAAATGTCAGAATTTCCCACGTGATGGAAGCTCTGTTTGCCAGCCCTTGTAACTATATTGGGGTAAATCTGATCAGGCCTAATAGCTCGGGATTTGCATCGGTGTGATTCTTCCCCACTGGTGTGTTTAATCCCTGAGGTCCCATTTAGGGGGCTAAAATAGCAGGAGAGCTAGTCTTCTCACGGGGCTTCTGTAACCCGTGAGCTGCAGGATGACGAAACGACAATGAGTTGGATTCCTCTGTCACAACAATGTGAATCCGATGGAGCCCATGTGAAATTAGTGCAAATGAGATGAGAATCAGGCCCAATATCTCATGTTATTCTGGCCCTATAAATGGCATGCAGAAACATAAACAAGCACAAGTACCCGAAATATGAATTCTAGTCCCCATGTACATTCCTAATTAACAGATCAACCAGCTAATGAACTGCACCTTCCCTCAGGAACTTGCTTGCTACCTTGGTCCTTAAAGCTTATAGAATTAACTATGGGAGCCGCCTTAGAAGCTTATGAGAGTGCGAACATGTGATGGGAGCTGACTGACAGGTGACTAGGCTACAAGGCATTACCAGACTGCTGGGGTGTGACTTGAGGGGCAGCCGGTGCCTTTGGTGGTGCCATTTTTCTGAAGTCCTGCTGGTTCTTTCTGTAGGCCGGGTGGTGAAATATGGGAAGGTAACCTGGAAAGTAGCCCTGTGGGGTCACTTTCTTCATTGCTGTTTTTACTCTCAGCTTACCAGCCCCAGGAACATTGCTGGGAATAAATGACTCTTTGTTGGTGCTGGTGAGTAACCATCAGTGCATCAGTTTTGTTTCCAGACCGGCCAATGAATATTACTGCAAAGGTTGGATCTCTCTTTGGGTGTGTCTGTGCCATGGAACTGGGGAGAGAAATCTCCTCTGGACTGACTCCAGTTTGTCCTCATTTTTCTATAGTGCGGTGCCCAGAACTGAACACAATACTCCATCAGAGGCCTCCCCAGTGCTGGGTAGGGAGGGCAATTACCTCGTTTCTTACACACAACGCTCCTGTTAATATGCCCATGATGGGGTGCCCTTGAAGGGGTCAAGGTGGCTAGCTAGGCCAATTAACTCCCAAGGCTGCACCTGGAGGAGGAGCCAGGGAGCAGGGGTTAATTAGAGGAGGCTCAGCTGGAGGGCAACAGGAGGGGCCTGAATAAAGCTCAGTAGTTGAGAACAGCTGGGGGGCTGCAGGGAAGCAGTCTGCAGTCACTCCCTGGGAGAAAGGAGGTGTGCAACTGGCAAACCCAGAGAAGGGGGAGAGCCAGAAAGGTAGGAAAGGCTCAGGGGAAAAGCAGCGATGTATAGGATAATGCGGATCTTGACTGCTGACAAGAGGGTCCCTGTGCTTGAAACGGGAGTAGAAGGCGGACCTGGGTTCCCCTGACAGTCACTGGGGACATGGCACAGACCAGGCAATGGAGAATGGACAGCCTGGGGCAGTTTGCCCTGAAGGACCTTGATACCCCAGAGGGGAAGGACCATAGTGACCTGGCTGGAGGGCCCAGGCACGAAGAGGAAGCTGCAGCTCCCGGAGCAAGAGGGGCCACAGGGTGAGAGACATGGACATGTGGAGAGACCACCAAAGGAGCGCACAGCAACCAGGAGCTGATCCCCAGGTCAGCCAGGAGGAGGCGCCCTAGCGGTGAGTGGACCCCATGAACACCCCAGAATGATTTGGCCTTTTTTGCACCTGAATCACATTATTGACTCACTTAATATGTGATGCATTAGAACACCCAGATCCTTTTCAGCACTGCCGTCCAGCCAGTTATTCCCCATTTTGCAGCTGTGCATTAGTGAAGTGCATTGCACTTGATTGAATTTCAGCTTGTTGATTTCAGATCTGTTATCCACTTTGTCAGGGTTGTTTTGAATTCTTGCAACCTCTCCCAGCTTGATGTCATCTGCAGATTTCATACACAAACTCTCCACTCCATTATCCAAGTCATTAATTAAAATATTGACTAATCCAAGAGCCAGGACTGATCCTCTGTGGAACCCCATTAGATATACCCTCCCCGTTTGACAGCAAACAATTGATAACTACTCCGAGTACTGTCTTGCAACCTGTTGTGTGCCCACTTTATAGTAATTTCCTCTAGACTGCATATCCCTTGTTTGTTTATGAAAATGTCATGTGGGATTGAGTCAAAGGCCTTACTAAAACCAAGATACATCACATCTACTGCTTCCTCCCTAGCCACGAGGCCAGTAACCCTGTCAAAGAAGGAAATTAGTTTGGTTTGTGTAGCAGGGTCACTGCAGGGCCCTCTTGGCTCCTGCCCCTGCTGTGCTGACAAAGTCACTCGGAGACCTTGGAGTTCAGTAACCTCTGGTGGTGTTTAGTTACAGGTTGTGCGCCCATCACCTTTTCACCATACGCAGCTTGGGTTGTAGCTAGTCTGCACTCAGGAGGGAAGAGCTATCACTCTGCTTCCATTCCCCCCCCCCCATGGCTGCCTTCCTCCCAGCCCTTTATATAACTCCCACTAATAGGGCAGGCAGCTGTCTCCCAGTCACCAATTAGGCTCAGGTTTTCTCTAGCCAGCTCCAATTTACTTCCCTTAATGGGAGCTGGCATGACAGAGGGCTGAGTCAGCAGTTCTTGCCCAGCACCCTGTCACAGTTTGGCATGATTTGTTGTTGACAAATCAGTGTTGGCTATTCCTTAGTACGCTATTATCCTCTAGGTGCTTATAAATTGATGGTTTAATAATTTGTTCCAGTATCTTTCCATGAATCAAAGTCAGGCTGACTGGTCTATAATTCCCTGGTTCTTTTTGTTCCCCTTTTTAAAGATGGGTGCTATGTTTGCCCTTCTCCAGACCTCTAGGACCTCACCTATTCTCTGTGAGTTCTTGAAGATAATCGCTAACCATTCTGAGATAGTTTTTTACTTGTCCTAGGGTGAATTTCATCAGGCCCCACCAACTTGAATACATCTGGAATATCTAAATATTCTTTGACCTGTTCCTTCCCTATTCTGACTTGTGTTCCTTCCCCCTTGTTAATAGGAATTGTGTTAAGTATCTAGTCACAATTAACCTTATTAGTGAAGATAGAAGCAAAATAGGCATTAAAGACCTCCACTTTCTTGGTGTTATCCATTATTAGTTCTCCTTCCTACTAAGTAGTATAGCTACGCTTTTTCTTTGTCATTTTCTTGTTACTAATGTATTTATAGTCCCTTGCTAGGTGTAATTCATTTTGTGCCTTAGCCTTTCAGATTCTGTCCCTATGTGCTTGTGTTATTCTTTTGTGCTCCTCCTTAGCACTTCGTCTGTGTTTCCATTTTTTGTAGGATTTCTCTTTGATTTTCAGGTTGTTAACGAACTCCTCATGGAGCCATATTTGCTTCTTACTAGTCTACCGATGTCTCCCTTGCATCATGATAGTTTGCAGTTGTGCCTTTAACATTTTCTCCTTGAGAAACTGCCAGCTCTCCTGAACTCATTTTTCCCTTAAATTTCCTTCCCATGGGACCTGCCTACCAGTTCTCTGAGTTTCAGTGCTCGCTTTTTTGAAGTCCATTGTCCTTATTCTGTTGGTCTCACTCCTTCCTTTCCTTAGACTTATGAAATCTACCCTTTCATGCTCACCGTCATCTAAGTTCCTTTCCGCCTTCAGATTTTCAACCAGTTCCTCCCTGTTGGTCAGAATCAAGTCTGAAATGGCTGCCCCCAGGCCACTTACTCCACCACCTGAAACAAGTAGTTGTCCCAACACATTCCAAGAGCTGGCCAAGCCTGTCTCAGGACAGATAGAAACCAGGTGCCAAGGTGTCAAAACCACCAGAGCTCATATACGTACTGAGAGTATGCCACTGGTGTCACACAAGGGTACCCTGCTCCCCTCACTTTACGCTTTTCCCACTCAGGCCTGGGGTGGGAGGGTACCCTACCTCACTTCTTGCACTGCCCGTTGATTCTGACTCTTGTTACGGGCACATCTGTGGCCACTGCAGCGAGCCTTGACCTCTGCCAGTCACAGGGTTGCATGTGGAACCATCACTGCTCCTTGCTACACTTCCTGCTGCTTGCCTCTTCCTGACAACAGGATCCTGGTTTGCATTTGCTCCTTTTATCCAGACTTGGCCTCCCTCATACCCCAGCCACAGGATCAGGCCCAGCATCTAGGCAACCATGTCCATGGTGATACGCTTAGCAGTTTGCATCGTGCGTCCCTCTGGCAATGCTAGCTTTGCTGTATCCCTAAGGCAAACTGAAATACAAAGGGCCAAATTCAAGCTTGGTGTAAACAAGCCCAACTCCTCTGAAGTCCAGGGAGTGGCACCTGCTTAATTAGCACAAAAGAAAAGGAGTACTTGTGGCACCTTAGAGACTAACAAATTTATTTGAGCATAAGCTTTCGTGAGCTACAGCTCACTTCATCGGATGCATTCGATGGCTGCTACTCTGAAACCTGTTAATTAGCACGTGTTTCTTATTCTGGGGTGTTTCCCTCAAAGTGGCTAAGCTCTGAGGGTGGCAGATCCTGCGCCTACCACGTGGGCCTCATCCCGAGGTTACGGGAGGGCAGGTGTCAGGTGTTCCATGGAGAGAGAAAAGGACTTTGTTAGGTTCTGTACTTCCTTAGCTCCCTCGGTAAACCCAGGCCTGGCTCACCTGTCCCTCTGATTGCACCGGTACAAGCGGCAGCTGCCCCTCTGGCGCAGCAGGAGGGCTGCAGAGATTGTGAAAAGGGTAAGTGGGCTCCGCTCACCCCTACAAGTGGCTGCTGCCCCCAGTGACTTGCCTGTCCCCCTCCTGACTCCATGCTCTCTGTGAAGCTGGGGGCTTTCTCACTGGGCGGCTGCTTTCTGATGTCAGTTACGGCTTGTCCCGTGCTCTGGGCGTGGGAAATGCGAGACACGTGCTAAGTGGCGTTTAACAGGTCACAAAGCCTGGCAGTCTGAGGACCCTGTTTATTCGCCCAAGCCAGACCCTCAGCTGCTGTGTCTCGGCGCAGCTCCACCCCAAATCATGGCCTAGCCCCTTCCGTCCTGCACTGCATGTGCAGTACCAGCAAGGGGAGGGGCTGACCGAGCTCATTGTTTGGCTCCAGGTGTTTTAAAGTGCTCTTTGCAGCCTATGGGAAACATTTTCAAACTGGCAGCTGCATTACAAAATCAAGCACCTTCTTTATGCTACATTATGGCAAGAGGGATCAGAGACATGAGTCGTGCTGGCAAGAGGGATCAGAGACATGAGCTGTTCCCAGGCTCCAAGGTAGTACCGTTCCTCATGTTTCCCAGTGCTTTGCCAGTCAGGTATTGGGATTCCCACCTTGCACTGGGGAGACTGTTCTGCACTCTAATAGATCTGACTGTGTGCCCAATCCTGTCTCCATTGAAGTCAATGGGAGTTTTGCTTGGACTTCACTGGGAGCAAGATCTTGAGGATTGAGAGCTGTGCTTTCTACAAGTGTCGGCAACGCACCATACACCCATGTGAAGCTGCAGAAATAATAACAGCAAATTCACTGTTGGTGAGGATAGCCAGCCTGGGTTTTCCGTTACTCATCCCCCCTGTGTATCCATGGCCACTACACAGCCAATTGTCTGCTGCTTTGATGCAACTGTGCTGCTCACCATGGCTGCCTGGGGCAGCAGAGAGTGACCGTCTCCTGCTCCAACGCTCCGATTCCTGGTGGCTGAGCTACCGCAGGATCTCCATTCCCAGCCTGGGGCTATGGCACACAGCTGGGCTGTTCTGATTCCATCCAGCAAGGGCAGTGGCTTCCATACCATCCACCCCCACCAGCTCATGGCATGTGTTGTGGGCCCAATTTAGGAGCATATTTCTGAGACCCTGACTGCAAGCGTCCGTCGGAAAGCCAGACATTCGGAGTAGAGGGTATTTCCGTCAGCCATAACCCCTTCCAAGGTGGCATTGCAGACACCAAGCCCAGATGAAAAGCACAGCTGTACCGTGTGTACGATGTGCCGTACACCACATACCATGTGTGCGTCAGCCCGGAAGTCTAGTAGGGAGGGAGTAGCTGGCGTTTGCCTTCCCCATCACATCCTCCTTGCGGGGGCTGTGAGTCAGGCATATGACACTGTTTAACCCCAACCTCCTATTCTGCGTGGTTCATTAATAACTCAGTCCCAGCCGCAGTTCCCCTTCTGCGATGGCTTCCAGCAGATTTGGTGCGGTGGGGGGGAGACTAACCAGAAGCAAACCCATGCTTGAAAGCAGAACAGCACAGCATATTGCATCCATCTCAGCAGCTGCCCACGCCACACGACAGACCAAGGCACAGCTCAAAATTCCCACCCACTGGGGTGTCTGCAAGCAGCCAGATGCTGCTGCTGTCTGCCACCACGGCGCAGAAAATTTCGTTCTCCACTTAACGTTTAAAAGGCAGAGGCAGTGACCGCTCCAGGGCTGCGAGAAAGGCATGCGGCCACGCTGCGGGCATGCTTCTTTCTTCCGCTTAAGAGAAGCGGCAACCGATTTCAAGAGGGAAAAGGGCCCTGGCGTTTGCTGAACCGTGGTGGAATTAACGCTGCCCTGCTTAGATCTTCTCACCTTCCCTCTCTGCCTGGCAATCCCTGAGCCCCAGTGCCAACAACCCCCTGCCTGAATGGAGCAGCCTGCAGAGCAGAGCCATGCTGAGACACCCCCTCCCAATCGGGTCTGAGCAACCATATCTTGGCAGTGCTTCTGTGGGCTCAGGAGGCCTAGGGAGTGGGAGAGTCCAACTCCAAAACTGCTTCTCACGCAGCAGCCCAAAAGCACCAGGCTGCCTGTACAATGGGCTCTGCTAGACCCTGGTCTGGCCTGCTGGCTCCTAAAATTCCAGAGGGATGGATCCCTGGGACCTGGCCCCGCACGGCACCGAGCCCCACAGGGAGGTGGACAGGAGTTGGGGGAGCTCAGCAGCTGCAGGAGCGGCGGCTCTTAAAGAAACGCTAGGGGCAAGTCGTCCTGGGGCTGTGAGGCCATGGGGTAGAGCCCCGTGTGCGCTGCTTGGCCAAGGGCGGGAAAGCTGTGACCCCAGGGGCCTTCCCCAGGAAGCTCTGCTGGTGTTATAATGTTATCTCACCTCCTGCCATTTCTGAGCTAGACAGACAAAATATGGCTTTAAACCTAGAGACGAGCTGGAACCAGCTCCCTTGAACTATGGGAGAATTTGGATCCTAGTCTGAACATCCTGGCTGGATTTCTCTCTCCCGGATCAAAACAACCCTTCCGCAGATTTTGTGGCTCAGACCCATCTCTGTGTAAACCCCATGTGACAAAATAATAGCTCATGCTAAGCCCAGTGACCTGACTGTGTCTTGTCTGCCAGCTGGGTGGGGTGGTGGTGAGGATGTGGGTTTATTTTCAAGGGAACATGCCGAAGCCAAGGGTTTTGTCAGCCAGCTATGCAGTGGCCAGACACCAGCAGAACTCTGGTGTGTGTCCTGCACACACTGTGCTTCCCAGACACACTCCCCCTGCCCAGAAGGGGGCTTGTGGGCTCCAGTGAAGAGCTGGTTGGAAAACGGGTTTTTTTTTCCTGCAGAAAATTTCAATGTAAATTAAGAAAAAAATTAAAGGAGTACTTGTGGCACGTTACAAGTTTCTAAGGTGCCACAAGTACTCCTTTTCTTTTTGCGAATACAGACTAACATGGCTGCTACTCTGAAACCTGTCTTTATGCAAGAAAAAATAGTTTTCTTTAAAATTTTCTGCAGAAAATTTCCATTTTTTGTCAAAAAAACAAATATTTTTGGCCAAAACCCAGAAGTGTTTGATTGTTGGGCAAAACATTTTAAATGAAAGCTTAATGAATTCTGTAGGAAGCAGATATTGTTTTGCAAAACATTTTGTCTTGTCAAAAATCCATTTTGCCTTTGGAAAACGTCTGACAGACTTGTTTCTCTCAGCTGCAGTCCCTAGGTAGCAGCTCTCCCCGAGGCACTAAGAGTTGTGCCACAGGCTACGCAGGTCCTTGAAGGTAACTCCCTGCAGAGTGGACAGGATGCGGAAAGATGCTGAGAGCCCCCTGACATCAGTGCAGGATTGGCCCCTGGAGACGGCTCATGCTGCAGAATTCGGATGTGGTTTTGAACACTCAGAAGTTCAAGAGTGTTTGGATTCGAGGTGTGGATTGAGGCCTCGCTCTCTCGCTATCAGATGAAATGGGATGTTTTTCAGTCCCATCAGTTTGGCACGATTGAAAAGCCCATTAAAATGCAGGCTGACTTGCTTGGAGCTTCAGCTGGCCACATTTTAGGCCTGAACTACATCTGCAACATAGCTAGCGAGTGTGGCTTCAAGTACGTTCGCCTGCATCTCAGCGGGCTTGTTGATCATGTTAAGCTAACTCAAGTGAGTGACAGCGTTTGGAAAACATACCCTCTTTGCCCAACAAGACCCATGCTCCCAGACCAATGCGATCTGGGCCAGGCCATGCTTAGGTGTGCTTGCCTGAATGTTTGCTGAAAGTGGTATTACATGTGAAGGTCACAACGAACATTTCCTGGTTGTATTTTTACCAAGGGCAGCCGTACAACGGCTGTGTGGCTAAACCCTTTACAGTCACAAAGCTGATTTTTATTCCCATGGTAGGGAACTTTTTCAAGCACATAGAGCTTGTCCTGCTCTTCTTTAGCTACATGAAAAGCTGATTTCCCCCCAACATGTTTCATTTAGACATCAGCTCAAGCCAGGAAAACCTGGATACAGATTTCAAACACCTGAAGGCAAAGGGCACGTGGTTCAGGCCTTTATAAAAATAGAGAGCAGTTGTCAACATTGGATCTAATTTTGGATTCCCTTTTCATGATTCTCCCACCTACTTCAGTCTTGGGGAGGTGGGATGTTGGATTCTGGCCTGTCTATAATTTCAAGCCCTGTCATACAGCCCTGGGTCTCCTCGCTAGGATGGCCAGAGTGCTCAGAGAGAGGGACCAGGCAGGGCAGATGTCTGCACCACTCAGGCAGTTTCACATTGCTCAGTGTGGATCTCTGAATGGAGTCTGGCTTGTGGAGGTGGAGGGGCTCCTGTGGGGGCTGGAGGGATGCTGACTGATAGGGTCAGGGCAGGCCTGAGAGGGGGCCTGCCTGTGTCAGCTCTGGCAGGTGAAGAATAGTTGGCCAGCTGCCCGCCTTGCCTCGTTATCTGACATCTAATTCCTTTTTATTCCTGCTGGGAAATAAAGCAGCTGCTGTGGAGAGATGTTGCTGCAGGCTAGAAGTGCTGACTGAGAGCGAGGGACCAGTCTCGTGCCAGGTGATCAGGCAGCTCAGGTGCCGCCAGCCACGGTGACGTCTTGAATCCTGAATGTCAGGCGTGTGAGGAAAGGTTCTGGGTGAGGGGCCCTGGGCACAGAGTCATCTATTCACTCTCAGCACAGGGAATGCCAGAGACCCTCCCCTGTCGCTCCCCCTTCCTGCCTTCAGGCCGGAGGATTTGGGCTGGCCTCAGCTGAGAGCACCAGCTAGTGCTAGCTGGGCGGGGAGATTGTGTGAGGTGAGCACCTGTTCTCTGGGAACTGGACTGAGGCCACCGAAGAGCCACTAGCCTGCAGGGACGACTGCCGGGACTGGAAATAAGAACAGCCAGACTGGGTCAGACCAATGGTTGATCTAGGCCAGTGTCCTGTCTTCCACCAGTGCCAATGCCAGGTGCCCCAGAGGGAGTGAACAGAACAGGGCAATGATCCAGTGATCCATCCGCTGTCGTCCAGTCCCAGCTTCTGACAGTCAGAGGATATGGGACTCTCAGAGCATGGGGCTGCATCCCTGACCATCTTGACTAATAGCCATGGATAGACCTGCCCTCCATGAACTTCTCTTGTTCTTTGGTGAACCCAGTTCTACTTTTGACCTTCACAACATCCCCTAGCAGCAAGTTCCACAGATTGACTGTGCATTTTGTGAAGAAATAATTCCTTTTGTTTGTTTTAAACCTGCTGCCTGTTAATTTCTTTGGGTGACTTCTGGTTCTTGTGTTATGTGAAGGGGTAGATGTGACATTATGCCCCATATTCTTCATAGAAATATTGTTATAATATGAATATGGAAGATATGCCCCATATTCTTCATAGAAATATTGTTATAATATGAATAAGGAAGATATGTTTTATGCAAGATGGGTCATGTGAGGTATCATTGGAAAGGTTATGATTTACTGAATGTGGTTATCCAATTTGTATGCATTTATCATTTCTGTATCTGAAATTAGAAATATTGACTATGTAATAATTACAACTGTGTTTTCACCTGGGGAACGCCCACCAGACAGTATGCAAATAGCCTGGATGAGCCATTAGGAAGGGCAATAGGACTTTGAAGATACTAATCTCCCTCCTTCCTGAGAAGTTTCCTGGGATGTTGCCTTGACACTGCAGGGTCAGGTGATCCTGTCACCTGGTACTGACATCATTTTGGACTTCTGGTATTTTTCCACTGGAAGGGGGAGGCGCACAAACTAGGAAATAAAGGATTCCTGCCATATGTAAATTCTGTTTAAGGCTGGGGAGTGAGTTAACCTTGATTTTTCTCTACTGCTTCCCTGACCAAGAAGGAAGACAGCTGAAAACACCTGAAGGAACAAAGGAACTTAGCTGGGAAGGGCAGGGGCTGAGCCCGGGCTGGGAATGGTGTCTGTCCCATGAAGGATATACCTGGAATTTTAAGCTGCAAGCAAGAGCTGTCTGTCCACAAAGAAATTCTGCAACCTGCTTAAAACAACATTTAGGGTGAGAAGTTATTATTTGTAGCCAGTATTCTTTAGTGTATCAAGCTTTATTTGTGTGTTTTATTTGCTCAGTAATCTGTTTGTTCTGTTTGCTCTCTCTTATAATTGCTTAAAATTTACCTTTTGTAGTTAATAAACGTGTTTTTTGTTTATTCTAAAACCCAGTTTGTGCAATTCATAACTGGGGGTGGAAGGTGGGAAGGGGACTAAAAGCTGTGCATATCTTCCTCCACATTGAGGGAGGGAATGAATTTCATGAGCTCACGCTGTATAGATCCTTTTCCGGTGCAAGACAATATCATTTTGGGTTTACACTCCAGAAGGTGTGTGTTCCAGAGTGCTGGGCAATTCCCTGAGCCGAGTCTTCCCACACAGAGCTGATTGCAGATTGTGTGATTCAATAACTGGGTGTGTCCCTACCTGTGTGTGTGTGCAGCAGGACAGAGTGAGGGAGCCCAGGCTGGTGGAGCAGGTGGGCTCAGTGGGACCCCAATACATCAAGTGGCACCCCAGAAGGGGGGTCCAACCTGTCAGAGTAAATAACACCTCCTTATTCACTTTCTCCATACCAGTCACAATTTTAGGACCTCTAATATATCTCCTCTCAATCGTCTTTTTCCTAAAATGAACAGTCCCAGTCTTTAATCTGTCCTGATAGAGAAGCTGCTCCTTATTGCTAAGCATTTTTGTTGCCCTTCTCTTTTTCGAATTCTAAAATATCTTTTTTGAAATGGGCTGACTAGAACTGCATGCAGTATTCAAGGTGACACTGTACCATGGATTTATATTGTGGCATTATGATATCTATTGTCTTATTATCTATCCCTGTCCTGTTGGGTCCTAACATTGTTACCTTTTTTGGCTGCTGCTGCAGAGAACTATCTACAATGACTCTTTCTCGAGTGGTAACAGCTAATTTAGACCCCATCATTTTATACGTATAGTGGAGATGATGTTTTTATCAACAGTGAATTTCATCTGCCATTTTGTTGCCCAGTCTCCCAGTTTAGTGAGATCCTTTTGTAATTCTTCGCAGTCAGTTTTGGACTTAACTAGCTTGAGTAATTTTGTATCATCTGCAAACTTTGCCACATCGCTGTTCACACCTTTTGCCAGATCATTTATGAATATGTTGACCAGCACTGGTCCCAGTACAAATCCTTGGGGGACCCCTATTTACCTGTCTCCATTGTGAAAACTGACTTTTTATGCCTACCCTTTGTTTCCTATCTTTTAACTAGTTACTGATCCATGAGAGGATTTTCCCTCTTATTCCATGACTGCTTACTTTGCTTAACAGCCTTTGGCAGGGGACCTTGTCAAAGGCTTTCTGAAAGTTCAAGTACACTGTATCCGCTGGATCCCCTTTCTCCACATGCTTGTTGACCCCCTCAAAGAATTCTAAGAGATTGATGAGGCATGATTTCCCTTTACAACAACCATGCAGACTCTTCCCCAACATATTGTGTTTTAGTGTCTGATAATTCTGCTCTTTACTATATTTCAACCAGTTTGCCTGGTACTGAAGTTAGATTTACCAGCCTGTAATTGCCAGGATTGCCTCTGGAGTCTTTTTTTTTTTTTTTTTTTTTAAAATAGGCATTACATTAGCTATCCTCCAGTTATCTGGTACAGATGCTGATTTAAGTGATAGGTTACATACCACAGTTGGTAGTTCTCCAATATCTTATCTGAGTTCCTTCAGAACTCTTGGGTGAATGCCATCTGGTCCTGGTGACTTATTACTGTTTAATTTATCAGTTTGTTCCAAAACCTCTACTGACACCTCAATCTGGATTTGAAGCAGCAAACTATATTCACATTGAGCAGAACTCAGTGCTCTGGTTTGCAAAAGTATTTGTGAATCCATTTTTTTAAATTGTGACCAGTTCTGGTGAGACGCAGAGATGTTTTCTGAAGAGTTTCATTGACAGGTGCACATAAAATTACAGCTATTACATGCATGGCAGCATCATGGTGCTTGTCAGCCTCCCAAGGTTCTGTTGGGATATCTTAGACGTTTGAAGGCTTCTGCATGCATGCACTAAACTGTCTACACTGCAAGATTGGGCTTGGGAGTCTCGCAAGAATGGGCTTTCTCGTGAGCTTTCTCCTGGGCTGGCTGGAAATCCTGTGGGAACCCTAGAGCCCTGTGCTGACTGAGTGTTGAAACAGTCACTGCTCCAGTTGTAGTGCAATGTGCTCTGGTCAGTGTCTGTGCTGGGGGCAGCAGCTCTGGCTCAGTGGATTTGCTGCTTAAGGACCCTGTGTCCTGCTGGTATATACGTGACGAAGATTCATTCAGAGCCCTTACAGCAGTGGGTAAAGACCTGTTTGTACCTGCTGCTGACCCTGCCTGCTTTGGCAAGTCTCTGCTGAGTCTGGGGTGTCAGAGCAAAGGCTGGTCTGGTGATTAGGGAACAGGACTGGAAGGGAGGAGATCTGGATTTCTGGCTTGGCTGTGGGTGGACTTGGGCAAGTCTCTTATGATTGTCTGTGTTGGCTCATGTGATGGGCACCAGTGCCCTCTGCTGGACAGAGTGGGAGCAGGGTCTAGCTAACATAACAGCTCAAATGCCCGGGGCCCGTGCTGTGGGAGCATGAGGAGTCTGGATTCTGGTCCCACTGTCGCCGAGAAGCTCCCAGTGGTTAGAGTGTGTGGCGCACTGACAACAGTGAAATCCGAGGGGCCGTGCATCTGTTACCGTCGGTACAGCGCAGAGGGGTGAAGAGAGACAATTCACAGTGTGTGCTGCTGTTCAGAGAGGCTGGGCTGCATGGACCAGATCCTGTGCCCAGCAAGGTCAGTTATGAAGCTTCCACTGAGTGTAGTGGTGCAGGAGTGAGCTCTACAAAGACAAATTTTAATGGTTTTTAGTTTATGGCCCTAGGCAACTGCCTTGTCCTCACGGGGTCTATGGTGCAGCTGGCCCTGTGCCAGCAAGTTGCTGTTTTGTTGTTAAAAGTGAAAAACCAATTTGCCACCAGCAGAAGACACTGAATCACCAGTTGTGAGAGGAGGAGAAGTGGAGTTATTCTCCGGGTCTGTCATCGCCTCCTCCAGACCTTAAAGGCCCCTTTCCCCACTAAGTGAAAAACTAAACAAAGAAGGTTTATTCCCAGCAAATCACGTTTACTTTTCTGGAGATCAGTGGAGCACTTATGGCTTCATATTGCTCTGAATGGGAACGTGAGATCTACTCAGTTTAGCAACAGTGCCATTGTTCTTCAGCATAAAGCAAAATTGGTTTGTCACATATTTCCAGCCATCACAGTAAGTCAATGAAATTGCTCGAGCAAGGCAGACACTGAGAGCTAACCAAACAGAAGAGAAGACTGAGATTTTGTTGACAGTTGCTATTTTTCCCCACTCAGCCAGGCCGTACGTCCAGGGCACATCTTAAAATGAGCCCAAGTGTGCGAGGGCACAGGTGGAAGGTGGATGAGGTGGAGAGTTCAGCTGTTGGTGATGTGCTGGCTCAGTCTGAGTTTGCTCAAGAGGGGCTGAGGAAACATAGCAGCTCTTAAGACAATAGGAGCCTTTTCTCCTGTTTCTCTTCTGCATGTTGGGTTTTTTTGCAGGTTTTTCTTAAAGCGACAGCAGGCTGAAGTGAGCCCTTTGGCTTCCTAGCTGATCATGTTCTTCCCAAGGTCTTTGTGTAAAAGGCACGTTTTGCACAAACAGCATCAGTATTTGACAAGGGAACAACCCAGTGTACAATCCAATGAGCCCTTGTGTATCCTTCGATGATAATGCTTACAATATGTGCATTGTTTTAGGGCAGGACCAACAAATAACTCATGTTTTATATAAGTGAAGTTCTGTGTCCTTTGCTAATTAATACCTGGGACCAGCCCCTGGATTGGCAGGTTTATTACCTCAAGGAAGCAATGCGATTTCTTAAAGAGTCTCATTGCCAATACAATGTTGCTACCTTATATGCCTGGAGAACTGAAGTTACAATAATCTGTGTAATATGAAGAGCTCTGACCATCTGCTGGGCCCCAAATCAGTTTTTAAAAGATCCCTAAATACGTAGCTGTAGTTCTCTCTCTCACTCTCTCTCTCTCTCCCCGCTTTCCTTCCATAAAGAAATTAACAAGTTTACTGCACAAAACCTATGTTTAATGTTACAAAAACCAGCTCATTGTCAATGCAGCTGAGCTGTGGTGGGGATCTTTCATTAACTTCTGTAAGCAAACACAGGCATCAAATGTACCTGTCTGATCTCCAATGGCTGTTTGGTGGATATCTAGCTGGGCTGAGCGGTCTCAGAGACTTAGGCTGATTTTACAATCAGATAAAAACCTTGTTTTTCAAGAAGCTGGGATTTGCTTTCTGAAAACATCTGACTAGATCTGACAATCCAGCCCGATCATATTGAATGGCTGGTTTCAGAGTAGCAGCCGTGTTGGTCTGTATTCGCAAAAAGAAAAGGAGGACTTGTGGCACCTTAGAGACTAACAAATTTATTTGAGCATAAGCTTTCATGAGCTACAGCTCACTTCATCGGATGCATTCGGTGGAAAATGGCTGTTACTGTGACTGAGAGGTGGGCCAAGAAAGCAACAATCTGATTTGGATCTTGTATTAGGCTCATAGAATCATAGAAGATCAGGGTTGGAAGGGATCTCAGGAGGTATCTAGTCCAACCCCCTGCTCAAAGCAGGACCAATCCCCAACTAAATCATCCCAGCCAGGGCTTTGTCAAGCCAGGCCTTAAAAACTTCTAAGGAAAGAGATTCCACCACCTCCCTAGGGAACCCATTCCAGTGCTTCACCACCCTCCTAGTAAAATAGAGTTTCCTAATATCCTTCCTAAACCTCCCCCACTGCAACTTGAGACCATTGCTCCTTGTTCTGTCATCTGCCACCACTGAGAACAGCCGAGCTCCATCCTCTTTGGAACCCCCCTTCAGCTAGCTGAAGGCTGCTATCAAATCCCCCCTCACTCTTCTCTTCTGCAGACTAAATAACTCCAGTTCCCTCAGCCTCTCCTCGTAAGTCATGTGACCCAGCCCCCTAATCATTTTCGTTGCCCTCTGCTGGACTCTCTCCAATTTTTCCACATTCCTTCTGTAGTGGGGGGCCCAAAACTGGACGCAATACTCCAGATGTGGCCTCACCAGTGCCGAATAGAGGGGAATAATCACTTCCCTCGATCTGCTGGCAATGCTCCTACTAATGCAGCCCAATATGCCATTAGCCTTCTTGGCAACAAGAGCACACTGTTGACTCATGTCCAGCTTCTCGTCCACTGTAATCCCCAGATCCTTTTCTGCAGAACTGCTGCTTAGCCAGTTGGTCCCCAGCCTGTAGCGGTGCCTGGGATTCTTCTGTCCTCAGTGCAGGACTCTGCACTTGTCCTTGTTGAACCTCATCAACAAGGCTGAGGCCAAAGTTAGGTCTGACCCCAGGCTGGGCTGTGGGGCTAGATCTCTCTCTCCACAATGGTCGGCCCAGGCCCCTGGGCCCAGACACCCTGTTTGGGAGCTGGGAGGCCATGGAGAGACCTGAAGCTAGGTGTGGGCCTTGGGCTCGCAGAGCTGGGGAGCGCTGTGCAAAGAGAGGCAGTGGAAAGAGAGCTCTATGTCCCCTCTAGTCACCCCTCCGGGGGATGCCTGGATGGACGCTGCCAGGCCCTTGAGGGAACCTGTGTGGGTCAATTAGAGAGGGGGTCCCTCTCCCAGTGATGGGAAGGCCCCTGTGAACTCTGAGGAAAGAGGAGCTAACGAGGAAATGCTGGGGGGGTTGGGGAGGTATGGGGGAGAAAAGCACCTTTTGGCCTGGTGTCCAGTGCAGAATGAGCCCTCCATTGCGTTAGTGGCTCACCCACCGTAGCTAGGATGCACTCAGAGAGGGTGTTAGGCAGCAGCTGTGAGCCATGCACTTCCCCTTCCAGAGCCTGATACCAGCTGGATAGTGTCAGGGCAACACGATCTGGATTGCCCTATCCCACTCGTCAGAGGAAGCACCATTGAAACGTCTCTCCCGCCTGGATGCAGGGCTGCTGGTGCCAGGCTCGCCCGGCAGGGGAGCGCGAGTCCTGACTTGCTCAGCGCTGAGTGAGTGGAGGCAGAGTTTGAAGCAGCTGGTGCTGGGTTGCTGTTGCACTGACAGGAAGGGGTCCAAGGGCCATCACACCCCAGGGCTATCAAACCCCAGGCAACACACATCACGGCTAAGAGAGGAGAAGCTGTCATAAGGCTGGGGAAGGAGAAGGGCCCTGCTGTTTGCTTTGTCAGCTGGCTACACTACGAGTAAAGACCCCTTTTGTATTACAGGCAAAGAGTATTTGCATCCTCGCTCTTGGTGTAAATACAGCCTCCCCCCACCCCATAGCAGGCTTGGTCACCAGGGAAACATCCATCTCCTCTCCCCAGGAATGTACAGCCTGGCTTGAGAAGGCATTGTCCTCTGGGAAGAGCCATTAGCCCACCTAAGTGGGGCGGTTATTTACTCTCCTGTCAGGCCTCATGGCTGTCTCCGTGCCTCCCTTTGTGTGCATTGTGCAGCGACAGAAGATGTGTACAGAGGTGCTGTTTGCCATTTGGGACGGCAGAGTTTCCTCTCCTCCAACTGCTGGTGAGTGGCAGCTTCTCTCTCTTTCCTCCCGTGGAGCCAGGATCCTCCTGCTCCCTAGTAGGTTTGCGGTGCCTCCCAGCTGCCAGAGCTGCCTGAAGGATCTTTCCTCTAGCTTGTTTGTGTTTGGGAATTGCCAGGCCCTGCTTGTAGGATCCCAGAAGATTCAGGGCTCATTTCCTGTGCTCCATGGTGCTTCTTGGCCAGACTCCCCTTCCCAGCTCCAGCTACCTAGGGGTTGAGTGTGGTGTGTGGGGGGAGTCGTACTGAATGGGGCTTAGATCCAGTCCAGCCAAAGGGGCCCGAACAAGCCATTAAATTGACCTACTCAAGACATGTCTAGCTCCCTTCCCTGTCAGTGCTCCAGGGGCCAGATCTGTGAATTCATGGATGCTGTCTTAATCCAACTCGGGGTGTGGTGACGCCTTCTCGTCCAAATACTAGGGTACGTTGCCAAGAAGGGCAGGCTGCATAGACCCTTCTAAACTTGACAGTGGCACTGTTTAAGCCGCAAACAGGTCTCTCTAGAGCCATTTGCTCCTGCAGTGTGTCTACATGGCATGGTGTACACTGGTTTAATTCACCTGCAGCTGCTTCTGAACATGTGCATTTGTGCACCCATGCCAACAGGCCCTGCCAAGCCCACCAGAACAGCTGCATGGCAGCAGGTACACAGCAGGCACCGGTATGACGCCCGCATCTTGTTTCATTGCTGTAAGAAACACAAAACTGGCAATGAAGAGAAAATAGTGAATGGCATCTTGTGGGAAAATTGAAGAGTTTAATGCAGAAAATGAGGATTGTCAGCAGTATGCTGAAAGATTGGGCCACTATATTCTGGCAAATGAGGTTAGAGATGAGGAAAACCAGAAAGCAATATTTCTCAGTGACTGTGGCAGTAAATCCTACTGCCTTTTAAGGAGTTTGTTACAGGAGAGAAACGTTTAGAAGAACTGAACTGCAAAGGATGTTAACTGAGCACTATACTGCACAGCCTAGCATTACTGTGGAACATTTTAAGCTTCATAACTGGTCATGACTCACGAGAAACCAAATAAATCTATCCCTGTAAAATATAAAAGCCAAAAGGACAAAAAGCAAAACAAAAAACTTACCGGTCTTAGTGATCTGAGGAAAAAGGCAAAATTTGTCAGGCAGAGATTGGATGAAAGAACTAAAATGGAATTGGGAAAAAATATTTAAAGTAGAACAGGGTTGTGATGTTATTGACTTGAACTGGGACCATATAGAACATTGTTGCAACCAAGGTCCTATGGTGGCACCAAATCTTGTATAAAGGAGGTCAAATGAGGTGTCTAGGACAGGGTTGTGGTTTGCTGGTTGTGATTATGCTGGCTGTGTGTGTGTGTGTGTGTATCATTTTTGTAGTTGAAGTTATGAACATTGGCTCTGTACTGTCTGTAGTTCGAATTTGTGCTATGCTTCAGGGTGACACCCCAGACAAGTTGGTGTCAGCTCTGCCTAGCCTGCTTTATGGCCCATTAAGGACAATCAACCATACAACTGACCCATTGAGAGAAGGCAGACTCGCCTTGGGACTCAGCCAGGCATGCAGGGACCTGCCTATGGACAGAACTCTGAGGTGTTTCAGGCCATGTGATGGGCAGCTTGTCTTTGGGACAAAGAAAGACAGACCACATGACAAGAGACTATAAAAAGCTGCTGCAGCTCCTCCATCTTGTCTTCAGTCCTGCTTCTTACCTCTGGAGGAACTTTGCTACACAGAAGCTTTGAACCAAGGACTGAACGACCCATCCCAGCTGTGGATGTTCTCCAGAGACTTGATTTGAACCTGCAGTTTATTCTATCACTGCTGCAAGCCTGAACCAAGAACTCTGCCATTACTGTATGGTTTCAGAGTAGCAGCCGTGTTAGTCTGTATTCGCAAAAAGAAAAGGAGTACTTGTGGCACCTTAGAGACTAACAAATTTATTTGAGCATAAGCTTTCGTGAGCTACAGCTCACTTCATCGGATACATTACCGTATGTCATTGATTCCATGTAACCAATTCTAGCTCTCATCTATATTTCTTTCCTTTTATGAATAAACCTTTAGATTTTGGATTCTAAAGGATTGGCAACAGCGTGATTTGTGGGTAAGATCTGATTTGTATATTGACCTGGGTCTGGGGCTTGATCCTTTGGGATCGAGAGAACCTTTTTTCTTTTACTGGGGTATTGGTTTTCATAACCATTTATCCCCATAACGAGTGGCACTGGTGGAGATACTGGGAAACTGGAGTGTCTAAGGGAATTGCAGACCAAAGTCTGCTCTGTTTGGCTGGTTTGGTTTGCCTTAGAGGTGGAAAAACCCCAGCCTTGGGCTGTAACTGCCCTGCTTGAAGCAATGTGTCCTGAATTGGCACTCTCAGTTGGGTCCCGCCAGAACCAGCATTGTTACAAGGGTAAAATACTCACACTCCAGGAAGTTCGAGATGTTCATCCCACAATTTTCCAAGAAGTGTTAGGGACCATGGAGGAGGTAACAGCCAGGGTTTATATTCAGGATGGGGGCCAGTCAAAACATTTTAAAGCAAGACTAGTTCTTTATGCTCTCAGATTTAAAAAAATCCAGACTGAGTGGGACAGGTTGGAATAGCAGGGCATCATTTCACCAGAGCAGTTTTTGGAATGGGCTATCCTTGTAGTACCAGTGGTTAAACCCAACAAAACTAGCCGAATCTATGGGGATTATAAAGGAACAGTGAATCAAGTCTCTAAACTAGATACTTACCCCATTCTGCACACAGAAGACTTGCTTATCTTGCAGTGCTAGGTGGAAGTCAAAAATTCAGTAAACTGGACATGTCATAGGTGTACCAACAGATGAGATTGGAGGATGAGGGTAAGAAATTCACCACTGGGAACACCCTCAAGGGTTTGTATCAATACAGTAGATTGCCATATGGAGTATTGTCAGCCCCTGGGATTTTTCATGGTGCCATGGGAAGTTTGTTGACAAGTGTTAGGGGTTGTAGTGAGGATTGAGGTTATTCTCATCAGCAGCAGAAGTGACCCTGAACATCTTTCAACATCGAAAAGGTACTTAAAAGATCGGAAGTGGCGGGACTTCACTTGAAACAAAATAACTGCTTTTTTATGAGTCCAGAAGTGATGTCCCTGGGGTCGAGGATAGAGCAGGAGGGAGTTCACCCTATGGCTGACAAGGTCACAGCAATTGAACAAGTGCCAGTACCTCAGAATACCAGTGAGCTAAAAGCTGGCCTATGTATGTTAAATTACTATCACAGGTTTCTTCCAAAAGTTTCAGCCCTTTTAGACCTTTACCCCACCTTTTGAGGAAAGAGACACCTTCACATTGGGAAAGAAAGCAGACAAAGTGCTCCAGGAGTCTAAAAAGCTACTCAGATCCTCGGAGCACCATGTTCCTTTTGACCTGGGCAAAGAATTAATCCTATCCTGCAAATGGCGCGGGGGCAGTTTCATTGCATAAAATGAAAAATTTTAGAGAAAGACCAATTGGATATGTCTCCCAGACCCTGAATGAAGCTGAATGGGTTACTCCCAGCTAGAGAAAGAAAGCCTTGCTGTTGTTTTTGGAATAAAAATTTCCACCACTACCTCTATGGGAAATCTTTTAACATTTTGGCAAATCACAAACCACTGGTGGGACTCTTCAGTGAAAATCAGAGGAGTCGATCATGGCAGCTGCCCGAGTACAGCATTGGGCTTTGACATTAGCTGCCTATACAATAGTTTATAGTAGTGCTAACACCGATGCCCTCAGTCAGTTACTGTTAGTAGAACTAGCTGGTTCTATGAAGAAATTTTGCTGCTCATGGAACACCCACAGACCAGACCCAGAAAAGGCTTTCCAGGTCAGAAAACGGTCTAGACAGGGTCCTGTCTTATCCCAGGTAATGCAGCACATATTGCACAGATGGCCAATCAGAGTAAGGGGAAAGAATTTCAACCATTTAGGACCACGAGTACGGAATGAAATATAGAGAATGAATGTGAACGTGGGGCACAGTCACTGTGATTCCCCCACAAGGATGAGATCAAGCTTGATCGAAGGACATGACGCACACCCTGGCATTTCACACATGAAATCTTTGGCTCGGAGCTGTGTATGGTGTCCAGATGAGGACTTAGACAAAGTAGTGAAGGATGTCACTGATGTCAGGGCTATCAGCAGACCCCTGCACTGGCACCCTTCATCCCTGGGAATGTCCAGGCCACACATGGTTCTGAATACATATCGATTTTGCAGGCCCATACGCAGGGTAGGAGTTTTTAGTTATAGTGGATCCTCATTCTATATGGTTATACGTGCACGTGATGACCTCAACAACAGCCTTGGCTACCTGTGAGAAGCTCGGACAGTCCTTTCCCACATATGGATTACCAGTCGTACTTGTACCCCCAGTTTTCACCAGTCTGAAGTTGAAAGATTTTCTGAGAAGAAATGGGATTAAATATATTTAGACTTCGCATCCAGCTTCAAATGGTCTAGCATGGTGTTTCTCAATTTCTTTGATACCAGAGACTGGCTTGCTGCCTTCCTAAACTGGCTGCTCATTGAGAAACACCGACTAGCAGAAAGAGGGGCTCCAACTTTCAAAGAAGAAATGAAGATTATGAATAGGAGCTTGGAAACAAAGCTGTCTTGATTTCTTTTGACGTCACAAACCACTCCTCAGAACAATGGAGGTGAGCCTGGACCAGCTGTTGATGGGAAAAAGGATAAAAACTAATTTGGATTTAATTCATCATGGCATGGAAGGGGCTGTTTAAGGAAAACAGGCTGATCAAACAAACATGATTATCATGCTGAAGACAGAGAGTTGGATTTGATGGATCAAGTCTATACCAAAAATGTTAACATGGATTCTGGGTACTATCCTAGAATAAACTGGACCTTTGTCTTTTCAAATATGTTTAAGTGATGGTCGAGGGGTACGACGACATCTGGATCAGGGTCCGCTTATGGAGTGACATGCCTGACCCTGAGCTTTTGGATGAGGAATACTGCCAGAAGCAAAGGCCCGTAGGGGATGAAGAATTGCCCAGAAAGCCCAAGTCGGGGGTATCTACCAAATCGCCAAACCCAGAGACTGCGGGAAGAGTTTCCCCAACACCTGAGGTTTCATCAGCAGCTGAGGAGGGCTGCAATACAGCAAGAGAAAGAAGTGCCCAGGTTATTTAAAGGAGCAGTTTCAGGCCGTCAATTAAGAGAGGAGGGATGTAGAAAAGTGGTTATTAAAGAGTTAACCAAGTGACTCAGAGTATTATGGGCTGGGGCCCTGCTTCACTTTTTGACCTTACTTCCTGTTTGAGTTGGGGGCGGGGGCAGGGGTGGGGAGGAAGGTGCTGAGTAGGTAGTCCCAGAGACATCTCTTCCCCAGCTGTCCGACTGTGATGGTAGCCCTGGGCGAGCCCAAATCTGAGCTGGGTTGGCTTAGAGGCACTGTGAGGGCCTGATCCAGAGAGGTGCGGCGCTCTCACAATTTCCATTGATCTTAGTGGGAGTCGTGGGTGCTCAGCGTCTCTCAGAGAATGGACCTTTCTGTGGGTATCAAGAACGTCCAGACTTCGACCAGTACTTGCTACAAAGAGTCCCGGAAGGGAGATAAAACTTCCTGCTTCAGGGCTTTCGAGGATCTCCAGCTATTGGGAGCTAGGTGCAGACTTCCCTGGGCAGTGTGGAAGGATTAGGGCCTATCCTGTAGTGGCCCCCTCCGCCCAGCCCTGACTTTGCGCTAGCTGAGTCGCTCATTCCCCAGTTCAATTCTGTCTGAGCTCTCCCAAGGACTCCTGCCCGGGGAGCAGTTTCCAGCAGGGTTAGTTGTTTCATTCGAGCCTTCTTAATGAACACAATCAAAACCTTGCAGCTTCTTCCCTCCAAAGTCTGTGCAGGCCGAGCAATCCCTTCCCCAGATCTGTCCCTCACCCCTGTAACTCCAGGAACCCTCACAGCCCCGTCAGTAAAGGACTCCAACAGTCTCCCCTTCTGTCCATTTGGTTTCTTAAACCATTCCTGGGAGCGGCTGTTGATACTCACCCCTTCTTGTCAACTGCTGGGAATAGGCCACATCCACCTTGATTGAATTGGCCTCATTAGCACTGACCCCCCACTTGGTAAGGCAACTCCCATCTTTTCATGTGCTGTGTATTTATATCTGCTTACTGTATTTTGCACTCCATGCATCCAATGAAGTAGGTTCTAGCCCACGAAAGCTTATGCCCAAATAAATGTGTTAGTCTCTAAGGAGCCACAAGGACTCCTCGTTGTTTTTGCTGATACAGACTAACACGACTGCCCCTTGGAAACCTGATTCCTCTCCACAGTAGCTCAGTAGCCGTCCATGGGGAGCACAGCACCTGGCCCCTCAGCTTTCGGGAGGGTGTTGCAATTCCTCCCTCCATTTCCTGCTGCTCTCTTTTATAAGGGTCAGCTAATTAAGTTCCAGATCTTTCTCAGGTGTGGGGAGGGAGAGCTAATCCGCTAGCCAGCCAGCTGCAGACCTTTGACCCCCAGAGGAATGGTATCCCTTATACCGTCACAGGCAGGTTGTCTCATAATGCCTGTTTCTGGGGTTCTTGCACCTTCCTTTGAAGCAGCTGGTGCTGGCCACTGGGCTGGATGTCCCTGAGGTCTGATCGAGGCTGGCGTTTCCTGTGTACTGGGCTAGATGGACCATTGGCCTGACCCAGTAAGGCCATTCTTATGTACCTATGTCAGTTCCTCAGTTTGCACCAGCTGCCTCATTTTCCAGACTTCACTCTCTCTTGAAGCAAGGCAGGGCCTAACAAGCTTTACCAATTGCTGGCACTTCAAGAGCCCTCTGATATAGCTAGCGATTAAACTTGCTTCACTGTGGCACAAGGAAATCTGAGAACAATGTATCACTTCAAAGGGAATTCCCCCTCCCCGTCACCGAGGTCTCAGGGGAAAATGGCCGTGTGTGCAGCTAAAGCACAGGCCTGGGCCCTGGAAACCTCACCTGTGTTCCCTGCTCAGCTTCCTGTCTCCCCTGGGGCAAGCCATTTCCCCAGGAATGCCGCCTGCTTGTGTTTGTGGTGGGTTAGACCCAGAGAGAAAAAGGGGCCTGATCCATCTCCCATTGCAGCCAACAGGAATCTTTCCACTGAGTTAAAGTGGGTCCCTATAGACTCTGGCATTCGCAGACTGTGTCAGTGGAGTTGTCCTGGCTTATGCAAAGAAAGGTGTGTTCTTACCTGGAGTTAGCCCACATCAGGTAGGAGCCCACCCTTGTTACTAGTGCAAAGGCCTGTGTCTGCTTCTTCATCTGCCGAGTGGAGATAATAGTGCTTACCGATGGGGCGCGGGGAGCTGTGTTCTACATGGTCTCGGGTTTTACGTATGGCCTTAGGCCCAGCTCCTGCGGAGGTCAATGAAAAGGCTCTCAATGAGGTCAGCACAGGTTGGGTCAGGCCCTTGAAGTGCTTTAATGGCTGCTGAAGGGCAAAGTAATATTATTTATTTTATTTGCTCTTTTCTATTGGAGGGAAGTGATAACGGACCCGTTTCAGAGCCAGCGTGAGGGGCCCAGCTCTAGTGACCTCACTCCTGTATGTACCTGGTTAGATTGATCAGATAACAAGGCCTGTCTGAGGTGTCTCTGTCAGAAGCTGCAAAACCAAATCAAGCCAAGCACCCCTAGACCATGAGACTCCTCTCCCACCACCACCTCCCTCAGCAGCAGTTCGGTTCCAGTGGAGCAGCACCACACACGCCAGGCCTGCGAGTGTGCACAGTGCAGGCAGGGTGAGTCCGTGGTCTCCTTGCCAGGCACTGCATTCCCCTTGGCTACAGCTACCCTTTAGGCGTTGGTTTCCATGGCAGCTCGACCCTTCTCCGTCTCTGAGCTCCAGAGAGCCACCACTCCCTCTTTCCCATCCATTGCCCTCATTATAGATTTACTGGCTTGGTCACATTGTTGGAAGACCTGTCGCTGACAGAGCAGCTGGCCATTCACAGCAGAGGAGCCTGCTCCTGGTGTTCTGACTGTCTCAAGCAATGCACTAGCAGAGGAATATGGCTGTGATGTAGCAGGTGTTTCTGGGCCAGCATGTCTCGGTATTAGTGCCTGGAACACTGGGAATGTGCTGGGGGACATTCCCAGGGGGTAGGTTAATGGGTACAGCAGGATTCAGCCTGCAGTCCACCTTGAAGAACGCACTCTGCCTTTCAGTAAATTGCTCCTCAGGCATGTAGCGTGCCGGGCTCATGGCCTTTGCGGTTCCCTGCCCCGCAGGGGGAGCTGGATGCTGGTGTAAAACATGACATTGTCTCACAGGCAGTGTTGTGATCATGCAGTGAGTCTAATGTGATTTACATCTCGTATTCGACCTCTGACAACTTCAAAGCCCCTTGAGCCCCAATGAGTTGGGAACTGAGCGGAGAGACTCCGGCTGGAGAAACCGGGAATGGGCACAGATCACCCTGGAGCTTCCATTGTTGCTTCCCCTCACAGCCCCTGCTCGCAGTTCCGGGATAATCATCTCTCTCATTGTGCTGGAGGAAAGCCCCAGTGCAAACACAGGGAGCCCGTCAATATTGGTTTTTAAGAAGACTCTTTTTTTTAACCATGTCTGGAGGTTTATACCTAAATCCCCTCAGGCTACTGAGACTTCCCTTGGGAAGGACAATCCTGGGAGTTTATACTAACACCAGCCATTGATTGAAATTTCACGCCCACCTGTTTGCACACAAGATTTAATTTGGTTGATTCTTCATGCTCTTTTCCTGCTTAATCAACAACCTATTGAACTTAACATTAAAAGGGAGAGAGACGGAATTTCCTGAAAGGAACTAGAAAGTTCCAAATTGCAAAACAGTGAGAACAACTTTGAACTAATGATAATAAAGTGATTTCTCCATTTGTATGAAATCAAGAAATAATATGCTACCCATTGACTTTGAATCGCTCTGTTAAAGAACACCTCTTTGATGTTAAAATATAGTTAATATAGGCCCTTTCATACTGACTGTCTGCCAGGTGCACTCTCTGTCTGTTTCTATGGCACTGATCACTGTGGTCTCTGACAGCCAAAATGCTTTACAGTAGTCATAGAGGCTAAGGCCAGAAGAGACCATTAGATTGTCTAGTCTGACCTCTTAAATATCACAGCCCATCACATTTTGCCCAGCTACCCCTGCGCTGAGCCCAGTAACTTGTGTTTGGCTCACACATATCTTCCAGAAAGGCCTCCAGGTTTTGATCTGAAGACATCAGGAGCTGACAAATCCACCACTTGCCTTGGTAATTTGTTCCAGTGGTTCATCGCCATTGGTACCGCCAGTGGCTGTACCTGAATGTGCTCGACAGTTAAAGAATGTAGCTGCTGAGTTAAATAACAAATGCCAGCAAAGGGAGAGGCACAGGTCATGGCGGCAAGATGGGGAACCAACAGGCAGAGAAATACCCTGTTTTTATGTGAAGCATTTTGCAGTGATTAAAAAGATCCAGGCCTCGCCTCGGAGAATGCACCAGCTGCATCAGACCACAGGGCAATGAAGCTCACAGCAGGGGAAGTGGAGAGGCAAAGGAGGGGTGCGTGTTACAACAACCAGAAATCATGGTATTGCAATTGCTTCTGGCATGCACTGAATGTGTTTGGGCACGTCTACACTAGAGCTGGAGGGGTCTGTCTACACTGGAGGGGGAGTTCCCAGCTTGAGCAGACCTACCTATGCTAGCTCTGATCCAGCTAGTATGCTGAAAATAGGAGTGAAACCGTGGTGGCACAAGCCCTGGGATGAGTACAATCCGGTCTGAAACCTTAGGTGTGTACCTGGGTGTGGCAAGCCCCTTTCTTTGCTCTGATGCTGTTTTTAGCACACAAGCTGGATCAGAGCTAGTGGGAATGGTTGTGAGAACCGTCTGGGGCAGAGAGCCTGGATGGGAGGAGAGAAGCAGGTGAGTGTGCATTCGGGTATGTGCTGTGAGGAAGCAGTGCCCACTGGGGAGAGCACTCGCCACCCAGCACGCGCTGTGCTTACAGAGATCAGCAGGCAGAAAGTGGCCTGGCAACAGAGGGGTTCAGAGATGGCTTGTACCTGCTGCATTTCCTGACAGGGACTGCGAGAGACCACGAGGCCAGGCGCTCGCTTTCCTTGGCTGTCACTCCTCCAGCTCAGGGGCCAGCTGAGGCGCACGCCTCTAAGACGCTGCAGCACGGCATGACTGGAAGACGGGGCTGGCTGGAGCTGAGAGGATGGTGGTTGTTGAAGAGGGCAGGCTACAGCACTTCAGAGCCCTGAGGCACAGCACGATGTGTGTGTGTGTGCGCGCGCGCAGCATCTGTGGGGTTTGTCAGGTGTGGGTCAGGGCCATTCCTCCCTCCTTGTTGACTGGCCCCCCTGCCAAAAGGGAAGCTCTGGCACTTGGCGCATTTAACACTGGGCTGGCCTAAGCTCTGGAAGCTGGTCTGCAGGGCTCAGTCCTACCTTGGTCTCTGGGGCATGGACTAGATGGGACCTAATGGGTCCCTCCACCCCTCAATCCCTGAGTGGTGGGTGGGTGCAGCTCGTGAATTCGGTTTGCTAGGATGTATCTGCGCCAGGCTTGGACTTCACTTGGGCTGTGGGCCTTTGCTACTGTCCTGGTGCCTCCCCACTGGCTGGAATTCCAAGGGCAGGGCACGAGGCCAGCAAGAGAGAGTCGCTGCATTGGGACGGCTCCTCTGTTCACACAGGAACACCCAGGCAGAGTTGGCTGCCACCCAGAAGAGCCAGTCTGCCCCGGTGGGCGGGTAACTAGGTAACGGATCATCTGGTGAGGGACCGGGCTCTCCTGATGAGGCTGATCTGGGGACACCTGACAGAGGGGGCTGGAGGTTTTACAAAAGAAGGCCTCTCAGCTGCCATCTTAGAGAGAGAGAGAGAGAGGGAGAAGAGAGCAGAGACTGCATGCTCTGGAGGAGAAGCTGTGTGCAAGAGAAAAGGGGGTCCTGGATGCCTTGCCGGGGCTTGGCCCAAGCCCAGAGAATGCTCCAGCGAGGTGAGGAACCTGAGTCAGAGAGATGCGTACTGGTGTGTTTATTATTGTGTCTAGCTCTATGCATTGCTCGAGCTAAGTGATGAGCCGCAGTGTTTAGAGTTCTGTGCATCCTCTGTGTATCTGCCTGTTGCCTTCACTAGATCATGCTTTTGAAGAGTTAAACTGTGAGCCCAGAGCACCTGCATGGTTGTAGTTCTGGGAGAGGTTTAAGCTATGGGGAGTCCAGGATCCCCCTCCAGAGGCTTAAAGCACACAGGGCCCAGACAGGTGGGACCCAAACACAACAGCCTAGTGAGTGTCAAGCAGAGCACAGTCTGCCAGGGCTGTGTGTGTGTTTGACTGAGTGTAGCCTGCCATCTCACCATCTTCTGCCTTATAATTACCCAACATTGCATTGGTGCCGATCCTGTGTGGTTCTCAAATCACCAACTCCATTACTGAACTCGCTCCTACTGCAGTCAGTGAAAAAAATCCCATTGCCTTCAGAGTGGGATCAGGGCCCAAGCCGATGGGAGTGGAGGATGCTCTGCATTTCATAGGACCAGTTCTTGTGTAAGAGAGCTATACTCTGGGCATGTGGCGTTGCTGGAAGGAGAGTTATTTTGTGGCATCTTTATACAATTCTGAGTAATTAAAGAACATCTACAAGGCAAGGTCTTCAGGGAGAGGAAATATTTAAGCTCAGTACCAATGTGGACACAAGAACAAATGGATATAAACTGGCCATCGGGAAGTTTAGACTTGAAATTAGAATAAGGTTTCTAACCATCAGAGGAGTGAAGTTCTGGAATAGCCTTCCAAGGGAAGCAGTGGGGGTAAAAGACCTATCTGGCTTCAAGATTAAACTCGATAAATTTATGGAAGAGATGGTATGATGGGATAACATGATTTTGGCAATTATTTGATCTTTAAATATTCATGGTAAATAGGCCCAATGGCCTGTGATGGGATGTTAGATGGGGTGGGATCTGAGTTACTACAGAGAATTCTTTCCTGGGTATCTGGGCTGGTGAATCTTGCCCATATGCTCAGGGTTTAGCTGATCGCCATATTTGGGGTCGGGAAGGAATTTTCCTCCAGGGCAGATTGGAAGAGGCCCTGGGGGTTTTTCGCCTTCCTCTGTAGCATGGGGCACGGGTCACTTGCTGGAGGAGTCTCTGTACCTTGAAGTCTTTAAACCATAATTTGAGGACTTCAATAGCTCAGACACAGGTGAGAGGTTTATCACAGGAGTGGGTGGGTGAGATTCTGTGGCCTGCATTGTGCAGGAGGTCAGACTAGATGATCTGACCTTAATATCTATGAATCTATGAATTGTTTATTGAAATATTTAAAATTACAAGTACAAACTATGGTCTGATACACAGTGTCTATCTAATCTACCCTGGCCTAACGACCTAGAGCCTACATTCCAAATCTGATTCCCTGATCGGAACACTTTATATCAAGCTGAACTTCAAGGACCAGATTTTTAAAGGAGCTTCTGCCCATTCTCTTTTTTAAATGTGTGTGTGAACCACACCCAAAGACTTTGCACTTGGATCCACTATTTTTGCAGGTGCAGTTTGCACTCAGAAAAAGGGAAGCTGTCCTTCCAAAAATGGCTCCTGCATCTCTGTAATGGATCAAAATTCCAAATCCAAGCAATCCTGAATCTGCCAGGTTGAAACCACCATTTCCTGTCTATTGGCTCAATTTACTTGGGGGTGTGTGTGTGTGTGATTGTTTTGGTTTGCAGAGAACTGTCATATGTATTTAATATGTGATGTCCCTTCTGTCTGTAGTGCTGACTTATTAATTGCCAGACAATGAGCAATGGAACCCAGATGTTCCCATTTGGTGGCCTCCCATCCTTCATAAAGATTGTACCGTGTGAGAAAAATACAAGAGGAAGTGCCTTTTAAAATGTTTGTATTGCTGCACACTTTACTTCCCTCATCACAGACAGGCTCAAAGTCTCTCTCAAACGCTGGGCCTCATCGTCACCCACATCTGAACTTGCAGCGTGGGGCACCAGCAAAGAAGTTCAGGACAATGGGCTGGATGTGGGGAGATCTCAGAAGAGAAGAGAGGCAGAAGAGGGCACTTCTTTCTCTGTAGGAGGGTGTATTAACCCCAGTGTTCTCCAGGGTCAGACGCACTGCTCTCCCTCTGTCAGGCTCAGGAACTCACATCAGTGGCAGAGCTACATGCATCCGATGAAGTGAGCTGTAGCTCACGAAAGCTTATGCTCAAATAAATTTGTTAGTATGTAAGGTGCCACAAGCACTCCTTTTCCTTTTATGAATACCCTTGCAGTTCTAAGCATTACCCTTAGGTGGCCACTCCACTGTAGATTGGTACAGCCTGTGAGATTAAGGAACCTTCTGTAAGGATAATCCTTTGTATTTGTACAGCTTCTTTCCTGGGGAAACTCAGAGACTTCACAAACATTAAGTAATGAATACATTAATCCTCACACAATGCCTCTGTGAGGCAGGTGAGAGCTGTACCCATTTTTAAGGTTAGTTAAGTGGATACCAGAAAGTGGTTTGACCAAGGATACATGGGAACTCAGTGGCAGAGCTAGGAATAGAATCCAAGAGTTCCCTGCTCTGACCATTAGACCACACTGCCTCTTATAATACTACACAACAGAGGGCTGGGCTGGTGACTTTGTTTCCTTCCTGATCTTTAGTGATTGGACCCCACTGCTCTGGAGTGCTCCAGGAGCCCTTCAGAGGAACCGGTATTTGGCTGACCCAAGAGTATGTTGGGCTGCATGGAAGGTGAGTCTCTAGCTTACTCACAGGTTTCACATTTGAAAAAAAAGAATCCATTATTTCAATAACCAGCGAATGAATCTTGCCTTCCATGATCTCTCAAAAGTGTCAGCACTGTATACCAATGATGGATGTAATTAAGACTTTAATAACATGTGCTAAGCTTCTGTGCTGCCTTCAGATAATACCCCAGAGACTGTATACAGTCGATTGCATATGTCCCCACTAAGCGCATTAAATCAACCTAACGTTGCTAAATTCGGCCTAAACTCATAGCTCCCAAACAATAGGCTGACCTGGGGGACTCTGTCATTTTTTGATTACTATCATTGCTAAATAAAAAGTAAATTTGTAACAGGCACAGGTTTACTGGGAAGTCACTTGGCTCCTGACTCCTCCCTATGGCCAGGGACTAAACAACCATATTAAAACCATGTGGTTTTAAAAGCAATAGCAGAAAGGGTGGTGTTAAGGGGCTGGCCTGGCGTTAGGGGTCAATTCCTTGCTCTGCCACAGACTTTCTGTGTGACCTGTTCCTATTTACAGTATTCACGCCTCTAACAGTTATTAATTATTTCTTCATTACCCAGATATCATCAGGACAAGCTTTACTGGAGACTGCCCCAGGTTAGTCTATGGCTTTATTGTTAGTAATATGGGGGTTGTAATGGCTTGTGTTGCTGTACCATCGTTTTTAAAGACATGTTGAGAACAGAGCGCATAAGGATTTGACCAACAAATAACCTCTTGTAAGGTTTCCACTTCACATTTTTAAACAGGAAAGCAATATGATACCGATGCTCTTTGAATTATGATCTGATAAGTTTTCCTGGCAAGTTGTCACATTAGCTGTTACTGTCTTTCTTTGACATTAAAATTTGAAATCTTTCGACACCATGGATTTAATCCTGAGACTCGCCCCCTGGGACGACGTCACTATTCGTTATTTCGTCCCTGCATCTCCTCTCAGCGGATTTTCTCATAGATTCCTAGGACTCCATTTCACCCCGTGCATGTCACGTGGCTGAGCTGGGATTTCCCAGTTGCCTGTAATTTGGGGGAGATGCTCTGGGGCTGGCTTAGTTGTCCGGCAGTATCTTGGACAGTTTTGTGATCTAAGCACCACAGTGTTGGGAAAGTCGCTCTTGCTGCAGGCTCCTAACATGGCGCCAATGGCCGTTAGGGCCGTTACCAAGCACCAGGCTGGTTCACAGGAACTAGAGTCCTGATGAGACCTTGCAAGGGGCACCAGGATTCCAAAGGAGCTGAAATTCAATAGGACCAACCCGATCGTCAGTGGCTGTGGCCTGGTTATCGGACACGGCGTGATGCTCAGGAATCGGGAGAGGCTTGCACTTTCAGGCTGAGTGCCCACAATCTCTGGGCCCCACAGTTATTCCTCAGTCCCTTGTAGGGGGCAGGATGGGATGTCTTGCTCATAACCCAGCAGATCCTGTGAGCCCAGTGGAGATAGAGACCCATCTGGACAGAGGCCTTGCTCCTCCACATTGGCTACCAACCCCTCAGGACCCCTACAGATCCATGGCAGCAGGGAGCTCCCTCATGTTGACAAGGTCACAGAGGGGTCTCTGCACAGCCTGGGGAAGGCAGGTATGATGCTATGGCAGTGGCACTCCCCGGCAGAAATCCATCGGGTTTTCATCTCCGCTTGCAACATGGCCAGCAGAGCCCATTGCTGGGGCTTGTCGTGTGGTTTGGTTCCTACTGCTCAGTCAGCTGAGGCCCACGTACCGGACAGAGATGTACAGTGAGGGAGAGCGGAGACCTGGAGCAGTTCAGAGGGACAGACCTGCCCCACTGACACTGGACTTTGCACTAGTAGTGGGGCTGGCTGAATGTCCCTTGGCCGCTGGTTGCCTGCATGGTGTGTGTGTGTGGGCGGGAGTGCGTGCACTAGTGCGTGTGCACATGTCCCTCTCCGATGTCTTGGCTGCAGGCTCGATGAGCAAAACCCAGCTGCCTTCTGGCTGGGGAGCATCCACTGTGGAAATTGGGGAGGAGCTGACAATCCCTAAAGATTGGCTGCACATACGGCCAAGCAAGAGCTGCTGGCTCCCAGCCTAATTCACTGCAAATGTTCTTCAAATGTGGTTCTAATTTGTACCTCCCTCCCCTCCATTGGCTCTGGGAGAGCGCTGCAGTCGCCAGTGTGCTGTCAGACTGCAGGGCGGCTTCACATTTCAGCTGACAGGGGATGGTGCATGGACTAGAACCAATAAATCCTCGGTGCTCACACAGCTCAAACCGGTGACCTGTGGGCCATCTCCAGACAGGAAATGACAGCTCCTACTGCATGCTGCTTGTTACCAGAAGGACAGGGCACCTCTAAGCATCTGTCCTGATTTGAACATCCACAGGGCCCAATCCTGTGAGACTTTGAGCACCCTCAACTCTTATCAGCTCCATTGAGCATATCAGGGCCTTTCATGGTAAACTCTTTGTGGCAGGCAGTAAAGATCCTAGTAGACCGCTGGTGCTATTCAAATAGTGGCCAACTCTAGTTCTAGCTCAGACATGAGGCATAATCTTCCCATGATTTTGTCCTTTATTTGCATGACTAGTAGGATGAACACAGGACTGGGAGCCAGGAGCTGCAGAGTTCTTATTGTGCTTAATTGTTATGTGCCTCAGTTTCCCCTCCTGTAAAATGGGACTGAAGACATCTAACCACTTTGCATTATGCCACTCGGGCACGGGCTGTTCTGCCTCCCATAGCTCCCAGGCAGGATAGGGTGGAGGTTGCAACTTCCTGGGTGCAGCTGATTCTCCTTCTCCTGCTGTGTGTCGAGCTAGCCATGCTGACCGGTTCAATGGGGGCTGAAGCTGGAACCCTTTCCCTGCCTGCTCTCTGCTCCCTTTGGGGCACCATGTGCCCCCAGACAACCAGGGCTGGGGCAGCCCCTGCATTCTCCGGAGCCTGATGCTAACGTATGCTATACTAGTGGGGAGGGGCTTCCTGATCCCTCTGACTACACTGATCCAGGCAGGATGTGCCCTGAATGGACCCAGGCCAGGCAGAGCATTCTTCTCATCCCCATTTCAGAGACGGGAAAATCAAGGTGCATAGAGGGGCATGACGTACCCAAGCGAGTCAGTGCCACAGCTGGGATGCAGCCTGCTCTGGTGACTGGGCTTCTCTTCCTGGCACTGCCACTGACTGGCTGGGTGACTGTAGGGAAGTCACTTTGTCTTGTCTGTTTATACAGCAAGCTCTGGGGCAGGAGCTTCTCTCCTGGTGTGATGTACCATGCACTGCACACTGGGGCTCGGATTTCAGCTGGGGCCTCTAGGCGCTACCATCATGTAACTAATAGTCTCTTGCATCCCAGTCCTGAGCTCTAAGCGCTTCCAGCCCCCGTTTCCGTCCACCTGGCCTTAGCTAAATGTAAATATTGGACCATGTTCAATGTTAAAGCTCAGCAGACTTGTCTGAGGTGGCATCATGAATTATTGTCCCCTGTGCTTCAGAGCACATGGCCTGCAATGTGCTGCTTCTCTGTGCTCTGGGGCAGGAAGGGTGTGTGTCAGGGACAAGCAAACAGCACAGAGGCCTCTTGAACACTCTGCCCATGTTCTAGGTGACTCAAAGGGATGTAGCATGAGATAATTGTATTATGGTGATATGGGGGGAGAATTCAGGGTCTGTGTCCCTTGTGCTCACACCTTACACGTGTGGAGGCAGGCAACCTATTTATAGCTCACTAGGCAGCAATGTAAAAGATGGTGCTGAACTGGCAGAAGGCTGCTTCTTGTTTTGCAAACACACTCTCTTGTCCTGCGCCGGTGCAGTGCTTTGATTCTGCATTTGCATCCAGCTCATTTAAAGGAGTGAAAAATCATTTCCACTGCGTGGGTTGGCTATCTATCTATCTATCTATCTATCTATTTATCTATCTATCTATCCATCGATCTAAAGCGCAGTTTGTGAGGCTCTCCCATGATACAATGCAGACTGTCGCAACAACGGGGGAAATACAGGATAGCAATGTATGTGATGACACCTGACTTCTTAATTTACACAGCCAAATGCACAAGCTGTTGTGGTTTGCTGGTTTCTGTGATCTTTAGCAGCAAGGTTGGGCAGAGTAGCTCAGATGGAACAGAGCCTCCCCTTTCCTGCAGAACTATTCAAACCAAAATCTGAGATTAGACCTATCTGGGGAGCTGGAGAAGTCTGGGGAGCTTTTCCCCAGTGTGGTCTGTGTAGCACTGGGTGGCTTGGGATCTAGCTACCCCTGAAACAGAAAGCTGGAGTCAGCTGGACCGCTCAGCTCTGAACAGCTGGCGGGTGTTGGGGCAGAGGCAGTGAGTGCCTTTGTCTAGGGAGTTCTCCTGCATTGTTGCCCTGAAGGTGCTGATGTCCCAAGTTGGGTGGTTTGAATGGGCTGAGCGGCCTCTCCCTGGTTTGTGCTTTGGTCAGAGTGGCTAAGCTTCCAGCTGGAAGGTATTGAAACTGAAGTCCAGGGGCTGTAATGGGCACATGAGATGAATACACTTGGGCACCCCCTTTGCACACTTGTGTTCAGGTCTGTGCTCCAGCACAGACGCTTCTCACGCTATTTCCAACCCAACTGGAAGCAGCAAGGGCCAGATCTCTGGTGAGGTTTCCAGCTCAGATTTGCTGTCTCAGGAGGTTTGGATACAGAGTCAAGCCTTGTCCAAGTGAACTGACCTGAGCAGATGATCACAGGTTTTGGGGTGCAGGTAGCCACTGCCTGAGGGTCTCTGGGCTTTAGAGGGCCCTACAAATAAATTTTCATTTAAAACACAAAATAGCAGCCTGTAGCCTTTTTGCCTTGAGAGCACCTTGGAAATGGCAGGCCACGTAAACCGACCGCTGGCCCCGCCTGCTAGCAGCAGGGATTTGCCTATGGCTTACAAGCCAAGTGCTCAGACACGAGAGTGCTGCCTGTGGTATAAACACCTGGATGGCTAGATAGAGATGGCGATGCACAGGTAGCCAGCCACCTCACCCAGGACTGGCTTTAGGAACCGATAGACCCGGCTACCAGATCCGGGGGGACTCCAGATGAATTTGCAGCTGCAGGAGCTTCGGCCAAAGATGCTGAGGATGCCACGTTCTCCCAGCCCACAGGCTGCGTGGCCTCTGACCACCAGCGAGGGTGGCCCAGCAGCATGCCTCAGTCCAGGCAACAGACAAAGCGCAGAGCACAGAAGATAGGGCTCCTGTGCTCTGATCTCCTCTAACAAGAGACTGCAGCACTACCCTACCTTAGGCTTGTCAGGGAGAGGGCCAGTGGCGGCACCAGCCTCTTCCTGCTGGGGAGGCTGAGGTGGGCTCGACAGAAAATTGTGAGGGAGCTGTGCCCCCTCTTGCCACAAGGCCCCGCGTCTCTCTGTGGTCCCACTCCCTGCTCATCCTCAGTAAAGTGCTGGCCCCTCCTCCTTCACTGGGGCCCTGCCCCCTGGGCAGGTCGGAAGCTGGAGCTGGGCAATATGGGGCGGCTGCTGTGCTGGCTGGAGTCAAGGTGCGGGCAGCTGCAGCTGCTGCTCTCCCATCTCCTCCTCTCGCTGCTGCTGCTGGTGCCTGGGGCCGCAGTTGCTCCTCAGTTCCCCATCGCCCTTCGACGGCTCACAGCCATAAGAGCCGCTCAGGCTGGTGGACCCGGCTCTGGGGCTGGCAGAGCGCTCAGGGAGCAGTGCCCGCGGCGGTGGGGCCCAGGAGCCAGGGCCAGAGGGAGTCAGTTCAGGCTGCTGGGGGAACCGATGCCCCCCGGTGGGTGGGGACACAGGCTAGGGGCCGCCTGTAGCAGCGGAAAAGTAATATTTGACCTTTGCTCTGGGAGAGGTGGCTATAAGGGGGCTAAGGCAAATTTTGCTGTGGCTACAGCCCCCCCATCTCTCCCAGCGCCACTCCTGGAAAGGGGATGATCTTCCCTATCTCTCCCAGTGTCCATTGTGACAACCAGTGCTTATCTATAAGGTTCTGTGTATGTGTTAGCCTTCGCCAGGATCCCTCTAATGCACCCAGCTCCTCTGGACAACTGTCATTTAATGAACTGTTTGGCCACTACTCGGGTCCCCTCCTGCCATTCCACGGGGTGTCGGAGCCCCTTCCTCCCAGTGCTGCTGCTGCATGCCCACTGTGGATGTCACAGAGACTCACAACGGGGGACTAAAACACTAGGAACTGCCCAGGAATCCTTAAACAAAAAAACCCCATCACCCAATGTCTGAGCACCTGGCTTGTGAGCTGTAGGGCCTACCAGTGGGTTTACATGGCTTGGGGCTATCAAGGCAACAGGACTAAGACGGAATATGATAGAGGCCTATAAAATCATGACTGGTGTGGAGAAAGTAAATAAGGAAGTGTTATTTACTCCTTCTCATAACACAAGAACTAGGGGGCACCCAATGAAATTAATAGGCAGCAGGTTTAAAACAAACAAAAGGAAGTATTTCTTCACATAACACACAGTCAATCTGTGGAACTCCTTGCTAGAGGCTGTTGTGAAGGCCAAGAGTATAACAGGGTTCAAAAAAGAACTAGATAAGTTCTTGGAGGATAGGTCCATCAATGGCTATTAGCCAGGATGGGCAGGGATGGTGTCCCTAGTCTCTGTTTGCCAGAAGCTGGGAACGGGCGACAGGATGGATCACTTGATCACTTAAACTGTTTTGTTTATTCCCCCTGGGGCCCTTGGAATTGGCCACTATCAGAAGATAATGGGCCAAATGGACCTTTGGTCTGACCCAGTATGGCTGTTCTTATGGTCTTATGACTACACACTTTTGTTTAACTTTTTAGGAGGAATACCAGTGTCTGCTTGAACAGGGGCAGGTCCATGTGGGACAGGCATCATGTGGGTGCTCAAGCTAAGGGATGGTTTTGCCATAGGCTGGAGGCCTTCATGATCTGTGGGCGTGATCCTGCATCCATGGAAGGCCATGGGTGTTTGGCACTCTGGCACTGGGAGCAGGTCCCATTGTGGAGGTGTATATTTCGACTCGTCTGTGCGCGGGCAGTAACAGAAGGAAGGAGCAGTGTCACTGACCATTATGCTAATGTATTTCCCCACAGTCCTGGGGCACAGTGGGGTTTCTCTGATCCAGCCTGTGTGTTCAGTTAAATAGGGACATTAATATTTTATATTGACACAAGCTTTTCCCTCTGAGGATCTCTGTGTGCTTTGGGACCATTAATTAACCCTCCTTATAACACAGACAAGCACCATTATGCCTACTTTAAACATGACTGAGGTACGGAGCATTTCCAGGAGTTGCTCACAGTCACTCAGGGGATATGAGGCAGAGCTGAGGGAGACTACACTGGGGTCCTGGGTCTCATCACCCATTTCTCCCACGAGGCACCACTCCGTCATACTCTGCTGTTGACACTGGTAATGCTTTGCCCCTCCGTGTTCATGCAACTTGAACGTGGACGTGCCTCTCGTTCGTTTTTAATCTTTAAAAAATAAAATACTTGACCCACAGTGCAAAGTTTCAGCAGCTCTCACATTGTTTTATGGCTCGGTTAGAAATGCCTGAATAGCTGAGTTCTGAATGGAAACCCTGACGCAAAGTCAGCTCTCATGGTATTGAAATAAAATTGCCTCAGACGAATACAATTCTTCTCCAGTTTCAGGAGGGTCAGACTCAATTGGCCAGGAGCCTCCAAGAGCGAGTGCAGCTTGGGTGAGCCAGCACCTGCAATAACATCTTTCATGTCATTGTGCTGATGGCAGATAATGCAGGACCGGAAAAGGAAATGAGGAGTAAAGGAGCTGGGAGCAGCAAAGTGGAAGGGAAAACTCAGCAGGAGGACTGAATTCCCTCCCCACTGACCTCGCTAGAAGAGGATTTGTTAATGATTATTTTGCCAAGTAATTTTAGAGGCAACATATCCTGTGTATGTGATTAACTATTGGAGGATCAATGCTGTCTGTGGGGTGAGGGTGCTGGGCTTTATGGCATTAAAGATCCCTTCATCCCGGGCAAATACAGAACCTGGTGATTACATTCTACCTGACTAAAATTCCCCATGCAGTTTCAATTGGATACAGGAATCTACTTGACTTCCCTGTCCTAAATTATTGCATATTATTGTTGTGTGCTGTTAGCAGACACCACATTCCACTCTACAGGTGGCTGCATTTCAATAGTGGGCGATGCAATCCTACTTTCAGAGTATTGTGTTTGTAAATAGTTGGTCCAAAACTGCAATCTTGCTACCAAAGGCAATGTAATTTCAGGGAGTTTTGGATTCCTTTGTAACCCTTCTTGTCCCTCCAATTTGGCCTCTGACAGATAGCTTAGATCCAGAGTCTAAAGAGAGGGATACATTTTCCATTTCTGGTTGAGATGCTGCCATAATATCTCAAGAACAGCTGATTGATCCACTAAAATGTCTCCCATTTGGGGATGAGATCTCCAAACAACTTGTGACATTTCAGCACTATACAAACTACAGGCACGATCTGGTCTGTGGCCTGCAGCTTAGCCTGAATCTGAACCATATGCAGACTTCAATAACTTGGCCCATTTCATCATCAGAGTGCATTGAGATCCAAACAGCTGTACTGAAAGGCAGAATGTTAACTGTCTCTGTAGCTGTACTTGGTGGAAACTGTAGAAGGAGATAAACCCTGTGGCCATAGACATAGAGAGTTCATTGGTTCATCTGTCCATTTCTGGAAGGCAAATTGATGGGTTTGGACTGGACCCTAGAGATAACTTACCCTATTGGAGGAGTCCTTCTCCAGTGATGGGGGTCGCTGTGTGTTCATCTCATGTGTGTTCATGCAGCCAAAACTCACAATGGGAGCCTCACAGTCTTATAGGCAAGATCTCCAGCAGGTGACACAAAGCCAGATAAGTGCCTGTCAAGTGTTCAGATGCCTCTATCTCTCTGTTAGGCCAAACCAAACACACAGAGGTGAAGGCCAGTTTTGGGACAGTTTGGATCTTGATCAAAACTCAGCATGTGGTAAATGTGCTTTGCATTTACATATGCTAATTGTATGTGTTAATGTCACTTTAATTGAGAGAGAGCAGGAAAGGAAGAAATACAGTTACAACAGACCAAAACCCATCCTTTCTTTAAATAAACCACTGATCTGGTGCAGCTCTGCTGGGATTGTCCTAGTGAGAGAACAAGACTCTGGGTACAAGGAAACACGGGGCTTGTCCTTTTAAGATCAGAAGGGTTTTTAAATTGATTTTAGCTCTGGTACACTAAGGAAAACATACAGAAGGGTAATTAAAGTGTAAGAGCAATGCTGGGTTTGCCTTTAATGGCTTGCAGCTGCAAATATTTTTCTGTCTTCCCTGGCCCACTTGTAAGACGTCTGGCTGTATTTCTCATCCTGACCAATTAGGTTCCCATGTGTGCTGCAGGAGTGAAAATATAGAAAGTGAATAATCCTTCAGTTCTGCTCCTCATCTCAAAAGTCTTTGAACCTCTCAGTTTGATGGCTCTGTTCCATTAGAAAACATGTTGGTTCTTAGTTCTGCCCCCCTCCCACCACTCCCCTGCCTTGTCCCTTGTTTAAAAATGATCTTAACCTTTAGCAAAGGTGTCTGGGCACCACCATTCATCTTCAAACCCTTCTGGTCAAAGCTGAGGGCTTTCCTTTTCTTTCGCTTAGTTTCACAACAGGTTTCCCTTTTTGATGCTGGTTTTCTGCCAAAATTTCCATGCTGAAATCAAAAGGAATCATCCATTAATAGAAGGCATCTGTAACAAGCACACTATTGTTTTGTCTCTTTCAAGGTACCCTGTTTTTTTAGTAAACCGGTAGTGACTTGTAACCTCCAAAATGGGGAAAGGGGGAAATCAGTGGCTAAAATCCTAGCGGAGTAGAATCTACAGTAGTAGAGGAGTATGTGTGATAGGGATGCTTTCGGTGCCAGGGTGGCTCAGGGGGTAACCAGTAGCCTACGGTTCTTAGGATAGGGTGCCAGGGGTCTGCTGTGACATGAGGGTATGATCACCTTTGAGTTCCTTTCTTTCGGGCAGCTGCCCCCTTGTTTGGTCCTCGCAGGGATGTGTGAGGGCCCCAGGGAGGCTCTACCCACAGACACAAGGAGCCACCCCCTCAACACAAAAGAGGAGAGGGCTATGGAACACCAAGGGCCAGCTCATTCTGAGGAACCAAGAACGCAAACGTGTGCAGCTCATGTGATCCAAAGCCGGGATTTAGAGCCGTGAGGAAGGACTGACATCCGCACTGAACCCCAGGGCAATCCCAGCACTGACAGCTGCTGCAGCCTCTTCTCCACACAGTCCATGAGCCTGTCCTGACTCACAGAGCCCACCCCTAAGGTGTGTGGGCATGGGGCAGTCTGCGAGCTCCCCTCAGGTCCCAGCCCTTGTGTGCGTAGGTCAGGATCGTGTCTGGCTTGGCTGGCGAGGGAGAAAACAAGGTGTGTCCCCCTTGGGAAAGGGGTGAGGCACAGCACACTCCTGCGCTTAGCAGGAGGAGCTCCAGCCTGGGAGCGCAGCACTGCCCATCCCAACACAGGGCTCTGCCAGGGCACCATCAGCCCTCGCCCGGCCAGCCTCCAGGAACTTGCCAGCGTTGTTCCTCTCTGTGGGCAGTGGGGCCTGGGCATGTGGCCAGCCCAGAGCAATGGGCTTCTGCTTCAGCAGCTGGGGGCTTCCCATTCCCATTTGCTGCCACCTCCATATTAAGTTCCCCTGGGAGCCACGTGCTTCCCTGCCCACCTGCTGCAGGTTTAGGTGATGCCACCTGTTGAAGTAGCTAGGCTCCGCCACAGGGCACAAAAGGAAGCAAACACCAGAGAGAAGAGCCGCTAGGGCCTCCCTGTGTTTGGAGGGGGTGCAGGCTGCCTCTCTGGCTAGGGCATCTCTGAGCCACATGTCTAGGGCTGGAGGGCAGCTTCCGGCCTATGTCAGGAGAATGACGGGCAGGGGGGTCCCTCTGAGCAGCAGCAGGCAGCTCTCCAGCTGGTGGGGCGAGCATGGGGAGGACACCGGGAGACAGGCCATGACAGGGGGAGGGGGAGGTATGTGCTGAGCTAAGCTCAATGGTGGAGCGTTAATTGAAACATTCCTGGCGTAATTGTGTTTGTAAATGGGCCAGATTCCACCCCGAGACTAGGAGACTGCACAGGGGTCATGGGGTGGAATTTGACACAGTGGGTCTGATCCTGTTCTTATTTATCCCCAGTGTGAAGCAGGAGCAGCTGTGCTGAAGTCAGCAAAGTTGCACTGGTGTAAAATCTGCAGGAGCGAGAATCAGGCCCAAGGTTAATTTCTGCTGGTGGGGTTAAATCCCAGCAGGTAGCAGCGACGGGCCCAGACCGTGCCATTGGCTCTGAGCTCTGAGTCCAAATGGGACAACGTGAGTTTCAATCTACAGCAGGCTGGAGAATGCCCTGAGTTTGGAGAGAGTCCAGATTCACATCTGGATTCGCATCTGAACACTGCAGCTTGAGTCCATCTCTGTAGAAACCGGCAAATGTCTGACATACTCCTGGTTAGGCTTGGCACAGCTCAAAGGGGCCGTCTCCAGCCGTCTCAGCCTTAAGAATCTCCTGCAAAGCAGAATGGCGAGTGTCTAATGAATGCCAAGTAAAAGCGACGTTGAGTGCGAGAGCGCCTCGTCAGTGTCAGGAGCTGGTGATTAATGACCCTCTAATCCTGCTCGGAATACCTGACCAAACACGCTGGAGCCCCACAGCACAACAAACCTCATTAGTCCGATCAGCCCCCTTGCAAAGGTGTGGGCTGCGGCTGCTCCGACTGGTGCCGTGGGCTACACAGCCCTCTTCCCTTGGATTTTTAAGCTTGCAGAAGAATGAAGTGCGTACAATGGAAAAGGAACTCGGTCTAAAGGAATAGGCTGTGCCATGAATAAACATGCAGGTTCCTGTGTTGGTATTTGGGTGAATGCCTTGCTGAGGGGATTGAGATGCCCCAGTTACCCCCATTGTGTGAGGGGAGTGACTCTCCGTTTGAAGTCAAGGTGAGGACATGCTGCGGGCAGATGGAACCTGCTCTGTTTGTGAAAGAGTTTTTCTGCTATTTAGGCTAAGCAGTGGGAACGCTTCTCAAGCATTGCAGATGATTCTGTAATGAGGCTGGCCTAAATATGCCCACATTGTTTGTCCGGGACAATTAAAAACTCCCCCTTGCCACATTAGCGTGCTCTTTCTTTCCAGGAAGGCACTTGGAGGCTGAAAGAGGACAATGGGGGGAGAGTAAAAACACCACAAAGACTTTTGTTTTGTGTTCCTTTGAACCTTCTCAAAGAGCCTATTTCAAGGGGTGTCCTTTGTGGGCTTTTCAGCGGTACTGAACCCAGAATTGCCTGTTGTTTAGCAACACAGAAATGTGACCTTAATTGACTCTACTCCTGAGTGAACTTTGTAAATCATTCCTGGCCCAGAGTGGAATTTGGTGAAATAAAACTTGGCTTTGGTAAATCTAGGTAGAGTCATTTCTTTATGGTTCTCTGGCAGGTCCATCCAAGCAGCTGAGAAATACAGTAGGATGTGAAAGGACTTTTATTAAACATGGGGTCTGTCGTACGGAGCATATCTCAGAAAGGTTCCACAGAGGTAGACAATACTCTGCACCTCCATAGCACCCAATTTCCCGGGCTCTTGATGCCTTTACAAACACTGAAGAATTAAATCCCCGTGAGAGAGTTACAGAATATTACTCCCAGTTTACAGCTGGGGAAACTGAGGCACAGAGCAGTCAGGTGGGTTGCCTAAGGTCACATGGTAAGAGTGGTGCAGAGCTGGGAACAGGGCCCATGTCTCCTGGATCCTGTCCTGTGGTGGCGGGAGAGAGAAATTGGAAATCTGGGGAGGAGGGGGGGATGTGTTTCCTGCTTTGTTTTGAGGTGAAGCAAAGAGATACCTGGAGGATATTTCGGGTGGCAGGAAGGGCTGAAGAAGATAAGGTGACAGCATCAATAGTGACCAGATTGTGAGCAGGGAAAGACAGGAGCCTGGTGCTACAGCAAATGTGCGTGTGTGCATGCATGGGGAACTGTGTTAGGTTTCAGAGTAGCAGCCATGTTAGTCTGTATTCGCAAAAAGAAAAGGAGTACTTGTGGCACCTTAGAGACTAACAAATTTATTTGAGCATAAGCTTTCGTGAGCTACAGCTCACTTCATGTTAGGCTTCACATGCCAGCTCACCTGCAGGAAGCTATCCTCTGTCACAGCAACGCTACATGGTGCTGCAGGGCTTAATTGCACTGTATGGTACTTGCAGGCATCTAGGTGCAAAAATTACAGTTTGCTGCCCAGGGGAGAGAAAGGAAATGCCACTTTGCATCTAGCATTTATAATGGTGTTAAATATATAAAAAAGTGTTTTTAATTTATAAGCGGGGTGGGGTCGCACTCAGAGGCTTGCTGTGTGAAAGGGATCACCAGTAAAAAAAGTTTGAAAGCCACTACTTTACGGCTAACAAATTTAAGGGGAGATGGGGCTCAGCCCCACCTATGACACACTTTACTTGCCTCCCCAGGGTGGGGAAATAGGTCCTGTGGGACGGAGAAGGGAGAGGCCTGGGGGAAGAGAGCGAGAGATTAGTCAGCAGGGGAGAGCAGGGCAGCTGCCGAGGTGACTCTGAGGCACCAGGGGAGCAATGGGCCAGCCAGGTAGGACTGGGAGCCGCCTGCCACAGCTGGGCAAGGCTGCCGGCTGGAGAGCCTGGGAGGGGCTTGATGAAGAGCAGGGCATACAGGGACTGTCAGGACCCTACTTGAAGGGGTCTTGATCCTCAACCAGGGACAAGCCTGTGGGGCATTTACTGAAGGGTCCTGAGGAGAGGGATTGAGGGCAGGTGCCTGCAGGGTGACCCCAGGCCACAAGGGCTGCTCGGGGGGCTGTGACCTGTTATGCTGCCCCTAACAGAAAGAGGGGGGACATTAAGCAGTTTGGGGCTCCCTCCCCTCCGTTCCTGCCCCAGCCCCTTCCCTGTGCCGTGTCCCCATGATGGCAGCTGTCACTGCTCCAATCATTAAGTCAGGAAGACAGAGCCACCTTCTCTCTAGTCAGTGTTAGTTGGCGTGGATGTGTGGGGTTGAGAGCCTGGTCTCCAAATGGCAGTGTAATGCCCAGGAGCTGAGCCAGTGGGCTGGCAGCTGGAGGACATGGGCAAGAAATGAGCCAGGCTGCATGGTATGAGGATTTCTTTCACCAGAGACAGTCAAACACCTTGTGGCTTTAACATTGAAAGTGGTGTTTAGGTGTGAGATCTGCCTCTCCTTCTGTTTGAGATTTGAGCAGGTTGTTATATCTAGTTCAAATTGAGGTGGGTCAAAACTGGAACCAATTTTCCAAAAGCTCCAACTTCCAAGGGTCGAGATCTGGACCCACCCCTGCTTTTGGTTGGTACCACAAAACCCAACCAAACCAGGCTTTTTCAAATTGCCCCCTCTTGGGGTCATTTCTCTCTGGGGATGTTGGTAGTTCCCTAGTGTTGTGTCTTGTGCATTAATGGCATCAGATCCTTCTGCTCCAAGGGGCTGTGTAGAAAACCATCATTCTTCCTGGTCCCCAAAAGCCCTTTGTGGATGTATTTCTACACTGTCCCCATTCAGACAGATTTGAGTGCTAGAACAGAGGAAAATATGGCTCTTTACTTTCATTCCCCGGGATTCACTGGGTTAAAGCTTTATTGCAAGGAGAAATTAAATGTGGCAAGAATGTAACAAAGGTCCTCTGTGAATGACTGACATTCAATTAACCAGACAACTTGTTTGTACGATACCAGGGGCCGTACATTAGCAGATATAATTTGTAGGCTCCTGAAGAGAGGTTAAGGGCTGGGAGCACAGCTTCCTTTGAGCTGGCTCTGCAACTCCATGTCATCTGCCCCTCTCCTTAATCAAGTTATCATATCAACCAACGCCTCCCAGGCCCCGTCACTCTTTTCAATGAGAAAAATTTGCAGACAAATTTCTAGCAGCAGGAAGTTGGAGCTCTCCTGCCTGGCTGGATGAAAAGTACCTGTAACCTCTGCACAGCCTCCCCGCTCTCTCACGCTGAGAGATCGCTTCAAGTTAGCACCACGCTGCTTCCCTTATTTGATTACGCCTCTCATGCCTTCAGCTGTGTAGGCATGTCCATTCACTAACACTCCCAGCGCTTCCTGCCTCAGAGCTAGCCTTTTGTTAGACCCCGCTGATGGCAAGTGGGACATTGCAGATATAGGATACGTACTTAGATTAGGGCGAGAGCTTAATAACTGAATTGCTTGCATTGCTTTAGAGTCTCTTCCTTATATTTTGTAACGAGGGCAGCTCATAATATTGATTTTTCACCAGAACTCCCTAACAGTCAATGGCAAAGGGGGACTGGCAGAGAGAAAAAGACTCAGCCTATATACTTTATTTATTCTGCTCGATGATGCCATTACTATTGTACTGCTATGCTATTTGGATGTTTAAGAAATCTCAGCAGTAACTGATTATTATAATCTAGTCCGTTCTGGCCAGCAGACATGTATGCAGGCATAATCCCCCTCCCCATCTTACAAGTGCTGGGACCGACAGTTCTCCAGTCATATGTCTGCATTTTGGCTCTTTTTACAATAGTTTTTCTTTATTACATTGTCATTCACTTTAAAAGAAGTGACTGAGTACTAACCCTGAAGCCTCTATTCCCAGAGGGCTCTGTCAGGCACCTGCAAGTCCCACCGAGATCTTGGGGGCCTGACTCAATGCCACAAAAGTCAACAGAGTCTTTTCATTGTTCTGCAAAGGGCTTTGGGGCAGGCTGTTAGTCCTTCAGTCAAGAGGGACATTCTAAAATTCCAACTTTATTTCAGGCAAACTCCCCTGGGATTCATCACTGAGTCAAATCTTCAGGCTTTTCCCCTGTCATTTATAAGTCACCTTTCAGAATTTCATATATTTAATAATTAATAAAAAAGACGTTTGGTAAGAAGTGGTTTGGCTGGAGCCCTCTTATCGTAGCTGGGCTTTGAAATGGCTTGTACTGGGCTCAGCTTCATAAATTAATGAATAATCATTGGGGCTCGTTAGAAGTGGGTTTGAAGAGAAAAAATATCCCAAATGCAGGTTATTCCTGTGAGTCAGGAAATGGGATCTGAAACTGATATTGATTTGTGAGCGTCCAAAGAGGGGGAACAAATTGTCTCCCTACTTGTTAGCTTTTGATTGAGAGAAGGGCTCTCAGTGCAAGTTCCCACAAAGCCTTTAAAGGCTGAGAGGAGGGGCTGGGGGGGGGAGGGAGAGACTGCAGCTTTTCATTTGTGCAAAAAAGGCATCCCGCTGCATTGTGTGCTGGAATCTCAACAGTTAAAGATCCCTCAGCACAAAGAGCTTCCAGCTGTAATCTGAAAATAAATTTAATTTTGCGGATTCCTTGGCACCGGGCGACAAAAGCTCAGGTATGGAGCCTCGGCAGGGGATGACCTTTCGGAGCTGCAAGCAAACCCACAGCGAGCTGTCAGCACAAAGGGGCCCCGGAGCCGGACGGACCAATGACTTTGCCTGCCACAGCTACCTGCTGCTCCACTACAATGGAGCCTGAGTCCCCAGGCCTGCCTTCTCCACAGATGAAAAAGGGCCTCAGAGAATAACAAGGCAGGCCTTGTTCCAAGGGGCTTGGGGTGGCCATTTCATCTGCCAAGAATAAGAGATGTGCCCCCCAAAAGCCTAAACATTTTGGAACTGCTTTTGACTGATTGCCTCCCCATTGAGGGTTAGTAACACCTCCTGAGCAGAACTAACTGATTAGAGCCACTCAGAAGGGAACAGAGCTAATAACCAGCCCTGGAAATGGAGTGAGAGAAACAGAGCTGGGGGCTCATTAACAGGGACCTTGAGAAGAGAAAGAGGGACAAGCTGCTCAACCTCATGGGATACCGCTGGGGTTGATGGATCCCTTACCCTGGTGGGGAGATGGGTAACAGGCAGCTGGAGGAAACCTCTTGGGCTACCGCAGTCAAACTGCTTGCTGCTGGGAGATGCCCATTCCTGCTTCCCCTGAACTTCTCCCTCTTGCAGGAACGGTGTCTAAGAGTTAGAGCAGGGCCCTGGGGGTCAGGACTCCCAGCTCTGTCACTGACTTGGCCGAACCACTTTGCCTGCCTTGTGCCACAGCTGCTCCATCTGTAAAATGGGCGTAGCAATCCTTCGCTCAGCAGGGTACTGTGAGGGGGAGCTGGGGCAACACGCTCCAAGATCCTCCAGTAAAAGGGGTTCTCTGTGGGGCCAAGAGCAGAGTCGTGGTTGAGGTTAAAAGAGGTTGAGACATGTAAAAATAATCCAGAACAGTACGGCCAGCCCCAAGCACTAAAAATCACAAGTCAGGCCCCCGAAATCACGAGCCTGCCTTAAAAATAATCCATGTGGGTCCCTGCTGGGAGTCACTTACTAGCTTTTCTTCACTACCACAAGGGCTGGAAACTTACTTTTTCTTCTTCAAGTAGATGCAGCTGTGTATTCTACGTGGGGGGTGCATGTCCTATGCACCAGAGCTGGAGAACTTTGCCTAGCAGTCCCCAGAGGGGCAGCGCTCATGGCCTGTGGCCACCACCCCTCCTCTGACTTTCTAACAGTGGCACCGCCCTGATCCCCTCCGTTCATTCTCACTGCCTGTGGCCCAGCGTCAGAGGCTGGAGCTCTGTGTGGTGTCTTCACCTCACACGTTCATCTCAGTGTCTGAGAACTCTTTCCCATACGCAGGAGAAGAAGTAGCAGTATCATAGAATCATAGAATATCAAGGTTGGAAGGGATCTCAGGAGGTCATCTAGTCCAACCCCCTGCTCAAAGCAGGACCAATCCCCAACTAAATCATCCCAGCCAGGGCTTTGTCAAGCCTGACCTTAAAAACTTCTAAGGAAGGAGATTCCACCACCTCCCTAGGTAACCCATTCCAGTGCTTCACCACCCTCCTAGTGAAAAAGTTTTTCCTAACATCCACCCTAAACCTCCCCCACTGCAACTTGAGACCATTACTCCTCGTTCTGTCATCTGGTACCACTGAGAACAGTCTAGAGCCATCCTCTTTGGAACCCCCTTTCAGGTAGTTGAAAGTAGCTATCAAATCTCCCCTCATTCTTCTCTTCCGCAGACTAAACAATCCCAGTTCCCTCAGCCTCTTCTCATAAGTCATGTGTTCCAGTCCCCTAATCATTTTTGTTTCCCTCCGCTGGACACTTTCCAGTTTTTCCACATCCTTCTTGTAGTGTAGAGCCCAAAACTGGACACAGTACTTCAGATGAGGCCTCACCAATGTCGAATAGAGGGGAACGATTATGTCCCTTGATCTGCTGGCAATGCCCCTAATTATACATCCCAAAATGTCTTTAGCCTTCTTGGCAACAAGGGCACACTGTTGACTCATATCCAGCTTCTTGTCCACTGTAAACCCTATGTCCTTTTCTGCAGAACTGCTGCCGAGCCACTTGGTCCCTAGTCTGTAGCGGTGCATGGGATTCTTCCGTCCTAAGTGCAGGACTCTGCACTTGTCCTTGTTGAACCTCATCAGATTTCTTTTGGCCTAATCCTCTAATTTGTCTAGGGCCCTCTGTATCCTATCCCTACCCTCCAGTGTATTTACCTCTCCTCCCAGTTTAGTGTCATCTGCAAACTTGTTGAGGGTGCAATCCACGCCATCCTCCAGGTCATTAATGAAGATATTGAACAAAACTGGCCCCTGGACCGACCCTTGGGGCACTCTGCTTGATACCAGCTGCCAACTAGACATGGAGCTATTGATCACTGCCCGTTGAGCCCGATGATCTAGCCAGCTTTCTATCCACCTTATAGTCCATTCATCCAAACCATACTTTTTTAACTTGCTGACAAGAATACTGTGGGAAACCGTATCAAAAGCTTTGCTAAAGTCAAGGAATAACATGTCCACTGCTTTCCCCTCATCCACAGAGCCAGTTATCTTGTCATAGAAGGCAATTAGATTAGTCAGGCATGACTTGCCCTTGGTGAATCCATGCTGACTGTTCCTGATCACTTTCCTCTCCTCTAAGTGCTTCAGAATTGATTCCTTGAGGACCTGCTCCATGATTTTTCCAGGGACTGAGGTGAGGCTGACTGGCCTGTAGTTCTCGGGATCCTCCTTCTTCCCTTTTTTAAAGATGGGCATTACATTAGCCTTTTTCCAGTCATCTGGGACCTTCCCCGATCGCCATGAGTACCTTAGGAGCAGTACCTTAGGTTTAGTTAAGCTCTAGGTTAGTGTTGGAGTTGTTGGCTGCCTGTGTGATGCCCTCTCCAGGGTCCAAGCATTGTCGTAAAGGGGGCCATCCACAAAAGCGACCCCCACATGAGGTGCTTGTTGTGTCTTGGCAAAGAATCATAGAATATCAGGGTTGGAAGGGACCCCAGAAGGTCATCTAGTCCAACCCCCTGCTCAAGGCAGGACCAAGTCCCAGTTAAATCATCCCAGCCAGGGCTTTGTCAAGCCTGACCTTAAAAACCTCTAAGGAAGGAGATTCTACCACCTCCCTAGGTAACGCATTCCAGTGTTTCACCACCCTCTTAGTGAAAAAGTTTTTCCTAATATCCAATCTAAACCTCCCCCATTGCAACTTGAGACCATTACTCCTCGTTCTGTCATCTGCTACCATTGAGAACAGTCTAGAGCCATCCTCTTTGAAACCCCCTTTCAGGTAGTTGAAAGCAGCTATCAAATCCCCCCTCATTCTTCTCTTCTGCAGACTAAACAATCCCAGCTCCCTCAGCCTCTCCTCATAAGTCATGTGCTCTAGACCCCTAATCATTTTCGTTGCCCTTCGTTGTACTCTTTCCAATTTATCCACATCCTTCCTGTAGTGTGGGGCCCAAAACTGGACACAGTACTCCAGATGAGGCCTCACCAGTGTCGAATAGAGGGGAACGATCACGTCCCTCGATCTGCTCGCTATGCCCCTACTTATACATCCCAAAATGCCATTGGCCTTCTTGGCAACAAGGGCACACTGCTGACTCATATCCAGCTTCTCGTCCACTGTCACCCCTAGGTCCTTTTCCGCAGAACTGCTGCCGAGCCATTCGGTCCCTAGTCTGTAGCGGTGCATTGGATTCTTCCATCCTAATGCAGGACCCTGCACTTATCCTTATTGAACCTCATTAGATTTCTTTTGGCCCAATCCTCCAATTTGTCTAGGACACGGTCCAGAGCGGTGCTCCGTCTGCCAGTCGCTCCCCAAGGAACCCGGGGGCGAGAGACATGCGGTTGAAGCAGCACTTTCCGGAGCAGGGCAGGAGACCCGCGTTGGCACCAAGGCCCTGGTCTGATCAGCCGTCACCTCCAGACCTGCTCTGCGTTCAGGCTCTGGTGTTTCCCCCAAGAGGAAAAGGGGTCGTTCATCTCCTCTGGTGTGGCCAGGACAGGATCCCATAAAATGAACCGGGCCCCTTCCAGGGCTTGGGGAGACTCCTCCCCTTCTTGTCAGAGGAGAGCTGACCAGTACCACGCTCCCTCTGGCACACGGGATGGAGCAGATCCATCCGACTGCTCCCCAGTGCTGCGCCAAGAACAGCGAAGGCCCATACCATTGGCTCTGGTTCCAGCTATGGGAATCCACTGAGGCTGGTACCAGCGCCAACTATCTCCACGCCAACGGCATGCCAGGCAGCATCAGGCCTGTTTTGCCTCTCAATCCTGGACTCTCCACACCTGGGTCTTTACCAAAAGCATGGTCATGATGACAGCTTACCTCAGGAAGAGGGGAATTAATATCTTCCCGTATCTGGAAGATGACTGGTTACTGAGGGGCAAGTCCAGAGAGGACATTCTTTATCATGTCTAGTTCACATTACATCTACTCGATCATACGAGTCCCATCCTGAAAGGTGGGATGTCGACACTGTTTCCAACTCGAAGAATTGAGCTTACTGGGGTCCTGATAGACTCTACGAGTTTGAGGCATTTCTGCCGACTGACCGATTCCAGGAGATTTGCTGCGTATGTCTGAAGCTGCAGTCCCAACCGTCAGCCACAGCCAGAGTATGTCTGAGGCTGCTAGGCCATATGGCTGCCTGTGAACATATAGTCCAATGTGCCAGGCGGGGCCTTTGTCCTCTTCAAATGTGTTGAAGTCTGTCTAGCGTATATCATCCCTTGGACAAACTGGCCCGTCTTCCTCTGCCGATCCTGGCAGAAGGTTCCTGGTGGAAGGAACAATGTGGGAAAGGGCGTTCCCTTTGCTTGATCTCCACTGATCAGAACTATTGTCACCAGTGCCTCCTAATAGGTTGGGACACACATCTGGAGTCACTGACAGTTCACGACCTGTGGTTGGAACAGGAAGCTGTTCTGTCTTTCTCTGCTAAGTTAAAGAACTCTGCAGGACCTGGTATCCCCCCCGCCCCCGAAGGTCCTTAGACACGGGAATCAAGCCGCCTCTCAGTCGTCTCTTTGCAAAGCTGAGCACATCGAGCTCTCTAAGGCCCTCACTGTGCAGAATTTTCTCCAGCCTCAAATCTTTTTTGTGGCATCATCTGTTTTGCACCCACTCTAATGTTTCAATGCCCTTTTTAAAATGGGGAGCCCAGCCCTGGCTGCAGGAGTGCAGTATTAGTCTCACCAATGCCATACGTAGAGGTGCGATCTCCTCTCTGCTCCTGCTCATTACTTCCTGTTTTCACACAGCCAGGGGATGGAGAGTGACGTCCTTCAAGGCCAGCATTGGGAGACTCATGTCCCCCGTGACCAGTATCAAAGGGCAATGTGACTTTCCTGCACCGGATGGCCAGTGTCTCCACTGGAGCCATGCAAACCACCCAACTCCGTCCTTCCTGGGGTCCCGCAAACGCTTCCTGCACTCTCTGTCAACTTAGGGCTCATGCTCCCCATCTTGAGTTTTGCTTTGAGCTTCAAGCACAAACAATACCCAAACCCCAAGTGAGACTCAGGGCAAACTGGCAGCATGGGGTGGGTAGGGGTCAAAACACAAGGCCACTCTGGGCTTGGGGTGGGCTGATGCAGGGTGTCTGGGATCCTGAAAGAATTCTGGCTGGTCTGTGGCTCTCCTGGCTTCCTTAAGGGTTTCTGTCTGCATTGGGTTTCCAGACACTGGTGCAGACCCCCTAGTGGAAACACAATTTGCACTGACACAGATGATTTGCACTAGTGCAGCTTCCCCCGCAGCTTGAAACTACAGTGGAGGCTAAAAACCCAGTGTCAGCAAGTCCTTAAAGAGCATCTTCCACTCCCTGCAGGCCGAGCCTGCCTGCTGGCACCAGAGACAAGCTGGGTTACTGGCAGGCCCAGGTGTAGGAGCAGCAAGTCAGGGTACCGGCCAGCAGCAGAAGGAGTGGGGTTGGAGTGGAGGTGCTCTGGATCAGAGAACAGGTCTGTCTGGGGTGCCCTGTGCCGGTGGCCAGCCATCCCCTGCCCAGGTTCGCTGGAGGAGTTTATCTAGGTGCCATTCGCTGGGCAGGGTAGAATACTGAGTTTGGAATGAAATGTGAGTCTGTCCGAGTTTTACTCCGGCCATGGAACATTTTGTGGTGCCCTTTTCTTTCTCTATGCACCAGGGAAGTGTGCAGGCAGCCAGAGACTTCTGTGTGAAGGCTGCTGCTCGCTAGCAAACGTTGAACTTGGGCCCTACCTCTGTGAGAGTCTGAACAAAAATCCCAAGCACCCCCAAAATACAGGGGGGCTTTGGCTCCAGGTTTGCCTACTGTGGCTTTATTCCTGTGAAAGGGCATTTTTTGTTGCACAGTAGAATTCCCTCTGGCTCCCTGTATTCTACCTTTGTCCAGGAGGGAGTTCTAATTTTGGTCTCTGATCTTCCTGTTCTTTTTGGAGATTTGTGCTGCTTGCTGCCCTGCTGATCCCTTTGCATTCTTCTCACATGGCTGGAAAAGTGGCTTTTTCTGGACTCAGGTCACTGCACTTTAGCAAACAGGCTCACTGCAAAGTTATGAACAGAACTTCCTCCTCCACTTGTGCTGGTATGAATGGAACCTTCCGCTGCACTCCCTTCCTATTGTCCCAAGGAGATAACTGGAGGCACAAATGAACCAAGGGTATAATGAATTCTTCACCTATTCAGCTGGAGCTCAGAAGCAGAAAGTTATCTCTGTGCTAGCACTGAAGTGCTGAGGTTGCTACATTCGTTCTTGGGAAGCTCAGGAAGAGTGACCCTCTTTTGTAGGAGCTCTGGGGGTAAGATTGCAAGCAGCATCTGCAGCTTTATCCTGTATGTGCAAATACAATTTTAAGTGCTGTCAGTCACAGCTGTGAAACGGATTCCATTGGAATCTTCCCCTCAAGAACCTCTTAGAGACCGAGTCTGAAATGAGGGCAGAAGGCCAGCTAGCACCTTGGAGTTTTCTTGAATAAACCAGATCAGGAAGTGAGACATTCACACCCAGTGTGAGTGCAGGAAACTCAGCATCAGAATATAAGAATGGCCAGACTGGGTCAGACCAAAGGTCCAACCAGCCCAGTATCCTGTCTTCCGCCAGTGGCCAGTGCCAAGTGCCCCAGAGGAATTAACAGAACAGGGAATCATCAAGTGATCCATCCCCTGTCGCCCATTCCCTGCTTCTGGCAGACAGAGGCTAGGGACACCATCCCTGTCCGTCCTGGACAGGTTTGTTTTAAACCTGCTGCCTATTAATTTCATTGGGTGACCCCTGGTTCTTGTGTTATTAGAAGGAGTAAATAACTTATTTACTTTCTCCACACCCAACATGGTTTTATAGACCAGAGGCCTGGGGATGCAGCCCACCTCCATGGGACAGACTGGGGGGGTTCAGTCCTCCTGGAGCTGTTCTCCTAGATTGTAACCTACTCCCATGTAGATATTCCTGGCCACTGGGTCCCTAGACCTGGAACAGGATTGCACTCAATCCCCATGCTAGTGTCTGTGAAGGGTGAGTCGTAAAATGGCCCATTCTCATACAGCTGGGTGCTGGAATTAATATGAAAGCTTTCTGTGTCCTGGAGTCCACAGGACTGACATATACACATTGTGAGGTCCCATCTCCTACAGGGCTCCCCATTGACAGCATGCCCTTCTTCCACCCAACTCCAGCACTGGGAACCCCTGCCAGGCCTGGTCGGCCCCCATTCTCACCTTCTCCAAGTTTTGTTCAAAGCTCTCTTTTCTGAGAGGGCCTTGAACAGGAATCCTGGCCCTAATCATATACCTTCTCGGCTGCCCTGCTCAGCCCACATGGCCTCCCACAGCATCCCACCCACCACCCACTGTGTCAGGGCAGGGCCAGCTATGGGCCATGCTGTGTTACCATATGTACCCATTACTTTGGGGTATGCTCATTTATTAGGGTTACACTTCAGGGTGGGCTTCTGTAATTCTATTGATGTACTGCTTGTGTCACTTGTGTTCTCATATGAAGCTCTATTTGTCCCTTCTGCAAGTCCCCTCCCAATGGAGCTGTCCTGCAGGACCTAGGTTCCCTAGGGCTGGGTTCCTTCAGCCCCAGAATCAGATGAACACACACACACATACACACACTAACAGAGCAAGTCTGAGTGGACCGGGTCAATCAGCACTCTCAAGCTGACCCCCTTATATGTCCCTGGACCCAATGGGCAAGGTCAAGCAGCACTTTCAAGCTGCCACCCTTATGTGCCAAAGATACCGTACCAGAATAGAGTAAGCCTGAGCAGGCTGTGTCAAACAGCACTTCCAGGCTGCCACCGTTATATGCCCCTGGATTCAGTAATCTGGGTCAAGCAGCACTTTCAAGCTGCCACCCTCATATGTCACAGGTTCAGCACGTCCCTATCCCACTTTCACGTCACAATTATACTGGTAGAAACCCACTTGCTTAGCAAACCCCACAGTATTTTTGGGCACTACAGGGATCTTTAGCTTAGGTAAAAGAAGTGTTGCTGCAGAGTAAATAGGGAAAGCTAAAAACACAAAAGAGTAAAGTTCAGAGAGAGGGAGAGAAGCAACCAGCTTAACCATAAAAGTTATTTATTGAATAATAGTGATAACTACCCAAGGAGCGCCTAAACCAACAGTCAGCTCTGTGTTCTTGGGGAACATAACAGTTACATTATTAAAGGTTAATACCTGAGGTAGAAAAGAAAACAGAGAGAGAGAGGGAGGGATCTCCACCACTCCATGAAGCTTGAACTGGTCAGGGTTCCCAGGTGATGGTGATAGTTCAGGGTCCTGAGGGCAGGAGACAGGCAGAGCCCCCAGCACGGTCAGTCAGGAGAAGATGGAGTTCAGTGGAACTGATACAGAGTTTGGATCCAAGCATCAGAACACTTACTGGAGTGTGAGTAGGATTTTTTGTAGGGAAAATACAATGGTTCAAGGGAGAACACTAGATTCGTTTATGGGTAAACTGATGACTCAAGGGTTTTCTTTAGGCTAGACCATAGGAGCTGATCACTCTTGGCTATGGATGATGTTCTTTCTGGGGAGCTCACAATGCAATTAGGCTGCTTCAGTATTTTGGATATCAATCATTACTAGATTCATTCATTACTAGAATTGGTCTGATAACTGCTGAGCTGGATGTGTGCAAGCGTAGGTTCATTAACATCTGGAGCAGAGATCCTCCATGATGCAGTGCTTCCCTGCTTTTCTGGTCCCAGAGTTCAGTGCGGTTCTCTGTTCTCCATTCTGTATGCTAATGGAGATGCCTCCCTGTCCCATCTTCCATGCAGATGAGGCTAGAGGAGTTGCCTTAATCTTGTCACCCTTGTCAGGAGGGGTCTAGGTGTGTCTCCCCCCGCTCTCTGCAAGTCTTTTCTCTGATCGTTTTTTGTTCAAGCAGAGGCTGGAGGGTGGAGTGTCTTTCATGAGTCAGACAGGCTGGATACTGCGCCCTTGTTCCCCAAGAACACAGAGCTGACTGGTATCAGATCAGCTGTGCCTGGCCCTGCACAGGCAGGGGAGAGCTCTTCTGTTCTTGCGTGCCTCCACAGGGTCCGTGTGCTTGCCTGGAAAGCAGTGTTGGCTGGTTTGTCCCTAGCTGGCCGGCTCTGAGAATCTTGGAGTGTGGCCCGAGGAGGAGCGAAGGGAGGACACGGAGAGAGAGAACGCTGAGGCTGACTACTAGGGAACACCTGGTGGGGAGTGGAGCAGCCTCCCAAGGCAAGGGGTGGGAGCCCCACTGCTTGGAACATTTAAAACTGGGCTGGACAAAGCACTAGAGAATGTGGCATGGGCACAATCCTGCTCCGGCTCCAGGCAATGGGCTGGAGGGCTCAGCACCGCCTCTTGATTCTCTGGATAACATACAAACCAGACTCCTGGCCGGACGCTCCATGGCTGCCAAGCAGGAATCATGAGGTCCAGCCCCCTATCTGCTTTGTGCTAGCTGGAACCCAGGGCTTGGCAGATCCTCTCACACGCTGCTGCAGGTGGCCTGCAATCCTGAGACATCTTGTATGGCTTGGCTCAGGCTTTCCACAGCAGCTGCCAAGCTCTCTGTGGGATGTTGCAGCCTTGTGCAATTTTTCCTGTTAGGTGCCTATGCAGCACCAGACCTCTTTTGTATTTCCGTGCAACAACCTCCAGCAGGCTCCAGCTAGAGCCAAGGGGGTAGGTGCCAAACCTGGGTCCCCAGAATTAATGGACACTCTGGAGAATTTGGCCTAAATGGCTTTCCCAGAATTGCACAGCAAGTCAGTGTTAGGAAGAGAGACTGAGTCTTCTGGCTCCCAGTCCTGTGCTCAGTCCACTAGCTGGTGGCAATTGGAAATGAAAACTCACCCTCCCTGGCTTCTTCAGGGGCCGTGTGAGCATTGTTCCCTCTAAGCTGTGCGTGTGCACACAGATCCTAAACCCTGCGCACACAGCAAAGCACCACATGCACCAACATTTGCACAGAAGCACAAAAATTTGCACAGAAGACATTTTTTGCGCACACGGCCTGTCAAAAATTAGAGGGAACATTGCGTGTGAGCCATGTCCCATCTCAGGGAGTGCAAGCTAAGTGCTGAGGTTCGAGCCGGCTCTCAGGCTTGGAAGATCAGAGACCTTCCCCACCTCAGGCCGGGCCAGCCCGAGACTCTCTCCTAAAGCCCAGCTGGCCATTGGTGACTCTGGTGCAGCCCGTGCTGTACTGTGGTGAAACACCCATGTGCCAGTTTTTCTCTGGATGAAAATTGACCTGATGTCGAAATGCAGGAATGTGTCTGGAAAACAGTCAGCGTGAGGTGTGGAGTGCAGCGTCATGCGCACGGAGACCCCTGGGAGTGAGGAGAAGGGGCACAGCAGAGCCCCGGAGCTGTCAGGGAACAAAGCAGCTGAGTGCTGACTGCTAGGCACTTGTCCCAGCTGAGCAGTGCATGTCCAGGGGATCGAGCACTCCAGACGCACACGCTGGAGGCCAGGCCAGCACACGCAGCTACAACCAACTACCCAGACATTCCTGCCGCCATTTGGGCAGATAGAAGGACCTGGGCCATCAGCATGGGGAGAAGGACCCCAAGTCGTTTGCTCCAGGACGTGGAGGGGGGGCAGGGAGCACAGAGCCCTGCTGGCTTTAGGGATCCAGAACCACTCGTTGAAGGAAACAACCCCCCTCCGTGATAACTTAGAAAAGGGGAGAGAGACGGGCAGTGTGACAGGGCAGGTCCCACAAGCAAGCGGCTCATCAGTGACTCCCATACTGAGACTGCTGACTTCAGCAGGACTTGGCAGGGAGCAGCTACCTGTGGGTGTGACCCTTTGCAGGTCAGGGCCAGCACTGGCAGCTCTGGCTGCGGCAGGCTGGGGGTTGGGCGGAGGCAGGTTTACAGTCTGTGGGCCTGACTCGCCTTCCTCTTACCCCCATGTAGCTGGAGAGCAGCTTCAGTGGGGTTAGACTGGGGAAAAGCTGGTGTCAGGGAAGAGTCAGCTCCTCCCCGCTGAGGTCAGTTCACTTGCCTTTAAATCCTCTTCTCTCTCTGCAGATTCAGGAGGTGGGGACCCGGAGTAGCTCCCCTACCTGGCCCAGCAGGATGGGGGCAGAAGGATACAGCTGGAGCACAGCCTGTGAGGGGAACTCTGCTCCCTTCCAGGGTGTATCGGAGAGCGGTGCTGCTGCAGCTGAGGGTGCTGTGCAGCGAAGGTACCAGCAGGTTCCTTCTAATTCAGCCTGACCGAAAAGTCCAGTAATATTTACTGGGGGTGAAACTCCTAGCGGGCTAGAGAAGTTACTCGGAAAGGCTATAAAATGTAATAGAGGGTGATGTTCTTAACAGAGGATTTTTAACCCCCTGTAGAACTCTGTAGCAGGGAGAGTCCCTGAAGAAGCAGTTTATTACATTCATCGGCTAGGTAGTTAATGGTTAATTACTCACTGAGGCATATGGCCATGACACCGACAAGTCTTTCTGCTTGGATTGCATCTCTGGCTGTTTGCCTTGCTACTTGCTTCCAGTGTTCATGGGGATGGGGAAGGCAGCTGGCCAGAAGATTCAATTTCATCAGAGTAACGCACTTCCCAGCCCTTGCCAGCCAAGAATGGGTCTGATGGACTATCTGTAATGACTAGAAATAACATTAGAATTGTTTTCTCAGTCATTATGCAACATGGTCCAAGTAAAGTGTGACCCAGCGGCCTGTCTCCCTTCCATTGGCATGGCACGGCCAGTTAAGGGCACCATTGTATGGACCAAATGGGCAAGGATGCAAGTACAAACCATGGCCGCAAAGGCACATGCGTTGGCCCTATTCCCATGCAGAGTGCTCTGGCAGCTAATGGCACTCTGGAAAAGAGCAAGGCTCAAGGCTCAGGGGTTTGTCTCCCTCTCCTTGCCAAGAGAGTTCTAATACCCCTGGGGTAAAAGCTCGCAAACCAGTCAGTGTGTTTTAAATCACCCTGGTGACACCCATCACACTTTTATGCCAAGGCTGCTATGATGCGTTATTCACATGGGGTCAGCAGCATACTGGAACCCCCAGCCCCTCGCTGTGGGGGTGCAGGGGCAGTGCCCAAGAAGCAGCATCCAGTCTCCATGGGACATAAGAAGGGCCAGACTGGGTCAGACCAAAGGTCCATCTAGCTCAGTATTCGGTCTTCCAGGAGTGGCCAATGCCAGGTGCCCTGGAGGGAATGAACAGAACAGGTAATTATCAAGTGATCCATCCCAGTTGCCCATTCCCAGCTTCTGGCAAACAGAGGCTAGGGACACCATCCCTGCGCATCCTGGCTAATAGCCATTGATGGACCTATCCTCCATGAATTTATCTAGTTCTTGTTTGCACCCTGTTATAGTCTTGGCCTTCACAACATCCTCTGGCGAGGAGTTCCACAGGTTGACTGTGCGTTGTGTGAAGAAATACTTCCTTTTGTTTGTTTTAAACCTGCTGCCTATTAACTTCATTGGGTGACCCCTAGTTCTTAAGTTATGAGAAGGAGTAAATAACACTTCCTGATTCACTTTCTCCACACCGGTCATGATTTTATAGACCTCGATCATATCCCTCTTAGTCGTCTCTTTTCCAAACTGAAACATCCCAGTCTGATTAATCTCTCCTCATAACGGAAGCCATTCCATATGACTGTAGGAGGGGCTTTGGGGAGAATGGGAGAAGACGGATGCCCTTTGGAGCTCCCTCTAACTAGATCTGATTCCCCTCTGCTCAGGGGAATGGCAGTGGAGGTGATTGACTCTTGGGTTTCAGCTTTGTAATGCTGGGTCATTAGTAGGGTAACAACTGTAGTGTATAGAATAGGGTACTATCCCTTTAAAGAATTTGTGAGCCCTCCAATGGTGCTCACTGTGTTTTAGATGCCACCAGCCAGAGCAGCAGTGAGGATGTAGCTAGGACCTGCCTGTTTTGTGTAGTCAGTAAACACGGTTCTCTGGGACCCTGCTGTGCCCAGGTGGTTTCCTCTTATTATTTTGTTGTGTTAAGAGAAAAAGGCGTATCATGACCATAACTTTTTTAAAAATTAAGAAAGGAAAGGAAAAGAAAAGGGCCCCCTGTGAAATGAAGACTTACCTATTGAGTTCGCAGCACAGAGGGGCCCAGCTTTGTAACCACAAATGTGCTTTTGGACACAGCTTCTTTAGAAGAGATCTGGAAAGTGATGAGCATGGATTGCCCTCAAGGCAAGTGCCATGATGGAGCAGGGTCACCTGGAGCAAATGCCCTTGTGGGAGGGAGAACCAGGTTGTTTGTTTTAAATTCAAATAATGTCACACACAAATCACACTTAAAATAAAACACACACACACACACACACCACTCTCCAAAATGAGATGAGTTCAGACCTTGGAGGAGGATTTAGGGCTTTTGTCCCTGGCCCAGCAAACCAGGTGGTCACATAATCAGCAAACTAGGAACAATTGCAGAGGTTACAATTTCCTGCGTCAGTGCCATAAACAAACAGTGAGCAGTGGGGCAGGGAAAGCCAAGAGCATGGGCAACCTGAATAAAAAGGGAAGACAAACAAGACTTTGTCCCGAGATTTACACTAGGCCTCAGGCCATCACCAGGGCTAAATATGCTGCTGCTTCTCTGGTGCTCAATGTTCAGATGAAGAATCTCATAATACCGTGGCTTAGTAGAGCTTAGCCAGCTGTAACAGGCCCCAACAAGGGCCTTCCTGACCTCCTCTGTAAATGACTTTAGCTAGCGAGCAATCGAATGTCTGCCACTTCCTTTGTGAGGGGGGTTTTTCCTACGGGCTTTAATGGTGGCGGTAACATTTAGACTTCACCAAGAAAACGCAGGGAGCTGTGAAACTGAACCTGAAAACCACATCATAGTCTAGGTTCCAGAGGATGCTTTTTATCTTCACACCCTTTTATTTATCAATTTCCAGCATTACATACCAGCCATGCAGAGCCACAGCGATAAGATCCTTCTGACAACAGGAAAGGAAGGACAGCACACCCCTGATACGGTGACCTTTTTAGCAGACCACAGTTTATGAGAAAAGGGGAAACAAGGAAAAAATGTTATCTATTCAAAAAAAGTCCCACTTTGTGGCCATCCGCAACTATAGACCCAGTCGCTGTAACACAGTGCCCGTAGGATGCAGCACAGAAATCTGCGAGTCCCCGCAGCAACCACAAATCCTGCAGGAGTAGAAAGAGCCACGACTGTAAACTGACAGCCAAAGCGGGAGGGGTTTGTAAATTGTTTCCCAACAATGTAATCCTATAAAGAGAATTAATGAAATGAAGTGCCGAATTAATTCCCACAGAGAAGAAATACATTTGCGATCTGTGCAAATGACCTACTTTAATTAACCTTTTTTTGCGGGGGTGGAAAGGCAAAAAAAAGCATTTCTATGCTATGTATCAGAGTGCTAGAACATAAGAGCAGCCAGACTGGGCCAGAGCAAAGGTCTGTCCAGCCCAGTGTCCTGTCTGCCGACAGTGGCCAGTGCCAGGGGCCCTGGTGGGAGTGCACCGGACAGGGAATGACCCAGTGCTCTCTCCTGCTGGGACACTTACCAGCAGAGCCTTGAGAGCAACTAGATTTTTAAATGATACTAGTATTTTTATAGTACTTCTGTTGCCTCCTCGCAATATCAAAGTGCATTACATTTGGTCCCACCCTCGAGAGGGGAGAGGGCATCCCATTGACCACCACCACCCCGCCCCCCTTTGAGCCACCCTGTGTCCCGGAGTGTGTCTTGGTGGTGGGCTGGCTGGTTGTTTATTTTTGTGCACTGCCTTTTCTTCACCTGCAAACAATCAGAGCTGCCAACTTTCTACTCGCACAAAACCAAACACCCTTGCCCCACCCCTCCCCCACCCCTCCTCTGAGGCTCTCCCCACTCTCACTCACTTGCTCATTTTCACTGGGATGGCTCAGGGGGCTGGGGTGTGGGAGGGGCTGAGGGCTACGGCTGGGGGTGCAGGCTCTGGGGTGGGGCCAGAAATGAGGAGTTCAGAGTGTGGGAGGGGGCTCCAGGCTGAGGCAGTAGGTTGGGATGCAAGAGAGGGTGTGGGCTCTGGGGTGGGGCTGGGGATGAGGGGTTTGGGGTGCAGGAGGGTGCTCCAGGCTGGGACTGAGGGATTCGGAGGGTGGGAGAGGTTTCATAGATACTAAGGTCAGAAGGGACCATTCTGATCATCTAGTCCGACCTCCTGCACAACGCAGGCCACAGAATCTCACCCACCCACTCCTACGAAAAACCTCACCTATGTCTGAGCTATTGAAGTCCTCAAATCATGGTTTAAAGACTTCAAGGAGCAGAGAAGCCTCCCTCAAGTCACCCATGCCCCATGCTACAGAGGAAGGCAAAAAACCTCCAGGGCCTCTCCAATCTGCCCTGGAGGAAAACTCCCTCCCGACCCCAAATATGGCGATCAGCTAAACCCTGAGCATATGGGCAAGATTCACCAGCCAGATACTGCAGAAAATTCTTTCCTGGGTAACTCAGATCCCATCCATCTAATATCCCATCTCAGGGGATTAGTCCTATTTACCCTGAATATTTAAAGATCAATTACTTACCAAAATCCCATTATCCCATCATACCATCTCCTCCATAAACTTATCAAGTAGAATCTTAAAACCAGATAGATCTTTTACCCCCACTGCTTCCCTTGGAAGGCTATTCCAAAACTTCACTCCTCTGATGGTTAGAAACCTTCGTCTAATTTCAAGTCTAAACTTCCTGGTGGCCAGTTTATACCCATTTGTTCTTGTGTCCACATTGGTGCTGAGCTGAAATAATTCCTCTCCCTCTCCTGTATTTATCCCTCTGATATATTTATAGAGAGCAATCATATCTCCCCTCAACCTTCTTTTAGTTAGGCTAAACAAGCCAAGCTCCTTAAGTCTCCTTTCATAAGACAAGTTTTCCATTCCTCGGATCATCCTAGTAGCCCTTCTCTGTACCTGCTTCAGTTTGAATTCATCCTTTTTAAACATGGGAGACCAGAACTGCACACAGTATTCTAGGTGAGGTCTCACCAGTGCCTTGTATAACGGTACTAAAACCTCCTTATCCCTACTGGAAATGCCTCTCCTGATGCATCCCAAGACCGCATTAGCTTTTTTCACAGCCATATCACATTGGCAGCTCATAGTCATCCTATGGTCAACAAATACTCCAAGGTCCTTCTCCTCTTCCGTTACTTCTAATTATGCGTCCCCAACTTATAACTAAAATTCTTGTTATTAATCCCTAAATGCATACCCTTACACTTCTCACTATTAAATGTCATCCTATTACTATTACTCCAGTTTACAAGGTCATCCAGATCCTCCTGTATAATATCCCGATCCTTCTTGCTTCAATGGCAATACCTCCCAGCTTTGTATCATCTGCAAACTTTATTAGCACACTCCCACTTTTTGTGCCAAGGTCAGTAATAAAAAGATTAAATAAGATTGGTCCCAAAACCGATCCCTGAGGAACTCCACTGGTAACCTCCCTCCAACCTGACAGTTCGCCTTTCAGTAGGACCTGTTGCAGTCTCCCCTTTAACCAATTCCTTATCCACCTTTTGATGTTCATATTGATCCCCATCTTCTCCAATTTAACTAATAATTCCCCATGTGGCACGGTATCAAACGCCTTACTGAAATCTAGATAAATTAGATCCACTGCATTTCCCTTATCTAAAAAATCTGTTACTTTTTCAAAAAAGGAGATTAGGTTGGTTTGGCACGATCTACCTTTTGTAAAACCATGTTGTATTTTGTCCCATTTACCATTGACTTCAATGTCCTTAACTAATTTCTCCTTCAAATTTTTTTCCAGGACCTTGCATACTACAGATGTCAAACTAACTGGCCTGTAGTTATCTATCATGGCTAAGGCAGGACATCGGGGTGTGGGGGTGGGAGTGAGGGCTCTGGCTGGGGTGTGGGCTCTGGGGTGGGGCTGGGGATGAGGGATTTAGGGTGCAGGAAGGTGCTCCAGGCTGGGACTGAGGGATTCGGAGGGTTGGAGGGGGATCATGGCTAAGGCAGGACGTTGGGGTGTGGGGGCGGGAATGAGGGCTCTGGCTGGGGTGTGGGCTCTGGGGTGGAGCTGGGGATGAGGGATTTGGGGTGTAGAAAGGTGCTCCGCGCTGAGACTGAGGGGTTCGGAGGGCGGGAGGAGGATCAGGGCTGAGCCTGGCACAAGGGGTTGGGGCCCAGGAAGGGGTCAAGGGTGCAGGTGCCGGGCGGTGCTTACCTCAAGCGGCTCCCAGAAGCAGCGGCATGTCCCCCATCTGGCTCCTATGCAGAGGCAAGGCCAGGTGGCTCTGCGCGCTGCCCTGTCTGCAGGCACCACCCCCACGGCTCCCATTGGCTGGGAACCGCAGCCAATGGGAACTGTGGGAGCGGTGCTTTGGGCAGGGGCAGCATGTGGAGCCCCCAGCTGCTCCTACGTGTAGGAGCCAGAGGGGGACATGCCGGTTGCTTTCCAGGAGTTACGCGGCGCAGAGGCTAGCAGGGAGCCTGCCAGTCTCGCTGTGTGGTGCTGCCAACCAGACAGTCAATGGCCCGGTCAGCAGTGCTGACTGGAACCGCCAGGATCCCTTTTTGACTGGGTGTTCCGATCAAAAACCATACAAACAAACCCTGAATATTTATGAATGATAAGCTCCATGCTGCTCCACCTCGCCGAGGGGTTGTGAGGCTTAATTCATGGGTAAGTGAAATTCCCTTCTGTGCAGAGGGCCAGCACTAGCTCTCTGTACCCATAAGCACTGTATAGAGGGCAGGCCTGAGACTAACCTTTGTGATGATGGGCTCCAGAGAAGGACTAGAGACAGGCCTCAAGCCCCTGATCTGAACACTCCTCAAATGTATGAAATTTGGATTCACATCCCCATCCGGATCCAAACTTAGCAACTTGGGCCCAGAATATTCCAACTCTTTTGACCCCATGAGCATTGGCAAAGAGATCCGAGGCAGAATCCATTCTGGCACAGCTGAGATGCAATTGTGCTGTGAGCATGGTTATCTGGCTTGACGGTAGGGCCAGCACAGCTGAAGGCTCCCACCAGGTGAGTTTGGAGTGCAGGTGGTTTGTGGGATTGGGTTCAGTGCTCCCAGCCTTCCAAAGCAGGTGTGTTTAATCTTCTGTAAGTGGAGCAAGGCAAAGATGCCAATGTAGCTCGCAAAGTGCTAAAGCATCATCACTTATTCAGGTGCCTGACTTTCTAAGACCTAACAGCTCTGCAGGAGAAATTGCCTTTGAACTCACTGCTCACAAGATTCCTCGGAAACTTCACAGGGAGTTTTGTTTATGATTCATGCAGTTTTTTTATTACTTTGAAGCTGGCTGAACAAACACAATGCAGTTCAGTGTGCCCGGGATGCTGGGGAGCAGACCCAGCAGCTGAGTATAAATTCTTGTGCTACTGAAAAAACAGGCACTAATATATTGCTGGAGCAATACTCAGCTGCTTATTGGAACTTAACATCAAAATAGCTCATCCACCTCTCCTAGTGCATGCTAACAATGTCACTAATTGAATGGCCTCGTGAAATAACAGGGATGCCCCATAATGAAACAGCACTTGCTGAACCTGAGAAAGGAGAGATGGCCAAGCCATGTCGCCCAGAGACCAGTGTAGGTATGTTCCCTACAGCGTTTTTCCTGGGGTTTCGCCCGGCCTAGACTGGGCCTTCTGCCACTTGCCTTTGAAGAAGACTCTGAAGCTACCACTTACAGCAAGTTGTTCCTGACTCAGTCTAAAAATTTTATTTTCCATCCATGGTCCCGTGTTATGGGACTTCTGTAATGAATGCAAACTGTTCTGGTCATGCTCCTGAGTCATGCTCCATTCCTCCTCTTCTTCCTTGGTGCTGACACCCTTCAGACCTGTGTAGCCTGATGCCCCAGTCCCTGCGGTCGTTGCCTCGCCAAGCTGCACACCCATGTGGCTCCTATATTTGTTTCTCATTCCTGGGTTGCTCTATCCCACTGCTTCTTTTCATTGCTCCTGCTTAGCTGCCCCCTTCTGTCCATCCATGTCTTTCTGGTAACGTGATGCCCCAGGTGCTGCCCCAGGTTTGATGGCACCAGGGCCGGCTCTAGCTTTTTTGCCGCTCCAAGTTCCGAGAGCACAACTGCCCAAGCAAAAAAAAAAAAAAAAGGGATGGTTAGAATGCCGCCCCTGGAACTGTGCCGCCCCAAGCACGTGCTTGCTTTGCTGGTGCCTAGAGCCAGTCCTGGATGGCACCCAAAGCCCTAGAAAGGTGGGAGTCTGTCCCCTCCCTGCCCTTGCATGCAGCCCAGTGTTTCATCTGGCTTGTCAAACTTTACCTGCACACCTTGGGGCACCCACCTTTACCCTGTTCCTAGGGCTCAAGGCGTAACCCTACTCTCTAGGGCACCCACCCTTAACCTTGCATAGGCTCAGGGTGTAACCTTCTGTGCGTTTGCAGGACCTTTTACTAGTGAAAGAGCCTTACCCAGTAATATCCTTGACCTCTGTTTATTAACAATCACCAAGCAAAATACACATGCTAAGCATACAATGCTATACTCACCAATCCTGATCATGCAGGTGGGACTTTCCCTTTTGGCCAGGCAAGGTTGGTCTCATCTGAGTTCTGGCTGCTGCACATCTCAGTCATGCACAGGAGTCTAGCAGCTCTGATCTCAGGCTGTGTCTTGGAGGTGAGTTGTTCTTCCTCCTCCTCCTCTTCCTTTCCCTTTCTTTTTTCCTTCCCAGCTGGTCTCCTTCTTGGACCCCAGTTTATAGAATGAAACTTGAGTCCTGCTTAGCTGTACCTTAACCAATCATTTTACTACAATATTACAGAATGATTCTTTGACCAATCCTAACGTATTGCGACATAATTCTTTACCCTGTCATACCCCGCCACCTTAGTTGATTTAAATCTTGTAAAATTAATTATGCAACAGACAGAAACAATCCAAGAACCAGACAGATAAACTGTAGAGAAGTGGGTACCCTAAAAGCAAAACAATGAAGAAGTAGAAGTAGATTTCATACCCACAGCTGTTGATAGGTTGATTCCTTGCCAGACAGATGCTGTCAAACAAAGTTTTCATTAAACATCTTAAGATCAGTTTATCTGGTGATGGTGGGTACCATTAGGATGGGGTCTTCTTCTTAACAGCCGGATATGACATTATCTTAATGTAATGTAGATGGAATGAGAGGATGTGACTTTCTGCTTCTTGGCTCATGGCTGCTACGCTCCTGACATACCTGTAGAAAAAAGCCTCAGACCTTCCTAAACCTTTTCAGAAATTAAACACTTAGCAGGAAAACTCCTAGGAGGTGAAGGCCAAAGTCCTGCTCTGGTTTGGGTGGGTACAGGGGGATACAGGGAGCCCCAAAGAGGGAGGAATCCTGCCTAGAAGGAAGGCTATGGACTTTTGGCTAGAAAGGGATGCCAGGCCCCCAGCTAGTTGGCATGCTGTAGTAGGCAGAATGCACTGGCCAGGGTGCTTCTGCTGGGATCAGCTGTAACCTACTCCCAGTGAATTAAGTAGCAAATCTCCCACTGGCTCATTGGGGGCAGGAGCAGGCAGCGTCTCCTCTCCTCGCGCATCTTGAGCTGCCTTGACCCGTGCTGGCAGGATGGCTTCAGGGCTGGACGCATGGCTACCACGGCTCCCCTCCCAACCCCCTTGTGGCCATCTCTGTTTAGGGGCTTCTCTTGAGTAGAGGTTACAGCTGTGAGGGTCATCAATGGAGTGTCCCTGGTACAAACCTCCTGATTGATTTGGGCATGCCGAAAGGCAGAGGGCCTGGGATCAGTGACGTTTGCTCAGCAGCTCTTGAGCACGGCGTCAACTCAGAGAGCTGCTGGGGCTGTTCATAGCCAACAACACAGCAGGAAGAGCCTGTGCCAGGCTGCCCAGAGTCCTGCTCCTTTCATACCTTCCAGGATGCAAGGAGTCCAATTCCCTGCAGCCCCTGGCTTCAGCCTGGCCCTGCTAGCAGCTGAGCACAGCGGGGAAGCAGACAAACTCCACTGCTGTCCACAAGCATCAACAGCTGCTTGGAGCCTGATCAAAACCATCAGCCCAGGCTGTGTAACCGCCAGCCCCATATTTCCAAACCCAGGAAATGCTGGAAGGATGAGAGTCGGCTCCAGGGAATGTAAATCAGCAGTAGCTCCGCAGACAGATGTGGGGTTGTGCTGTGGTATGTGAGAAGCCACTCGGGCCCCGGACAACGAATGGCCACATCCTTGAGACCCCGTGAATGGGCACAATGGGCCCCCTTTCCACGAGATGCGTGGTGCCGCAGAATGGAGCTGAAACGCAGGTATCAGGGCTCCTCTCGGTGCCAAGCCCAGCGTTCTCCATGGGGCAGATGTAGCCCGGGTGCCTCTGAGCAGTCATCGTGCCCCTGAACAAGTCACGCTCTACAAACACACAGCAACTCTGTCCATGCGGGTCGGCACCGGCTGGGCTGCCTTCTGTTGGTAAAGGGGATCTTCAGCCTGGCTTAGCCAGAGATAGCCGCAGAAGCGTCCAGGGCCAAATTCTGTGGCAAATGGTTTCAGCTCCATTCATTTCAAAAGAGTCTTTCCTGTTTACACCAGCAGATCATTTGGCCCCCTATCCTCCTGTCACCAGCATCCCATCCCGGACTTTCATCCTTCTTAAAGAAGTGGGGAAGTGGCCCTACGCGGGGTGGAGCAGGATTCACAGCCTAGAAGGCTGACAGGGACTGCCTCGTCAAGGCTCCTGCTGTGGTAGTAACATTGCCTGCCAGTATATGACAGGTCTACACACAGCAACAGCAGGTACTGCACCTCCTGATACACCCCGGGCAGCTGCAAGCAGAGCTGAGTGCACATGGCAAAGCACAGATCTGAGATGTCCGCTATGACAGACCCTGACACTGAGTCGACTGACGTCACGACGTTTTCTTGCCACTGTTAAATCCCTCCCTTTGTCACCCAAACAGACGGGTTCCATTGTGGCAAACGAGCAGAGAATGACCTTGTAGCCTGTGTGTGCCAGCTCCCACCAGCTGAGCACCTGCCAGCCGGTGCAGACATAGGCCTGCTGGCATGGCCTTCATCAACGCCATACAGGAATTGGCTGGTCCAGAGGCGCCGTGATCACTGGCCCCAACACCTGTGACTGCGGCAGAGGGCCTCAGAATATGAAGCCGCTCCTGTGATGGCAGCTGCCTGAGTGCGAATGCTCGTCCAGTGCCCCAGCGGAGTGCAGCGATTGGACAATCACATGTGCACAGATGTGGTGGGTAGCAGTGTGGACACAAGAAGAAGAACCCTTCTTAAAGTTGCGTTACTACCACTGCTATAGCCTGGGCCAGACGCTCCTGGCAGGGCACTGCAGGAAATCTGAAGTTGCTCCTGACTGACACTGTTATAACTGAGGTCAGGTCTACACTACCACTGACTGCGGTATAACTTACATCGCTCAGGGGTGTGAATAAGCCACCGCCCCGAGCGACGTAAGTTACACCGACCTCAGCACCAGTGTAGACAGCGCTAGGTCAGTGGGAGAAGCTCTCTTCACGACCTCGCTACTGCGGCTCGCGGGTGTGGAGTTCTCATGCTGACGGAAGAGCTCTCTCCCCTCGGTATAGAGCATCTTCCCCAGATGCGCGGCATCAGCGCAGCTGCACCGCGAGAGCGCTTCTGGTGTAGACTAGCCTGGAGGTTGCGGAAAGTGAGCGCAATGGCCCATTCCCCCGGCCCAGCTGGACGTGTTTTCACAAAGGCTGTTTTTGCAGCATTCAGCCACCCCTACAGAAGACTGGTCCTAACAGAGGTGAGGATGAGTGCCAAAATTTGATCCCGGATTTCCATCCAAATCCAAATGTTCCTAAAGTCTGGGGAGATTTCATGGGTTCTGGGTCAGGCTCATTGTTTATCAGCTCATTAAACGTGTGGCTGGGCTCACCCAGAACCAAAGCTGGCTTCCACGTTCAGCATCACCCGCAGCTGCCCCGCACCGCTGTCCACGTACGGTCCAAGTTGGCTTCCTGGAGCCTGACATGCGAGCCGGGTGAGGGAACAGGGCCTGGCAGACATGGCTGGCAGAACGGAGGCTATTTTAAGCATGAGTTTCTGCTAGCCAGTGTCAGAGACAAACACTGGAGGGGGAGAGGAATGTGGTGCCCAGCTTTGGAGGCAGAAGAAAGGCCAAGGAATGACCTGAGCTGCTCCCTACGCTTGTGCGCTCTGCACCAGGGGCCCAGCAGGGCAGACTGGGGCTGGCCCCTTGCACAGGGCTCTGTGCTGGTCGGGGGTTGTACAAGGTGTTCACTTTTCTCCCATGATCCCAGAGGCTGCCTCTTCCTGCATCCTCTGCAGGCAGGTTCCCCCAGGGAAAGATATTGCAGCTGTCAGTCTCCAGGCTAGAACTCCTGGGGCTCTCAGGGGCCAGTTCTCCCCCCCCCCCAAACTGGGCATCGACAGCGCCTGAATCTCACCCCTTAGAGGGCAAAAGATGCACCTCCTCTGCCTGGCTTTTGTACACTGGAGTGCTGGCAGCACTGGTTATTTACCCCTTTGGGATTGGCCCCCCAGGTGCGTAACCCCCCTACCAACAGCAGTGGGGGCTGAAGTGAGCACGCTCCCTCTGTGGGGTAACGCTGGTCTCTGAGGCGCCCGTGAAGGCTGAGCGTAGCACTCTGGGGGGCCGAGGGAGGGGAACTGTGCCACCGCCATGGGTCCCGTGGGCCTGCTGTGGGCTCGCCACAAGTGCAGAGTGCATGGCCCAGCCCGGAGAAAGCTGTCACTTCATCCTCGTTGGTAGTGCCAGTTTAATTCCTGGTGCACCCTGCCTGAGGGAGCAGGCTCTGCCCTTCGTTGCAGGGCCCGGACTCAGCTCCTACAGGCCGTTTCCGTCTCTCACTGCTGGGCTCTTGTGATCTGACCCCACAGGGTGGAACTGGGCCGGGGTGATCAGGCTCAGGAGATCCCAGACAGCCCCAGCCCTGGAGCAGGGTGCGGTGCCAGCAAGGGACAGGCTGTGAGCTCAGCAAGATGCTCCCACAAGCTAGGGATGGAAACTTCAGGCTGAGGCTGCGCTCGGTGGTGTGCGCAGGGCCAGGAGCACTGTGCCAGGGCCCGGTGAGCGCTGCTCCCTGCTGCCATCAGCTTGGTCTTCGGCCAGTGGGTCAGTGCAGTGGATGGACCATTGGGTCTGCCCCAATGCACCCATCCCCCATCCTCAGCGTGGCCTCCAGTCAGAGACATGCCGAGGAGCCTTTTCCAATCTGCCCAGAGGAGCCGCAGTGGGTCTGGAGTCACTGTGGGGTTGGGACCTTGGGGCATAAACTGACCCAATGACTGCACTTACTCCAGATTTAGAGCAAAAAACGCTGTTTCCTAGGGACCCCACGGGGTCGGGGTGATCGCTACGGGGAGGTGCACGTGAAGGAACGACGGGGGGGGCACTCCTTTGTGCTGCACACGTCGCTCTGTGCTGACCGGGTGGCATGCACCGCTGGGTGATGCATGGGGGTTTGCAGGGAGATGTGCTCCAATGTGATGTCACGGGGATGGCCATGTGCAAATTCCCACCAGTCAGAGTCCCAGTGTTACTCAGGACATGCTCCCCTGCATTGCCTCCTCCCTGACACACTGCTGGGACCCCACAGCGTGCAGAGCCGAGGGAGCAGCCAGGCAGCCCCCACCCCAGGGGCCCTGACAGCTAAGGGCCTGCCAGGGTGTGGGGCTCAGCCCTTTGCCTTGCCTTGGCAATGGGAAACGGTTCGATGATACTGCCACCCGGCGGCAGATGGCAGGAACTGCACTGGCAGGGACGCCCTCTCCAGCCCCAGGTGTTCCTCAGCAAATGTCCCGGCGCCCAACCGCGCAGTCCAGTACTCAGCCAAAACTCAGTTTGCCAGGCCTTTTATGTTTCACTCGGTTTTCCTGAGTGAGTGAGGACAGCAGGGTTAGGCCCGTTCCTGGGTACAGGGTGGGTCTGTTTTCAATTAAGGGCTGTGTTGCTTTTGACAGCAAACATGATCTGAAGTTTGGGTGAGGTGCAGAAAGCCTGTTGGAACCCTGGTGGCTGTCTGCACATTGATTTCCCCCTGCGCCAGTGCCCAGCAGGGCAGGGCCAGGAGACAGCCCGGTTTACAGCGCCCTGCTGTTTGCTCAGCTGTTATTTTACTGTAATTATCATGTGACTGCAGCTTGAGAAACAATCGGAATTGTCTCTTCGTCTCTTTTTCCAGGCTGTGACCCAAAGTTGATTTGGTTAATAAAATGGCTCTTTGCCTTATTGTTCACCGTTTCGCTGGGTCACCTCCAGCACATGCACTTTGGCTTCCTAGAGGAGAAGCTACCCTTCAAGTCCTTTTAGCCACTGAGTCCCCCCCGTCCTTACTCAGCATCAGCATGGAAAGTGACAAAGAAGATGATTAGTGAACAATTATTAATGGGTGGAAGATGGTCCTTGTTCATTCAGATTCATTACAGTGACAGCTCTTGTCTTGAAGGGCAATAAAGATCGAGCTGGGATGACAGATTATTTTCTTCTCTCCATTATGAAGTCAGTTTGGGAATGTAATAAAAAATCATGCAACTCTTAATGGAGAGAACAGCACTTCCCTTTAAAAATGGTGACACCTGTCTTTCTTTTTCTTTCTCTTCTTTCCAGAGATCTGTTGTAATACGTGTTTTAATCCTGAAACATCAGCCTGGCTGCCCCACGGGAGCTGGTGGGACATTGATCTCTTTTCATGAGCAGAGAACTCAAACGGGATGCTGTTGTGTGTGGAGAGGATGGAGGGTAAGAGGAGGTGCAAAGCCCCCTTAAACTGGCAGCCAACTGGGGAGTCCCCTTGCACAGGGCAAAACCTGGGGTGACAGAGATGGCACCGTCAACTCTAGGCCAACCCCTCACAGTCCCTGGCTTTGGGGGCCTTTCTGGGGGGCGGGGGGCATGGCTCAAGAATGAACTGCAAGCCAGTGATCCTTGCTTGATCACAGGCTGCCCTGAGCTAGAATAGGCCTGAGACTGCTTTACAGCGTGCTGGGGTGAACCCCCACCCCCGGCAACCCCAGGGATCAGGGAGGTGCAAGGGGGGCTAAAAGCCGACTTTGCCCTAGCTCCGGTATAAAGCACAGCTCAGCCAGGCCTGAGAAATGTGTTGGGGCAAAACCTCAGGTTCCGGCGCCTGTAGGGCTGACTGGGGCGTGCCTCTCTCTGAGGCAGACAGAACAAGCACCGGGGGGCCTGCGGTTTGGCAGGGGAGTAGCTAAACTGGCTTCCCTCCGCTCCCCACTCTGGCTGTTGCCCCGTCAGGGATGGCTGCGTATCTCGCTCTGCGCCACTGGCCCCTGGGGATCAGCGCTAGCTGTGAAGTGGTACTGGTGTCGTGTTCTCTTATGGCCACGATAACGCCCAAGCACAAGGCTCATCCAATGTGCCACCTGCCCCTGCAGGGAAGGAGCATGCTCACCCCCACAGCACAGCAGCGTTAATGGCTCCAGCAGCTCTGGTGACAATAAACCCAGGCTGGAGCCCTGCCTGCACAGCTGCCCTTAAGAAATAGTATCTGCTGCTCCAAACTTTCCCTCCTCTCTCCAACTGCAACCCCTTGGTAAACATCCCGTGGATCAGTCTCTGCTGCAGCCTGACAGATCGCCTGATAAACTTTAATGGGGAGAGTCAGGGAGTGCGGGGAGGGATTTTTAAAGTCACCCACTGGAATATCTCCTGGCTGAGGGCCAGGCATCCCAAAGTTCAAAAGGAATCCAAGCAGGAGTCTTGAGGGCTCAGCACTTGGGCCAGTGCTCTTCCCGCCCACTGCCAGGGTTCGGCAGAGCTTTTAGGAGCAATGGCAATGCTGTGCCTGCTGCAGTATTTTATCAGCCTGACACTCCCATACAGCTCCTGCTCTGTGATCTTTCTCCCGTTGCATGCAGAGTGAGTGACTTCTCTGTCTGTGTCTGCAGGAGTTCTGGGCTTCCCCAGGCTCCGCGGGCTTCAGGGCCAGGATTTAGAGCTGGCTCTTCAGAGAGACCAGTGCAGCCTGGTCTGACTCTTCCCGGCATTTGCAGGGTTCTGAGCCAGGTTCTGATTCGGCCCATCAGGATGACATGGGTCAGCTGATCCCATCTGCCCTTCCCAGTGGAGTTGGGGCCTGGGGGCTGAGTTCAGGCCTGTCTCTTCAGGTGGCCTGCATGCTGTTGACAAGTGCTGCAGTGAGAGAGTGGAGATGTAAGTGTGTGAATGAGGAGCAGTGCCCACCTCCACTGGAGCAGGGAGAGGCTTCCCAAGGGCCTGCATGCTGGTCCCAGGGGCTGGAAGCTGCCCTGCGGGAGACAGGCCTGGCAGCTCCGCACGGCACTTGGTGGCCTTGGTCTCTCCAGTGCAATGACTTTGTTACCTGCTGATCAGACTGTGGCCAGGGCAGGAACCTGAGAGTTTGTGAGATTTCTGCTCTACTCCCCAAAGGCCAGGAATGGGCTATTTACAGACCGGTACGTGTGCACTGAATTCCTTCCCGTCCCCCCTCACACTCACTCCCTGAATTGCAAAGCAGAGGGCCAAGTCCTGCAGCCCTAACAGAACAAAGCTCCCTTTGCTTCAGCTCTGGCTTCGGCTCAGAGATATCATGAAGAGCAGGAGTGATGGCAGGATGCCCGGAGACATTCAGCAGGACCTTTCCCACGTAGGGGCCAGCTCCTGCAAGCTGGTGAGTGTCCTCTCTGCAGGACTGGGCCCTCATTCCTTCTTGCATCTCATGGGTAACAAATGCAGGCACGTGGACCTAGCAGGTGGCCAGGCTGCTCGGATTCACCTGCAGATTAGGGAGATGGCGGCTGCAGTCTGCTCCTCACCATCAGACCTTCCAGCTCCTTGGGTTCTGGAGAGGCTGCTATGGCCCCAATACCACCCTGCTGGATGTGCTATGGCTGAGATTGGTCAGAACTAGGCGGAGAGTAGGTATCTCTACAGAAGAGGCTCATTACCCAGTCCCCATGTGTTCGCTGAGGTCCCTGCAATGTTTGCTGCTTTTATCCCAGCAAAAGCCTCTCAAAGCCCCAGGATTTCAGAGGAATCAGGGCTCCATCTCCTCCCACTTCCTGAGGTGGGAGGGTGCACCCCATGGTCTGGAAGCTGCAGACTAAAGTCACTGTGTGTGGTGGGACTGGGACCAGCAGGTAGGGATGAAACCACTATCTCCTGCTGCACAGAGTCAGACCCATTCCCATGTGTGAGTGTGGTCAGCTGTCCCCAGCCTTGGTGGTGTCCTACTACACCCTATCCCAGGAATCAACCCTGTGGGAGGAATGGAGCTGTGAAGGTGGGTCCTCCAGGCCTGCCTAGAGAGGCCTCTGCAGAGCAGCCACTTGGAAACTACAGAAGCCTGGTCCTCCAATGGCTAGAAGGGCTATTGACAGCCAATCACAGCCCAGCTGGCTCAGATAAAAGGTGCTGCAGAGCCCTGGGTAGGGCAGTCCCTGGTTGGGACCAGAGGAGTGGCGTGGCGTGGCTCGGCTCGGCTCGGCTCGGCTCGGCTCGGCTCGGCTCGGCTCTGGCCATAGGTACTTGGGGTTAGCTGGGGTTTGTGGGGCTCTGGCAATGGGCATAGTGGGCTTTGCAGGGAGCAAGGAGCTGAGGGCTCTGGCCCTGAGCTATGGGTGAAGATAAGGGGCCAGGTGGGAAGAGCCCCAGGGAATGCAGCAGTAACGAAGTGAAGGATGGAGTACAGGGCTGCTGTTCAAGGGTCCGTGGATTGGAACCCACAGTAGTGGATGGGCCTGGGTTCCCCTGGCAGCAGCAAAGTGGCACAAACCCCAGAAAGGGGGGTTGAGCCTAACCTAAGCCCCAAGTAGGGGACAGGGTTTGTTTGGAAGCCAGAGCAAAGGGCTGTGTTTAAATGGCCTGGAGCTAGGTCTGAACACTCTGTTGAGGGCAGAGAGACTGTTTCTTTGTTGGACTCTGTTACCCTGAAAGGGATTTGCTTTGGCCCTGCAATCTGGCCAGAGGGCTGAACCACAGAAGACCAGCAGAGGCAGGCAGATGGCCTGCAGGGGTGTCAGGAGCAGGATGAGGAGTGCAATATCCCCCACCCCCAACTGCAAGAAGGAGCTCGAGAGGTGAGTGCCACCCCCAGCCCACCACAGTGGGACATAGCTCCAGCTCTTCTGCCTGCTGATGGGGATTCTCATTGACATTGGGCTGGAGGGGCCAGGCAGAAGGCAACTTTTAAAGCAGAAGGTTTTGAGATCTGTCCTGAGCAACTGCAGGAAGCGGTGGGGTTGGGGTGGGGATGGGGGTGAGATCAAGATCTGGGAGAACAGGGTGAGCAGGGCCCTAGGGAGACTGCGGCAGGGCACGGGGACAGAAAAGGAACCTAGGGAGCCTCCTATAGGAGAAATGAGGGAAAGCTCTGCCTGACCCATGCCTGGTGCTGCTAAGTTAGCCTCTCTGCAGAGATCCCACTGGGCTGGCCCATACCCCCGCTCCACCTGGCTGGGATCACAGAGGGATGCTGGACGACCCAGCGGCCCTCTCCAAGCTAAAACAAACAGGTGCGAAAGCGAAGCTGGGAGCGCTCCAAGCCGTGATGTCTTTCTGCCCTGAATGACTCCTACTTATCTCCACTAAATGTGACCTCTGGTTACCCGGCAGACTGTGGGCAGGGACCTTGTGTGTCTGTGTCTGTCTCTCTCTCCCCGGCTCCAGCCAGTAACAGCCAGCAGCTGTGGGGAGTGGGCAGAGGTGTCTGGAGATACCACATGGAACCCTCTCCTCCATCTCTGGGGTGTGCTCATTCAGTGCCCTGCCCCGAGGCTCCTCCCTTCTCTGCATGGGTCCTGTCCCTGTGTGCGCTCAGAACCAGACTGCAGTGGGAGCTGAGCACCAAGCAGGATGGAGTCCTTGGATCACTGCCTCCCAGGCTTGAGCCAATAACCCCAGTACTGGAGTGGGGAGCTGTCGTCATCCTGGAGCTGAGCCAGAAGTTATCTCCAGGTGAAAGATAACGACAGCGAATGAAAGCAGCGTCTGTCCGACATGCCAGACAGCGAGCTGCTCTGTATAAAAGAGACATTAATACAGGGGAAGTCCTGCTCTCCTGTATCTAGATGGTCCAAGGAGGTGGCGTCTGGATGAGGTGTAGGTTATGGTTTGGGGCTTGGGTCCAAGGGCTACGCTGTGTGTTTGGATTAGTAAAAGTGGAAATCTTGTGATTTGCTCTGGTTATATTTCAGCCTTAGTTCATTGTTGGATTTCTGGTATATCCAGACCAGGACCAGGAAACCAGCTCCTCTTGGTTTGGGATCTGACCTGGAGTCAAAGCTGTGGGTTTGGGTATGAGGATTGGAATCCAAATTCTAAAGGAGTTCAGGTTTCAGAGTAGCAGCCGTGTTAGTCTGTATTCGCAAAAAGAAAAGGAGGACTTGTGGCACCTTAGAGACTAACAAATTTATTTGAGCATAAGCTTTCGATGAAGTGAGCTGTAGCTCACGAAAGCTTGTGCTCAAATAAATTTGTTAGTCTCTAAGGTGCCACAAGTCCTCCTTTTCTTTTTAAAGGAGTTCAGTGAGCTCTGCTGCCCTGTCCCTGTTAGTGCTTGTTTCTCTGCACTGCACCTTTCGGTTTGATGCAGTTTGCCCGCCTCCGGGCAGCGCTGCCGTTTTAGGAGACCACATTGATGCAGCGTATTACAGGGGAGATGTGCACACTTTGTTTTCTTTTGCTGGAGACTTTACTTTTTTTCATTCTTGCTGTGTTGCTTTCCTTGACCTAAAGTGAAAGTCATCCCGGCTGCAAGTGTATGGCTCACATTTTGTGTCTGGAAAAGCCCAGGAAAGAGTTCCTCATTGTTGCCTGGCTACAGGTTCGGATCTGAAGTTCCAGTTTGGGCCCATCTCTGGGTTTGACCCTTGTCACTTGAACAGACTTATATGCAATATGCTAGCTTAGTGCCTGTGGGGATTGGGTGTTCCTCCAGGGGTTGAGATAAAGACCTGCTCCTTAGTTCACAGTTAACTCAGACTCCTGCTAGTGAAGGTCTTGAGTTCCATCCTTCCTGTTGGCTTCTGGCCTGTCCAGACTCCTCAGACACTCCAGTGCTGTCGTCTGATGGAAGAGTAGTTGGCACATCGGCCTCATGTATTTGATCACGTTTCTCTTGAATGGCTGGTCCTTGCAACTATAACGGTCTGCTACTTGCTGGTGGGTTTGGTCCTGTTGATACACGTACGTGTGTGTGTGTGTGTGTGTGTGTGTGTGTGACTGCGGTTTGTAACACACAGATCTGTATATTCAGTATCAAGAGAGGGCGTTCCTTTTTCCTAGAAGAACAATCCCTGACAAGTGGAAACGACACACTAGAAAGGCTGTTGGAGATGAAGGCTTGAGACAAGCTTTGACTGCATTATTCATACGTCAGCCAATCCATCCTGTCTGAACTACTTCAATTATATTAACTTCCTGTGAAGGATCAGGTGTGGAATCATTTTCTTACATAAACTCTGTTAATACTTAACGTGTCTACTTATCACATGAACAATGTAGTAACAGGAATTTAGGAAGAGAGCCCAGTTCCGCACAGAGGAGCTAATGACAAACCGTGATCGATGGTTACAAGATGTGCCGTGGGGGTTCTGCCTTCCTGCTACTCCCGGAGCATGCACTTGGCCATCTGTATTGGAGCCAGGCCTGGCAAACCTCTGAGCGTAGGGGTGCGCTTGCTTACAGGACTGGCATTTGGCGGGAGGAGGGAGGGAGGGAATAGACAGTGTAACCATTAGATCAGTGGCTTGAATTACGAAGGGTCCTGAACTGGATCACCAGGCCCAGCCTCCCCTCTCCTGACCTCTGAGGGAAGTTCCAACTTGCATCCTGGTGTGGCTCCAGACTGTGGGTGGGCAGAGCCTGCCAGCCGGTGGCTGTTCACTGACATGTGAGGTGTGATTGTCATCCTCCCTCCAGCCCCAGCACAGCTGACAGAGCAGAAGATGGGGCGTGAGGATTGCTGGAGCCCGATTTTTCCCCATTGCCTTGCACCACGTGGAGTCATTTACACCAGAGCAAAGTGGGTACAGAGCACTGCTGGCCCAGCTGGGCAGTGTTTTACTCCCGCTCTGGGTTCCTGTTGCCCCAGTGTTACTGATGACACAAGGTGCAGGGCAGTGGATGCTGGATTCTAGTCATGGAGCTAGGTAATCATGGGCATGTCACTTACAGGGGCACTGTCAGGTCAGATTTCAACCCTGTGTAACCCTCCCCAAGGGGCTGCAGGTGCAGAAAATCTGTCCAGGCAAGAGCAGCATTAGCATATGTACGGCTTTGGCTAGCAGTGGCGCGTGCTGTTTCACGGGCCTTCCCCGCAGACCCTCACCTCAGTGAAATCCCA